>NW_028252109.1:0-745635 GCF_964263255.1 Lissotriton vulgaris
GTAGTGATTTCACACTTCGTCTTATATATATACATATATAAAAAGCAGAATTTACATACTGAAGAGGCTTCACATTACTAGATCTCAGCTACACATGCATTAACCCCATCCCCACAATACAGCGCAACGATTAGATAGCAAATAAAATGTCATAATCACAAATAAGTTTAAAAAGGGAGAAAATACAAGATATTACACATGGTCTATTCAAGTGGTGCTGGTCCACTATGGTCATTAAAAGTAATATTTAGTGCTTCACAAGGATAATCATGTATCATATCACAATGTCGGGGGGATCCTGCATCTAATAAGTATGTTGATGCGTTTCAGAGGAATTTATGATATGTTGCCATCTTCTTCAGGACAAAAACTAAAAAATACACAATCTCCCACAAAATTTCACACCACATAGTATTAAAAACCATTCAGTGAGATAAAAATCCCATACCCGGCCTTCTCTTTCGGATCAAGGCACAGGAATTCTTTTTAGGTCTCATGTTTGGCAGCGCATGCAGCGAGTCATATAGTAATTAGTATGCTGGGTGAAATTTTATGTTATTTGTTTCCTTATTTGCTATTGGCTTAGTTGTGTTAGTGTTTTTGTAATGTCCTTTTCCGTTGGCTGTTGCTGTTTTTCTAGCTTCCATGTAGTTCCAATACAGCGGCGCCATTGATTCCTATGGGCCTCAAGGCCCATAGGAATCAATGGCAAATACAGAATCGGTAATTACTGATTCGGAAAATACCGAATCCTACCGATTCGGTATTTTTTTCAGAATTTTTACCTACATTAGATTTACCGATTCATAAATACCGAATCGGTAAAATTCGGTATTTATGAATCGGTAAATCCAAATTACCTACATCTAGACCTAAGTTGTGTATTTTTAACTTTGTACTACATCACAAGCTGGTGGTGCTGGGGGCGGTAGTAATTGTAAGCATTAAATGATATTGTGCAGCTTAATTTGTGCTAAAGCGATACTGTTTTTTTTAACTTAAAAGATTTACCCAGTAAGTTGGCGTGCATCCGTGTGAACACAACTTTAGCAGCTTGCTGTGCCTGATTTGCATCCCACAGATGCTGCCTATGACTAGATTTCAATCTGTCTTCCTCTGCTTGTTAGCGTCTTTTTAGCCTGCCCTTGTTTCCTTTCTAAAGTGTAGATTTACACTCCAAAACATCACACTATCGCATACTTTAGGTCTGCTTTTGGCCACCCAAAACCAGGTTTGATTTCGAGCTAATGTGTAGCGCTGTGACTAAAATGAGCTTCTGCAAACTTCAAATCTGGAAACGTTTGCCTAATGCTACAAATTTGCTCGTAATGACTATACTGTTTATATTAGTAACACAGTAACGCTTTATTTTGCAGTTAAATATTTTTGGGAGAACAGCTTTATTAGGTACGTATGCTTTCTATATGCTTAATTGTTGTTAACATTACACTTTTTTACAACTTTAAGTGGGCCGGGTCGAAGCAGGTGCTTCAACAGGGGCCAATGGGCCTTCGCTTTTATTACCTTTGTGATAGGTGGTTATATTATGTGACTCAGCTGCCATATGAACTGCAGCGATGCAGAGCCACTGAAAGGCCTTCTGTATTCTTTAATTAACTTGCTTTTGGTGTTTTGAGCACACACACACAACCACAACAAAACGCACACCCAAAACCACACACAACCACAACCACACATACAGCCACACACACACAACCACACATACAGCCACACACACACAACCACACACAAACACACACAAGCACCCACAACAAAACACACTACCACACCAACACACAATCACACACACAACCACACATACACACAACCACACCTACAGCCACACACACAAACACACACACAAACACACACAACACACGGTCAGTGCACACTTTCATCAAACACAGACACCATCAGTCATCAGTGCACACTTCCACCTGGCACAAACACCACCACCCATCAGTGCACGCTTTCACCAAAACATAAACACCACCAACCGTCAGTGAACGCTTTCACCGGGCACAAACACCACCAGCTGTCAGTGCATACTTACTACAAGCACACACCACCAGACATCACTGCACGCTTTCACCAGGTACACACACACACCACCAGCCATCAGTGCATGCTTTCAACAACACACACACAACACCAGCCATCACTGCACGCTTTCACCAGCCGTCAGTGCCACTTTCGCAAAACACAAACCACCACCCATCAGTGCACACTTTCATCAGACACACACACCACCAGCCGTCAAATTACACACACACCACCAGACGGCAATGCCAGTAGTTCCAACTTAATTAATGAAAGACCTATTGCATTGCAGATGCTTGTTTTCTATTATTAGTTCAAAGCATGTTCACAAAGTTGGACATCATGCAGTCACCCTTTCAAATTGAGAAGTTTAAAACATGGACATTACTGTGCCCACCGTGAGGGGTTACAACCCAGTTCGTATGTCGAGGGAACTTGATCCTCCTCGTTTTTAGGTAGAGGACTTCTTCGCACTGCGTAAGCAGTGTGCGTAGCTCCGAGATTTTATGTTTCTTAGTGTAGGGGGTTTGAACCCGCCCCTCTTCTCCATTGGCTGGCCTCGTAAATGCTGGTCAGCCATTGGAGAGGGGCGTCACTCACTTTAAGCCCCGTCTTTTTCGGATTCGGGGGCGTGTTTTTTTAGGTTCTTTTTATCTGTGACGTCATCCGTCACTCACCCAAAAACACGCCCCGATTCCGAAAATTTCAGAGCTTTGCGGCAGCCATTTCTGCCCGACCGCGTCCGGGCCTTGCATTTTTCAGTGGTGGGTGTTTTTTTGTTTTTTTACAGGGCCGTTCCTGTTTATTTTGTCTCTTCGTTGCCGGGATCTATGGGCTATTTTGGGGCAGGTAAGCCATCTTGTCTTTTGTCTGACTTTTATACTTGTGTGTTTTTTTCTCGTTGTTTTGTCTTTGTTTCTATTTTGCTTATCTAATGTTGTTTTGTCTTTTTTTTCCAGGTCCATCATGGCCCGTGTCGTCTGTGTACAGCGGTGTGCAGCGGTGTGCACAAAGTGTTTCCGACGGTATGTATGCTGCTGTTTTCATGTTTGATGTAAGCCATCTTGTTTTATTTTGCTCAGCTAATGTTTTTTTTTCTCTTTTCCAGGTCCAACATGGCCCATGACGTCTGTGTGCAGCGGTGTGCACGAAGTGGTTCCGACGGTATGTATGCTGCTGTTTTTTTATGGTTGAGGACATTTGTTTTATTGTGCTCAGCTAATTTTTTTTGTCTCTTTTCCAGGTCCAACATGTCTTGTGTCATCGGTGTGCAGCGGTGTGCACGAAGTGGTTCCGACGGTATGTATGCTGCTGTTTTTTTTATGGTTGAGGACATTTGTTTTATTGTGCTCAGCTAATGTTTTTTGTCTCTTTTCCAGGTCCAACATGGCTTGTGTCATCGGTGTGCAACGGTGTGCACGAAGTGGTTCTGACGGTATGTATGCTGCTGTTCTTTAGGTTTGATGTAAGCCTTCTGTTTTATTTTGCTCAACTAATGTTTTTTGTCTCTTTTCCAGGTCCAACATGGCCCGTGTCCTCTGGGTGAAGTGGTGTGCACCACTGTGCACAAAGTGGTTCCGGCGGTATGTATGCTGCTGTTTTGATGTTAGAGGTAAGCCATCTTATTTTATTTTGCTCAGTGAATGTTTTTTTGTCTCTTTTCCAGGTCCAACATGGCCCGTGTCGTCTGCGTGCAGCAGTGTGCAGCGGTGTGCACGAAGTGGTTCCGACGGTATGTATGCTGCTGTGTTTTTATGTTTGAGGTAAGCCATCTGTTTTATTTTGCTCAGCTAATTTCTTTTGTCTCTCTTCCAGGTCCAACATAGCCCGTGTCGTCTGCGTGCAGTGGTGTGCACCACTGGGCACGAAGTGGTTCCGGCGATATGTATGCTGCTGTTTTGATGTTAGAGGTAAGCCAGCTTGTTTTATTTTGCTCAGCTAATTTTTTTGTCTCTTTTCCAGGTCCAACATGGCCAGTGTCATCTGCATGCAGCGGTGTGCACAAAGTGGTTCCGACGGTATGTATGCTGCTGTTTTTTTATGTTTGAGGTAAGCCATCTGTTTTATTTTGCTCAGCTAATGTTTTTTTGTCTCTTTTCCAGGTCCAACATAGCCCGTGTCATCTGCGTGCAGTGGTGTGCACCACTGTGCACGAAGTGGTTCCGATGGTAAGTATGCTGCTGTTTTGGTGTTAGAGGTAAGCCATCTTGTTTTATTTTGCTCAGCTAATGTTTTTGGTCTCTTTTCCAGGTCCAACATGGCTTGTGTCGTCGGTGTGCAGCGGTGTGCACGAAGTGGTTACGACGGTATGTATGCTGCTGTTTTGATGTTAGAGGTAAGCCATCTGCTTTATTTTGCTCAGCTAATTTTTGTTGTCTCTTTTCCAGGTCCAACATGGCCCGTGTCATCTGCGTGCAGCGCTGTGCACGAAGTGGTTCCGACGGTATGTATGCTCGTGTTTTTTATGTTTGAGGTAAGCCTTCTGTTTTATTTTGCTCAACTAATGTTTTTTGTCTCGTTTCCAGGTCCAACATGGCCCGTGTCGTCTGCGTGCAGCGGTCTGCAGCGGTGTGCACGAAGTGGTTCCGACGGTATGTATGCTGCTGTTTTTTTATGTTTGAGGTAAGCCTTCTGTTTTATTTTGCTCAACTAATGTTTTTTTGTCACTTTTCCAGGTCCAACATGGCCCGTGTCGTCTGCATGCAGCGGTGTGCACGAAGTGGTTCCGACGGTATGTATGCTGCTGTTTTCATGTTTGAGGTAAGCCATTTTTTTTATTTTGCTCAGCTAATATTTTTTTGTCTCTTTTCCAGGTCCAACATGGCCCGTGCCGTCTGCGTGCAATGGTGTACACCACTGTGCATGAAGTGGTTCCGACGGTATGTATGCTGCTATTTTTTTATGTTTGAGGAAAGCCTTCTGTTTCGTTTTGCTCAGCTAAGGTTTTTATGTCTCTTTTCCAGGTTTAATATGGCCCGTGTCGTCTGTGTGCAGCGATGTGCATGGAGTGCTTAGCCCGGTATGTATGCTGCTGTGTGCGTCTTTAAGGTAAGCCACCTTGTCTCTCTTTGTGATCTAATGTGATTATTTGTTTACTTTTCAGGTCACCCCTGGTTGTTTGCGTGAGTCAGGTAAGCCATTTTGTTTTTTGTGCTTTTGCAATGTATGTTTCTGTTTGGTTTTCAGGTCTAACTCGGCTTGTGTCTGTCTTGTGTTGTCTGTTTGCAGCAGCGTCTATGGAGAGGTATTGTACTGTGGATAGGGCTGCGGCAAGTTTATGGTAAGTTATTCAATTTTTTATTTTTACATGTGCTATTTTGTTATGTTTTTTGTTTTATTCACTTCGTTATTACATTCTTTTTTTATTTATAACAACAGTTTGTGATTTTTTGTTAGGGAATGTGTTTGTGTATGTTACATTATATTGGGTCTAGTTTTTGCTTTGCTTTTCTTAAATAACTAGTACTTTATTTAAAATATATAGCTAATGTTTTGATGTTTTTTGTCATCTACGCTTTTTTAACGAAAGTGCTTATGATAGAATTTTGGGGATAGTCCGTCAATTTATTACGGCAGGGTGCGACACATTTTATATTTAAACAGCAGTCTGCGATATCTCCGGTTCACTCTAGAAATCACCGTACGTGATGCAGCAACATACAGGTAAGTGCATTTTTTTTTAATGTATATGAACCGTTGATAATCGATGTATTTTATGTATATTTTTCTTCGGGAGACTTCTAGAATTCAATATCCGTGATGCAGCGACATACAGGTAAGTGCTATATTTATATATTGTTAGGGAATGTGTTTGTGTTTTGTTACATTATATTGGATCTAGTTTTTGCTTTGTTTGTCTTAAATAGCTAGTAGTTTCTTTAAAAATATAAATAATGTTTTTGTAATTTACGCTTTTTTAACGAAAGTGCTTTTGATGTATTTTATGTTCAATTTTCTTCGGGAGACTTCGAGAATTCACCGTCCTTGATGCAGCGACATTCAGGTAAGTGCTATATTTTTATATTGTTAGGCAATGTGTTTGTGTTTTGTTACATTATATTGAGTCTAGTTTATAGCTAGTAGTTTCTTTAAAATACATAAATAATGTTTTAATGTTTTTGTAATTGACGCTTTTTTAACGAAAGTGCTTTAGATGTATTTTATGTCCATTTTTCTTGGGGAGACTTTGAGAATTCACCGTCATGATGCAGCGACATTCAGGTAAGTGCTATATTTTTATACTCTTAGGCAATGTGTTTGTGTTTTGTTACATTATATTGGGTCTAGTTTTTGCTTTAGTTGTCTTAAATAGTAAGTAGTTTCTTTAAAATATGTAGATAATGTTTTAATGTTTTTGTAATTGACGCTTTTTTAACGAAAGGGCTTTAGATGTATTTTATGTCCATTTTTCTCCGGGAGACTTCGAGAATTCACCGTCCGTGATGCAGCGACATACAGGTAAGTGCTATATTGTTATGGACTGTGTTTGTGTTTTGTTACATTATATTGGGTCTACTTTTAGTTTTTTTTATTATAGCTAGTAGTTTCTTTAGAATATATTGGTAATGTTTGCAGGTATTCGTAATTGACTATTTTTGACGAAAGTGCTGTTAATAGGTTTTTCGGGAAAG
This sequence comes from Lissotriton vulgaris, assembly GCF_964263255.1. NCBI lineage: Eukaryota > Metazoa > Chordata > Amphibia > Caudata > Salamandridae > Lissotriton > Lissotriton vulgaris. Next base: position 6,672 of record NW_028252109.1, read on the forward strand.
TACCTCATTTGAATACGGCAGGGTGGGGCACGTTTTTCATGTAAACAGCAGCCAGCGATATCTTCGGTCAAGTTCTAGAAATCACCATACGTTATGCAGCAACATACAGGTAAGTGCAATATTTTTATAATGTTTATGAAATGTTAATAATAGATATATTTTAGGTCTTTTCTTAAATGCTGTATGTATTATTTACTCAGTTATTGCACTATGTTCTTTATTGCATCTTTAGTAAGTCTAATTAGTATTGCGCTTTTCATATTATTACAGTTTGTGATTTTTTCCTAAGATATGTGTTTGTGTTGTATTGCATTATATTGGGTATACTTTTTGCTTTTTTTATAATAGCTAGTGGTTTCTTTAGAATATATTGATAATGTTTGCAGGTATTCGTAATTGTCTATTTTTGACGAAAGTGCTGTTAATAGGTTTTTGGGGAAAGTACCTCATTTGAATACGGCAGGGTGGGGCACATGTAAACAGCGGCCAGCGATATCTTCGGTTGAGTTCTAGAAATCACCCTACGTTATGCAGCAACATACAGGTAAGTGCAATATTTTTATAATGTTGTTAAAATGTTAATAATAGATGTATTATATGTCCTTTCTTTTTAATGCTGTATGTATTGTTCAGAATGTTACTAATTGAATCTTCTTTAATAAGTCTAATTGGCATTATATGTTTGTATTACAGTCCGTTAATTTTAGGCTGGAAATCTGTTCGTGTTTTACTTTCAAGTTTTTTTTCTTTTACTTTACAGGGAATTCTACACGTGTTGTGAAAACTTAACTTAAAGGTAAGTGTTATCTGGTCTACCCCTGCTGGTGTCTGGGTCGTGTAGTGTGCTGGTGGCGTGTGTTAGGTAAGCCATCTGGTGTTTTGTGCTCCTCTAATGTACTTTTCTGTTTCTTTTCTAGGTCTACCCTGGCTCGTGTTTGGCTTGTGTCGTCTCTGTGCATCGGCTGTTGTTTGCGCGTGTTAAGTTGTATTTTGTGCTCATGTAATGGATTTTTCTGTATCTTTTACAGGTCGAGCTTGAGTCCTGTCCGGCTTGTGTTGTTTTTGGGCAGTTGATGCTGTTTGCACGTGTTAGGTAAGCCATCTTCTCTTTTGTGCTCCTTAAATGTATTTTTTCTGTTTCTTCTCTAACTTAAGTAAAACATGTTCAGTTTTGCCTCATGTGTTGTGAAAACTTTACTTAAAGGTAAGCTTTATCGGGTCTACCCCTGCTCGTGTCCAGCTCGTGTAGTCTGCTGTTGGCTTGTGTTAAGTAAGCCATCTACTGTTTTGTGCTTTTCTAATGTACTTTTCTAGGTCGACCCCGGCTCGTGTTTGGCTCCTGTCGTCTCTGTTTATCTGTTGTTGTTTGCGCATGTTAAGTTGTATTTTGTGCTCATGAAATGGATTTATCTGTTTGTTTTACAGGTCGACCTTGGCTCCTGTCCGGCTCGTTGTTTTTGTGCAGTTGGTGCTGTTTGTGCGTGTTAGGTAAGCCCTCTTCTCTTTTGTGCTCCTCGAATTAATTTTTCGGTATTTTCTCCAAGTTAGGTTAGACATGTTGTGTTTTGTGCTCTTATAATGTTTTTTCTTTATTTGTTTTCCAGGTCAACCCGGCTCATGCCATCTCTATCAAAACTATCTTATGTTTGTGCTCCTCTAATATATTTTATTTGGGTTTGTTTTGTAGGTATTCCATGGGTCGTGTTTCCTGCTCGTGTCGTCTCTGTGCAGCAGTTGCTGTTTGCGTGTGTTACGTTGTATTTTTTCACCTTCTAATGTATATTTTTTTCTTTTTTAGGCCTACCCCATTTTGTGTCCGGCTCATGTTGTCTCTATGCAGCGGATGCTGTTTGCACGTGTTAGGTAACTCATCTTGTGTTTGGAGCTTCTCTAATGTATTTCTGGTGGTTTCCAAGTTAGGTAGGATATCTTGTGTTTTGTGCTTGTCTAATGTTTTTTTGTTGTTTATTTTCCTGGTCTACCCCAGCTCTTGTCTACCTCGTGATGTCTCTGTACAGCAGCTGTAGTTTGCGTGATTCAGATAAGCCATATTGTGTTTTGGCCTAGTCTAATGTTGTTTTCTGTTTGTTTTTCTCCTCTAGTGTATTTTTAGGTCGAGGACTTCCGTCGCACTGCGTAAGCAGTGGGCGGAGCTCCGAGATTTTATGTTTCTTAGTGAAGGGGGCTTGAACCCGCCCCTCTTCTCGATTGGCTGGCCTCGTAAATGCTGGCCAGCCAATGGAGAGGGACGTCACTCCCTTTAAGCCCCGTCTTTTTCGTATTCGGTGCTTGTTTTTCAAGTTCTTTCTATCTGTGACGTCATCCGACACTCACCAAAAAACACGCCGCAGATTCCGAAAATTTCGGAGCTTTGCGGCAGCCATTTCTGCCCGACCGCGTCCGGCCCTTGCATCCATCCGTTGTTATTAATTATACTATTTAGTTTTTAAACGGGTTCTCTGCCAGTATTATAACATTTCTGATAAACGATTGTGGAACATCAGTCACGATTTGCTGCACCGTGGACGTGGAGGGAGAATCTTAATTATGTATGTTAAACCACACATTCGTATTCTTAAGGTGTGTGTTTTCTCGTGATAGCAATGAGCAGAGTGTTAGTCCAGGGAACAATTTTCTTATACATTACCCGTCTGTTTGTTGACATGAATGGTGCCCACAGGTGGGGCTAGGGAGCCTTGCACCAGAGCAGCCCCGGACAAACCGAAACCCACATGAAGGCAGGCACACCCTACGGAGATACACAGCAGCTCTCACTACTGTTTACCTTTCCTTGCGACAGCTCCCTGCGTCCTGTGTATCTGCAATGCCAGTACCTGTGTTAATTATTAATGATTATTATTAATGAATCTTGTATAGCGCCTGGTTACCCTTGGGCATCCCCGCACTCAACCAGACAGAAACGTTACCACAAAGGGCCGGCACTAGACAGAGAATAAAAACGTTTTTAACAGTTTACGGAACCGTAGAAGACTAGTTTCCGATCGCAGGTGCAAAGGGAGGGAATTCCACAAGGTGGCTACATTTATAGAGAACCTTCTGCCACCGGTTCTTGCCTTCCTCACCCTCCGAACCTGCAACAGATGTAAATCATCGGAACGGAGCGAGCGGGAGGCCTTATAAGGCTGAACCATATCTCCCAAAATGGGTGGGCCTACCCCATGCAGAATTTTATGGGCGATGCAGAGTGACTTAAATTTCACCCTTTCCCTAACAGGGAGCCAGTGCAGCGCCTTCAGCGCAGGGCGAGCGGACTGATGCCTAGGAAGGCCCGTCAGGAGCCTAGCGGCCGCGTTCTGCACCTGCTGCAGTTTGTTCAGGGTGAATTCTGGCGCACCCAGGAACAATGCGTTACTGAAATCCAGCCGCGAGATGATAAGCCCCTGGATGAGTAATCTCCTGGCAGCCACTGGAAGGAGAGGCAGAATCTTCCGAGCAGATCGAAGCAGACCAAAACACACGCCTGCTGTTTTTTTGGCGTGCGTTTTAAAAGAAAGATCCTGCTCGAGCCACACCCCCAAGTTTTTGATCTCCTGCTTGGGGGGAGGTACCGGTCCCAGACAGTCGGGCCAGCTGCTAGGAAATAAAGATGGAACAGAATTACCCAGCAGCATCAGTTCCGTTTTGGAGCCGTTAAGCTTGAGAGCTGAGCTGCACATCCAGGTGTGGATCTTATCCAAACACGAGTGGAGCCGGTCAGGTTGGTAATCCGACTGGGAAAGGCCTACCACCAGCTGGGTATCATCAGCGTAGCTGATGATCTTAATACCCAGAGGCAGTACCACACTCTCCAGAGGGGCCATATAAATGTTGAACAAAGTAGGGCTCAACGAAGAGCCCTGAGGCACACCACACTGGAGAGGAATGGAGGGTGATTTCTCCTGGCCTTCCCACACCTCAAATGTGCGGCCTTCCAAAAAGGAAGCGAACCACTTGAGAGCCAACCCAGAGACTCCCACCCCCGACAGCCGTTGGAGAAGCACCTGATGGTCTACGGTGTCAAAAGCAGCACTGAGGTCCAGGAGGATCACTGCCACCGATCCCCCTGAATCCAAAATGCTCCTCGCATTCTCCACGACTGCCAGCAGGGCAGTATCAGTCCCCTGGCCGGGCCGAAAACCCGTTTGGGAGTCGCCCAGGAGGGAGTTGGCCTCCAGAAAGCCCGAAAGGCGCCTATTTACCAACTTCTCCGCCACTTTGCCGAAGCCAGGCAGCAGGGAAATGGGCCTAAAGTTGGCAAGGTCGTCAGGGTCCAGATTTGGCTTCTTAATAAGAGCCTTGACGACCGCCCCTTTCCAACTGGGGGGTACCACTCCTTGGGTGAGAGACAAGTTTATGAGGTCCGTCACAGGGCCGCCGATGGTAGGGGCTACCTGCTTTAGATATTTCATGGGTGCAGGGTCTTTCGGCGAACCACTTTTCATGGCCATCAGAACCGAAAGAACCTCCTCCACCGTGACAGGTTCAAAAGAAACCAACTCTGCTGTTCGCACCTTTGGCTGAGTACTTACAATGCCACCGGAGACGACCTCCACCGATTGCCGGGGAAGGGATGCAAGGATGTTATCAATTTTCGTTTTAAAGAAAAAGGCCAGTTCTGAGCATTTCTCACGTGGGTCCTCGTGAGTGACCTGAGGTTCAGGGGGTTTCAATAGATCTTTAATGACCCTAAATGACTCTTTCGAGGAGTTGGCCGCAGAGCCTATTCTCTCCTCAAAGAAACCAGATTTTGCTACCCGAATGGCAGATTTATAAGTGCTCAGAGCCGCCCGATACTCTTTCCGGCTCGTATCACTCCAATCTCTCCTCCAGGTCCGCTCTAACCTCTTGCAGCCCTTCCTCATTGTTCTCAGCTCAGAAGTGTACCAAGGCGCCGATCCCACTCTCTTCCCCCTAGTAAGTTGTTTTTTTTTGGGGAGGAGGGCATCCAACGAGTTAGTGATCCAGGTGTTTAAATTCACATCTGCTACTAGCGGAGTAGACCCGAGGGGAGGCCGGGTCGCCTCCAGATGATCCACCCAGCTATCCACAGGTAGCCTCGACCAAGCTCTTTCAATAATGTGAACCCTAGGGACCCGCGCAGCCGAGATGTCCAACGGCCACGATACAGGTACCAAAAAATGGTCTGTCCAGGGCAGAGCCAGCGCTGGAAACGATTTAAGATGGTCCGAGTTAGAAAATATAGGGTCCAACAAGTGGCCTTTCTCATGGGTAGCACCCGAGTTGGCCAAGTTGATCCCAAAAGCTTTAAGGTCGCTTAGCAAATCTGCTCCCAGAGAATTAGCGGGGTCATCAAGATGGACATTAAAATCCCCTAGCGCCACAAAATTGGCAGTTGAGGAAGCGAGAAGTGCAGTTGTTTCTAACAAAGATGTAGAAAAATTTCCCAGGGCTCCGGGCGGGCGATAAATCAACAGTCCTGCCAAGGACGCAGTCGGTGATAAGCGGAAAGAGAACTGGCAGCTCTCACAGTCACTTATCCCTCCATTCTGAACCTTACAAACTAGCGTATCTCTATAGAGGATCGCAATTCCTCCTCCCCTCCCCACAGGCCTATCCAGATGTGAAATAAGAAAGCCTGAAGGGAGTGCTCTGACCATGTCAGGGCCTGAGCTGGGGGTGAGCCAGGTCTCAGTAAGAAATAACACATCCAGTTTGTGGTCAAGAATGAGCGAGTGAATTTCAATAGCGTGACTAGGTAAGGACCGACAGTTCAATAGCGCCATGGAGAGCACAGACTTAACAGAAGCAGAAACCTGACCCGCAGTACAAGCTCTACAAGGTAGAAACGGGGGAGTCCCCTCCCGTGCAAATTTGCATAGAATAGGATGGACCGGACGCCAAGACATGAGTTCCTCCCTCCCATACCGCACATAGGTAGTAAATTGCTCTGATGAAGCGGGCATGGGGACCGGCCCCGGGCCCGTCTGGGCCCGGACGGGCACAGACGGGCTGAACTCTGGCGTAACTCCGGCGTCATTACGGCGTCTCCGCTGCGCGTTACCGCTGCGCGTCAGCATGGCTACCTATATACTCGCAAGGCGAGTAGAAAGAGGACTATCGCGCTGGAACACACTCACCCAGTATGGCCGACCCGTGCAAGGGGGCAGAGGGACCCGCCAAGTGCGGTGAACTTCACAGTTTAAATGCGGGTAAGATGACAGCCGTGAGGGTATGCGGGCCAAACTGAGTTAAAAACAGGGGGTAAGTGCAAAAAACAAAATTAAATAAATAGACCAAAAAACGGGAAGTTAAAAATAATGCTGCCAAATACAAGCGCTATAGATAAGCGCTACTGCTGGTAATCAAGGTTAATCAAGGTCACTGCTGCCGAGAAAACATTTTAGTTATGAAGTCCAAAAGAGGGGATTGGGACACTTCATTTCCAACAATGAGGATCCCGGAAACGCTCTAGAGCGGGGCGAGGCTTGTGAGGGCGCAGCAGTTCAAAACATTAAGAAGGAGGACTTGTGAGAATCGAGGGGAAGTTCTGGCCACCGGGGAGGGTTGTGACAGCTCCTGCGATGAAAAGAGAAACTTGATGACAAGGTGAGAAGGGGTAGGGAAGGAGTGAGGGGTGTGTACGGGGCGGGAGAGAGAGGCGCGAGAGGGGGTGGAAGGCGTGTCCGCTCTGCTCCAATGACATCCAGAGTCAGCTAAAGTGTCAACGTCATGCAGAGAGGGAAACGAGGCGCAGGCACTCGTTCACTGCACTCTGTATTTTCTGGTCAACGGAACGACGCAGCAGGAGTGAAAGAGGGTGTCTATAACAAGAGGGGCAGGGACGGAGAGTGTGGCTCGCTCCCTCCGCATCCCATCACCCGGAAGACACAAGCGTGCTCTCACCAGAGACATCCGTGTGTCGCCAGCAGGGTCCTTGCGCTCCTGCATCTGACAGCTCTCCCAACCTCCGGACACCAGTGTGCTTCGCGCCACCATACTCCACAAGGGCAGCATTTCCGCACAGGCCGGCCCTGGGAAACTACACTCGGTGAGTAGACGCTTTATCAGGGGTGATCAGCTACGATAGTATTTATTTATTTATTTATTTATTCAAAGTTTTATATAGCGCGAACAAGATCTTTACAGATATCAGAGCGCTTCACAGGGGGGGAGTGGGCAACAGGAGGGTGACTAGACATAATAATTGGGTACAGGATAGTAAACGTGGCATAATAGGATAACAGTCATGTGCTGATAAGATACCAATAGGCACTTAGATAGACAGTAAAACAAGGGGGGTGCAGAGTCTTTGATCTAGCTACAATAGAGATCATGAGATAACAGTAAACACTCAAATAGACAATAAAATAAGGCGGTGCAAGGACTCTGATCCAACTACAATAGAGATCAGAAGATACCAATAAACACTCAAAGTAGACAATACTATAAGACGGTGCAGAGTCTTTGATCCAACTGCAAAGAAGGTCGGGAGGTCATGAATATAAAGTTATTGGACCATAAGTATCCAACGTTACCGAAACGGTGCAAAGTCTCTGAACAACACCAGTAAGGATCAGGTGAACTTGGCCATAAGGATGGCTTTCACTTCTTTCTTGAAGAGTGCAGTGGAGGAGATAAGCCTCGTTTCAGGAGGGAGTGCATTCCAGATCCTGGGTGCCATTCCTGAGAAGGAGCGTTTGTATGTTTTTTCCTTACGGAATCTGCGAGGTTTCAGGAGCAGAGTTTTTGTACTTATATTGGATCTCGAGCCTCCTGATATGGACAACTTTTGAGTGAGGTAGTTGGGTGCCTTGAGGTGTATGGCTGAATGTGTCATAACAGCAATTTTCAGCTGTATTCTGGCTTCAAAGGGAAGCCATTTCAGGGATTTCAAGTCAGGGGTTATGTGAGAGTGTTTCCTTGAGCCAGAAATGAGTCTCGCGGCAGCATTCAGGGAGGCTCTTAGGGGTGCTGTTGTTGCTAGAGGGAGTCCGCTGAGGGCCACAATTCCATAGTCTATGCACGGGATGACTAAAGCTTGTACAGTAGTTAGGAAATCCTTGGCTGGGAGGAAGGGTTTGAGTTTCCTCAGAGTGTTGATTTGGAAGTTGGCTCCTTTCGTTGCTTTGCTAATGTGCCGTTGCATATTGAGCTTTGCGTCAAGTGTGATACCTAAGGATTTTGCAGAGTCCACGATGGTGGGTCTGACATTGAGTGCTGTTAGGTGATTGAGCCATGTTTGGGTGGTGGTAATCTTTGCAGGGGGTGATATCAGGAGGAACTCCGTTTTCAGCGCATTTAGTTTGAGGTGATTGTCGGCCAACCACGATTGGGTGTTTCTAAGTGTGCCGTTCAGAAGTTTGATATCATCTGGGGATTGTACTTTTAGGTAAAGTTGAGTGTCATCGGCATACATATGGAAGTGTACATTGGATGCTTGGAGCAAGGTAGCGAGTGGTTCCATGATGAGATTGAACAGCGTGGGTGAGAGGGAAGAACCTTGTGGGACGCCTAAATCTACTGGCACAGGTGAGGACAGCACGTTATTGATCTTGAACTTCTGAGATCGGTTGTGTAGGAAGGAGGAGAACCATTTGAGCACAGTCCCGGATAAGCCCATTCTGGCATTTAGGAGCTCTAATAGATTCTCATGTTTGACCGTGTCGAATGCTGAGGAGAGGTCCAAGAGGATGAGGAGGCAGGAGTCGTTTCGATCAAGGATTTGGAGGGCGTCATCAATTATGTGTGTCATGGCCGTTTCCGTGCTGTGTTTCGCTCGGAAGCCTGATTGATGAGGGTCGAGGAGTTCGAATTTGTCAATGTGTTTTGTTAATTGGAGTTGCACACATTTTTCCAGCAGCTTGGCCAGAGTGGGGATATTGGTGATAGGGCGGTAATTGTTTAAGTCAGCAGGGTCAGCTGTAGGTTTCTTGAGTATAGGCGTGACTTGCCCCACTTTGAGGGAGTCTGGGATGAGACCTTGCTGAAGGGAGCTGTTAATGATTTTAGTCCAGAGTGGGAGGAGAACGGGGGTGAAGTCTCTTACAGCATTAGCCGGTAGGGGGTCTGTGAGGTGATTAGAGGGCTTCAAGGTGCCGAGCAGTTTGTGTATTGCTTCTTCAGAGTAGGTGTCGAAAGACGACCAGGAAGCGTTATTTTTAGGTTGGGTGTCGGGCCTTTTGATGTGGCTCGGGTATCTATTTACATCATTAAGGAGGTCACCCCTTATGTTGTCGGTCTTTAGCTTAAAGAAAGCAGAAAAGTCTTCACAGTGTGGGATGTCGTTTGTTGTGTCGTTTGATAGTAAGGGTTGCGTCTTCGTTTGAGTTTTGACTAGTTCGAACAGCTTTCTTGGTCTGTTTTTTGCTTGGTCCAGCTGAAGGCTGAAGAAGTCAGATTTCGCACGCTTGATTTTCCTGAAGTAGGCATTTCTCTTGTTCTTAAGTGTTTTGCGATGCAGTGATGAGGGGTCAGATCTCCATGTGCGCTCTGCCATTCGCATAGCACGCCTGTCTTCATTGAGTCTGCCGTCATACCAAGGGTTCGAGAACTTGGTGGAGACTCTCTTTAGTTGCAGTGGGGCGGCTTCATTGATTATTGAATTCATAGAGTCGAGGTAGTGGTCAGTCAGCGATTGAACATCAGAGGTGCCAGGAGGGGGAAGGAGGCGATTGGTGAGGAGAGGAGGCAGTGAGTTGGGGTTAAGATTCTTCATGTCTCTTTTCCAGATCTTAGATTTGGTGGGTTGAGCCGTGATAGGTTTGACTTTTTCGTTGATGAAGAAGGTGATATTGTGGTGGTCTGACCAATCACAAGGTTGGATTGCCCCTAGTTGGGTGGAGTCTTTGTTGGCGATGATGAGATCAAGTATGGAGCCTTTGTCGTGTGTTGGGCTGTTGCATAATTGGGTGAGGTTAAGCACGTCAAGGAAAGTTTTGAGGCTATTCACCACTGCGTCTTTCTGATCGTTCCAGTGGAGATTGAAGTCACCCAGGTAGATTTGCGTGATCTGCCGACCAGCGTTGGATGAGATCGTGTCCATGAGTTGTTGGGTGAAGATGAGGTTGTCCCCAGGCGGGTGATAGATGAGATGTAGAGCACATACTGGTTTGCCCTCGCTGGAGATATCAAGACAGAAGAGTTCACAAGACGTGAGGGAGGGGGAAGTGATTTTAGCAACGGAGAGGTTGCTCCTGAAAATGCATGCGATTCCCCCACCCGTCTTGCTGGTCCTGTCGAGTCTAATGATGTGGTAATTGGGGGGAACTAGTATGTCCATGATAGGTGCAGAGGCTTCAGTTAACCACGTTTCAGTCAAAATGGTTAGGTCAAGATCCATAGATGTGACGAGATCTGCAATGTTGGAGGAGTGCCTCTGGGCCGATCTGCAGTTGAGTAGGATGCATTTGAGTCTGGGGGTGAGAAGGGTGGTCGAGTGTTCTAGAGCGAGGGGGATTTTTCTGAGATTGTTGGGGATGGAGCTTCTGCTGCTTAGAGTTGGATGCCTAGTGGGATTTGTGAGAATTGTGGGTATGGGGAGTTGTGAGGACGACGTGTGTTTTACCGGGCCAGGGCCAAATGAGCGGAGGAGGGTGTCTAAGTCTTGATCCGACAGGGAGTTATGAGCGCGACGGGGGCGGTGTATGTTGTTGCGGTCGGGGATAGTGGGCCAACGCGGAGAGTGTGAGCCCACCCGTCTCGCCCCTGGAGCGTGCTGAGTGCGAGGGCCTGTGGGGAAGGTGTGGCCTTTGTTGGATACGGAGGTGTTGGTTGTAGGTCGGTGTTGTCTGGGGTGCGTGTGGAGAAGTTCTTTGATGGTGTGGAGCTCGTCTTTGACTTGTAGGAGGGTTGTTAAAATCAGGTCGAGCTGTGGGTTGGGGCTAGCGTTGGAGATGAGGGCTGTGGGCGGGTTGTTGAGTCCAGAGTTGGGGACAGGGGGGTGGGTTATGCCAGTGTCAACGGAGTGTTCTGCGGTAATAGTGAGTGGGGTGGTATTCGATGGATGAGAGAGAATGTGGGCGAGGGGTGTGGGTGAGGAAGGGGTAGGCTGGGACGTAAGGGCGGGGACGTTGATGGGAGGCGAAGCCGGTGAGTTGTGGGATGAGTGAAGACTGAAGACAATAGGGGTGGCAGGGAGGTAGTGGGGGCTGAGTATGGGGAGGTAGAGAGGGGGGGATGTTAGGGAGCGAGGGGTGATGAGCTCTGTGTGTCTGGTTGGGAGGGTGGGGAAGTGAGGAGTGAGAATGGGGGGGGAGATAGGGTGGGAGAGACATCTGCCACGGAGGGGGGGAGATATGCTCCGGGCCGTTGTGTGCTCAGCGAGACTCGTAGGAGGTGTGGAGTGGGTGGAAGGGTGGGTGGGGGTATGTGTGATGTGGGAAGGGGGACGATCTTCGTCAGTGAGTGAGGGGTGTGGAGGGATTACGTTAGGTGTTTGACTAACTATAGCTCTGGGGGGATGGGTGGGGTGTGTGTCATTCCGCTGTTGAGATGGGCAGGGAGGGTTATATTGGGGAATGGAATTGGGGGGTGTGGTGCATCTTGGTGTGTGCGAAGTGGGGGACCGCCGTTTGGTGATGTGATCTAGGAAGGTAGGGAACAGGTGGTCGAGTCGGTCGAGGTTCCTATCTGTGGCTTGGAATAGGATGATCCCGTTGTTGTAGATGGTGATGGTGGCTCTGCCAGGGAAAACTTGGGATGGCGTGATAGAGAGCGTCATGCTGTGAGCAGATTTACTGGTGGTGGAGCTAGTGAGAATGGAGAGGAGCGCTTTCCTCCACTGTGCTCTACGAGTGTGGAAGATGATATCGGTGCTCGTGGCTCCATTGATCTGTGAAAAATAGGTGTCCACACACGGTGTTTCAGGGTGAGCCTTCAGGAAGTTATGTTTGTAGCGTTTGGCGTTTTTCTTGGAGAGCCCTGGTGGGTAGTTGATTTTGTATGTGTGCTCGCCTGTGCGTACCATGGTGGAGGAGGCGTAGGCAGTGGAGGAGGCGTAGGCAGAGGAGAGGGGGGGTGTACGTGGGTGAGTTTGTGAGGTTGGGGGGCTGTGAGCCTAAGTGGTCTTAGATATGGGCGGTGGGTGGGGATGACTATTCTAAGATGGCTGCCCCAGTGGAGGACAAGTCAAAGATGGCCACCGGGATGACATATAGGGGGCCTGGGGTAGGGGGCAGGTCGAGTTAGTCAATCGACTGTGTTCATTGTTGGGGAGGAGAGAGAGTAGCCTCTGTGCTGCTCGGAGATGAGACGGGAGACTTATCTCAGTTTAGGTGACCTGTGACCACGTTGGTATGTAGCCTCATGGTCATCTGGTAGGCAGTGGGGGCGATTTATGGCTCCTGGTATATGGCCCCCGCCATTTTAGGTAGTGGAGAGTGCGAAGAGAGAAAGAACCTCCAAGCTATGAGGGTAGTTTATAAGCAGACTAATTATGTGTGCTTCAGGACAGAGAACGTAGAGTCGGCAGAATGTGAATATCAAGTAAAAATATGCGTGCAAATACCTTCAGTGATGTCAGGCAACAATGAGGCTGTCCAGTTTAGAGCGTAGGATACAAAGCAGACTCAAGGGCGATCATCCGGCAGATGCAGAAACTGTAGTCCAAGAAGGGGGGGAGGGGGGGCAGTTTGGGTCTTCCTCAATGCCTGCGCTGTGCAGATCCACGCTCGTACTCCTTTCTTTGCTGTCCTTTTCCTTCCTTTCCTGCCCAGTCGCTTCAACGATGTTATCGAGGGGGGGGTGGTGGGGCAGGACGCTGAGCCATCTCGTCAGGATGCCCGAATTCCCCCTTGTCCCACCAGCGCCAGGTCCCATGCGCTGCGCCCAGTTCTAGTCCACAGGCTGGGCGGGGGCGCACAGGTGATGCGTGCACAGACACCTCCGCAGACCCCCGCCACGTCAAGAACGGGGTCTACAGGCAAGATGAAGGGGACCAAGGCGATGGACGAAGGCGGGCACACTTGCAGCAGACACCCGTCTCCCGTTCAGACCACGCGCAGGGAGTCAGCGCCCGTGCCCCCAGGAGGACCAGACACCCTCGGTGCGCCGCAACCGCCCCGGTCGCAGCAACCACTACGTGCGCTAGTCTCCCCCAGAGGGCTCCGGGCGTCAGACACTGGAATCTGCAAGGCAGTCTCCTTCCACACTGCTGGTACTGGCGCCTGCAAGGAGGGGGCCAATGTACAACGTGGAGCTGGGGTGGAAGTTTACACAGGAGCAGGGCTTCAACTACGAGCGCTTGTCACCCCCAGAGGGCTCCGGTCGGCAAGCCCCTGCGCTGCACCCCATTGCCTGTCGAGGGGCAGTCCCCGCGCTGCACGGCAGAGACTGCAGCCCTGATAGGCAGACCACAGGTGCCCTCGAAAAGCTCCGCAGGTCACACGGAGGACAGCCACGCCAGCCAGCACACCAAGCTCGCCCCCACTGTCCAGGGATCCGTCGATGCTCCAGTGAGAGCTGAGAGCTGTAGGGGTCCAGCCGCCGTCCGGGGTCCGTCGAGGCTCCAGGGAGAGCTGCAGGGATCCCACCAGAACTGCAGGTAACATTCAATAAATCCAATATTATTTGAGATCCTGTTACTTGTGTTGCATCCAGTTACTTGTTATTGCTCCAGTTACTTGTTTTCCTCGACGTCGATGGGTGCTATCTGGGATAGTATCGTGAAAGGGATCCCCAGCACTGGGAGCTCTGGGATAGAGCTCCTACCAAGCGGCCATCTTTAGCCCCTAGTATAGTAAACCCAGCCTCCAGTTCTAGGCGCTAGGAACTGTGCTGTATTAGTAGCCTTCACAACCACAAGCTCCGGCGCACCACAGCTAGTCGTGCACTCATTACAGTCTGGTCCCTCGTCGTCACTCTGTCACCCTGTTGTCACTGTCTCATCTTTCCTGCCCGCTTTGTCAATTCACCACAGGCAGCGTTTTATTTTCAAACCACAGAATCCATAAAGCTCCTCTCCACACTCGTCACTACCATCAAAGAGTAACGTTATGCCAGTGGTGTAACGAAACTTGAGGGGGCCCCCTTGCAAAGTGCATCCAGGGAGCCCCCTCCATGGTCCGGGGACAGTCCGGGGCTCTCAGATCAGGGACCCCTCCTCCCAAGCTCTCCCCCCCTCTGCGGGGGCTTTTGTTACTCCACTGCGTTAATGCCTATCCTTGTCAGGTTCCTGCGTTTACTTTCATCTCGCTCCACTCCTCACACTTTCAAGATCTATAATTTGCCATCTGTTCATTTTATTAACATGATACATATATAATGCACATACGCATAGGGGTTTTCATCCTGCCCTTTTCATCCATTGATGTGTTGTTGTTTGGCATTCTCGTTTTAAATCTGCCTACTATAGCATTGAGCGGGGGGTCAGCCCGCTTCAGTGAGGGTTCACTTCTCTGAGGGACGGCATTTTCCCTTTCATGAGGAACATATCCAAATATAAATTAGTTCCCTAAGTGCCAGGGTCTCTTGTGGCAATGTGTGCTTTTCGGAACCAAATCAAATTTTGTTTTTAGCCAATGTGTATTAGATGGGCGAGGTCCAGCATCTTCCCCCAACAAAAACGTTTTGCAAAAACAATAGCAAACAAAACAAGCACCAACGAAGCTAATAGTGTGACAGCTTATTTCAGCCCCGTTGACATTGCCAATGCTTATTTCCATCATGGACTCTAAGCCTTTCCTTTGATCCTGGTTCTCTCCATACCTGGTTCTCTTTCTCATACTTGTCTTTCCATCACAGACTCTCTGCCTGCCCACTTTCTGTGACCCTCGGAGCTCCGCCCAAAGGAGGGCCGTTTAAAGTCAGTCAGGAAGTTTTTTTTAAATCAACAATCCACATGCAACAGTTTTCCTAAAATACATTTTGGAAACAGAGTTTCAATCCGGTGTTGGAAAACTTCTCATTCAAAAACATAGTAATTTAAATGTACTTCATCGTTCAACGTTGAAAGAATATATATATTTTAGCAGCACTTGGGAAAATGAATTGATATGTTAGAAACCTTTGTTCTTTATTTTTTATTTATTTATTTAATGTGATTTTATATAGCGCAAACTTTACCCGAAGGTGCCAGAGCGCTTTACATAAGAACCAGTTGAAAAACATAAGGATTTAGGATTACATGCGTTACAAAAAAGATACAAACAGAAAAAAATGCAAATGTACAAGATGTAATGTCACACAAGGAAGAGATAAGAATGAATATACTCTAAGAGTCAAATAGGAATGGTAGAGAGTACAAAGGTCTACTGCATATGCTAGTGATTAGAGTTATCTCTATATACATATATATACACATAGTAGATTTTCTCAGGTCAAGACCCAAAACTAGCATTTACAATGCAATAGTCTCGGCATTATTAAGGGTAGAGCTATTGGCAATGCTCATGACATTTTTTTTCATTTTTTTTATATTTAAAACATAAATAAATGGTATTGTCATTTACAATGGCAATAGGTGAGCAGTAGAGAGTAGTAGAGCGTATTCGCGGACACAGAGCCACACACACACACAGACAGAGCCGTGCACACACACACACACACAGACAGAGCCACGCACACACACAAAGACAGGGCCACGCACACACACACACACACAGACAGAGCCGTCTGTGTGTGTGTGCGTGGCTCTGTCTGTCTGTGTGTGTGTGTGTGTGTAGCTCTGTGTCCGGGACTACTCTCTACCACTGTCTAATGCTCACCTATTGCCATTGTAAATGACAATACTAATTATTTATGTTTTCAAAAAAAGAAAATGAAAAAAAATGTCATGAGCAATGCCAATAGCTCTACCTTTAATAATGCCGAGACCATTGCATTGTAAATGCTTGTTTTATATAAGTCTTGGGTTCTTGTGATCGGGATAGTAAAGGTGAACAGTGCCATATTTAGTTTCCTGGTGTCACTCGGGGCATATTATCAAGAACGGCATTAAAATTATCGCCGCTTTAGCGGCAGGAAACTGCTGCTAAAGTGGCAATAATGGGCTTGATAATATGCTGTAGAGAATTCCAATAGAAGCCCATGTTCTGGTGTGAACCTGGACTTCTGTGGTAATTCTCAAGGGCATATTATCAAGGCCATTATCGCTGCTTTAGCAGCAGGAAACTGCTGCTAAAGGGACAATAATTTTAATGCCGTTTTTGATAATATGACCCTCGGTTCTTTTGATAAACTACAGAGGGTTCCTGGCATCTCGTGTTCAAAACTTCCATCGGACCAGGTATTAAGATCATTTAGCTAAACCATTCAACATCACCTTTACGTATGTAAATTCAGCTTTTATATATATACGAACGAAGTAAGGAATCGCTACTGTATAATACTTTACGTGATAATTTTCTTAATAACGAATCCCCGTGTAACTAATAAGCAATTACACTTCTGTGCAAACCTGATATTGGCGTGGTATGAATTGATGATTGCAGACCTTTGAGGTGTGATAGAAGGTTGTTGACCTGTTGGTGATTTATTTGCTTCCCGAAGTGGAGAATTGATTAAGGTTGACACAGTGCTCTGTCCCCTTGGTCTGTGGGGCCCTCTCTCTTGTCTAATAGATTTGATAAATAAAGTAAGCCGAGACAGATAAGCCATGTTATAAATGAGTGTGGATGAGTTTATTTAAAGCCCTATTTCAGTATCACACCCAGGCCTTTGCAGAATCTTAGAACATGGACAAATGGATGGTATTTTACACTGGGAAAGGTAACAACCCTAGTGTTTTTGACCTGTTTAATCCTGAATCACATCTCCCAACTGGGAAATAAGCCTTTTTGAGAGACGTCTGCCTTGGATGTTTCACCTGTCTGTAGAAGGGAGTGACAGCTTAGGACTCACACTGTGTAGAACTTTGTTTGGTTTCAACCCAGTCACTAGTAGTGCCTCCTCCATGCATGGTGGAAGGATTCCCACTGCTTCCGCTTCATACATCACAAGAATATGAGGCGCTAGAATTTTTATGAGATCTTTATAAAACTCACCAGGGAACCCTGGCTCCCAGGGGCACTGACTCTGCCTGCCCTGCACTGCTCAGCGTATTTCCTTTATTGTTGCGGGTGCGAGCCGGGGTTGTGGTTGGCATCCTCCAGCCATGAAAGGGCAATTGTTGTCATCTGTAAATCTTTATTAGTGGCGCATAACTGTGAGTTGTATATTCTAATATAGAATGCACTGACTTGCTGTAGGATCCTATTGGTATCATAGATTGTGTTGCTCTTGGTTTTTTTATGAACGTTGTTCGTTGCTCAGTGTTGATAGATAATTTGTGCCGGTGTCTTACTGGGCTATTTGCTTTGACCATATATTCTGGCAATGAATGACTTTCCTAAATAGACCTTCTCTATCTGTCACATCTCTGTATTCCGCTGCCACGGAATGAAGGCCTACCAGTCTTGTCTGATCTCCTGTGTCTATATGAAGGGACTCCAATTGGCATCTCTTATGATAACTATATAGCCCCCCCTCCATTATGTGCTTAAGCTATCTACTGTTCCAGTATTCGACTGTTTTTTTATCTATACATTTTATAGCATGAGTGTGCACATGGAATCAGTCAACGTGATAACACTTCTTGGTATAAACAAGCGAGTAGCAAGTTACATGATTATAGTGTTACCAGTAGTGTAATGCCTTTCCAGAGGTTTACATTTAGAAAGTATTATATAGTCTCTGGATGCTGTGATGGCTTAAACATGGTTAAAACATAGACAGCAAATTCATACACCAACATGTTAAGACACTATTGATTGCCAACAGTTGTGTCTTCCCTCATATATGAGCTAAGAGTATTCGGGGGAGGGCGGAAGGGGTGCTCACCGTTGCCTGAGAGGGAGGAGGAAGAACATAGAAGAATAGAGTTTGGTCTCCAGAGACAGAGCCTTGTATCAAAAGGAGCATTTTTAAAATGCATGGCCGCATTGTCTGCATCAGACCCATCATCCTTATGGAACATTTGTTGGCAAGAAATAGACAAGTCTGTCTATGCGGCTCAATGGAGATCTTATATTTTAACTTCCCTAAGAGCCATCGGCTTGCAAATTGCACTGCGAGATCTGAAAATGCCCAATTATACGTTAATTTTAAAAAA
Organism: Lissotriton vulgaris; assembly: GCF_964263255.1. Classification (NCBI taxonomy): domain Eukaryota; kingdom Metazoa; phylum Chordata; class Amphibia; order Caudata; family Salamandridae; genus Lissotriton; species Lissotriton vulgaris. The sequence goes on from NW_028252109.1 coordinate 24,718, forward strand.
GCTTATTTAAACGGAATCATTTAAACTAGACAAAATTGATTTAGCAGAGAAAACTGATGCATGGTATGTGATTAATTCATACCAATCACCATGTATTCAGCCCTATTTGAATGTTTTTTTTCTCAGCCAAGTTCAGAAATATGTATTTAAGGCAACTTATGGGATTAAACCCAACAAAGGAGGGCAAGCAATTGTGGATTAAGCAGTGGCCGGACTCTAATTGTAGACTTTGTGGTTGGCCACAGGAAACTCTAGTCCATATAGAGTGTGTGTGCCCTAAGCTGATTAAGCTTCGACGTACAGTTTTGAGACCTTATTTCTCGGAGAGCGGGGTTAGATCTGCTCATCAGGCATTAATCATGTCTTTATATGGTGAATCGATTCCATTAATGTGTCATCTGGTAAATTTTTTATTGGCGGTGTAAAAAAAGTTTGATACAATATGGTATATCTCCAGTATTATCTTGCATGCAAGTTTTATCACTTAATAATAATGTTATAAGGGTGACAACGTGACATCCTAAAACAGGCGTGCCACTACTATTGTAAATTGACGCACATTATGTTTGACTTAATGTGATGGTTAGTGCAATAATTGCATATTAGCACTTTATAGTAACATTATGCACTTTATTATCACTTTAATATGATGGTTAAGGCGATGAATGTACATTAGTGCTGTGAAATGTAACTTGTGCATGAATTGTACATGAGAAAATGTTGGTCTGAGGTATTTTTGTATTTGTATGAGGAAATAGTATGCTATGCTCTACGTCACCTTTAAAATATAAAATGTGCAAAATCATCCTGTAATTATTGATGCTATTTGAATGAATTTTATTCTTTTGATAAGTTTTTAAATTGTATATCTCAGATATTTTTTATAATATGTGCTGGGAAGATGTTTTTGTTAAATAGTTTTTAAGGATTAATCTAGTTATTATGATTGCGATGTGAAGTTGTGATTGCAATGATTTTAAGTAATCAAGCAATAAAGATATATTCTACTCATAGCAGAATGTAGAAGGGGTGGGCGGAACTTATGGAGTTTCGCTCCAAGGAATTCCGCGGAGTAGTCTAAAAACTCAGTGAAATTTCGCAGAGTTCCGTGAGCGGCAGAATGACACCCGGTCCAAGACCTTATACACTGTAAGACCCCTGAGGTTCCTGAATACACTGTGCTTCCTTAAGTAGATTGAATCAATATTGTTTTCAGCAGAGTCAACAGCAAATAACCATTTGTATTTAAATATAACTGGTAAGGAGTTGAAGAAGAAGGTTGGTGATTTCTGAAAACGGAAATTCCAGATATGGTAATACTAAGAGTGGAAGTCACCAAACGTGCCTACAACACAACGGGGCCTGAGAAGGTAGAGACAGAGCATTGGAGCAGCAGGCAGTGATATTAGAATGGGGAATATAAACATATACAGTATATTCAGTATGTTACTGGAATTTCCACAGCACTGGGGTAGTAAGCGTTATATAAATGCAAGTACAATACAATACAGTCAGTGCTACTGCATTACGTCTACACTTCAATTGAAACTTGTGTTCATTAGGAGAGCCAGTCCTAGTCTGTAATCAGGGAGTATGACAAGAACGCAATGAGGAACATGCGTACATAAAAAACTCGTACACCGCAACATATGCCGCAAGAAAAGATTTTAAGACAATTAAATCTCACTTTATAAAGCAGCAGAAATAGCGACAAAACAAAGCAATCCGAAAAAGAAACATGATGGAATCCTTCATTCCTACACTGGACGAGGGGTCACCATGTTTCACTTCGGGGGGTCATCAGGATAAGCTCCAGTTCCGAGAAAGACATTTCCAGAATATGTTTGTTGCAAAGCAGTAAGGGAACATAAGATCTGCAAAATCATGGAAGGGTTGGAAGGGGATAGCACAGTTGATGGGGCTAGTGGTCTCCCACAGGATATGAAGGAGGACTGGAAGGGGCTGAGTAAAGCTTCGGATCGGAGGCCTCTCCTAGATCACTTTGATATTCCCTCTGTGGAGGATTTTAATCGGATAGCTCTAGGAATCTCCTCTGAATCATCACTGGACCCTCTTACCCATAGGATCTGGAAAACGTTAGGCTCCAAGCTGTTCCCTCCGCTAAGACAGTTATGTGATCTATCCCTGGGTAGTGGAATGGTTCCCTTCTGCCAGAAGCAAGCAGTTGTAACCCCCTTATTAAGAAAAAAACATTGCTGGACCCAGCCTGTCTTAAAAATGACAGGCCTATCTCACTCCTTCCATACCCGGTGAAGATCATTGAGGGCCTTGTAAGTAGGGCACTCTCCCATTTTCTGGAGGTAAATTATTTACTGGATGACGTGCAATTCAGCTTCTGCCCAGGACATGGGTCGGAGACTGCCTTGTTGACTGTGTTGGACAATCTTCGACTGCGTGCAGACAAGGGTCATTCTGCTGTACTGATCTCGGTGGACCTGTCCGCTGCATTCGACAAGGTCAACCACAAGGTTCTCCTGGAACGATTGGAAGGAATGGGGGCAGGCTGTGGCCCTCCCCCTTTTCAGTCTAAGTTCACCAAGATACATCATGGGTACCACAGGGTTCTGTGATCATCCTTATTCTATTTAATGCCTATATGCATCCCTTGGTGGATGTCATTAAATCCCACGGCATAGGCCTAGCAAATTATGCGGATGATACCCAGCTTATTCGCTCCTTGGAGGGAGAACAGTCATCCACTGTGGAGAATGTCCATGCCTGCATGCAGAGCATGGTACATTGGCTGAGAAACAACTCTCTGCAATTTAACGCAGATAAAACAGAGCTCCTTTATATTGCAGGTGGCAGAGTGTCATATCCTCTCCCAGCCGACTTTTGGCCTATTCTTGCCGCTGGTATCTTCTAAGTCGGTTTGCAGTTTGGGAATCTGTTTTAATGAGAAGTTGACTTTGGAAAATCAAGTCAATAAGACCGTTGGAAGCTGTTTTTCCCTTATTAGGGCCCTCAGGAAAATCCTCCCTATGCTCCCCATACATACTCGCGCACTGGTAGTAAGGGGTATCATCATGAGCAGGTTAGATTACTGCAATGCCTTGCTGCTGGAGTCCCCAAAATATTTAATTGGGAGACTGCAGAGAATCCAGATTGCAGCGGCCAAGCTAGCCTTGATGAGACCTCGTCAGTCCTCCTCCTCCCAGACCCTTATGGAGCTTCATTGGCTCCCAGTTCTGCAGAGGATTCACTTCAAATCCCTCTGTGTCGTGTTCAAGGCACTGCACGGTCCTCGGGCCAATACCGTTTCAGAATAAATTCAGCTGGTATGCTCCCACTCGCTGTCTCGGTCTTCCTCAGTTAACTGGGTGAAAGTACCTATGGTCAGAAGAGCTAAACTGGGGGAGGAGGGGGCACACTTTTAGTGTTGTTGCTGCAATGCTCTGGAATAGCCACCAACTGAGCTCCGTCAGATGAACGATCCTCTGCCATTCAGAAAGAAAATAAAAACTTGGCTTTACCCCAGAGCATAATGCCAATTCAGCCCTTTGCCACAGGCTTTTTTAGCGCCAGGATACCCGGCGGGTTGCAGTGCGCTCCACAAATAGTCTTTACAATACATTACATTAGAACAGTCCCATAGCCAGAGTGCGGAGATCCAGTGAAACAAGAAATGTTCTTTGGAAAGTGACTGTATCGACACAGAAAGATCTGGATGGGGGTCATCCAGATGTGTCAGGGCACCTCGGCTGGGCACACAGTTCTCATAGCAGCCTCAGGCTCCTGAGTTGTGTGCTGCTCTCAGAGCAGTGCACAGTCACTGCTGCGCACCTATAGGATCTGTCCAGTTTTAGAGCTGCGCACATCCAAGATTTGTGCCACCTGAGCTCTGCCAACACTTGTGCACATTGAAGCTCTGTGTTCCGATACGTGCAGCATGAGCTGTGCATCATAAGACGTGTGCACCTCTAAAACCTGAGCACTGCCAAATGGTGCACATCTAAGATCTCAACATCTCTAAATTAGGCACTTCAAAGATCTGGGCACAGCATGGCACTTGTTGATAAATGGACACACAAGCATGGCAAGGGCACATACTGCACTAGCCACACAAAGGATACTTTTTAACAAACATTTTGTAACATCGTCTGATTTAAGGCTGAAGCTGAATGCAATAGAAACACGTCGGACGGCACATCGGAAAGAGCTATTTTCTCTCTTTTTGCAACTCTAACCCAGGATGAGTCAAACAGCTGTAACAACTCTCCAGGGGTCAGGGTGGATGGAAAGTGTGAGGGAGGGGCGTGTGGGAGGAAGACAGGAGGGGGAGTCTTTCTTTCCTTATTTTGCGGATTATACAGTCATATCTTTAAACAGTATCACTCTGGAACAGGTATACTGTAGCAAGACCTGGTGGCAGACACAAATGTAAACAAGGTAGGGTGAACAGGCATCCTGGATTTGCCTGAACAGTTCCGTTGAGATAGTTACTGAAGGAGAAAATAGATGGTACAGTGTTGTACCTTATGTGGATACTTTGGCACAACGGACTGAAGGGTTAGCTCCACAGATGAGTCCATGGCCACCAGGAGGGTCCTTTGATTCATGTGATACGGCAAATGTTGAGGATTGTATTCTTTATGGTGAGGAAGATCCAGACTGGGATTATCGCTACATGCAGAAATATTTGTTCGTTTGGCAAAAATTACCCAGACAGCTCAATCCCCAACATTCTGCCAATCCCATACGTTAGATGCCCCTGATACGCAAGGGGCAAGGAGAATCTCAAGAAATGTTACCACTGCCGATAGGAAAATGGATCAGAGCTTTGAAAAGCCAACTGCAGGCATCACTTTGGCAGTAGGAGATATAAAGAGTTTGCTTTGTTCTATTATAGGAGATATGTTTAATAATTAAAGTTTTATAAAGCGCGCAGCTACCCAACAGGATTTCCGGCGCTGAGCAGGACAAGGAGCAAACCGAGGTTGCAGATAGTCGAACAGAAGGTTATTCTTGGTTATAAAGAAAGGTCTTTAGCTTCTTACGGAAAGCTAAAAGCGACTGACAGATCCTAAATTCCAGATGAAGGGAATCCACTGTTTAGGTCCAAGGTTTGAAAACGAGCGGCCTCTCATACGAGCAAGCCCGACTCTGGGAACAGAAAAAACTAAGAGGTTGGCTGTTCTAAACTGATGAGTAGGTACATAAGGTTTGACCAGGATTTGTATATAAGGGGGTGCCAAGCCATGCTTAGCTCGAAACATGTATCATAAAGCCTTAAACTCAATGCACGTGTTCACCTTGAGCCAGTGAATTTGATGAAGCAAAGTGAGGCAGAGGCGTGCCGAGGCAACTGAGAGAGAAGGCGGCGGCTACATTTTGAATGAGCTGCAGAGGTCAGACGGATGCTTTATCCACACCCAGGTACAATACATTGCCATAATCAAGTCTGGAAGTCACCAATGCCTGCATTACGGTTCTTTGGGCTATAGGTGGAATAAAACCAAAGGATTGTTTTTTTGCCACTTGAGAACCTCAAAGGAAGTTGCGGTGACTCCAGACACTTGGGCTCTGAGGGAGAGGTTCTTGTCAATTGTAGAACCCAAGGGGGCATATTATCAAGCACGCACGGCGATAAAATTATCGTGGCTTGAGCAGCAGGAAAATGCCACTAAAGTGGCGATAATGGGCTTGATAATATGCCGTAGAGAATTCCAATAGAGGCCTTGTTCACACCAGAACTTTAAACCTCGTTCTTGATAATATGCCCCCATGTTCTTCACCTTAGGGACCGGAGCAGGTAAAGGCTCCAAAGTGTCAGGCCAATGGTTAACACCCCACAGTTCAGGATTGTTTCCCAGAATGAGGACCTCAATTTTAGAGCGGTTCAGCTTCAAAGTGTTACTGGTCATACACAAGGAGATATTACGCAGTCCGAGGTGGAGTAAAGAATGGTCCTGATGCTGAGCAGATGAAAGAGAAACAAGCATTGGCAAGGCCAATCGGTCTAGCCATATTTTTACGTTTTTTGTATCTGTTGCAAATAGAAAATGTCATAAGTAACGTAATAATATGCGACATTAAGTAGTATACATTTTACAGTTTATGAACATTACGCACTTGGCATAAATGTGTGCCTTGGGCGGGGAGGGATAATTGTTTTAACAATAGACACAGTGGTAATGCAAGTCATCACAAATGCGGAACGTGCCATGCGTGCCCCAAAGCCTTTGTCAGTGAGAGCATTAAAATTAACAACAGGACAATTGACTTGCGGGAGATGACAAACTGTAGAACGATGAACGGTCCCTGTGATTTTCCTTATGTGGGTGAAACTGCAAGGGAATGCAGGATCCGCATAGGGGAACGCAAATCCAACATCAGATGTGAGAATACTGCAGCACCTCTGGTTACACTCTGGAGGGAGGCGAACCACACTGAAAAGGATCTACGTTGGTCTATCGAGGAAAAACCAGTGTACAAAAGGGCTCTAATAGCAATAATAACCGAAAAAAGCGAGAGGTATTTTGGATGTTTCTTTTGGACTCAAAAGAAAATGGCTTGAATGAATCCCTTCGATGGGAAAAGGCCATTATTTAAACATTGCAATTTTCCTGATACCCTTAACACTGCAGCATCATTTAGTTGGATACCGTTCCCTTTTGAATTCGCTTAATCCCTGTGATCATGTATTTCTTTGAACTCGGTGGTACCGCGAGCTTCCTCTGCCAGATCATTTATTTCAGTGAAGCAAGATCGGATCCGTTTATTTTTCTCTTTACCCTCGTACTGACTTTCCTCATCTACCATGAGAGAGTTTACTCTGTTATCGGTTGTGGATCTCTGCACCTTTAAGATTTTACCTGGTGCATTATTCGTTTTTGTCCCCTCCCCCTAACCTCTTCACGCTAAGTCCATCCTTTCCCGCCAGAGCATTGGGCCATATTTAAATAGCGGATTTCCCGCGTTTCCGCTTTTGACTTCTACGAGCGTTCGTGGACTGCGATACCAAGTATTGTATTGTATTGTATTGTATTGTAATTGCATTTATATAGCGCTTACTATCGCCGCTCCGTTACATCTTCACGTTTCTTGTACTGCCGTGGAGAGTATTTGAGCGCATGTTTTTATATATAAGCTTTGGCATTATCGTTTGATCCATTCCACTTCTATCAGCTCCTTTTGCTCTGCAGGACATTCATCCTTCCTGTGTAGGGGAGTGCTAGGCCATCTTGAGACCGCAGGCCTTCCCCCGATACCGCTCCTTCTTTCCTGCGGTTCACCGCGGACGCCTTTATTTTGCAGCCGTGTCTTTAGAACCATTTGGCATTGAACCTTTGGTAAGTTTTTTGAGGTTCTCTGAAGGATATAAGCAGCAATATTGTATAGTTTGGCCATTTCACATCGGCGTTTTTTAAAATTTTTATTTTATCCTGCAGGAGTGTCCGGTTCGGATCCCTATTTGTACATTCACGCAAGATAGAGTTGTGTTTCCCCTGTATCTCCAACTATTGGAACACCTAATCCAACCCACTTTTAGGTAACTCTCTCTCTCTTCTGTGGACCCCGATATGGCGATTGATTTATTTATTTTATATTACACGTGTCCCTCTTCTTTAGATTGAATTAGGTTGTTTATTGTTTTGATTTTTTAGAACACAGGACCCCTGCATGGTCTGGGACTACCGACCACCCCCTCCCAATCATGCAAACACCACAAACAATCCCCGTAGTAATTTAGCCAGGCGAGGGATTTCTTTGGAAGGCAGGGGGTCTCGCGACCCCCCGGACGTATTTATTAAAATATGAAAACAAATAAAATTTGGTAAAATAAACATTATTTACATAATTATTAAATGCAAAATTCTGACATTACATTTACAGCAAGGTAGACGGGTATGAAGGGCTAACCTTAACAAATGTCTAATTCAGAGTGTTCCTAACCAAATCTAACATCCTACTTATCAAGTTTGCATTCAGAAATTCTGAGGCCTACGGCAAGGTCGCTAACCGGTGTCAGATCCTTTTCCAGCTGCGCACTCACGTATGAGTGCGCATGCGCAACAAGGGCCCGGTTACTGGGAGAGTACGTACCTCTCCTGGTTACCCTCGTACGCACCGTGAACTCCATTTAACCATAACAGGAGGGCCCTTACACTTGCGCCATTTGATGATGTCATAGTGTATGTGCGCGGTGGCTATCAGCCTGAGGAAAGCGTGACTCCCTCCCCCGCACCCTTCCAAGCAAGCGGATATCCTGCCCCTGAAGTTCTGGGAGAGACCAATGGCCCCTCCCCCTGGGTGACCCCATTCGCTGAATGGTGTCACCCCCTAAGGACCTTAAATTGCTGCTCACCTATTATGACCTTACCGCCTGACCAGTATAATAAATACGACAATTAAGAAACCTGTGAAGGGAAAAAAGGCCTAAGGAGAGAAACAAGTAATTACACATCCACATAACCAATTGAGGATATTCCACTAATATTGCCTGTAAAAGGGAAAAAGGCCTAAGGAAGAAAATTACACACATATCAACAGCGGTCACTACCATCACCGATGATACCTACCAACGTCCAAACTGAATTTCTGCTAATAGGGATGGTGGTGGGGAAAATTTTGCGGCCCCTGCAGCAGGGGCGAGGAGCGAGCCTGGTGAGCGCGGGTACAAGAGGCCGCTTCCCGCGCCCCCCAGGCCTTTTCTTACCTCTTGGTCCCTCCCCTTGACCCGGAAGCACTCACACCGCTTCTGGGTCAACGGTGGGACCCATAACCAAACAGGAGTGAAAGGGGGGGCCGGGCCCAGTCATGCGTGCGAGGCCTTTTCAAGCCTTTGTACTTGAGAGAGGCTTCGGCAATATGGGTTGAGATTTGCATCATTTTCAAGTAAACCAGCTCGCCTTTCTTGATTGATTTTAAGCACCACTGCAACACTCCTTGGGCGCTTTAAGCGGTTTTATGGAATAAACTTAGAAGTGGCTAAGCTTGGCGATAGTCCAGAGACTCGTTCATGTTTGGGGGCCTTACGAGTGTATGTGACTTATTTCGGACTTGTGTTATCTGTACGACTTCGATTTTTGTTTATTCATCCCCAGACTTGCGACCCCACCAGATGGATGGGTATTCTGACTCTGATTTACCATTAATGCCTTTTTCTTTGGCTTCCCACATCGATCCTCATTGTTCAGGTAAGCCATATAAAGGTAACCACGATTTCTCTTCGATCTGGCCCCTCAGGACAACCTTGTGCTATCGGGTGTTTGATACATCATAAATGTGTTATTAGTCCTACCACACTAGATGTGTCATCTTTAGAACATTATTTCCAACGATTATGTCTTGAATAAATTGGGGTGACCACTGCCATTGATTTTATTATTGTTTGACTTTCTCCTTGATGTTTGCTTTTATTGTGTTTTATTCATTTCAGTGTATATCATTTCTCGTGCTATGTATGAGTCCTCATCCTTTTGCTTTTTTCTATACTGTTGTTTTTTTATATATATATTGGTACGTGTGCAATGCTTATTTATTACAATATTATGTCTTCCTTCATTGTTACACTCCGTTGCTGAATCATGTGATTATCAAACATATGCTATTATGCAGTATTTATTTGAAATAAGAAAAATATATTCATACATTAAAACGACACTTGCGGTTTATCTAACGAAGGCTTGTCATTTATTGTCTCTTATTTAACGGGCCCCATGGACTCTTGATTTGATTGTTTTCTCACGCCCTGAAGAAGGTGATACCCCAGTCAGGGGGTGGTGACACCGAAACGCGTGTCGGCGTGTTTAGTTCTCTACCTTTTCCCGTATATGTGTTTATTATTGTCTGATGTATGCAAAAAACAATTTATGTGGATATGTCTATAAAAAAAATTTCAATTCATTTAATGAAAGGATTTCTTGCAATTTGATCAGTTTTCTCTGTTATCCTGAATGATTTATGCATTACCTATCGGATTCAGGTAAAATAACTTTTCAATCCTGTATATACATAGAGACTTTGTATTATTAGTGGGTGAAAACACTGATGAGTGATTTAGTGTGCTTTCACAGTTTGAATGGGTTGATTGGATAGTGAGCATGTATGAATGGTCTGTATGAGAGGAAGTCCAGGGTGACCACCACCATTTGGGCCACAATCACTTTTGTAGATATTTTATTGTATGAAGAATTGATTCATGTATCTAATTGTTTTTTGACTAAATTAGCAAAACCCAAAATGTTGCCTGAAAGAATTGATTTACTTTTAATCATTTGATTTTGTTTGGACACATGATTCAGCTGGAGTGATATACCCATCCAATTACTTAACTGCAATTTTTGTAAATATTGGGTTGAGCTACCTGTTGGTTACTTGAATGTAAGCCCTTTAACCAATAGAAACAATACAGCCTTTTTAGGTCTCGGCCTGATCCAGCGCATGTGCTAGTCTGGCCGAGACTTTCGTAGGTACTCTGAGAAATGCTTTTTTCGTGGCGATCAGCTCACTATCACGCGCACAAGCGCGCATGTGATGTGCACAGCTGCCTCAGGTGCTGTTACTTTTGCTGCACAAACGCGCGCTCTTGCTGAGCCCTTGTTCGCGATCACTTTCGCGGCCGTGTGCCTTTCACGGCCATGCGGCAAATGCTTGTTTGTCTTGCCTGCACCTTTGGCACTCCCCTTCCCAAGCCTCCCCTTTTCCTGATCTGCCTCCCTTTTACATGTGTGGCAGGACCTCCGCTCTGTTCATATCCTCTGGATGATTCGTGAACACATCGTATATCCCTTCATATATCTCCTCTATGTCCCTTACATAATGTCACATTCCACTCTCTGTTTAGAAATAAATGGCCGATATTAAAAGCTGTATCGCTACAGTAGAATGCATTTGTTGTCGCTTTTTAACTTCCCAACAGTGATCCGTTCTGAGTAGTAAGCAGCTGGTACTTACATGAGCAGTCTGTGTATTTCCTCTTGCTGTCTACCGACCACATAGCTTTCCTCTCCTTTCTAAATGTGCTGCAGCGGTTGTGAAAAGTGGATATTTCCAATGGCTTACCTGTCAAGCACACCTTGAAAACGAGAATTTAGGAGACACATTTCATTCCAAGCACTCCACGGCCTGATCTTCCACCAGCTTTGACAACACAAGGCCATGTGGCAATCATTGTTTTGCAGAATCTCTTTCCAATCATTTCCCTACAATTTGCTGCTCTGTGGTAGCCCAGGATCAAATTATGTTTTTCCTGCATGGAAGCAGATGCAGCATCATGGCTCGGGCATCATAATGGCGAAAAGTTGGCATCAGAATGCAGCGCCTCACCAGCATTACAGAACAGAACCACTCCCAGCCCAGCAGAAAAACAACACCAGTCCCAGGGCTATTTACATATTTGGTCACCAAGCAGCCTTTACTCAGACAAAGTCTCTAAAAAGTAGAGATTTACATTCATTAAATTTCACACTACTAAATGACATTGTTGAATATTCACTTTGCTAATATATGTACTTTCTTTCCTCTTGAAGTTGTTCTTTCTGTATAGTTTTCAAGCTCTCTAAATAAACAGCTCATTTCTGTTTTAAGGTCCAGTGGAAGGATTTATTGAGTGTTAACATAGTTTTGAAAATGTAATAAATCCTAATGGGAAACCACGGCAGCTACTCAGGTAACCAGCAGACAGTTACTCTAAGAAGCAATTTGCTGAAAATGTATTTCTACTCATTAATATTTATCCAAGTGAGCTTGGGTCTCAGGGTGACTTTCATGGAGCTATTGCAGAGGCCCCAACCAATTCCTGACCACAGGGTCAGGAAGTGGACTTATGCCTGACTGGCCATTCTGCCATGTCCTTGGCGGGCTGCAGGCTAGAGGGCGGCTTTTACTGCTGGATGGGCGCGGCGGTCCAACCATGCGCCTCCGGCCCAGTTCTAGTTGGAGGCAGATTACATTTTTTTGCCAGAGCTGATTTTGGTTTCCATTCGGCCCTGTGGAGGCTCTTTCTAATTTAATTTGGAAGTCATCTATGGAGACCTGCAGGAAGTAATGCACCTAGCAAAAACAAGAGTCAGGAAAGGGTTGCTTGTGGGAGTCCAATTGACAAAATGCAGTGTTGTTTTATCAACTTCATATCATAAAATTTGCAAAATTGGAAAAATGTTTAAATAATCCACAAAATACATGTTTTTGCAGACAAAAATTATCCTACAAAACCTATTTACTGCCATAGATTTTTCTTACAGATTTCACTGCGAAACCAGTTTGAAGGCAATGTTTGCCCCCAGGTGAAGTTTGTTTAAGTGCACATATTCACAACTACAGAAAGTGCAAAGGTTTTACACTTGATCCAGTTCTGGAAGTGCAATTGAACCTCCTGCCCACTCCTCTTATAGACCTCAGTAAGTCACAGATGCTGTGTGCAATGTGATCAGCTTGGGAGTCTGTGCCTTTCCAAAGCCAGCAATGGATGTGAGGGTCATCTGCCCGCGACTGCATGTCACGTTAATGTCAGAAAACTGCACTGACAGGAAGGAACACTCTAGTACCATTTCCGGAATGATTTGCAACATTCTTGCACTCTGATCATGTAAAGCGAACGGCTACTTTTTAGGTCGAGCCTACAGCAGCGCATGCGCTGCTGCTTGACCTTTAGTAAGTGGGTTTTAAAAGTGCTTCCCACCAGCTTTTGCTGGCCTAAAGCTTGCGTTCACGTAAACGTGAATGTGCACAGCTGCCAGCTTTCTGCGCCCAAGGTGCCATCTGGAGCTTGATAACTTTCAGTTTGGGCGCTGATGGGTGCGCACCACTTGCGTGTTTGCCGGCGCATCTCCCTCCACCTCTCTCCTGCTGCAACCCCCATCTTTGCATTCCCCGTGGCCAATGCTTGTTTTCTTGGCTTGCAAGCCCTCCTCTGGAGCGCTGTGTTTTCACCTACTCCAGCACCATTGTAAACAGAGCTCATGTTTTCACTTCCTCTTGAAGCCCCCCAGCTTCCACACCGTTTGGTATTACATCTTCGCTCCCACCCCTTCTTCTCCTGTTGTTGCAGCTGCACTTCAGGTTTCACAATGGCTGCCACCTGCCTAACTTTTTCTACACAGGAGCCTTATATTACCTGTGCCATTATGGGGCCATGGAACACGCTCAAGTTGAGTAACTTTAATTCTCTAAATACGAAAGACAAGCGCGTGGCTGCTGCGCCCTTACACAGGATTCTGCCTCAACATTGCACTGCCGGGTGAAGGCGATTGTTAGTTAATTACACTGTTTATATGAGACCTGACAAGCGCCATAGGTTCTACTACCAACCAAATACAGTGTTGTCCGTTGCATCCTCCTTACACAGGACTATAACCTGCTTCAATATGGCACAGTTATCAGGTGATGCCACGTTTTCAATTAAGTCAGATGAGTGGAGAAGTGTGGCTCAATGGTTAGTGTGGCAGACCCTGATGCAGAGGTCTAGCCCGGGACCAGGGTTCAATTCCCCGCCTCGGTGGGGTCTTGGACTCAAAATTCCACGGACCTGATAATTCTCACCCCGGTGCCTATTCCAATCATGGAGTGCAACTCTGGGCAATAGCTTGCTTAATCTCCACAACGGCCCCCACAATGCTAAGGATGCCTGACCTCCACCTTGGGGGTGCCCAGGAGTGGACACCTCACAAGGGAAAGCCAGGATGGGTTCCACAGCGGTATTCGTACAAGCGCCTTGAGACCCTTGCGTGTGAGTAGTGCGCTATACAAGTATCAATTTACATTTACAATTTACATTTACATGAGCACTGGACCTCTGCATATTTAAAGTATAACAAAATATGCCGTCTGTCTTATCAGTCACATCTTACCAATCTCACGGACGCCGGGCGGCCCTGCATAAGGAAAGGAGGTTAAGTCATGAGGTTTGGCTGTAAGCTGAATTCCTATAGCGTGTGGCTTTAGTTGAGGAGGAAATGTGTGTCTGAAGAGGAAACATGGAGAACTCCGTGTACGTTATGTGAAACGCCCCCCCATCACCCTCCCAAACTGTAGACTCTTGTTTCTTTGCCACTTTGCAGATGCTACTCAGGGTGCACAAAGATGTTAACTTACATCTAAACCCAATGTTTACAATATTTGTTGAAATTAAATTTCTCTTAATTAGTCACGGACTGGAATTAGAACAGCAATTTACACTGTTTGGCGTGCAAACTCTCTTTATCGACCGAAAAAAATCAAAGACTCGATTTGGCCTTGCTGTGATTGACTACTGTGCCTACAGGTTGCAGATTCGTCTGAACAGTGTGTGCTTAATCCTGTTTGGGAAAACAAATTATGTGCATTTATAAAATAGAAGTTCTCCTCCTGATGCATGTTTCTCTTGCAGTTTGTTTTTTTACAGCAAAGAAATATTTAACAATGTTTTCAAATTCTTTTGTAGCATCTGTGACGTGGCATTTTATTACATAATTTAAACAATGAACTTACGCCAAAGCAGAGAAACTACTAAAGTGCCACAACACCAATGTACTGTGCCGGGTACAGCATCAAAACCAAGTTTGATTTACATTTCTGTTTCATAGGAATCACAGATTATACACACACCTTTCCATTTTAAAACTGCAAAAAGAAACAAGCATTGGCATAGCCAATAGGTCTCGCTTTTTGGACCGTATAAGTATTTAGTTATGCAGCAGAATATCCCTGGTGCAACAACACCAACTGTTGCATGGCTAAACACTTATAAGGTCCTAAATGTGAGACCTATTGGCTATGTCAATGCTTGTTAACATATGCATGCTATTTTAAAAACGTGTGAAGAAATTAACTGCGGCTCCAAGAAGATGGACAGGGCTATGCAGCTACTTTGAAGTTAGTCTGCAGCGGGCACAAAGGAAAGACCCCTTATGTGAGTATGAACAATATAAATAATTTTATTCTGATATTATGAGGGGAATTGTAAGTAAGAATTTCCCATTGATATTCACAACAGATTCTAATAGAGTTTTTTTACCTCAATTTGTTGGAGGCTCAAAAGATCATAACAGAATAAATGACTGATGGAACCTGAGTGATATTTGCTGATCCATAAATGGGTCTAAGCAATTGGGTCATTCTGTGCAGACAGGGGGAAATTTGGGGATTATGTATAGAACAGGGGGACTGCCCATACCCTGTGATAATAAAACAATAAGGTTGGACTATATATAAAATATGTATGATCAAAAAGGCATTAATGGAGGACCTCGTCTTCAATAATATTGAAGTGATATCCGCAAAATAGCCTTGCTTAAGTAACAATAAATAAGCAATAAGACTATGTAGATCTGGTTTATTTTATATGTGTTGTGTTTAACATATTTCTCCGACTATATACAGCTAGAGAATTTATACACTGAACCAAAGAAAGCACTGTATATATGTTAAATAAGCACACGTTATATATTTGAGTCTAATTGAATGTATTTATTTTTAGATATGTTGGATAAAGATTATCGGCCACATGCATCATTGCACCCGTTTGCGATTCCTAAATTGCGAAAATTAAGGAATCGCAATTTAGAAATCGCAAACTGCAATGCATGAACAATTCGCATTAATTTTTGCGATTCAGTATTTCTCCTTAATTGCGATTCACAATTTGCGAAACGCAATTAAGGAAAACACTTCACATTGATTCCTATGGGCCAAAAGGCCCATAGGAATGAATGGGAGGGCATTCACATTTTGCGAATTTCAAATTGCGATTCTCAAAATGTGAATGCAATTTCAAGGGTGCAGGGGGGGTCCAAAGAACCCTCCCTGCACCCCTGAAATTTAACTTTGATTGTAATGTACATACACACATGCCCCAAGGGCATGTGTGTGTGTAAATTAAAACTTTAAAAAATGCAATTTGTGCATATTTGAAAGATTTCGGTAAATTAGCATGAGGTTCAACTTCATGCTAATTTACCACTTCCAAATTGCGAATTCGCAAATGAAAAATGATCATGCATTGCATTTAAGAAATCTGAAATTGCGATTTCTTAAATGCAATCGCAATTTTAGAAATCGCAACAAATGTGTTAAGAATTATAACAATATTTAATTGTGCTATTCTTGATAAAATAATAAATGAAGTTTATATTTTCACGTGTTGCTATAAATACTTTAATAATTAAGATCTCCTTTGGTTCATTGTATATTGGATGTGATTGACATATTACCACTAAAAAACACAGAAAGGAAAACTTTGTATTACTTTGCACCTCCCGGTCCTTTCTGGTTGTGAAATCGCAATTAAGGAATACTTTCCCATTCATTTCTATGGGCCAGGAGGCCCATAGGAATGAATGTGAAGTCATTCTCAATTTGCGATTCGCAATTTGAGAATCGCAAATTGAGAATACTGCACCCCTGAAATTAACATTTGTGCGCATATGGCGCACATACATGGCCTAAGGGCATGTATGTGCACCATATGGCACCTTCACAAATGCCAAAAAGTGTACTTGTGAAAGAAATCGCAAATTACCACCAACTTGAAGTTGGTGGTAATTTGCGATTTCTTAAGGAGAAATCGCAAAAATTGTATGCTTATTGCATAGCATTTAAGGAATCGCAATTTGCCATTCCTTAAATGCTTACGCAAAATAAAGGAATTGCAAATATTGCGATTCCTTAATTTTGCGTTGTGATTTCCCTACTACATAACGTTTTGTAAATTTTTACTCGCAAACGCAGCTTTTTTGCGAATCGCAGCATTTGCGAGTAAAAATTCAGTTAATACATCTGCCCCCAGAATGTTCCAGTTGCAACTATTCCTGATGTTGGTGATCGTATGATTCCCAACGCAGACCACAGACATGAAGTAGATGTAGCCGCACATGAAGGCGTTGCTTCCGCCTACGAGGGAGTAGCTGCCACTATTTTGCTCCACAGTGCTTGTATTGGTGGCAAGGTTAATACCAAAAAAACTGTTGTTACATATGTCAACAGATCAAAAGTCTGCATGGTGTCTCGACCCCCACTAAAAAATCTTTTTATTTCCAACAAGCCATTTAGCTGCATTTACATGGGGCCAGATGTGCGACTTTTGCGATGCACAATTTGTGAAACATTGCGAGTCGCAATTTGCGGGTCTCAAAAGCCAATGTTCAACAGTGTCACACTGTTAGCGATTCCCAATGGGGTAGCAAAATTCAAGGCTCATGAATATTAATGATCCAAACGCAAATTGCGACCCCGTTGGGAATGGCTGGCCTGCCCAAGGATGGTGGCCAGCTGGGCTCAGCAGATCTCCATGTCTGGGATTTCCTTTCAATAAAGCATTTTTTTTAAAATGCAGCCCATTTTCCTGAAAGCACAACAAGATGCAATTAAAAAAAAAACACAAACAAAACGTTTTTGTTTAATTTTTTAAGGACCGGTAGTGATCCCTGGGACCACTGTCTGCCCCTAAAGAATGTTTCCCCCTGCATTTGCAAAGGGGAAGAGGTCCCCCTGGGGACCCATTCCTATTTGCGACTCAATTACCACCCTCTTGAAGAGGGCAGTAATTTGCAAGTGTTTTGCGACTGCAATTGCGGTTGCAAAACATTCATACATAGGGCTACGACTCGAAATTAGGATCTACACCCTTGGAACACCCCTTCCTATTTGCCAGTCGCTAAACACTATTTAGCGAGCAATTTTTTGCAACTCGCAAAATGGTGTCTGTACATGGTCCATTAGGATTTTGCATGCGTAAATGGGTCGCTAACCTGTTTACACATGCAAAATTGGGTCGTACATCTGGCCCTTAGATCATTGCGATTCTTTGATTTTGAATAATGAGTTCAAATGTATTGTGTTTGCAGGTGATTCTTACTCTATATTCCTCTGCGTTGGGCCACAGTGTTTGGCTGACCCTTGTACTGTTCTTTATCAGTTCTCATGCCTGCTTGCATACCACTCAGGTCAAGGTCCAGCTTTTGCTTCTAAACCGTACCATGATTCGATGAAGTCCATGGGTGTGCAAGTGCATTATTCATCACCATATAGGCCCAAGTGCAATTCTGTTGTGGAAAGAATGAACGGACACTTAAAGCAGTCCTTCACAGCGAGGGTATTAGGTACAGGGCGTAGTTGGTTGAACCATGTCTTTGTGGTTTAACAAGCATTAAATAACCTCCCCAAAAGATCTCTGGGTGGGCAAACCCTCATAAAGTGCTTTTTGACATCAAGATGTCCTTGCCGGTCGAGGCATTCTATCAGCAACCACATCCTTTGACATAGATAACCATTGTGCTATCTTACAGGACCTACAAACATACCGGCATTCTCAGTCTCACAAATACTCGCCTGCATCTCTCCCTTCGAGTACCGAAGGTCAAGTTCCAGTTTCTTTCTCGCTTCCAAATATTGGAGGTCTGGTTTGGCAAAAAGTGGCTGTCAGAAAAGAATTCAGGCCAATGTATCATGCTCTTGTTCCGGTTCTTGGCATTTTAAGTACACAAACTGTGAGTTTGCAACCACTCACAGATTATAACTACAAGCGCTTTGTCTCCATTGAACATGTCAAGTTCCACCATGAGGCCGATTCTCAATAGTAGGCTATGGAGTAGTCATTCCTTTACACAAGAATTTCCGTTACAGCTCGTGAACACCACCGATGCAGATACTCCTCGGCTCGGGGGAGATGAGCCCTCCGCCAAAAACTTTACAAACAATATACCTGTTTCTACTATCACTGCATCGGGTGTCATTTATACTGATCCACCCTTGGCGAATCCTTCCAAGATGGATTTATAAGCCCTACTGCTGAGTCACAGCCTCCTGTTTTCAAGCTGGGTATCTCCGGGTATTATATTGATCAAGAGTATTTTACTGTTTTTGAATCAGAAGATCTATATCTTAATTCTGCAGATATGTTCTGTTATCATAATTACGGACATAGTTTTCTGCACAGAGCCAGTGGATAGCATCCCCGTTTTAGTGATACACAATGGGAACATTGTCCCACCCCCCGCAAGGGAGTTTTATAAAGCTAAAATATTAGTTTACATATTTCATGGAATATGACTCTTCAGAACCCGCATTACATTGTTTCAAATCAGTTCCAACCCCACCCAAAAAGATATGCTTACTCAGACTAAGCTCATCTATACAGTTTTGTTTGTCAATCAGTTAGCCCTGAAAGGTTATGGTTACTGGAAAGATAACATCGATTTGAAATCGACTTGTGGTTAAAAATCTTGGCAAGTTAAGGGCACGAAACCTTATTTCGAGCTTATTTAATTCCCACACAAATAATTTCTTGAATAAACCGAATGAGTTGATCATTTGTTGCGCTGGAAATCTTGCAGCTTGTGATCCCTATGGCGCTTGAGGCAAAGACATCCCGCGTGTGGACAAACGTTTGAAAGCTTTTAACAAGGAATGTCCATACCTCAATCGTATGAGTCTGAATGACCGTACCTATACCGCGTGTGAGGCACTTTCACTGCATTTCTATATATACGCACTGACAAGTGGCATATGTGGAATATTAAGCAGCAGAGAAACTACGTAGAATATTAGTGTGATTGACCGTTTAGGATCATCTAGACACATTTGGAGAGGACAATATCATTTTAACTTGGAAGGGATAGTTCGCTGGACGAACATCCTGTGAGACTGGGAAGGAGGCAGAGTACCCCTGACCGATACTGTGCGATATATAGCTCTTGAGAAACATTGGGAAACATAAATTTCTGTGCCTGATGAAGGTGGTTAAATATTAACTACACCACCGAAACGCGTCGATGCTCAAGGAGTAATACTAGGAAAACGAATTAAGGAAAATTCTGTATTTGTCGGAATTTAATCCTTTGCCTGTACCTCCTTTTTTACTGAAATGTTTGATTTAATTTGTATATAATGTCTGTTCTGTGTATGTTTCCCATTTTTAACAAATTATATTGTATGGTAATAAACTGTGCAGATCTACTTTTTATTGTGCTTTTCTAAAAAAATTTTGAATATTTTGTACATTGCTTCCATGCTAAAAGTTCATGTTGTTTATTGTTGAATGTATGCATACTGGCAATAATTTGCTTGTTCATGATAATTCGCCCAAAGGGAATTATATACTTTGACTTCTCTTACACACCCAGCACTTATTTTTAACCCTGTAAAGGAGGACCACAAATTAAATGAGTATTAAAACTTAGGCAGTTTTAATATTCTCTTTTTTTCTCTGCACTTTGTTATCCCTCATTTGGAGTACTATCTCGTCTTTACTCTCTTCTTTCTAAAAAATTCAGCACTTCACCCTGAGTGTTGGTCTGCACCAGGGTGTCTGTAGCGGCCCCATGACGAAGCATGCCACTTCATAGTGGGTGAGAACCGTTTTCAACATACCGGTTGGTTTGTTCTGAAGACTCTGGTTTGTAGCTACGCTTCACCCTTATCTGTCTATTTCCTTCCCTATGTGGTAAATCATTTCAACTATAATAAAAAAACAAGTATTTAGGCGGATACCGTTTCTTAGTTGGCTGTGTCTTACAGCACTGATTTTTGTTCCTTCTCTTTTTGTGATATTTGTAGTCGAAGTCAGGAGAGCCAGGGAAGGCTCTTTCTCTTGTCTCTTACTTTGTGTGGGAGCTGGTTGCACCCTGCACTTTGGCATACGTTATACACTTTATAGTATAAGAGATACGAGGCTATGATCCAGGTTTTCTAGTCTTTGCTGCTATGATGGGGACGGGGGAGGTATTTTCAAAAGGCACGTAACATGTCCAGGCTCAAGCATTCTTCGGCTGCCTTTCTCAGACAGATGTCTTTTAATCCTGTATCTGTTTTATGTTTTTATATTCCTTACTGAATGGTCATGTTAATCTGTCTGACTGTATGTTTTTTTTTTTTATAGTTTTTATTAACTGATAAACTAAAGTTACACTACACATAGATCCAACCTTGCAGACATTCCACTAACTACTACATACCTCAAACTACAAAACACACATTCCTACTCAGGCTCATCAATACTGGCACTGCAGTACTCCATGCACCAGACACTGCAAACATCATCATCTATCATAAACGTGACACCCTCTTCATCTCAAAAACATGGTTCACCCCCCACCTCTGCACATCCTAGACGTCCTAATTCCCACAGACTCCAGTATCCTGTAGTGTAGTTCTTATTATCCCAATAGGCTCTGCGCATTGGAATAATACCTTCAATAGTATAGGCCTAGACCAGACGTTAACTAGGTCTTCTATTGTCGATATTAGACTTAAAGTTTTGGGTTTGCCAGCTAGCTCAGAGTTCACTAGAAACTTTCTCGAATAGGCAAGGAGGAGTTGAACCTCCCTGGATAGACAAGAAGGGATTTAGTTTCTGACAACCATAGAACATGACAACTTTGCTCTCCCCTAATCAAGAGTGTATCTCTAGAGTCGTGTGAAAACAAAAGACGACTTATTTTACTCAGTCAGTACGTGCATTCTTAGTCTCACCAGATTGTAGAGAAAAGGAAGCGACGGGCGCGTTCAATAAAAGATGGTATTTATTGATCAGTCTCTTTTCTCATACAAGAGAAATGGATCGATATTATTGCAATACTTATGGTTAAGTAAAGTGCATACATTAAAAGCAGAAGTATAAAATAATACTGTAAAAACATTTATATGGTTTCTAAGCCATATGATGGTTTAAAATGAATAAAATAGATACATACACATATACATTTGACTAATCGTACTCAACTGGTGTTTCTAACTACGCCTACCCCAGTGTACCTGACCTAAGCCTAATACGTGGGCGGGAATAGAAAGTAGCAGTTTAAGTTAAGTTTGTTTTGCCAAGTGACTGACTCAAGAATTCTCTGCGAGGAGTTATTCAGTTCTGTACCTGGAATCTAGGATGAATGAGGGATGGTATCTCCCGTCTCTGGTCTCGATATTCCAGGCTGCCTGCGAGGGCTACCCGGAAGCGCCGGAGCTGGATTTCTCGGCAGGAGAAAGCAGCGTCTCGTTCTCAGCACGTCAGGAAGGCGGGGCTGCGCCAGCGGGGTCTCCTCTGCTTCTGGGCTTCGGCAAGTCTGGCTGCTCCGATCTCGTCACCACCGCGTGTGTTTGCATAGGGCAATATCGGTAATATTTATACCTTTAAGGTGCCGAGATTGACGTAAGGGTGGACATAGATACGTCAATAAGGATGTCATACGACCTGGTCGTTAGCACATTCTTTTGCTGAAGTTCTCGGTGAAATCAAAACAATGGCCGCAGGGTTTTTCCCAGGTTGTCATAGGTTTGATTTGTTTTGAGAACTCCGTATGTCTTATCAGGGGCTGGAGGAATATCGCTTGTCTAATTAGATGGCAAGCGTTATGACCTAATCAGATAACACGTTCCTGTGCCGTAGTGTGGCTTAATCAGATAATGGTTTCTGCATCATGGGGGTTTTCTGCATCATGGGACGGCTGCTAGTTAACTTGTTAACCAGAATAGGGTCAGGAATAGGGGGATCGATACAGAACCTATAGGAATACATCACACCCACTCCACGCTAACTATGGACATATTTACGAATCTAGGCATAGTAAAACATACTGTAGAGTATTGTGTATACCTTACCACCCCAAAATACATAAATGCATCTTGAAATTATCTAATATACGGAAAAAGGCAGTCACATGTATTATATGCACTCAAGCTGTAAATAATGCTAAAGTAATCACGCATATCTATACCTTATCACTAATTTGTATATGAGAATTTACACATGAAATGGCTCTTAATACAGAAAAAAGGTTCGAGACCATTTCATCACAGAATAAAATAATTATGAACATACCAGCGGGCAGCTAATGTCTATAAAGTATCTAAAAATAGAAATTTTTAGTTCTCTAAGAATAGTTCTTACTTTAAGCAGAAGATAAGTGTCCCGAAAAAATCGTAAAAATATTTTGGGGCTGCTGAAAAAATTGCTGTCCGTGAACTGGAGGGAAAATTGTTCATGTGACTTTATTATTAAAGTTGAAGGCCAAATTCAGGGTGTTGGGAACGCCGTGTGCTAGCTTGCTCAAAAGTCTCTATTTCTGCTCATGTGAGAACATCATATCATTTAGACTGTCGAAAAAGCTGTTAACAGCTTCCTGGGAGAGTTCCACTAACTCGGAAAAAGGTGTAACCATGCATTCGTGCGCATGATTGTCTCCATTGACGTTTTGATTAGGATTGCTGACAGAAGGTCGTACCTGATTGATGCTGCTTTCATCTTGAACTTCACTACCCCTCAATCGTAGTGGTGAAGCTTCCACGAATGCCGTCATCAGGATTGGTAGCCGCTGAGGGCAGCACAAAGCATGAGCCTTTATTGGACTCAACAATGTTTCTGCATCCATTGGCGCATCCGATTGTAGCGTCAGACAGGTGTCCAACACGCATTCTTCTCCGCACAGCAAGCACCTTAATACAGGTAAAACACATCGATGCCACATTGGTCGAAATGATAGAAACCAAGTCATATTCAGGTCTCTAAGCCGGGATAGTCCCAGGATTTTTGATATCCGGTCCCGGTATCCAATGGCTCGGATTGTTTCTTCCCTTGTCGCAGGTGTTTTGTCTGTGACACGGTTTGCCATAACGAAATATTAGGACCAAGAATAGGATTCCTGCAATTAGTCCCAAAATGAGGGGAAGTCAGCCAAAAATCGAATGGACGAAATCTGGAAAAATACCCAGTATGGCTTTGAATGGTGTTAATGCCATTGAAAATACTGTCTTAAATACCTTTGAGACTCCACTGGTATCAGAAATATTTAAGATTTCATTCAGGATTTCTGCGAAATGTATGGGGGAATTAGTTGATAACAAAGAGTGAATCTCTGCAGTCGTCCTTGCGACTAGGAGATCATACGTTTCTTTTGATGACGTGAGCCTGGTCGGCGTCTGAAGAAGCACTGTTTTCATTCTGCTTAAAGTATCTATTCGAATAGAAGTAATTTTCAACTTGGGCCATGCCCTTGCCTCCCTGTCTGGAAAGGAGCTGGGGAACAATGAGCGTCCACAGCTCTTGACCTTCGCAGTCGTAGTTACGAGATAAGGAGTCCCGGGCATAAGACTACAACATCTGCGATCTACAATTAGAATGTAACTCCCATTATAGAGTCTTTGAAAGAATGGTTCTATCTCTGTTGCAGGTGCGCCTTGCTGGTGACATGAAAGGTTATATGAATTCCCTTCACAGGCTCCATGCAAACTAATTCCATTACACAGAAGTGTACCGCTTAGTGACATTGCACAATTATTGCCACTAAGAAACACTTTCTGTCCTTTATTACTGACACATGCATGTGAATAGGGCAAGTTCCATGTTGTTTTAATGTACCCTTTTCCCAATTTTTCGTACATGCCAGCCTGTATATATTTTTGGCAGTATTGAAACCTGAAGGTAGATATTGGAATATTAATTATCCCATGTATTATCCATTCACTGACAGGTCGTTCTGACATGGTCACTGGTAATCTTTCGAGTTTCTCAATGCTCAGGATTGTATAATCAGCACCCTTCTGTGCCATACTGATTTGTTTATCAGTAAGGTTAAAGATATTGAATAGTGACGTTGTGTTGATTAAACGCCAAGGCACATAGCCTGAACGCAGATTTTGTAACGTCCAGCCAAGCTGTACAATAGAACGCAATTGAGACTGACCGTGTTGTAACAACAGTAAGTCTTGCGATAATATGTCAATTGCTGAAGACACAATGCTGTCCAAAGAAAAAATTCTGGAGGACAGAGTCATTAACCCATTGTCCACTACAGAAAGTGATTTTTCCAAATTAATACGGTCAATTTCCCGTATACTTTCTGCTGTTTCAATTTGAGTCACCTTCCAGGCCTCGTTGTATGCTGCATATACAGAGGCTGCTATGAAACGTTTTTGACGCTGTTTGCGTGGTCCCATAATGAAATCACGCAAGTCAGCACCATCAGTAAGGAAAGTTAGTTGTTGCTTAATTTCTGCCAGTGTGGAAGTTTGTAGCCATTGAAGGCATAATTTGCCCACACTGTAGGTGGTTATTATCCCTGAGTGTTGTCTTTGGGAATATCTAGGGTCTGGCCTGGTCAATTTGAACCCCTGTGTTTTGTTCAGGAATCTGTCTTGACAGTTATTAGTATCTGTGGGCCAGATCAACCATTGTTTCCAATCAGGATGTGTTCTGTTTTGGTTTAATACATAGTTTACGTCTATCTCTTCATCTGTAGAGCTATTGCTGTTCATTGTTGGTTTTGGAATAGACGGTTTATTTAAGTCTTGGATTTTGGCTAGGCCAAGACAGGTAGTTTGTTGAACAGTGTCATTAAAAAATATAATTTGTTCTGGGATCATGCAGGATCTAAACAAAGATTCTATACCTTGTACTTGCCATTCTTTTGTACCCCAAACACTTTTTACTTCAACATTTTTGTCCCAATAATCAAAACCAAAAGTATTCATTTGTTCAAAAAATGAGTCTGAATATATCAATTTCGTGTTTGTTATCATGGTCTTTGTCCCTGTCTTATTTGACAATTTGAAATAAATGTTTCAGCATTACTTGTGTTAAAACCTGAAAAGTATGAATATTTGTCATAAAAGGTTCTTGAGCTTCCTTTTGGAGGGGTTGCACAATGTTCCCATTGATTATAATTTAAAACATTTCTAGGTTGTGCAGATTTATGTAGAAAATGGTTACCATTGTGGTTGTAGCAGTACATACTATCATAATTTGTAGAACCCTGCAAATAATCATGTTTGGTAAATTTAGCAGACATCACTAAGTCAGACATCATATTATTAATGCTTTCAAAGTCCCAATCATCAGCAAATGAGCTTGGTTTTACAAAGTCACTCAACGAGATCTTAATTTGGTGTGGATATTTCAGGATTTCGACCGGACCATAAATTTCGTAGTCAGCGTTGTCCCATGCTACCCCACCCGGTATAGGATTGGCTGTGAAGTTGACTGAAGAAAGTTCTCTTTTCTCGACGTGTGAAGATGTGTGTGGCTTGAGGATCAAGTTGATTTTCTGACTTGCTGTGTCCATTTTAGCATATTTTCCCTCAATGAAGCGTCCCAAAGTTAGTACCATGATGAGCCAAAGTATGAGGATAAATGCACCAAAACCCACCCAAAATTCGATCCATGGAGAAATTAGATATGTTTCTTTCAGTTGTTTCAAAAGTTCTTTAGCTTTATCTTTGAAGGTTTTTGTTGATGGCTGTGTTTTTGATTCACTGAAGCCTTCAGAGGAATCATCGAAGTTTATGAAGTAGCCGGATGCAGTTCTGCCAATTGTTCCAATTGCTTCAGGATTACTGTTTCTTGCATATTCGTTTGTTACTTCATTGTAGATTGGTGTGTCACTGCTAAATGTTTTTATTTGGGTTTTCAGAGGTTTAAGTTCCATTGCATTGTTGCATAGTCCTTGTTGTTCTTCTGTAGGCGTTTCGAATGTGATTAGCCTCTTAGTTAGGACCTCTGTATTGGTAGCAAACCTTGGTGTTCTGCTACTTATCGGGAGTCCACTTGGCCTACTATTTGTTATCGGCCACATGATTGTGGTTTTACCAGGTCGATGGATACAACTCGGTTCTCCTTTTTACCAGCAAGCGGCGGTAGTACAACTGATCTTGTCCCGTTGATAGACAAGACAGGAACTGCTTTTCTGTAAGAAGGCCCAAATTCCTTCTTTACCGCGATCTTTTCTCTGACTAGATCCCCGACTTTTGGAATCCAGACAGGTCTTGCTGGGACAGGTGGTGGTTCTTCAGTGGTTGTTGGCTGCTGTTTCAACTTTATGTTGCTCAGGTCTTTTCTTGTTTCGTTTAAGTCCTGCAAAATAGCCAAACGATCTTTGATATCAAAGCTTTTTTCCTTCACCACTGAAGTCTGACTGTCGAGATCTAAGACTAACATCCTAGTTCCAAACAATAATTCGTACGGACTGAATCCCCTCAGAGAATTTCTTGGCAGGTTATTTAGACTATGTTGGACACTTATTAGATGTTTGACCCACCCAGCTCCCGAACCTAATACCCTTTCCGTTATAGATTGCTTTCTGCCTTGGTTTTTTCTTTACACCATCCCGTATCCCTCAGGAAGGAAGTGAGAAGAATCCCGCTGTGCTATGCTCATTTGGCCATGTTTCCACACAAGCTTGAGAGCTAAAGTGAAGACATCGCTCAAACGTAGCATGTTCCTAGCGTATATGCCATTTAGACTCGCAAATCTTTGTATAACAGTCCAGACGTCAGCCGAGTGCTGGGGATCTACATTATAAGTGGAAACTAGCCTGTATATGTTAATTGGACGCTTTGTTTTTTACTGTTGTTCTTTCTGGAGTGAAACGCGACGGTAGTATACCGTTTCTTTCGCCACTGCGATCCCTGTTGCAGTTAGGGCATTTTTTTACAAAAATGTGATGCTGCAGGCTCATGCCTGGCCACCAGTACACTGATTGTAATTCTTCCAGAGAATCCTTTAGTTTGAGGTGTGAGAGACCCTCACCCATATGTGCGTCTGCAATTAACAACGTTCTCCTGTCCATGTTTGGAATTACTCTGTCCCCCACTCCAGGGATTCGAGCAAAAGGGACGGAGTTTGCATCGATTATGTATGTATAATTGAGTGGATAATTGATCGGTAGCGCTGAGCAGTCGCCTTTGGATGACGTTTTCACCGCCAGCACTGTTTCACCGTCAATGTATTTTACTGTACGCTTTTTTCTAGCTACGGAAGCCGATTTAGTTGCTGCCGCTGTGGCTGTCTCAGCCAATGAATTCCCTGCAACGTGAACGCCATCACGCTGATGACTCAGTGAGTGTGTCACGTGAGTCTTTGGTAGTTCTTTTTGTAACAGAACTATTTGTTCCCAAAGCAGTTTTTGCTTTATTGTTGCACCTGTGTCATCTTTGTAACCGTTTTGAATCCATGTCTGCAAATTGTTGTTATATGATTTGACGCAGTAATATGAATCGGACACTATGAGTGTCGGGAATTCGCGATCCGCATTATCTAGCGCCATTTTCAATGCTAATATTTCAGTCTGTTGTTCTGAATTAGTTTCTACTGAGTGTGTTTTTGTTAATAGTGGTCTTAGTTTACCTCCGCGCCACACTTCTTTTTTAATCTCACATGTGGGGTTGTATGCTTGTTCTCCCCAAACGGAGGGTTGAGCATGTCCGTCTGTATAGATTACACAAGCGTATTGTCGTAAGGGCAGAATGTCGATTGGCAGAGGGAATGTTCTTTCATATTCTAGATTTTTTAACTCTTTTAATTCTGGATCAAAGTAGTAGTATACTTTGTCTGTAGTAATTGAATTCACCCATTGTATCCATTCCGGATTCAATGCTGTTGTTGGTAAATTACACGGTGTTGTTAATGCCTCAAAGGCTGATTCTGCTGTTCTGACTGTGATTTGTCTACCGTCAGCTTGATCTTTTTCTCTAGCTATTGCGGTTTGAACTGCATGAACAATGTTTTCTTTAATGCTGAACTTCTTTTCAGCTTCTGTGTACAAGTGTGATTTGAATGCAATTGGTACCTTTTCTCCCTCATTAGAGGTCAGGTATGTGAATCCGCATCTTCCTGGGATGACTCGAATCACAAGATTGCGTGTGTTATCACGTGTTTCTAATTTTGTTTTAATTAACATGTCTGTTTGTAAGGATCTCAGAATTTCTGTGTGTATTTGAGTCCAATTGGTTCTTTTAAAATCTGGTTTTATTAGATCATAAAGGGGTTTACCCTTTCTGCGTAATTTGCAATGTATGTTCTTCCGAAATTTAGGAAGCCTAGAATTGACTGTAGGTTTTTTAGTGTTCTAGGTGCTTGGAGTACGGCACACTTCTCTAGGAAATTGTCAGCCAGGCTTTTGCCTTCACTTGATAATTCATATCCTAAGTTTAGGACTGTCAGATGGGCAATTCTGGATTTTTTAAAGTTGAATTTGTAACCCTCTGCTGCGAACCCAAGTATTATGGTGTTCACTCTCTTCAAGTGAGTATCCAAGTCATCATCTGTTAAGTATATGTCGTCGACATAAGATAATGCTTCGTCATCATATGTTTGTAGTAATTCTGTTGCTCTCGCTGAGAATACTCCCGGGCTGTTCTTGTACCCCTGGGCTAACCGACAGAATTGTTTTTGAGTGCCATTTATTGAGAACGCAGACAAATATCCGCTCTCTGGTGCTATGTTTTGACAAAAGAATCCATTAGAGATGTCTAATGTTGTTTTGTATTTTTTGCGCACTATGTTATTCATTAGTGCAGCACTATGCGAGTTTTGCACTGCAAAAGTTTTGCAACATGAGTTAAGGTGTCTGTAATCCAAAACTAGACGATATGAATTGTCTGGTTTGGAGACCGGAAACAAAGGGTTGTTCATTTGTGAGGTGCAAGTTTCAATCACCCCCTGGTATTCTAATTGATCTAGGATTTCTTTTACCTGTTTTTTAGCTTCTTGCTTAATTGGGTACTGTCTTTGTGCAGTAGGTTGTGATTTTAACTGGATTTTGTGAGGAGGAGAGTCCTCATCCCATCCTACGTGATTTTTATATAAAGCAGGAGCTTGAGCTACTGCCCACTTTCTAGCAAGTGTGTATTTTTTATGAATTGGGATATGATTTGAGAAGGCAGGCATAATTATTTCTTCGCCATGAGGGCAGTCCCTGACAAACTCTGGTGGCCAGTCTTTTTCCGCTAGAAGGATGTAATAGCCCTTGGAGAGATTATCCCAAAATAGTCCCCGTATTTTTCTAGTCTTATCCCCTTCTATACGTAAAGTTATTTCATATATTTTGTGAGGTTTGCTAACTCTGGTGTCTGCAGTTTCCACTTGAAGATATTCATTCGTGTCCACTGTCTCCAGATGATTCATAAGGACTTTGCGAGCTATGCTCACTTCTGCTGCACTGTCTAGCATTGTCTGAGCCCATTCTCCGTTTTTCAGTTGTGTCCTCAGTATTCTCGGCATTGTTAACTATTTTAATGCTGGCTACCTTCTTTTTTGGAAATTGTAATTTATTTTTTAGATGAGCAGGTTCCTTGTCTTTGGACTTGGCGTGCTCTTCTCTTTGTTCTGATCGTCCTCTTCTTTCCGATTTCTGCGAGGAAGTCTGAAAAGATTGAGAGGGGCGTGTATCAAAATCTTGATATCTATCAGGCTTCTTTATATTATCCCTATTTCTAAGGTTATATCTTTTCCCAGAGGGATCACTTTGGGGTGACCTGTGTCTTTGGTTCGGAGATCTTTCTCTCCGCCGAGGAGACCTTCCTCTGGACTGGAATTTCTTTTCTTTAGGATTGGATTGTTTGTTTCCATCCCAGCTCTTTTTTTGTGATGTTGAATTATTATTAAAAAATATTTTTCAGGACTTTCAATCAGTTGTGGTTTTACTGGTATTCCACCTAAACTATCTCTACCTAGTTCCTCATAGGATTTTTCTATAATTCTGGCAATTTCAGCTGGTTGTTCTGCTATATCTATCTCTTTTAACCTCTGGCGGATCGCCACGTTTGCTGCTTCTCCCTTTATGTTGGCTAATAATATAGCCGAGACCTGCTTGAAGTCTTTTAGTAATTTCATACCAAGAGTTAAAGCGGGTTCTGGACCGTATTCATCTTGAATTTGTTTTAGCACATCTGGTATTACCGAGATGGATGGAAAACCATGCGTTTTTGTGTAAATGGAAGCAAAGACTGTACCCCAAGTGTCACAGTCCTCCACGTGTGGTGCGATTCCCATTGGAAGACAGATAGTCAGAATCCTGTGTTTTTCTAACGGGGTGGTGTCTGGAAACACCGCCTCTATTTGGGTGATTTTCTGTGCTAACCAGAATGGTATTTGTTCCCGTTTAGCTGGTACTTTACCTAGGCAGGACTGTATGTTCTGTGGTGTAATTTTATTTGTGTTCCCCTGTTGAGGGGTCAGCTGTGGAATTTTTATTGCTGGTTGGATTGTTGAAGTCCGCATCACATATTGGACTAATTGTCTATGTAATTTTATTAATTGTTTTAGCTGTGTTAAAAGCTCTGCTGCAGACATCCCGTCGATGTCTGGATGTGGTGTGTATCCGGCTAGGTAACATGTACAATGGGACCCCCTCAAAGAGCGAATGTGGCCAAGGGACAGAGGGGAGGAACAATGAAACTAGAAATAGAAAAAAATATCCCTTCAATGGCCATATACTTCAATTGTGTGCATGCATCAATACATATCAAAGACTAGTGACAGAAGGAAGGTAATACTAAACAGAAATCATTCAAAAAATTGTATTTATTATTTCTCTTTTTTGTAAATATAAATTCATATAAAAATCGTTATAAATCAAGCAATTCTATAGAAAACACATCAATTAATTATACAAATTCATGAAAGACATAAATGAATCATAAAAATAAGCAACAAATAAATATATATACCCCATGGTGTCAGACATACAACCAACTTACTCTCGTGCTACCAAGCATACTACAATCAAACCTCATACATTGATGAAAAAAGGAACTGGTAAACAATTAGCCAGATCACACAGCTAAAATTGTTCAAGGGCTACAGGAAAGGAATAACGGCCCTTGTAGCAGGTCTACGCGCGTTTCGGTGGTTCAAGCCACCTTCATCAGGACCTTGTTCACCATTTAGTGCAGAACCCGGGGATCAGACAGGACAAAAAACCGAAAAAGGAGAATAAATCTGTCACTCAGACATCCACAAGTTAAGTTTTATAAAAAAGCATAAGACATTCACTATTGCAGTTAAACTATGGGGGCTCATCAACGCGACTCAAGTAGGCACCTATACTATGTTAGTTAAAGGAATATGATTAAACTGACTTCATAGCACAGCAAAGAAGAGACCTATTGGGCCAAGAGTACCTATTCACTCACAGAGCATGTTACCAGCTAGATTATAAATACCAGAAAAAAAAAAAAAGGGACACACAAATTAGCTATTTGCATGGGGGCCTATCCTCAAGTAAGGGGTCAGAGACTCACAGTAGCACAGCTGTACATTGTCTATACTTACAAAAGTATCTTTGTAGAAGGAAATTGGCGCTGTGTGGACCCCTAGCTGGCTTTGTGCTGACCTGCTGCCGCTGACTTTGGTGCCTTCGTCCTCCCGCCTCCCGCCGCCGACCCCTGCTCAATTCCTGGGTCTGGCAGCCGTGTGGAGCGCGGTGGAGGTCGGAAAAAACTACATTACCCAGCAGCACTAGCGGCGCTAATCGCGCCAAACGCGCGCCAGGAGGCGCTCAAATACAGAGTCACCCCGGTCGAGGGGGCGACTCTTTGTAGAAGGAAATTGGCGCTGTGTGGACCCCTAGCTGGCTTTGTGCTGACCTGCTGCCGCTGACTTTGGTGCCTTCGTCCTCCCGCCTCCCGCCGCCGACCCCTGCTCAATTCCTGGGTCTGGCAGCCGTGTGGAGCGCGGTGGAGGTCGGAAAAAACTACATTACCCAGCAGCACTAGCGGCGCTAATCGCGCCAAACGCGCGCCAGGAGGCGCTCAAATACAGAGTCACCCCCGTCTCGCGGGACGCGAGCGGGACGCCGGGCGAAGCCCGGGCAAAGGGCGGGCCCTCTGAGGTCCTCAGAGGCCGAGGTAGGCTGGGCTGGGCCCAATCTCTTACACTCAGTTTTTAATTCAATTACACCTTCTATCTTTATAGTCGAAGGATTCTTGGCATTGTGAACATTCACTCATTGGTCCTGGTTCATTTAGCCTAAACACGTGCACAGATTTTTATTCAGTTGAAGTTAATCCATCTTTAATCTTCTAAACTGAATCCTATTTTTAATTACCAATTTGCGTCTAACCTGAAAGTCACTAACTGGTAGTTGCAGAAAGCACTATGTCAGTGAGGAAATTACGTTCTGGAAGAACACTCGAAGGACGGCCAAATACATCAAGAAGATCGAACCCATTGCAAAACAAATACGCTAACAGCTTGTTGCTAAAGGGCCAAAGGCAACTAATGGAAATTTGGGAGAATTCGGCTAAAAAGGAAATGGAAACTCCTCC
The DNA here is from genome assembly GCF_964263255.1 of Lissotriton vulgaris. Classification (NCBI taxonomy): domain Eukaryota; kingdom Metazoa; phylum Chordata; class Amphibia; order Caudata; family Salamandridae; genus Lissotriton; species Lissotriton vulgaris. The sequence goes on from NW_028252109.1 coordinate 57,688, forward strand.
AAAGGTTGAGGGGTTGCTCCCACATATAGTTTTTCCTTTAGACTCTGACCTGTCGCAAGATTCAAACTTAAGGTTACCTCCAATCTCTAAGGAGACAAGTATCATCCCACCCTCTTCCGATAGTGAGCTTTCTAAGTTGAAATCACCAAATCCAGAAATAATTCAAATAAATAAGAAGGTGGGACAGATGGATCAGGATGCAGTGGAATTATCTATGCTGTCCAGTATTGATTTAGAACTTTGTGGCCGATATATGGATGAGAGACAGGGGAATCAATCTGAATTAAATGAAACTCCCAACAAAACCCATCCACCTGGACTAACATTATTTAGTAGTACTCCATCCATTGCACAAAACGATACTCCCTCTTTACAAAGCGAGATGAAATCTCCAAACCTTAATCTTTCGGGGATTCGTGCTTACGTAGAGACCGAATTCCCAAGAAATGAAAAACCCATCTCAGACTCCTTAATAGCGCTTGAGGACCTTCTATCCTCCATTTTACTGTTACTAGGAAAATTTGCTGTGAGTACGGACTGTATTATGGACTCAGTTACTGAGATATTGAAGGTTCTAATGACAAAGTATACGGAGAATGGAAAAGCTATGTCTACTACTCCAGTAAAGCCTAATCTTGTGGAAGACGATATTATGTTAATAACAACCTCTGCGAACCAAATACCTGCGGTAGGCGACAACCTGTTAAGCGCAAACACTGTGGGTGGACCAAAGCTCAAGGTAGAAGTGCATGAGCAGGTCGAAACTTTATTACCATCCCCTCTAATAAAGTTGAATGAGAAACAAAGAGACTCTATAGTGATGGATGAAAGCTCACGCCTCACATCCGATACAACATCAAAGAGTCAAATAAAGGAGGAAAACGGTTGTCTAGTGAACAACCAAACCACAGGAAATGCGTTATTCCCTATCTTTAGTCATGACTCTAAGGGTATCAAAAAGGGTAAATGCAAAAAATATAAAGGAAAGAACAGGAAGCCAGTTCGCAAATACTCAAGAAGACGCCAAAGGCAAGTTATCTTCCAACAACATGTAAATGAAGCTTTGGAGGACCTAGAATTCTCAGAACACTCCATAGTAAACACTAATATGATAGTGGCAGAGGTATGCGCCCCCACCTTGTCTGTGAAAGACACTCCAGCTGCTAAAAAATCTGAAGGAAGAAGACAAAGTTCTGAGATTAATGAGACAGAACCTTGTGTCCCATTAGAAGAAAACATAAGTAAGGAAACCACGGTAATAAGGACACTTAATCCATCTGCGCCTATTTTTCAATTGCCTTTAGAAGCTCCACCTGAACCAATTAATGTGCAACAAAAAGCTGCTCCAGTATGGATGGATACACTGTCATTGGACTTTTTTCCATTGTTTGATTTTGACCTAACCCTAAACAGGTCATGGTTGCTTAACTGTCTCAAAGATATTGAAAGCTTAAAACTAATTCAGTCAAGTGACATTGATCTGGTTTCAATTATAAATTGTGAGAATGGTCAACGTGCAAGGGTTAGATTCTGCTCAAAAATAATTTCCAATATTGTATTACAACAAGCAGAAGCTTTTCAATGTCGAGGTATAGATGTATTACCATTTACTAGTTTTTATAATAGAGAAGGACCAACTACTTTGGGTATTAATCAACATGTCTTGAGTGCTAATAATAATGACTTAAAAATCTGTGTATCAAGGGGAAAGCGTATGGTGTCTAAGATTCAAACACGTAATGAGAATGTGAACTCATCCCAATGTCATGACCCCCAGAAATGGAATTGGTTACCTGGAGCATTATCGAGTAATACCTCGTTGAGTAAATGCTTATTTCAGCATCTTTAACAGACATCTTAGTATCATCTCCTGGAATGCTGCAGGTTTATACAATTCCCCCGAGAAATTGAACTACCTCCTTTCTCTAAACGCCGACATATTGTGTATCCAAGAAACTTGGTGTAAAGATATACAATATGGGGGGAAAGACTATTTTGTTTTTGAGGCCCCAGCTACGCCATCCCATAGAGGTCATGCAAAAGGGGGAATTGTCTGCTTTTTATCCAATGCTTTTCAATGGCAATTCTCTCACCATGTTGATACTAGTAAACTTTTTCAACTAATATCCATTAACAATTTAGCTTTAAAGAGTCCTCGTAGTTCATTGGTGATTGTAAATGCGTATATACCTCCAGAACAAAAATTTAGCACTGTTTTAAAGCGAATGTTCTTATATATAAAACAGTTGATAGAGGGGCCTGCCCCTCCTTATATTCTCCTTATGGGTGACCTGAATTGTAAAGTCTCCAACTTAAGCCTAGAGCTATTTAGAAATAAGACAAAGGAAGAAGCGTATAATATTCCTCAATCTCTCTTTCCCAATAAAATAAAAACTAACAAAAGAGGAAAACTGTTACTAGAGGAATTAAGCTCGGTAGAGGGGCTCATAGTTAATGGCAGAATGCCCTCTGATGTCCCAGCTAAGTTTACACATGGGTCTTACAAAGGTGAATCTATTTTAGATTACATCATCACAGACTATGAAACCTACTCATTTATTCAGGATATTGTGACCTTAAACTCTACATTGAGCGATCATAAAATTATTAATTTAACAATTTCCCTCCAACCCTTGGCGACTGAATCCTGGTCTTTGAGTAATACAGGATTTAATATTAAGTGCAATGGAGGCAGATGCTTTTGGGACTCTAGATCCCTAAAGAATGTTCAAAGTATCTTGGCCCAAACCATATTGGAACTAGAGGATTGGCAAGGTGCAGAACTCCTCCAGTTTGAATTATTATCACAGAAACTAAGAAGGATGGCAAAGACAAACTGTAACCCTAAAAATCCTCCTCGCCCTTCTCCTCTATTGCTAACCTTAAATAAAGAAGTAAATAAACTCGTCAGGCAAAACTACCTAAATAGAACTCGAGAAAACGAGCGAAACTTAGCCTTACTCAAAAGAAGGAGGAATAGATTGAAAATTAAATTAAAGAAAGAAAAAGAAGATAAATTATGGATATGTTTAAGAGAGGCTTCTGTCCATAATAATTCTAGAGACTTCTGGTCTGTAATAGGAAAAGGATGTGGAACAAGAACTACTCCGACTCCAGTTACTATAGCAGAGGAAGTATGGATGGCATTTATCTCTAATCTTTACGCTTCCAATGGAGTGGAAGATAATATTTCGGTACCTATCCTGATTAAAGATGAGTATATAGATCTTCCCACTGAAGAATCTATAGCAGCTGTGATAAGAAGTATGCGTTGTTCTGGGGCTATGGGCCCAGACGAATTGCCCATGACTATGATCAAGCAGGATGTTACTCTATGGAGCAAGATATTACTCCCATTGTTTCGGAGTTGTTTTATTACTAAATTAGTCCCCACTTCTTGGAGGGGTAGTATTCTGATTCCTCTATTTAAAAAGGGTGAACGGGATAACCCTAAGAATTATCGCTTAATTGCACTTTTAGATTCAATAGGCAAAATCTTTGCTAAATGTGTGCTATTATTAATTATGAAATGGATTGACGTAAATGATATTTTACCTATGCAGCAAACAGGCTTTCGTAAAGAGCATGGAACCCTGGATAACTTAACAGCTGTACAGGTTCTTGTAGATAAATATGTTCGAGTTAGAAGAGGCGGAATTTATGTGGCATTTATTGATTTTTCAACTGCGTTTGACAAGGTAGATCGGTCAACGCTATGGGAAAAACTTGCCACAATGGGAATGCCAGCATACTTGTTAGAATTGGTAAAATCCCTTCACACCAACACATGGTGCAAACTTTTGCTGGGTGGGGAAAGGGGGCTTTCCCAATTAATCCCTTCCCAGAATGGACTAAAGCAAGGATGCATATTAGCACCTATTCTGTTCTCCCTATATACAGCTGACCTACCGTCCCAAGTAACGTCTAGTGGAGGAATAGCCCCAAAAATTGGAGGAGTACCGATTTCTGTGTTAATGTATGCAGACGACATACTTGTTCTTGATTTAACGCCGAAAGGCTTGGCAAATCGCCTGCATGCTTTATCACTTTTTGCAGATAAACACTTTATGAAGATCAATGCTTCTAAAAGCAAGATTATGTGTATTTTCGGTAAGAAAAAATGCAGGTCTGCAAATTATAACTGGATTTTGGGAGGACAGAAATTAGAGGTAGTTAAAACTTACACCTTTTTAGGGAAAATAATTACAGCAAACATAAGTGATACTGCCCATATAGAGCACAACTCTCGTAAAGCGTTATCACATGGGATGGGATTGTGCTCTATGTATAATGCTACAGGGAAAAGACACTTTAAACTGTTCCTTGATGTGTTTAAAGCCAAGATACCTGCCACTCTCCTTTATGGGATTGAATTAGTGGATATTAAACATTGGGGATTTGTGTCGAAAGTTGAAGGAAAGATCTTAAGGAAAATAACATCCCTAAATACAGCCTGCTCCGACAGCTCATGCAGGCTAGAATTTGGATTGAGAAGTGGTTGGGTGCAGGGGCTGATTGCCCTTATAAGATGGGTAGCCTGTCTGGTTAGAGGAAAAAATGGTTCCCTGAGAGAAGTGATTAAAAGAGAACTGCTGGGGGACCTCAATGACTTCTCTCAACTGGTTAAAAACTTTAGAATGGCTGTTGATCTACTAGAGTTGGATGCAAACATTTTGTTCTCATTAGATCCTGTTGAACTCAAGACGAAATTAAAAAATGCATCCTGGGAACTATGTTATAAACTAGATTGGATAGCCCAAACAAAGAAAAAAGATAGACAATCTTTGTTAAAAACATATCTGTTTAAACAGCCCCAACAATATCTCACCTGGAACATCCCTCATAGAATCAGAAGGTTATGGTTCTTATTGAGACAAGATCTGCTTCCGTTAAATTCTCTTTATGCAAAATGGCACGGTGTGTCTCCTGTATGTAACTTATGCCATAAGGATGTACAGAATCGCAATCATGTTTTGTTTGTATGTAAGGTATTGCGCCCTTTTCGCCTCAAATGGCTAAAACCAATTTGTCTACAGTTAGGAATTTTAGATGTATATACTTTCCTCCATGCACTTTATAGCCCACCCAATGAAATATTTTGCTACAGGATTTTTAACTTTTTTAAATGTTTTTTAGATATTTATTAATATTGCACGAAATTGGCTGAGGACTGCGAGACTAATGATTGTGTGCTCTACATTGCTCTTTTTTAGACTGTAAGATGTAATTTTGTTAACTTTTTATGTGATGTATATTGTATGTTTTATTTTATGTGGCCCTCAGTGAGAGCCAATACATAATAAAATTTGAATTTGAATTTGAATTACTTACAAAAGAGCACAATGAGTATTTTTCCTTTTTAAAGTGCGATTATAGAGGTCACATGAAGGACCAGATCAATTGAACAGCATCTACAAAGGAATCAAGGGAGGCTGTAAATAGAAATGTAATGGCGACTTGCTGAAACTCTTGCATGTCCCAGATTAAATAGGGCTTACCAATAGCGTCGTTCATAATGGGAGCAAAAAAGGCATGTGAGACTCAGGACTTCATCCGTATTGATGGCTACAAGGAGAATGTAAACGCCATGATGTCATAATTTATGCACAAATACCAAGAATTACATAACGTATGTATGCTTCCTATTGACACCCATCCTTATTTCACACTGACAGTGACCTACCAAGGTGGTCGCAGTGTGTCCTTGTTCAGTGGAACTTCACGCAATTCATCTATGTGTCGTATTAAAAAGAAGATCTCAAGTTGATTGAGGCTGACGGCGAAGGGACTAAGTACTGTTACTTCCTAATCTGTGCAAAGAAGGAAAAATAACACAAGAGTCCAATAAGGACTGACACATTCCACTTCATATGCATGTCCAAGATAGCAACGAACAATAAAGCCAAAAAAAAAAGGGGGAAGAGTGTAGGCTTACTTATATGCACAGTAGAGATACAGTCCATTGGTAAACTGCTTTATTGTATACCAGCGACTCTAAAAAGGAAGAGAGAACGTTACACGCTGTTAGGGTTTATGCAGGGTCTGGCAAGAAATAATGCGCGTTGTTAGTTGGATCGGCGACCTATCTTGAAAGCGTGCAAGCGTCCATATCTAAGTGGAAGATGATAGATACGGACTATTAATGTTGCCAGATACATTGGTGTGGGTAAACCACTGGCAACACGGGAATCAGTATCACGTAAACTCATAAGCCTCTACTGTTTCTCGGGCTGGCAAAAGCGCAGATTGCTGCCTAATCCTTAAATGGCTGACAATACAGAAACAGTCCAATGATCATGGATTAACAACGAGAGCGCCGAAAACTCCGAACTGCCCTGTCCTAGCGCTAAAGCCGGAGGTACCTCCAGCATAACTCCGTGACTCAAACGCCTACCTTAAGGTCCGTGGTAACGCGCCGTAATCCTTCTCCGTCACTGCGCCCCTTGGTGAGAAGACGCTTCAGACCCGCCATGATTTATACACCTTCAAGGCGTTCCAATCCCGCGGGAAGTGAACGTCAGATAGCAGAGGTCTCCAAATGTCCACACAAACGTAGGACTTCGGAAAAACGTGCATCTTGATAGTATCGAACTAGGAGAATAATTTCTGATGCAGGCGTGGAAAAATAAATAATCCCGCTGAACCCAGAAGCTGTGGTTAAGGTCAAGTTTTAATGCGTATACAGCTTGCAATTTACATGCTTGAATGTAGCGTAATCAAAGGAGGAAGTGTACAATTTAAAGCAATTGCAATAAAGTACAACTTCAAAAATTCAGGATGTATCAAGTAGTTACGTCACTGGAATTGTCTATGCTAGTACTCCCACAATTCAGGGCATAAAGGATAACGCCGTTTTCCGGAGACTGAATTGCAACGCACAATTGCGTGAAAAACAGAGGGAGTCTTCCAAGAGAAGCCTGAAAGGCCGCAAAAGGTCGCAAAAGGTCCATCTACAAGGTACGCAATACATAAGGTGGTCCAGCCACCAAAGAATGCAATCGAGGCATGTGTTGCAGCTAAATCATTAATACAAGAACATATAAATTGTTCTACACCAGAATGTCAGGTTCTATGTTCAAAATATTTGATCATGACTTTTCCGTTTATTTACAAAAAATTCTTTGGGGTATTTGTTGTAAATACACATACATTATTGTAGTCTGTAGAACAATTTATATGTTCTTGTATTGCGTTGCAATTCAGTAAATCCGAGACCTATTGCATTTCCAATGCTTGTTTTAATCTTGATCTGAGTTACTTTGGTTGGATTGACGGGGATACGAAGTTTGCCATTACCTGAACCCACCCATGCATTATTTTTTTAGAAAGGAGTCCTGACTTTTATCACTTGTCAGGCACCCACCTGTCTCCTTCATTTTTTCCATGTGGCACACCCCTGGATATCTCTTTGTTTGTGCCCTGAAGAAGGTGGCGTCTACATTGAAGCCATTCACCAAAACGCGCATTGGCACTGCGCCCTGACAGGAATTCCGCAGGGGTATATGCAAAGAAAGAGAGCCTACTGTATTGTTTATATTTATGTGATCCATCACTTCCTTTCTCTATGGACATATGATAGTAATGTTTATTGAGTCAATGGTACTAATCCAATGAAAATGTACTTTGTATCTCTGGGTACTAGCTCATTCATTTAAATCCCTGCAGCACTTCAGTCAATTCTTGGCTGCGCAGCTCTATACAGCGCCACAGGTCTTACCCAGACACTGGGTTGTGCATGATATGCTTCTCATGTTTCTTGTGAGGCTCCCGTCTATACATGCATTTTTTTTTGTCAGTCTTTGTGATTATGACAGATGTATGGATGCTAGTATAGTATGACTGACTTAATGAGACAATGTTGTTTGCGCAATTGATATGATGATTTTTTAGTTGTTCCTTTGCTGTGATTTACTTGGATTGGGGACATCTTATGGATTATATCAGTGTTCTTATGGCTGCAATTGTGAAAAGGAAAATTTATATGATCCTGCCATTTGGTGTGTTCTATTATATAGTTAAAATATTATAAAAAATCTTTAAAATGTGAATGAATTACTCTAACTTGAATAAAATATATTTTCGTACTAGTTATATATGTTTTGCTATTTCCTTGTTATATTCAGGTCTCTGCTCTATTTCTGGCCCTGTTCCCCGCTTGAAACATTTGTGCAGCTATATAGAGACTCTTTGTTTATCGTGTAGGCAGGTGACTCCAATTCCCTTCTCGTGTAGAGTTTAATTTCTAGTTTCAGTTTCCCAAAGCCACCTGCCTGTATTCCTTTTTCGGGATCCCTTTCTTGTAGTTTGGACTCTCTCTTAACAAATAAACATTACTTTCAGAAAATGACTGAAGTGCTGTTCAATCCTTTGTACTCTTGGATCTGATGATGCCCAACTCCGTGGCCTCCCAGACCCCAGAAGGGCGCCTCCTAGGGGCATCCTACATACTGCAGCATGTCTCATCCAGGGCCTGAAGAAATATGATCACATCACCCCCACCCTGATGGAACTCCATCGCCTCCCCTCGCCGGCTCACACCATTTTCAAAACCAGTTGATCATCTATAAAAAAGTATCACAAAAGCACCCACTCTTTTCTTGCAGACAAACCCACAATCCCAAATGGATCTTGGCACACCAGCAGGCAGAGGTGTAAAAAGACAGGTTGCCTCTTCCATCTACACACCCGGGATCTGTGACAATATCCCGGTGTCCATCAGAGCGGTCCAACTCTACTTCAGATCTGGAAGAAATGTGAAAGGATCTCCACTTTAAAGAATATTACATCTGATGGATGAACCATTCACAGCTCAGCTGCTTCTCCTCTCACTCATGACTTGATACTTGTCTTAGACAGTGTAGAGTGCCATGCTGCCTTTGGGTAGATGTGTGCTATGTTGTTATTATATGTAATTTGTTAATTCCAATAAAAATATATTAAAAAAAAGAAATACATGCTTACACAATAGTGACACATTTCCTAGCAATACATGAGTTAATTCAGAACTCACCAAGTTTTCCTGAAAGTCTTCCTAGAAGAAAAAAGGGCATATGTTAGCAATTAAACTTAAGAAAGTAATTAATGCTATGATGCAGTCTCTGAAGAACTTCATTTGAAGATGCCATGTCCTTTATTAAATGAATACATTGATAATATATTTGAATAATTACATGGGGAATAATGTGTTCAAACTTAAATTAGTGACAGAGATGGTTCACGAGGCTACCAACACCATCACTTGAAGAAAAGGCTTCTTGATGCTGCAAAAAACACTAACAAAGGGATGTCATGTTTTTAAATGAGTCTCAAACATCTTATGACCTTTGGGCTTGAATCTACCACAAACCTGGACAGATATCTAAGAGCAACTGTCTCTTCCATGCCTAGGGTCTAGTTTTTAATCTGTTTTGTTCTTGCAATGTGTCTCAGTCAGATAAGCTAACCTGCCTCAGTCCTCAACATGATTTAACCCTTAAGGACATGTTCAAATGCTGCTAGTATTACTGTAGTTGGCTTTTCATTTCAACAGGTTATCTTCATATTATGGGTTTATCTTACTCTTTTATCCACAAATATGACTCTGATCGAGTTAATTACACAGTTGGGTCACTTCTTGCACATGTCAACAAGACTTCTTCTACATGCTGTGGTTTGATGTGAATGATTTGTAAAATATTGCCTGAACTCCCAAGTTCAGCAAGGCCAGTGGGACTTTAGAGTTCCATTCTGAGAAGTCTTCATTACTGTAATGCACTATTGTGGGGCTCTCCTTCCTGTTTACTTAATCCCGTTATGTATTCAGTGGCGGCTGGCAATTTTAGTGATAGGGTGGGCGCACACGCATGCACAAAGGCACACTTACTCACACCCATGCATTAACAAATGTGGCACCCTGGGCGGACACACGCTGGGAGCTGGGAGAGTACTTCAACTCTGTATTGTACACAATTCTTGATCAATCGAAGCCCCCTTAGGTGGCAAAGCAGCTATTTGGAATGTGACTTTATTGCGGAAGTGGCTACAGGAATGGGAACAGGTAGATGAATCGATGCCTTGAAACCACAGGTGTGAGAAAGATTCCTCTTATTTATTCCTGCATCTGCTGCTGGCCAGGCTGGGCCATCTAGTATGCCTGCTCCCTCTGCAGACACAAGTGTGCTGTTCCACCTATCTTGGTAAAATGCTCTAGGCTACCCAGCTGGAGCGAGGTCTGCCTTGGGGCAGAATCCTCCCCCCCATACCCGGCAGCTCCAGCCTGTATATGGAAGATGTGGCGTTCAGGTTTAGAAAGTAAGGGGCAGATTTACAAGCCCCTTGCGTCTCTTTTGGGCCGATGTTGCATCACTTTTGTGACACAGTGGCGGCGCAAAAGATGCGCCATGGTGCGGGCTAATTACAACGTGACGCATCTGGGAGATGTGTCACCTTGTAAAGCCCTGCACCTTAAGGAGGCGTTCCGGCGCAGGGGGGGCGTTCCGACGCAGGAACGCCTCCTAAAAGTAGCTGAGTGAAATCTACAAGATTTCACTCAGCCACTTTGGGGCCCATGCTGCGTCAAAACCCTGCGCCTGCTAGAAGCAGGCATAAGGATTGAGGCAGCATTGAAAGACTAGGCCCCCCCAAAGCATTGCTGGAGCTGCGTCGCGCTTGCAACGCAACTCCAGCAATGTGACACCATTACGGCACAGATGCGTGACGCATCTGTGCTGTTTTTGCCCCATGGTGCAATGCATTGTAAATGCAGCGACGCCTCACCGTGTCCTGTTACTAGCTCCTTTGTTATTCTACAGAGAGGTGGCAGGAGCCTCAAAGGGGACCCCAGGTTATCACTCAAGGTGGCCACATTGGCCAGTGCCAGGTTCCTTCAGTTATCCTGCTCCAGAGCTTTGCGCCACACCCCGACCTTCTCCAGATTATTCCGTTTACAGCCGAACTCCATGTGGATAATCCCCTCCCCCCCCAGCTATTGGAATCATTAAACTGCAGTCCAGACCCAGGACCGAAAGCCCCCAGCCAGGCCAGAAGATTATACCAATACGCAACAGCCAGCAAGCCAATGGACAACGAGGCACCACTGACCACAGAGCAACAGCTAGGCAACTATGGAGCCGGGCCAGGAGGGCTGGTCGTGGTGCGGGTGCCCAGCAGCCAACACCAGAAGGCCGGGCCTGAAGCCGCTGAGGCAGGCCCGGTTCTAGCGGGTGGGCCGGGTGGGCCAGGCCCACCCAAACAGGATCCTTGGCCCACGCAGTGAGAGCTTGAAGGCAGGCGCGCAAGGCACAGGTCGTGTGCGTCTGCCCGGGCCTGGAGGGCTGGTCGTGGTGCGGGTGCCCAGCAGCCAACACCAGAAGGCCGGGACTGAAGCCTCTGAGGCAGGCCCGGTTCTAGCGGGTGGGCCGGGTGGGCCAGGCCCACCCAAACAGGATCCTTGGCCCTCGCCGTGAGAGCTTGAAGGTAGGCGCGCAAGGCACAGGTCGTGTGCGTCTGCCCGGGCCAGGAGGACTGGTCGTGGTGCGGGTGCCCAGCAGCCAACACCAGAAGGCCGGGACTGAAGCCTCTGAGGCAGGCCCGGTTCTAGTGGGTGGGCCGGGTGGGCCAGGCCCACCCAAACAGGATCCTTGGCCCACGCAGTGAGAGCTTGAAGTCAGGCGCGCAAGGCACAGGTCGTGTGCGTCTGCCCGGGCCTGGAGGGCTGGTCGTGGTGCGGGTGCCCAGCAGCCAACACCAGAAGGCCGGGACTGAAGCCTCTGAGGCAGGCCCGGTTCTAGCGGGTGGGCCGGGTGGGCCAGGCCCACCCAAACAGGATCCTTGGCCCTGGCCGTGAGAGCTTGAAGGCAGGCGCGCAAGGCACAGGTCGTGTGCGTCTGCCCGGGCCTGGAGGGCTGGTCGTGGTGCGGGTGCCCAGCAGCCAACACCAGAAGGCCGGGACTGAAGCCTCTGAGGCAGGCCCGGTTCTAGCGGGTGGGCCGGGTGGGCCAAGCCCACCCAAACAGGATCCTTGGCCCTCGCCGTGAGAGCTTGAAGGTAGGCGCGCAAGGCACAGGTCGTGTGCGTCTGCCCGGGCCAGGAGGGCTGGTCGTGGTGCGGGTGCCCAGCAGCCTACACCAGAAGGCCGGGACTGAAGCCTCTGAGGCAGGCCCGGTTCTAGCGGGTGGGCCGGGTGGGCCAGGCCCACCCAAACAGGATCCTTGGCCCTGGCCGTAAGAGCTTGAAGGTAGGCGCGCAAGGCACAGGTCGTGTGCGTCTGCCCGGGCCAGGAGGGCTGGTCGTGGTGCGGGTGCCCAGCAGCCAACACCAGAAGGCCGGGACTGAAGCCGCTGAGGCAGGCCCGGTTCTAGCGGGTGGGCCGGGTGGGCCAGGCCCACCCAAACAGGATCCTTGGCCCTGGCCGTGAGAGCTTGAAGGCAGGCGCGCAAGGCACAGGTCGTGTGCGTCTGCCCGGGCCTGGAGGGCTGGTCGTGGTGCAGGTGCCCAGCAGCCAACACCAGAAGGCCGGGACTGAAGCCTCTGAGGCAGGCCCGGTTCTAGCGGGTGGGCCGGGTGGGCCAGGCCCACCCAAACAGGATCCTTGGCCCTCGCCGTGAGAGCTTGAAGGTAGGTGCGCAAGGCACAGGTCGTGTGCGTCTGCCCGGGCCAGGAGGGCTGGTCGTGGTGCGGGTGCCCAGCAGCCAACATCAGAAGGCCGGGACTGAAGCCTCTGAGGCAGGCCCGGTTCTAGTGGGTGGGCCGGGTGGGCCAGGCCCACCCAAACAGGATCCTTGGCCCACGCAGTGAGAGCTTGAAGGCAGGCGCGCAAGGCACAGGTCGTGTGCGTCTGCCCGGGCCTGGAGGGCTGGTCGTGGTGCGGGTGCCCAGCAGCCAACACCAGAAGGCCGGGACTGAAGCCTCTGAGGCAGGCCCGGTTCTAGCGGGTGGGCCGGGTGGGCCAGGCCCACCCAAACAGGATCCTTGGCCCTGGCCGTGAGAGCTTGAAGGTAGGCGCGCAAGGCACAGGTCGTGTGCGTCTGCCCGGGCCAGGAAGGCTGGTCGTGGTGCGGGTGCCCAGCAGCCAACACCAGAAGGCCGGGACTGAAGCCGCTGAGGCAGGCCCGGTTCTAGCGGGTGGGCCGGGTGGGCCAGGCCCACCCAAACAGGATCCTTGGCCCACGAAGTGAGAGCTTGAAGGCAGGCGCGCAAGGCACAGGTCGTGTGCGTCTGCCCGGGCCTGGAGGGCTGGTCGTGGTGGGGGCCACGCAGCCAGTGCAGCCTCGCTGCCTAGAAGCCTCGCAGCCTAGCTGCTGCTAAAACTGGGAGTAGGTGGGGGCAGGCGAAGGGGAGGGGTCCTCTCGATGACCATAGCCGGCCAGCGTGCAGAACCCTATGCGGGCACAAGCTGCGCCGGCCTAATGCTAACTGCCTCCATGCCACGCAAAAAGCACGCAGCTCGACACACTTAGAGGCTGGCCTGGGTAAGCTCACTACAAATCAAGCAACACTGCTCGATTGTTGAAATAATCACTGCGCAGCCGCACGCATTACACACTTTCATGATGTCACAGCTACTGCTGCCAGAATCACTGACAGAATATCAAGAGTCAGAATATCGACCTACAGAAATATCGACTCAAAAACTATTGAAGTCAAGAATATCGACATCCTATCTACATTATGGCAACTACAAAAATATCGGGGAAAAATACCGGTCAAAAATATCGTTAAAAATACTGTTTTTTTAAGTTACAACAATTATGTAAAATAAAGTAAATATTACATATAATTAAACATATCTAAAAATATTTAAAATGTTTAAAAATTATAATATATAATGAAAAAATACATTAAACATATACATATAATATAATATATAAATATACTTAATCATATTTTTTAATAATTATTTTAATAACTTACAACTTATTTAAAAATATCTTAGAAATTACAAATATATTTATACACATAAAACAATAATATAAATACAAATTAAATAAATATATACATAAAAATTATTGTCAATCTTTTTTAAATTAATTATATACTATATTAAGTAAAATATTACAAAAAAGATCAGACAGCGGAGGGAATAAAATAACTATTCCAACTCCAAACAGTGCAACAGTAGGGAAAATGTTTGATAGGGTAGGGGTAAAAAGTACTATTCCAACTCCAGTGAGTGTAACAGTGTGGAAAATGTAAAATAGCATTGGGATTAAATTAACATACGTATTAATTAAATAATTTGTGTAAAATAAAAAAATATTACAAATCAATTAACAAAAATATTAATAATAAATAACAAATCAATTAAATTAATATTTGCTTAAACATTAAATTACTTACCACCCTAATTCCCTATAAACGCACAACCTGCTACATATAAAAAAGAACACAATTTATTTAATTATCAATTAATCCATTATTGAAAATTAATTACCAATGCAAAATTACCTAACAATACATTAATAATCCATACCAATTAGGAAAAATTAATAATCTATACTGATATAATAAAGAGAGAGCCCAAACCTTTGAGGTGGGTAATCTCAGGAACCACATCACCAATCACAACACCCAATACAGCGTTGGAAAGGGCAGTTGCAGCAGAAGGACATAGGCTATGCAGACGCCCACCATATACATTTAAAAGGTAAAAGAACCGTGCCAGCAAAGTAGTACCTTGTGGGCGTGTCTGCGTTGTGCTGTGGGCGTTTGCTGGGGGCATGACAAACGCTGGTGGCGTGTAGTACGTTCCGTCCTTCATCCCATGTCTCATATCGAGTGCTGTGGGCGTGTGCTGGGGGCGTGGGCATGTGCGGGGCGCGGGATTACGGGGAAAAAAAAGCAAGCGTTGTGCCCAATATTTCATTGTTCTTTTCTTCCCAGGTTCTGTACATTCTAGCTCCTGGTGTCCACCCTGCTCCCTTTAAATACCCCTGCACCCCATAATCATAACCCACCCTTACTCCTTAAAATACCCCAACACCCTTAAACACTAACCCATCTGAACCCTAAAAATACCTCTGTACCCCAAAACCCAAACCTAGCCCTGAACCCTATAAATACCCCTGTACCCCAAAACCCAAACCTAGCCCCTAACCCTTAAAATACCCCTGTGCCCAAAAACCCAAACCTACCCCTGAATCCTAAAAATACCCTTGTACCCCAAAACCCAAACCTAGCCCTGAACCATAAAAATAACCCTGTACCCCAAAACCCAAACCAACCCCTGAACCCTAAAGTACCCCTGTACCCCAAAACCCAAACCTAGCCCTGAACCCTTAAAATACCCCTGTACCCCAAAACCCAAACCTACCCCTAAACCCTAAAAATACCCCTATACCCCAAAACCCAAACCTAGCCCTGAACCCTAAAAATACCCCTCTACCCCAAAACCCATACCTATCCCTAAACCCTAAAATTACCCCTGTACCCCATAACCCAAAACTATATCTGAACCCTTAAAATACCCAAACACCCCAAAACATATACCTCAGTACCCCAAAACATATAACCCTATACTTCGGAATACCGGTCTTTTTTTTGGTATAGCAGTTGCTGGCACTCACGGACTAGGGGCGAGCCACGCACCCCTTCACAAACTTGCTGCCACCTCTCGCATATCCCGCTTCAAGGGAAACGCTCGCATTCGGGAGGTCACCGCCGCTGCACAGGAGACTACCTGGCCCAGAAGACCTTGGGGCACAAGTACATCCTCCTGCAACGCCCAGTGGAGGCGTATATAGCCACACCTGACCCGCGCATCGCGGGAGACTTCAGAATACCGGTCATTTTTTTGGTATAGCAGTTGCTGGGACTCACAAACTAGGGGCGAGCCACGCACTACTTCACGGACTTGCTGCCACCTCTCGCGTTTCCCGCTTTGTGGGAAACGCTCGCATTCGGGAGGTCACCACCGCTGCACAGGAGACTACCTGGCCCAGAAGACCTTGGGGCACAAGTACATCCTCCTGCAACGCCCAGAGGAGGCGTATATAGCCACACCTGACCCGCGCATCGCGGGAGACTTCGGAATACCGGTCATTTTTTTGGTATAGCAGTTGCTGGGACTCACAAACTAGGGGCGAGCCACGCACTCCTTCACGGACTTGCTGCCACCTCTCGCGTTTCCCGCTTTGTGGGAAACGCTCGCATTCGGGAGGTCACCACCGCTGCACAGGAGACTACCTGGCCCAGAAGACCTTGGGGCACAAGTACATCCTCCTGTAATGCCCAGTGAGGCGTATATAGCCACACCTGACCCGCGCATCGCGGGACGAGCCGGGCGAAGCCCGAGCCAAGGGCGGGCCCGTTTAAGCCCGTTCAAGACCAGACAAGGACGGGACGGGCCACCCCCCTAAGATCTCTAACATCAGCTGCACGTAATCTGAGGTCAGTGATTATTTCCATAGTGATGTACGTAGTAACGGTTTGTCCTACGTATCTGAGGTCCCGTTTCATTGTATAAAGTTTTATACATCAACATATTATGGCGACATCATCACCGCCAGGAGGAAATGGTAGAAGTAGTACCGGGGGGTCCTTAATGGGGATTTTGGACAATTTCTTGATACGTGTATCAAGTGCCTTAGCTAAAGACATCGAATTGACTGAAAAAAGACTGTCTATGGACAACCTGTTAGATAACTTTTCAGTTAAAAGGTCAACTATGGGAAATATCGCAAGGGCAAAATCTCCAGCTGCTCAAGGGTCGGAGCACCAGGATATACATATTTCTAGTGGAGAGGAGGATGATAGCTATATCTTACAGTCAGCAGAGCTATTTGTAGGTCGGAACTCTATAGAAAATGCGACAAAAACTGGGATACAGAAGAATAAATCCCAGAGGAAGCCCCCCTCACCCAATATAAAGACAAGGTCAACCGCCAAAACAGGGGCGGCACAGTTACCGCAAGGCCCTATAGCGCTTATAAGAAAAAGAACAGGGGCAAAAAAGCAAGCTGCAGAGAGAGGGGCAAAAAAAGCTAAGGATGCTGCTTACATGGAGAACCCTGTTGCCGAGTCTGTACAACGTCCACAGGAACTGGCCCCAATAAGTGAAGAAGCCAACCTACAGATAAATAAGGAAGGGGTGGTAGGGGGTGAATCACCTTCTTTTTGGAAAAATCCTGGAAAATACTATCAAAAAGACGATTAAACCGATTCACGATAGACTGGACAGGATCGAATCAAGATTGGGGTGTATGGAACTCCTGCTTGCATCAACAAAAACAAGGGGTCATCAAGGCAGCGACCAATATGGCAAGGCCACAAAAGCACCAGGACAAAATATTGAATGTAACACCATTAATAACAATTCTAATGTTTTAGCGAGTTCCAATGCTGCTTTAGTAGGCTGTCAAGCACCCATAGCAAACAGGCAAGGGACAGCTGAGGGCTCCTCGACTAGTTCAGTAGAGGAAGGGGGAACAAAACGAAGAAGTATGGATGTTGGTGGGGGGTCTAGTAACTATGTAGCTCAACCCTCTGTGGTACAACCCCAGCCTGTGTCTAACCCAACCACAAATCACCCGGTAACTACACAGCAAACAATAGATCTACCCCCAGACTCAGCACCCTACGTGGTAATTCTGGTAGGGGTACCACCGCTTGAGCAGGGGAAGAGGGAATCATATAGAGAGTTAAAAAACAAGTGCATTTATTGGCTCAATGAAAATCGCCCTTTGCCACCCATATGAGTGCCGAGATATTGTTTGCTAGGCGGGTTAATTGGGTGGGAAGGCGGACAAAGACAAGAGAAGGGGATTGCATTATCATTAATTTTAGGGACCCACGATGTGCAGAATATATTTGTAATTGGGTACAGAAAGAACATACGGGTTGGATTCAATCACTGCCTCTAATGTATTTTTATGCTCCAGCACAGGCTAGACGGTGGGGTAACCCAATTAACCCAAACAGGAATAATGGACAGAACCTTCTTGCTCCGCAGAATATAAGGCTAGAAAACAGGTTTGAAGTTTTCTCCGGGTTGTCCGACTGTGACTGACAACAAATTCAGAAAGGTGGAGAATGTGAGGGCAGCTCCCCACCAATCCCAATTTCTATAGTAAAACCATGCCATAGACCCTTGCCGACTAAAGAACCACTAATAATAAACCAGTGGAATACCCTGGATTTGCTGTCTTGGAATCTGGCAGGTTTATCAACCAAATTCCAAAATAAGGAATGGCTGGAGTATATAAATAAATGTAATGTTATTTGTGCCCAAGGGACATGGGCAGTGGACCCAACCAACTGGAAGGTTATAAAATGTTTAGTGTCCCAGCAGTTAGATACAACGCAGGAAGAGCGAGAGGAGGGCTTGTGGTGTGGGTCCGCTTGACTATAAAAGGTATATGGAATGACTTGTATTGGAAGTCCGATTGTCTATTGGCGGTACAGCTGAAAACTAAGGAACTCAATCTAATTATTGTTAACTTGTATAATGTGCGTGGGGGCAGAGGAGAGGAATTGGAAAAATGTCTAGCCACCCAGATGGAGCAAATGACAGATATCCTAGCCCCATGATTTCTGATTGCAGGGGATTTTAATTGCCACTTATGACCCAACCTAATACCCTTCACAGAGGATTGGTCTTCTTGTAACATGGAGGAGGGTGCCCATTTTGAGCATACCACAGAAGGTGTCAAACTATATACAATGATGTTAAATCTGGAGTTGGCACACTCAATGGATACCCCTTAATCTGGAAAGTGGAGTCAACCCGACATTTAAAGGGAGAGGGTGCGGCTCCTATATAGATTTTGTATTGGTGTCCCCTTCAATAAAGCTAAGATTACTAGAATTCAATATCGAGTGTAGTGGTTTTAGTGATCACAACCCCGTCACCCTGGTAATGGTATTAGCTAAAGGGGAGAAGGAAACAAGAAGGAGACTAACGGATATCAGGGAGACGGTAATTGATCAGGGTAGACGTTTAAAGTGGGCCAAATTGGATGGGGCAACTTTTTATAAAACATTAGTGGTCAAGGGCACAGAAAATTTGGATTTATGTTTCAATTTGGACGTAAATGGGACCCCGGTAGTTGAGGGGTTTGAAAATCTAGGACGGCTAATTGATAGCCTTCTATATACAAAGGGGAAGGGTAAAGTAGTGTCTAAACATAAATGGTTTGATAGAGGATGCTCCCAAGCACAGAATAAGCTCAGAGCAGAGCTCAAACACAAACCGAGGGATGGACTTATGATTATGCGCTGCAGAATACGCTAAAAACAAGAAGTCAAGCGTAGGAAAAATGCCCTCCAAATGGAGACCTGGGAAGATCTGAGGGAGGCATCGGAAAAAAGGGACCTTTCAATGTTTTGGTCCATAATAAATAGACCCTGCTTTCAAGAAGGAGATAGCCCCTGTATAGCATCTAATGTATTGCCTGAGCAGTGGGTGGCCCACTTTTCCGGGCTATACAATCGAAGCACCCAGGAGGAGGGAGAGCAGGATGTGGGTAGGGTGACAAATATAGAAAAGAATACCTTCTCCCTACAGGAGATTGAGGGGGGCATCAGAGGCCTTACTCGTAACAAGGCACCAGGGCCAGACGGGATCCCGCCGGACCTATATTTAAGTAATATAGAACTGTGGGGCCCGATATTGACGAGAGTTATTAATGCCGCCATAGCATCAGGACTTCCCCGCTCTTGGTCGACGGCCATAATTGTTCCTATTTTCAAAAAAGGTAATAGGGACAACCCACAATGTTATAGGCCCATCTCTCTGATAGATGTAACTGTAAAGGTAATGGGCAGGGCCATCTTGAATCGCCTCATGTGTTGGGAAGAAGAGAACTGTATCCTGACAGAAGTACAATATGGCTTTAGGGCAGGCAGATCTACCACTGACCAGTGTTTAAATTTATATTTATTGGTCACAAAATATACAGTGGGAAGCAATGAAAAAGTGTATCTAGCCTTCATGGATCTGGCGGCAGCCTTCGATTGTGTAAATCGCTCGAAGCTGTGGGCCATACTCTTGGGTTTAGGTGTTGATGTTGGTCTCATTCACATCTTGAGAACCCTCCACCATAATACAACGGCAAAAGTGAGGTATAACCAAGAGGGGGGCTTGACCGAATCCCTTAAATGTACTAGCGGGGTAAGACAAGGATGTATTTTAGCACCCTTTCTGTTTTCCATATATATAAATGGGCTTGAAAAATGTTTTTAACCAGTTTACAAGTGGACTCCCCAAGGATAGGGGATAGATCAGTGCCGGTCCTGCTCTATGCAGACGACACGGTCCTGTTGGCACATACGCCATTGGGTCTGCAGCGTCTAATTGATGGGTTCATTAGGTTCATGAACGGCCTGGATCTATCTGCCAACTTAACAAAATCATATGTCATGGAGGTGGGCTCTAAAAGTAAGGGAAAGACTTTACCTATAGAATAGGCTCAACGATTTTGGAAAAAGTCCAGTCTTTTTTATATTTGGGCATTTTATTTGATAAGAATTTAACTTTTAAACCCCTGATTGAGGGACATGGAAATAAACTAGCTGCAAGCTCTGGTAGAATTATGAATTTTGGTCGCCGTTTAGGACACTGGTCCCCTGAACAAATGATGACCCTTTACAACTCCGTCTCTGTCGCGAAAGCGATATATGGAGCAGAGCTGTGGAGAATAGGGAATGTAGATAGATTGCAAAGACAGGAAAATAAATACCTGAAGAGGCTTCTTAAAGTTCCACAGGGCACATCGTCCTATATAGTGCATGAGGAACTAGGCTGTACATTTTTGGAAGATAGAGCACAAATAAGGCCTGTGGTGGCCTGGTTAAAAATATGGGTCAGTCAGGAAGCCACCCTGACCCAACGAATAAATTCAGATTGCCTGGGTAGGGAAAAAGGTAGCTCAATTCCCTGGCTAAAATACGTGAAAGAGGTTCTAGAGGGAATTGGTTGCAGAACTCTATTTTCAAACACTCAAATTATTACTAAACGGGACCAAGTGATAGTAACTGAAAAGCTTCTCAAAACCAAAGAGGCAATACGGGAATCCGACTCAAAGAAACTGCAGACAGTCCAGGCTTATCAGCTAGTGAAATCGTGCAGGGGGCAGGAACCATAGCTTGCTCTTGTTTATAACCCACATGATAGGTTTTTAATAACACATTTTAGATTCAACATGATTCACCATGTGCTATCAAACCCTTCGGGGTTTACTGAGTCAGTTGAATCAAAGGGACCCTGCGGCTGCGATCAACGATCACCGCAGGATGCCCTCCATTTTGTATTATTATGTCCATTTTATCTAATGCCCAGGCGCCGTTTTTTAAGAGGAATTTTAAAGAAAGCTAATTTTAGATCCGCAAGAGACACATTGGCCTTTTTAAAAGTGTCAAAAGAACCCCTGACCTTATTTTGTGTTACTAATTTTTTAAGGTCTTCTGTTAGATTGAGGTCCAGTATAGAAATATGACGACTGTTATTGAATTGGGGGAGGGATATCTGTTTTGCTCCCAAACTGTTTTTATGAATTATGTGAATCATTGTGTTGCTGACTGCGATTTTCTTCTCTTCTATGGTATTAATGGATGAAAGGTCAGCACATTTTATGAACTGATTTTTTTAATGTTGTACTTTTATGGTGTTAATCAAATGCCGAATAAAGTTATTCATGACTCATGACTACCCCTATACTCATACTTACCTTATCCAAACATTAAAAAAAAACATGCTTTTACCATTCATGCATTTACAACGAATTTCTTTGTAAATGTATGCGTGGTAAAGCATATAAAATGTAATGCCATGCGTTATAATGGCATTGCGGAGTCATGGTACTTTCGTAATGAAAGTATGCGGAGTGATGGTATGCGGAAAGGAAGTTGCGGAATAATGGGTGTTTACCCTCCCCCGGTAAGTACATTGGTGGCACGGCGGCCCACATCTCCAGCAACATACTCATATTTTTTCACCACCGGTTTGAAAAATGCACAGGTCTCTCTCATTGATGGCCAACATACACTTTTTTTAAATTTTTTGTAGTCCTCATCAAGCAAAAAAAGATTTAGAGTATGGAGGAATCAGAGGCCCCATTCCTTTAAATCGACCCTTATTTCTTCGAGATATCCTGTTTACCTTGTCCTTTAGGGCCTCCTTTTGTCCATCTCCTGGTACATGATTTTCGGAGGCGGAAGAGCTAGTCATTTTGACTACTCGGTTCAAGACGAAGCTTTCACGAGCCACTGTGCGTGCTCTCCTCTTGTTGAGACGAAGCTTTCACGAGCCACTGTGCGTGTTCTCCTCTTGTTGAGACAAAGCTTTCACGAGCCACTGTGCGTGTTCTCCTCTTGTTGAGACGAAGCTTTCACGAGCCACTGTGCGTGCTCTCCTCTTGTTGAGACGTCATTGCGTTATAAGTTCTGTGCATGTGCATCGCACTGTGAGCGACTCACACAAAGGACTTCTCTACGCTGGTGCATTTCTTTCTCTTCCTGCTGTTGACGCTGCCGACTTCTCGGAAGAGCATCTGAAATTGATTTACGGCAGTCACCCGCGTAACTGTGGAAATCATTACAGAAAGTGAAGAATTTTCACTAGAAAAAATACCAAGTAAGCACTATTATTGTGGGAAGTGCACTTATTTTTGGGCAATAGAACATTAATACATTTGTACAAAAAACTGTGGCAGAGATTAGTTTTGGCACCATATACTTGCACATTTCTCCTCAGGCTAGGAGCCTGGCGAATATAGTTGGATACTGTGGCACCGATTTGTTTTGGCACTACATTTTCACAGTTTTTCATAAGGAATACAATAGAAATATATATTTTTAGAAAACTGTAAAGAACAATATTTTCTCTTTAGTATTGTGAATATTTTCTCCTCAGCATTGTGATATATTTTTTTTGTCACCTTGCAATTTGACCCGCCTTCTAAATTTTTTCAAACGAAGGGAGAAACTCCCATGCCATGGACTAGGTGGAGAGAAGACTTTCTGACTTACCTCAAAGCCATTGACAGTGAAAGACTGTCTGCTGAAAGGAAAAAAAAATCTTTCTTACATTGTTTAGGTTTGGAAGGTCAAGTTGTTTTTAGAACCCTTTTGATGGTAGTGGACACAGGAATATATTTGAGGATGCTATGGCTCGCATAGAATTCAAAATCAAACCTTCTAGTGTTGATTTGAACAGATTCAAATTTTACACCATAGCTCAAGAGGATGGTGTGACATTTGATGACTTTCTTACGGCATTACACGCCCTATCTGTGAATTGCAGCTTTGGTCCCATCACTGATGAGATGATCAAAGATCAGATTATTGTCCATGTCAAAAGTAAAAAAAATTAAGACCAACTATGGATTATGGGTGATATTAACTTGGGGGATGTCATCAGTACTGCCAAGGCTATGGAACAATCAGAGAAGTGGATGAAATCTCTACATAAGGACAGCAAAGGAGTAGAGGATGATGTATGTGCTGTAAAATCTGAAGCTTTACGTAGTGGACAAAAGGTGTTCAAGATATTTGACAAGGAGTTTCATAGTTTAGGTGTGGGAGTGTAAGTCATGGAGCTTCTTTTCCTAAGTGTCTCACATTGGGTAAAGAATGTAAAAAAATGTGGATTATGTGTTTTATGCAGGGACCTCAAACATTCTGGTGTTGGGAGTTCTGGCAGAGGCAAAGTTTCCTATATCAAACAGGATGATGTGGATGACAGAGTGAATGGATGTAGGTGGGATGTTGTAGTCTATTATGGATGTTGGAGAGGAGGGAGACTTCCCCATTGTCTCAAACCACCAAAGTGCAGGGTACGTATTTTAGGTTTGAAGATAGAGCTTATGACAGATGCTGATTCTCCCTGAATTATAATTACCAAGGATTATTTCCTTGATCGCTTCAAAGGCATTCTGGGTCTCAAGGATTTTAAGGAATCGGCCATTGTTGCAAAGGCTTCTGATGGTTCAAGGATAGACATGGAGGGCTATGAGGAAGTTGATATAGAATTCAAGGGACGCATTGCTCATATTAACACATGTTGCAGTCAAGGGTTATACATGATACATGTGGGGATCTTGCAATACGTGAAGAAATACTGGGCCCCACAGAGAGAGGAGCTCCGATGCACAATTACTCAAATCACTGTATTACATGGGGCAGGGACGTCACCTCATCAAATGGTTATAAGTGGGAGTACGGACACATGCGGCGGTGCCTCTCGATGACCTACGAGTTAAATGGGTGGAGCATGCAAGGCGGGAGATAACAGTCAGAGAATGGGCAGACATATCGGAACACCCTGAAAAAGTGACCAGGAACGTAAAGTTTAAATTTATACAATGCATGATACCATATAGGGCCTACCTTACACCACGCCGCCTTCAGAGGATGGAACCAAATATGCAACATCACTGCCCTGGATGCCTGGCAGAAGCAGATTTAGCTCACATGTTATGGGCATGTCCGCGCCTGATACGGTTCTGAGGAGAGGTCATCCACCACGTAGAAACAGCCACACACCTGTGTATTGAGCCCTAATTATGGAGTGCCTGTTCGGTCTCTGGAAACGTCCAGCCTCCTTTAAAGTCCAGCTCAGTTTCCTCGACCTTGCAGTCATCCTGGCAAAGAGGTCCATAACTAAGAGATGGAAGTCGGCAAAACCTCCTGCAACCTACACCCGGCACAGCAAAATGTTGCGCTGGGGTGGGGCTGAAAGTGGAGCCATACGCCGGGAGGAGGCCCAGGGAAGAATCAGATATCCATGGAGTGGGATGTAATGCTGGAAGCCTTCAAAGGCACATCTAGCACCCTGAAAACACTGTAGATCATCCTAGTGAAATGGCAAACAAGACCACAGTGCACAGTTGACTGGGCTAGGGGACACAATTAGAATAGCCTGTAGTTTCATGCAAATGTCACAGGATGGAAACAACTATTTGATAGGGAAAATATTGTTAGAATGTTAGTGGATGGGGGCGGGGGTTAGTTAGTTTACATTAGTTAGAAGTTTGCCTATATGTTAAATATCCGTACCACTAGGGTAACTCTATGTAAATGTATACCAACCGCCATTTGTTCAGATTAAATGAATGTTTCCTGTACACTATAGACAGAAAATTGTACATCATCAAACATGATGAGAAATAATGTAAACACGGCTCAATTATAACCCTTTGTATTGTAACTGGAAAACCAATAAAGTGAGTTTAAAAAAAATATGTTGCAGTCAAGGGTGTAAATGTGCTAGATTGGAGGGCTCAATGGAGTTTGGGGATTTTTCTCAACCCTAGGAGTTGTGATCCTGTGTTACTGGAGTCAGAAGGAGAAGATAAAGGCTGTGATATTACTGAAGACAAAAGACGTGCTGCCAGTCCCATTGCAAATTTATTTTCTGGGAAACTAGGGAGACTCAATAATTTCAGCCACATGATAAAAGAGAAAAGGGAGCTTTACCTGTCAAGCAGAAGGTTAGAGGTGTGCCTGTGTGTGTGTGAGGGAATGCCTTAAAACATTACTACAAAGTCTTATTGATGATGTCATAATAGAAGAAGTGGAGTCCACTCTTCGGCGTGGGAAGCTGACAAACGTTTGAGGCTGTGTGTGAACTTGAGGGCATTGAATGCCAATTGGTGGTGGACTGCCACCCCTTACCAAACATAAATGAAGTTGTTTGCATGCAGGAAGGAGCCAAAGTGTTTTCCACATTAGATTTGCGATCCGCTTATCACCACATTGCCTTGACTGATGACTCTAAACATTTCACTGCTTTTATTACACCACAGGGGTTGTTTCAATATAAGAGAATGCCTTTCGGTTTGGCCTCTGCGGCATCCGTTTTTCAGAGGGCAATGTATCATATATTGTAAAATGCTTCCATGATGATATTCTGGTGTTTTCTCCAAACCATGAAGAGCATTTGGGTCATGTGATGAAAGTTTGTAAACGCTTAGAGTTAAATGGTCTAACTCTTAAAGAGAACAAGTGCAAGATGTTTTGCAAATCTGTTGAATATCTAGGTCATACCCTCTCTGGAGATGGCGTAGTCCTAAAAAATCCTTAGTAGAAGCCAATGTGAAAGCCCCAGCTCCAGATAACAAGGAAAAACTTTAATCCTTTGCTGGGCTATGCAAATATTATAGCAAGTTCGTCAAGGATTTTGCCACAAAAATGGAACCTCTCAGAGAACTTACCACACACAAATCTAAGTTTCGTTGGATGCAGAAACAACAAGATGTGTCCCAACATATCAAAGATGCGATTGTAAAAGCCCCCACATTGAAACTGTTTTGTATGAAGGTATGCCTAGTAACGGTTGATGCTAGTCTATGTGGTTTGGGTGGCGTGTTATCTCAGAAGTGTGGTAAAGAAGAGTGGTGTGTTGCCTTTGCCTCCCGCACTCTCAGTGATACGGAAAGAAGATACTCTGTCATTGAGAGAGAACATTTGGGTTGCGTGTGGGGTATTGAGCATATTCGCCATGTCCTATGGGGAACCAGGTTTGATCTTAGGACAGACCACAAACCTCTGGTGTCGATTCTGTCGCCTGGTGGTGGATGGAACGCTACAGCCAGAATAAGTAAACTCATGTCTAGATCACAGGAATATAATTTCAGTGTGGAGCATGTTCCGGGAAAGTACAATGTTACAGATGACTTTCTCTCCCGCCTTCCGTGTCTATGTGAAGAGAAGATAGAAATGAGTTAGGATGTTGACATGATCACATCTGTTAGTGATTATGTGTCAAAATAATTTGCTGCCATTTCTGAAGAAGAGTGGAGAAAGAGGGTGGCTGCTGATAGCAAATGGAATTTACTTAAAGATTGTATCCTTAAAGGATGGCCCAAAAGTAAAGAGGTTCCTGATGAAGTGAAGCCTTTTCTGCAAGTATTCAGTGAGTGGGAAGTGGCGGGTGAATTAATTTTCAAGGATGGGAAATGTGTACCTCCTGAGACCATGCAAGATGAAATTCTTAGACTTGCACATGAGAGACATCCAAGTATGTCTTCCATAAAAAGATTGGTGTGATCTAGTTACTGGTGGCCCAGTATGGACAAGATGGTCACAGGACTGTGAGAGAATGTACTGAGTGTGTCAACAGCGATAAGATGTTGAAGCCTTTTCCCGCTCTATTGAAACCTGTGCCATGGCCGAAATATCCGTGGCAAAAAGTAGCGTTCGATATCTCTGGGCCATTTTATTGTTTACCGCAAGAAGCCCGTTTTGCTATGGTAATTATTGATTACCACTCTAAGTGGCCAGAGGTTAAGTTTGTTGCTCATGCCACTTCACAAACTATTATTGAGTTTTTCAGGGAGATCTTTGCTCGAGAAGGGAGTCCTGAAGTCCTAATGACAGAAAACAGTGTGCAATCAGAGGCATGTGAAATGGAAGAATTATTGCAACTGTGTGGCATTAAACATTGTACCACTGCTCTTTATGAACCGCTAGGCAATGGCCAGGTTGAAAGGTTCATCCAAGTACTTAAGGATGGTGCAGAATTGGCCAGGAAATCAGGTAAAGAGTGGAAAGTTGCTCTGAGGGAGAGGCTCTGGATGTATCACATCACCCCTCAATCTGTCACTGGACTCAGCCCTTTCCGGCTGTTGAGGGGAGAGAGAGCCCGCGTCCAAACTCTGTCCGTGGTGGATAAAGAAAAAAATGTTTCATGTTATGAGTGTTGGTATGCAAAATACTTCTCTTCAAGTTCAAAAGAATCGGGAGAAAATGAAAGACATGTATGATGCCAAATGGAAAGTGAGAGTACCCACGTTTGTGGTGGGAGATTGGGTGAGAATACACAAACCTGGTGTCAGCACAAAAGGAACTTCCAAGTACGCTCCTGCCATTGGAGTTGTGAAGGTTAGTATGGGTAGTGTTGTGACCCAGGATGGTAGGGTGTGGAATGTAAGAGGGGTTGGTAAGTCTCGCACTGCACTCAATGAAGGAAAGTGTAAACACGTTGTTGAAGAAAAGGATCGGAGCATTTTTTAAACAAATTTTCGAAATGAAACGATGGAACGCAATCTCAAGGAAATATTCTGAATTCGGCTGACAGACCTGTTGGCTTGGAGTCCGTTGCTTCCAGGGTTAAAGCAAGTGGGAGAAGTGCAAAACCCCCAGTAAAAAGGAAAGACTGTATTTAATGCATTTTGTGTTTAGGGGAAGGATGTGTTTTAGTCTATGACTTATATTCTAGGTTTACTGTTTCTTTAAATTATCTAGCTTAGAATTATTTCTATTCAAAGCGCTTTTTGTTTCCTGTTGCCATGGTGCGGAAATTCCACATTCCAAGGTCAGACCTCTGGGGAATATGTCCAGGCCTGTTGCATGTACTGTGCTGGAATAAAAAAAATATATTTTTATGTACAACGTTTTCCTGGAGTGGATTCTGGAGAGAATACTACACATTGCTACTCAAATAAATGTTTCTGGTTGAAATGTTATGGTTGCATAGATAAAATAAACACATATAAATGTTCTGTGCTTTCACGATACGTAGTCGGGTCAGATTCTCACCTCTTATTCGAAGGGTTGACTCCTTCCACTGCCTCAGTACGGGGTTTCCAATGCAGCAGGTCAGGGCGCGGGGATGACCATTAAATACATAAGTTGCCTTAACGTGAAACTGGAGGCTGCCACCCACAGCCTTCACTTCGGTGGATGAGGACATGTTAATCCCATTGGTATCTTTCCACTTTGCTTCTGGCTCAGGAAACCACCCTGAAGATTCACAAACAATTATGACTCCTCCATGTTGTAAGTCTTCCAGGTAGATGTGCGGCTCGGACCCCAGAGCTGGAAATGAATCAACAGGCGCGTGAAGGTTAGCTGTGAACTTTGCAACATTGAAGTGAGCGGCAAAAGATCTGGTGTGAGTGCTTAAAGGGGTACTTAAGGTATTGATGCTGTTAAATGACAAATATGCATTCTGGGTAATAACACTGTATGTAGTAGCACTGACATTCACTGCTGTGCATTAGCAGCCTATGTACAGCCCCTCTTGAGAGTGTTCTCATGTTTCACAAGTTTAACTAACCCCTCTTAACTAGTCTTTTTAGGTTTCGCCTGGCGAAAAGCTGCGCAAGCAGCGGTTCGCGCAGGCGAAAACTTTTGTTTACCAGTATGGATGTTGGTCCCGCCTCTGTTTCCCATTGGCTAGCTCCATAAATGGACGCTAGCCATTGGCAAACAGAGGCGTCCGTCATCCTGCGAGGCGACTCGTGGGCGTTTGAGAATTTTTCTCATCCGGCCCCTTTGGACACGTCAGTGCAGCGGTGGGCGGAGTTTATTTTTGTGTTCGTAGAGGTTTCTTTTCGTCATTCCGCGGCCGACCGCCGCCGGAGGAAGTCCAGGTGAGTGCTTTCCATGTGCCCGTTCGTTCCCACACCCCCCTCCCGCTGTCTGTCTTCCCGTTTCTGCCCCCCCATCCCGCTGTTCGTGTGCCCGTTCCCGCCCCCTCCCGCTGTCCGTGTGCCTGCCCGCCCCCCTCCCGCTGTCCGTGTGCCTCCCGCTGTCCGTGTGCCTCCCGCTGTCCGTGTGCCTGCCCGCCCCCTCCCGCTGTCCGTCTTCCCGTTCCTGCCCCCCTCCCGCTGTTCGTGTCCCCGTTCCCGCCCCCCTCCCGCTGTCCGTGTGCCTGCCCGCCCCCCTCCCGCTGTCCCTCCCGCTGTCCGTGTGCCTGCCCGCCCCCCTCCCGCTGTCCGTGTGCCTGTAGTACAGAATGCGGTAGATTTATCTGCGGGGCATCCAAAAGTGATGAAAGATACTGGTACTGAGTGCTCGTTCAAGGAGCAACTTCTCCCACGTGACTTTGTCTGCTCCAACCTGTCTCCCGCAGTTGTCAGTTTTCACGGGTGGAGTGAAAATGTAATACAACTTTCTCACCTCTTTAATCCTGAAATACAGCAATCGGCATGCGATATAACCAGCCAATATTTTCAAAATGCTGCAATCTGTGTCGTAGTCAATAACCAGCATTTGTAGTATTGTTTGATCAATTTGAGCGAGGAACATTTATTTTTTGTTGAAAACTGTTGAATATGTGATAAATCCATTATCAGACAGAAAAATGGATTGGCGCAGAATTGTTTATTTCCAGTAGCCTATACAAAAGGATTACCCGTGTTAAGTATACACGTCCCTTTCTGAACAGGAATGTCTAAGCCCACTAATGAATGTATATACAAGATGGTCAAGTTGTGCTTGCCAGTTTGTGTATGTGTGCGTGTGTGACTACTTCAGAGTGTGTGTGTGTGTGACTGCTCCAGAGTGTGTGTGTGTGTGTGTGACTGCTCCAGAGTGTGTGTGTGTGTGTGTGTGACTGCTCCAGAGTGTGTGTGTGTGTGACTGCTCCAGTGTGTGTGTGTATGTGACTGATCCCGAGTGTGTGTGTGTGTGTTACTGCTCCAGTGTGTGTATGTGACTGCTCCAGAGTGTGTGTGTGTGTGACTGCTCCAGAGTGTGTGTGTGTGACTGCTCCAGAGTGTGTGTGTGACTGCTCCAGTGTGTGTGTGTGTGTGTGTGTGTGTGTGTGTGTGACTGCTCCAGTGTGTGTATGTGTGTGTGTATGTGACTGCTCCAGAGTGTGTGTGTGTGTGACTGCTCCAGTGTGTGTGTGTGTGTGTGTGTGTGTGACTGCTCCAGTGTGTGCATGTGTGTGTATGTGACTGCTCCAGAATGTGTGTGTGTGTGACTGCTCCAGTGTGTGTGTGTATGTGACTGATCCCGAGTGTGTGCGTGTGTGGACTGCTCCAGTGTGTGCGTGCATGTGACTGCTCCAGAGTGTGTATGTGTGTGTGTGTGACTGCTCCTGGGTGTGTGTGTGTGTGTGTGACTGCTCCAGGGTGTGTGTGTATGTGACTGCTCCAGAGTGTGTGTGTGTATGCGACTGCTCCAGAGTGTGTGTGTGTATGCGACTGCTCCAGAGTGTGTGTGTGTGTGTGTGTGTGTGTGACTGCTCCAGTGTGTGTATGTGTGTGTATGTGACTGCTCCAGAGTGTGTGTGTGTGTGTGTGTGTGTGTGACTGCTCCAGTGTGTGTATGTGTGTGTATGTGACTGCTCCAGAGTGTGTGTGTGTGTATGTGACTGCTCCAGAGTGTGTGTGTGTGTGTGTGACTGCTCCAGTGTGTGTATGTGTGTGTGTGTGTATGTGACTGCTCCAGAGTGTGTGTGTGTGTATGTGACTGCTCCAGTGTGTGTGTGTGTGTGTGTGTGTGTATGTGTGTGACTGCTCCAGTGGGTGTGTGTATGTGACTGCTCTCGTTGTGTGTAGGGGGGGGGGCTCTGGGTGTGTGTGGCTGGCTCTGGGTGTGGCTGGCTCTGGGTGTGTGTGTGTGGTTCTGGGTGTGTGTGTGTGGCTCTCGGTTTGTGTGTGTGTGGCTCTGGGTGTGTGTGTGTGTGGCTCTGGGTGTGTGTGTGTGTGTGGCTCTGGGTGTGTGTGTGTGGCTCTGGGTGTGTGTGTGTGTGGCTGGCTCTGGGTGTGTGTGTGTGGCTCTGGGTGTGTGTGTGTGTGGCTGGCTCTGGGTGTGTGTGTGTGGCTGGCTCTGTGTGTGTGTGGCTGGCTCTGGGTGTGTGTGGCTGGCTCTGGGTGTGTGTGGCTGGCTCTGGGTGTGTGTGTGTGGCTCTGTGTGTGTGTGTGTGTGTGTGTGTGTGGTAGTAATTGCTGTATGCTGAGCTCGTCCGTAGGGTACAATAGTTCTCACATTTGCGAGAGATTAAGCTATTGGCAATGTAAATGACAATGCCATTTATTTATCTGTTTTCAAAACCAACACATAAATACAAATTTTGTCATTTACAATGCCAATAGCTCTAACTTCTTCAAAGGCGAAACCGTTACATGTAAATGCTTGTTCTAAAACTTGTCACACGTTTTAGTCCCAAGTCCAAGAATTGCAATTGGTCCATTTGTTGTGTTCGCTGAACTCCTTATTTCATTCGAGGTGTAATGTGGCCTAGGATCATTCCTGATTTTTTTTCCACAATATTTTCAATTTTTCATGCACGAAACCAATGTGACCAAACGTCTTTCAATAACACAGCAAAAACCAGCAGTTTACATATGTTCAGCTAAATAAAAACAAAATCCAAGGTTTTAAGAAATTGATCTTCTGGTAATATGAGGTCAAAAGTTAATATGTGAAAAAAGATGAGATCTACAAACGTGGCAGAGCTTCATGATTATTTTCAAACATTTACTATAGAGGATCATTTTTACAGCGGTTTGAGATCAATAAGTCTGCCTCCTTTAGGGAGTATTGGTAATTATTAGTAGAAATCAGAAGCATGCAAAATGCATTTTGGATTTAGAGGCTGCTTTTCTTAGAAGTATATGAAACAACAAGTGGACCCCCGACATTTGAACCTGGGGTAGTCTAAGTATTTAGAAAAAACAATGGTTCATGCTCGGCCGGACAGGTCCCAGAGACAGCAAGAGCTGCTCAGTTATGATAGTATCTAAACCTATAGCAAAATGTATATAGAGTCAATTGATGCCCAGAGAAGCAAACACAAGATTACATTTATTTTTTTAAATGAAACATACGTAGGGGCATATCCTGGCTTTCGCAATGGAAGAGGATTGATTATAAATGATCTAGCAAAGCAGTTTTTTAAATGTAAGAAATATAGTTCACGTGCTTACATAAAAAGTGAAGACAGACGTGATGTGGCGAGTGAGGGTGGCATTTAAAATATATACATCGCATTCACAACATAGACAGCCTTCTCAAAGCGCCTTCTCCTGTAGCGCATCCCAGCTGATTTCCTTAAGACCACCCTCATGGAACACCGACCACGCGGTGATTCTGCTCCTTCGTAAGTTACACGTCACGGCCGTGTAACCCTCGCGCGTGCCCATTTCATTCGTATTCTTCATGCTCACATTTCTTTGTCCTGATGATGATCTCAAATCAGTGAGATCGAAACGCGGCCGACCCCTATACAACAAAAAACTCCTCTACTGGTAAAAATTACAAACAGGAGCTTTTGCCTATGTTGTGAATGCGATGTATATGTTTTAAATGTCACCCTCACTCGCCACATCACATCTGTCTTCACTTTTTATGTAAGCACGTGAACTATATTTGTTATATTTAAAAAACAGCTTTGCTAGATCATTTATAATAAATCCTCTTACATTGCGAAACCCCGTGTGTTCCCCTACGTATGTTTCATTTAAAAAAAAAAATGTAATTTTGTGTTTGCTTCTCTGGGCGTCGATTGACTGTAAGTGCAGATACTGTCATAATGGGTCAGATCTTGTTTTTCTTAACAAGCCTGTGAGATCATGCCAGCCGTCAGATGAATGAGCACTAAATGCGCGGGGTTCTTCAAAGACTTAGGGTATGCCAAGCACAACAAAAGACTGCAGGAATATGGGGGCACTATTTGTGATTTAGTGTAAAACATCAAAGTACAATCCAACGTAGTAGCCACATTTGATTAAAAGCAACATTGTGGGCCATTCCAGAGTTATTATGCATGGATCGATATCTTGATATCCTCAAAACTCATCCCTTGAATTGATTTTGTCAGCACTTTTCACTGATAAATTCTAAAGGGCCGATTTGCTGGACCGGGGCATGCGGGTACCAAAAGAAGAGGCCCAGAGCAAAATATACACAGGACAATATTTAAAGGCCAATCTATCAATGATTATTCGAAAAATAAAAATCATTACAGAAAACAAAAAGGTAATTGTTTGATAAATTTAAAACAGCATTAATATATACCATAAGTCAAAAGAACATTCCAAGTATAGGGTAGAATAGATGGCTGTCATTAAGTCTGTCATAAGAAAGTAAAAAAAGTCTTGCCCACATCCCCAAAGCGATTCAAAAGGGGATGATGGACGGAGCACTTGAGCAAATCAAACACTCACCCCCAGTCAACTGATCTGGGTTCAATCCATCATTCTTTAGCTCACTTGGCCACCCCAGTTCAGACATGGCCATATGCAAATCAGTCTGACCCTGTGTATCATGGGAACAGTCCAGCCCGAACTGCCAAGCCATGCCTTCCCTGGACCGGAAACAAGCTTCCGAGGACCGGTTTCTGGCATTCCAGCCGTCTTCAGCCCAGCTTGCTTGAATCCAGCAACAAAGTGAGCAAGGGACTCACGTCTGAGCATACCCTGCCAATTTATGGTGAACAAAAGCGGTACAACTGAACTGGGTTTAATCCATCACCGTTCTTTAGCTCACTCTGCCACCCCAGTTCAGACATGGCTATATGCAAATCAGTCTGACCCTGTGCAGATCTGTTAACTGGGTGTGAGTGTTTGATTGGTTCAGATGCTCCGTCCATTACCACCCCCTTTTGTACCGCTTCTGGCCGCCATAAGTGTGGCAGGGTATGCTCAGATGTGAATCCCTTGCTCACTTTGCCACTGGATTCAAGCAAGCCGGGCCGAAGACGGCTGTAATGCCAGAAACCGGTCCTCGAAAGCTTGTTTCCGGTCCAGTGTGTGTCCAGGAACAGTAGGTCATTCCTGGACATGAAGAAGACCCCACGCGGGCGCCATGAAACCCTGATCTTGACAGGTTGAGATGCCATCAAGTTTTAGGGTCACATGTGTTTCATTGGTGCAAGCTCAGGCAAAGTCTGACAGACATTAGGACAGGCCCACTAGAGTGAATGTTGCATTTACGTCAGTCAACTTGTAAGGCAGGAAGATGCTAGTGTCAAGATGCCCCAGCCCTGGCGCAATTTACATAACCTGGAAATGTTAGCTCAAAATCGCCATGACAATGTATGTAATCTGGAAAGGCTGGTGCACGATGCACAGCTGCGGTCGATGGGACACAGGGCTACTGCGTTTATTATTTAGCAGAAGCGAGTCCAGCCTGCCTCTTGTGCAGCCAGTTCCTGTAATAATACATTGATAAATGCAGCACTGTCATACAGTATCTGGTATTCGGATGTTAAATCTGCTAATACCGTATGGCATAAGGTCACTTACTCCAGACCCCTTCAGTGTGAGGTTAGTTGGTTTTGCTTTCCTCCTGTACTTAGATTGTGACTTAACAGCTTTTCGTAATGTGCGACACAGCTCGAGTTGGAGAGATCTAAGTGAGCAAGTCAGGTTGGCTGTCTTAAGACAATTGACCAAATCGGCATGCGCATTGGAAGTGCCACCACTCCTGTCTCAGCTGCAGCTGCTGTCTGTCAAGATGGTCCCGCCCCGCCCTAAGACTGGTCCAGACCCTCCGTCGGCTCGACTGGCAGCCTGCAGGATGAAGAATGAAACGATAATGCAAGTGTTTTATGATTTATCATTTTATTATTCATGCCTGAATTTGCAGCAGGGGGACACTCCTCTGCCCTAACAGAGGAGCTGCCGCTGATCCACTTATCCAGGCCGCTGACCATTTTTGGTCCTACTTCCTTTCCACACCGCAGCCCTAAATGTGGAACCAATGAGCGTACGCTGTTGTTTCCACTCATGCTGTGACACTGTTCACTTCGCAGTTGGGATGCTGTTTCCATCATGCCGATTTTCCTGTATTCCCTCCATATTTGGGACCACTTTGGGGGGGGGGGGGGGGGGGGGGGGGTCACGCTATACACCTGGCTGTGGAGCATCGACTCCCGTGGCTTGTGGGCACCTCCATTTGGCTTCCTTAAATATTCATAAGCAGCAACCCCATATTCCAAGAATCCTAGGTAAGTAACAATGGTTCCTTCAGGCGAAGAAAAAAACGCAAACCCGTGGCTTCCTAGGCA
The DNA here is from genome assembly GCF_964263255.1 of Lissotriton vulgaris. NCBI lineage: Eukaryota > Metazoa > Chordata > Amphibia > Caudata > Salamandridae > Lissotriton > Lissotriton vulgaris. Next base: position 93,347 of record NW_028252109.1, read on the forward strand.
CATATTACGTACCACGAGTGATTCTATATCACAAGGTTAAATTCAATCGTATACTGACAAATAATACATCATGATTCTTAGTTTTGCATAATTTGCCATAATTACTAACCCAGCTCCTTAGATGAGTCCACACTAATGGGCTCTCCTGCTTCCTAAAACAAGGTATGAGTTATAAATATGCGTGACACAACTGGAAAAAATGTAAAAAACAATGCTTCGATGCAGGGCAAACAGCTTTCAGGGGCTTGGGACTGATTCCTGGTGATGCAGAGCCAGAGGAACACAGAATGGAAGCAACAGGGGCGGTCGCTGTTGCTGGTTATATTGAGATGCGGGTTGAGGTCAATGCCAACCAAGATGTGAAGAAAGAACCTGTGTGAATTTCATGACTGACCTGGTGGGGGTTACAAAAGAAGGGTCATTGCTTCAGTTTTAGAGCTGCAGGACAGACAGAGGCCAAACCAAGAAAGGAAAAGAAATCAGATATTCTTGCTAACACCCTAGGAACTTGGGCCCAGATGTAGGTAATTCCCATTTACAGACTCTTAAATACCGGATTTTACCGATTCGGTATTTAAGAGTCTGTAAATAGGAAGGGGGCAGATGTAGGTAATTCCGAATTCAGGAATACCGAATCTGTAAGATTCAGTATTTACCAATTCGGTAAATACCGAATCGGTATTGCCCATTGATTCCTATAGGCCTTGAACCCATAGGAATCAATGGCAATACCGATTCAATATTTACCAAATCGGTAAGTACCGGTTCCTGCCAGGGTGCAGGGGGTGTCACTTTCACACCCTCTAGCACCCCAAGTACAGGCATGTGTGACATGTGGCACACATACATGCCCTAAGGGCATGTCTGTGTGTCACATTGCACAGGTGTGCATGCACAGGGGAAACAGCCTTAATAACGAAGTTTGAAAAACGACTGACCTGAACAACGAATCCCAAACAACGACCAATCTGTTAACCACGACATCCTTAACTACGACTTGCACGAACAACTACTTTCCTAAACCACGAAAAAAAACGAACTCGTTTTGCGGCCACTAGATGGCACTATTGTAATAACAATGAAAAGCCTTTCCGGAATGGGTCCTGCTCCTGGCAGATGAGGCTTTTGGTGAAGGTTGTCAGGTAGGCCATTTAAATGTATTATGTATAAATAATGTATCCCCTCACCTTCCTGGTACCACTTGCTCTCCAACCGTGGATGGGAGGCTGATGAAGCAACATCACTGGTCATTCCATTTGAGATTGCAGCCCTTATCATGCCTTATTCCATAAGCAGAATTTGCCTTTCAATGTTCAGCTGTCTTTCACTCTTCCCACGTTATGTGCAACGTCCATAACATCACTCCTCTAACTCGCTCAAGACTGCCACTATGCCTAGAAAATCTTTGCAGTCCTGTTTCCCCAAACCTGTTAAATGTACATACTTCGGCATGGGTCGTTGATAGTGATTATATAACCTTCGAAATGAAACCACTGTTTATTTCACATCTCAGAATGATCCTATAACAAACGAAACTGCAACACACGCAAACAGATACAAGCAGATATTTAACGATGTCATAAACATCTCCATAAAAAGGATGGAAATGCTAGACTAGTGGTCTCAAATATTTCACTTTTCAGAAGCCTTCACGGACTTCCCCGGTTCCCCGACTTGGGTACAAATGTACATGTCCATCTAGGGAACGGGGCAGACATCTTTGAGTTTTGCAACTTTTGGCAGACATGGTCTGCAATCTAAAAAACTATACGCATTAGCTACTAAAAGATTTAAAAACATCTTTCTCACCCGGCAAGTTTTTTCTTTCTACATTAACAAACATAATACTCAATCACGAACGCTTTTCCAGACGTACTAGAGCTGTGAAGATAGCTGACAAACCATGAGATATCTCCGTTCATAAACACATGTCCGACCTGACCAATTCTTCTACACCCACTCTTGGCACTACCAATAGTTGCCGCCTAATGTGGATATTGGATCTATCAGAAATATACGCATTTTCCCCCTGGGGTACCACCACAGCATCTCTTCGACACCTGAAAACATTTAAAGCCATTTTTCTGTCAATACAGAACAAAGTTGCACTTCGTGGTTTAGGAACTCGTTGTTAAGAATGGCGTGGTTAGGCATTGCTCGTGGTTTACCCTCCGTGGTTTAGGAATTCGTTGTTTAGGCAGTAGTTGTTTAATCATATATTCATGCACAGATGTGCATGCCCACCTGAATTCGGTATTTTACCACACAATAGGATTGTGTGGTAAAATACAGACTTTTAAGGGCCTGTGGCACTCTTAGGACTGTCAGCTACATATGGATTTCCCGATTCGGTAAATATACCGATTTGGTATTTTACTGAATCGGTATATTTACCGAATCGGTAAAATTACCGATTCTTAAAATAACATGCCCCTATCAATCAATCAATCTAGAAATTTGTATAGCGCGCTACTCTCCCGTAGGGTCTCATACTGCTCAAACAGCCAGGTCTTGAGTTGCTTCCTGAAGGAGAGGTGATCTTGGGTCAGGCGAGGTGGATGGGGAGGGAGTTCCAAGTCTTGACTGCCAGGTAGGAGAAGGATCTTCCTCCCGTGGTGGCTCTTCTGATGCGTGGAACTGCGGCGAGGGCGTGGCTGGTTGACCGTAGCTGGCGGGTGAGAGTGTAGAAGGTCAGGCGGTTGTTGAGGTACCTGGGTCCCAGGTCGTGGAGGTCCTTGTGTGCGTGGGTGAGGAGTCGGAACGTGATTCGCTTGCTGACGGGGAGCCAGTGCAGGTCTCTCAGGTGTCCAGAGATGTGGCTGTGTTGGGGATGTCCAGGATGAGTCGAGCGGAGACGTTCTGGATGCGTTGGAGTCTTTTCTGTAGTTTGGCTGTGGTTCCGACGTAGAGGGTGTTTCCGTAGTCCAATCGGCTGGTGACGAGTGCCTGGGTGACCGTCTTCCTGGTTTCGGTGGGGATCCATCGTAAGATCTTTCGGAGCATGCGTAGGATGTTGAAACATGACGATGAGACGGCGTTGACTTGTCTGGTCATCGAGAGGGAGGAGTCCAGGATGAAGCCCAGGTTGCGTGCGTGGTCCGTTGGTTTGGGTGCGCTGCCAAGGACAGGGGGCCACCAGGAGTCGTACCAGGCAGAGGGTAATGATCCCAGGATGAGGACGTCCGTCTTGTCTGAATTCAGTTTCAGGCGGCTGTTCATCATCCACTCGGCTACGTCTTTCATCCCTTCGTGTAGGTTGGTTCTGGCGGTGTCGGGGTCGTTGGTGAGGGAGAGGATCAGCTGGGTGTCGTCGGCGTAGGAGATGATGTTGAGGTTGTGTTGGCGTGCGATGGCCGCGAGGGGGCTCATGTAGATGTTGAAGAGGGTGGGGCTGAGAGATGATCCTTGTGGTACGCCGCAGATGACTTCGGTGGCCTCGGATCTGAACGGGGGGAGGCGGACTCTCTGGGTTCTTCCGGCAAGGAAGGAGGTGAGCCACTCGATTGCCTTTTCTTGGATTCCGATGCTGTTGAGGCGCTGCACAAGGGTGCGGTGGCAGACCGTGTCGAATTCTGCGGAGAGGTCCAGGAGGATGAGGGCCGCTGTTTCCCCGTTGTCGAGCAGGGCTCGGATGTCGTCCGTGGCTGCGATGAGGGCGGTCTCGGTGCTGTCGTTGGCTCGGAAACCGGATTGCGAGTGGTCGAGGGATCCGTTCGTCTCGAGGAAGGCAGCAATCTGTCTGTTGACGGTCTTCTTGATGACTTTGGCAGGAAAAGGGAGGAGCGAGATGGGGCGGTAGTTTTTGAGGTCGGTGGGGTCCGCTGATGGTTTCTTCAGGTGGGCCCTGAGTTCGGCATGCTTCCAGCTCTCCGGGAAGGTGGCGGTGTTGAAGAAGCAGTTGATGATGTCCCGGATATGGGGGGGAGGCGGACTCTCTGGGCTCTTCCGGCGAGGAAGGAGGTGATCCACTCGATTGCCTTTTCTTGGATTCCGATGCTGTTGAGGCTCTGCACAAGGGTGCGGTGGCAGACCGTGTCGAATTCTGCGGAGAGGTCCAGGAGGATGAGGGCCGCTGTTTCCCCGTTGTCGAGCAGGGCTCGATGTTGTCCGTGGCTGCGATGAGGGCGGTCTCGGTGCTGTCGTTGGCTCGGAAACCGGATTGCGAGTGGTCGAGGGATCCGTTCGTCTCGAGGAAGGCAGCAAGCTGTCTGTTGACGGTCTTCTCGATGACTTTGGCAGGAAAAGGGAGGAGCGAGATGGGGCGGTAGTTTTTGAGGTCGGTGGGGTCCGCTGATGGTTTCTTCAGGAGGGCCCTGAGTTCGGCATGCTTCCAGCTCTCCGGGAAGGTGGTGGTGTTGAAGAAGCAGTTGATGATGTCCCGGAGATGGGGAGCGATGACGGAGTCGGCCTTGTTGAAGACGTGGTGGGGGCATGGGTCGGTTGGTGATCCGGAGTGGATGGCGTTCATCGTGCGGATGATGTCTTCGCTGCTGACCGGGGTCCAGTTGCGGAGGGTGGTGGTGGGGGGTGTCGGTTCGGTGGTAGGGTGTGTGGTCTGAGAGCTGAAGCTGTTATGTATGTCTGCGATCTTGCTGTGAAAGAACGAGGCGAGTGAGTCACAGAGGCCTTGTGAGGGAGTGATGTCGTTGTTTCCGGCGCTGGGGTTGGAGAGCTCTTTGACGATGCTGAAGAGTTCCTTGCTGTTGTGGGCGTTGTTGTCTAGTCGTTCCTTGAATGCTGTCTTCTTGGTGGTGTGTATCAGCTGGTGGTGTTTGCGGGTGGCATGCTTGAGGGCGGTCATGTTGTCTGTAGTCGGACTTTGCGCCAAGCTTTCTTGAGGGTGCGGCAGTTCTTCTTGGAGTTCTTGAGTTCGTCGGTGAACCAGGAGGTTTTCTTGCTGCCGGGTCTGCTGGGAGGGGTCTTCAGTGGTGCGAGGTTGTCGGCGCAGGAGGCGATCCACTGAGTGAGGTTGTTGGCTGCTTGGCTGGGGTCCATTGAGCTGGCGAAGGGGGTTCTGGGTCAGGGATGTGGTGAGCTGGTCGGTGGTGATCTTGTTTCAGCTCCTGCGGGGAACCTGTTGCGGGTGGTGGTGGGTCGTAGTTCTTCTGAAGCTGAAGTGGATGCAGCTGTGGTCTGTCCAGTGAAGTCCAGTGGCGTGGCTGAAAGAGATGTACTTGCTGGAGGAGAAGACTGGGTCAAGCGTGTGTCCGGCGTAGTGGGTGGGGGTGTTCACCAGTTGCTTGAGTCCGAGGTTGGCGAGGTTGTCCAGCAGGGTGGGGTGTGTTGCGGTCGTTGTTGTTCTCCAGGTGGAAGTTGAGGTCCCCTAGGAGGATGTAGTCGGCAGAGGGGAGGGCGTGCGGGCTGATGAAGTCTGCGATGTCTTCGCTGAATTGTGTGCGTGGTCCCAGGGGTCTGTAGATGAGGGTGTCTCTGAGTGTGGTCTTAGGGTCGGTGTGTATCTGGAAGTGCAGGTGTTCGGCGGCTGTGAGGGTGTTGTCGGAGTTGGTCGTGATGCGGATGGTGTTCTTGTGGACGATGGCGATGCCTCCTCCAGTCTGGTTGGCGCGGTCCTTCCGGGTGATCGTGTATCCGTCCGGGATGGCGATGGCGATGTCGGGCGCTGAGGAGGCATTCATCCAGGTTTCTGTGAGGAAGGCGATGTCTGGAGATGTGGTGTCGAGGAGGTTCCAGAGTTCCACGGCGTGTCTGTGGATGGAGCGGGTGTTAAGCAGGATGCACTTGAGGTGGTTGCTGCTGGGGGTCGGCTTGGCGGGTGCGGTGCAGGTCCGGAGGCAGGTGAACTTGCAGGCTTGGCAGGTGAAGGGTCCTTGGGTGCGTCTCGGGGTGGCTCGGTAGCAACCGGGGATCCAGCCGGTGTTGAGTGCGTTGAGGGTGGCGGCGTCGTACGTCCGGCGGGTGGGCTGGCATCTGTGGGGACCAGGGGTCGTGGCGCTGGGCGCGGTACAGGCGCGGACGGGTGCAGACGGGCTTGCCTTTGGCACACAATCGGCGCGCCCGTTGCGAGTGCTCGCTGCGCGTGCGCGCGGACTCTGCCATAAGTGGAGAGTGGGGGGGCGGGAGGAGGGAGGAGCAGCTGGGAGGTGGGAGCGGGGTGGCGAATGGGAGAGGGTCGAGGGAACAGAAGTTGAAGGGGCGGGGCCGCGGGGGAGCAGCGGCAGGGAGCGCGGTGTAACAGCGGGGAAAGGGGCTAGAAGCGCTAGAGCAGGAGGACAAAATCAGGGGCACAGGCAACAAGTACGAAAACACAAGACAGGGGGCTAAATGCAGAGGACACAATCAGGGGCACAGCAGTAGAAGAGATACCGTGGAAAAAAAGGCAACTACGATGACCAAATTGCAGAGGACACAATCAGGAAACACGGCGGGAAAAAGGCGGAAAATATGAGCGGCGGTGGCAGCAGGGGGACCGGGTGACTTCAGCAGGAGCCACGGGGCGGGTTGAGCGACCGGCACTGACGAGGTCAGGCTAGGTCACCCCACATCTGAAAACCCTAATAACGGTCGGAAATGACCAGTATTAGGGCTCCTACATCTGGCCCTTGGTCTTGTAATATCTAGAGGCTGATTTAGAGCTTGGCAGGTAAGGTCCTCCATTGCAAGAGCAATGTAGTACCCTACCAGCCAAACTGACAGATCGCACTTCTGATTTACAGACGGGCAGACCTCAAGGATGTCAGCATCGAAGGCTTCTCTGGATCCGTCATTAACACTGCGCCAGAATCAAGGTTTGGCAGAGAGGGTACTCCCTCGCAATGGTGACGGATGACCCTCTCCACCAAAAGGAAGGTCTGTCCACCTGATTTACAGATGGGCGGACTACAAGTCTGTCTGTGATAGAGACTACTTTGTCTCAGTCACTGTTACACTCCTAGCCCATGGAGTAATGGCCACCGAGGATTGGCCATTGAACTTTTTGCTTGATTTGGAGTTGGCAGTCGAATGGCCGGTTTTCACTCTCTTACTGCGTGGCAGTACGGGACAGTAAAACCCTTAAATGACCCCCTACACCATTAGATAAAGCTCCCTTTTTCATCCCGGATTTATTTATCCAGGTTGTTCTGTCAGGCGCACACGACTGCTAGGTTTACTGACCCCATAGCTGATACGCCAACAGAACAGTATTGAAGCCCTGGGGCTGAGCGTGACTTCACACTAGCACAAGGAACAGAATCCTCCTGGTCTCAATGGACTGTCCATGAATTTAGCATCTGTTTACAATTGTTGAACTTTTAATGGATATGTGTGCATAATGTGGGCACTTCCAGGTCACATAAAAACCTGTACTACAGCTGATCATACTGTCAGACAAACTTTGAATACATTGTATAGTTACCTCCATAATGGAGGTTCCTGGCAATGATAAGAGATGTCTGTTGGGCCAGAAAATATCTCTAAATTCAGAGCATGGTTACTCCTTCAGGGTGGCGGAGTAATTACCATATTCTGAAGTCTAAATCAGGCTCCTGGTCTCAAAAGCTGCACTATGACTGAGTTAAAAGAATATTGCTGCGGGGGGCGTGGCCAGCGCCCAAGGGAAATGGCGGTCTGTCCCTGACTCTCCCGGGACGACAGAGAGAGCGACTGACCTGGTGCGTTAATGACTGCCTGCACGGGCTCCCAAATGCATGCTTAATCGGCGGAACAGAGGCTGCACATGAAGAGGTGCCTTTGAACGGCGGCAGCACCATGTAAGAGATACTTTTCCCTTGTTTGCGTCAGAGCGGTTCCGTCACAGAAACGGCTGCACATTGTACTCGCGGTGATTCAGCTCATTATGACCCTGCCATGACCTTCAGCTGACTAAAATAATGTATTACTATCACAACGGGGCATATCATTCCTTCTCTGTCTGGCTTCTACTAACAATATATGTATTCTGTCTACAATAACGAGGATGACTTCCTCATGAAGTTTGTTTTCTTCAGCTCTTTGCAACAATTTGGATAGCTTTCAGGAATCTAATATTTCAACTTTTTTTCTCTGTTTACAAGTGCTCCGCTGCCACCTACTGCCCCTTTGCCTGACACATTAGAGATTAAATCATGAAAACTGAGGATGTGGATATGATTTCCTAACATGCCTACTTTTTGCAATGTTATAAATACAGATATACCTCACTTTATTGTGAGCCATGGCTGATAAGTGGTGATTGCTTGGTGATTGAGGTCCTTTTCTCTTTCTTCTGCTTAATTACAGCCATTGTTGAGTCATCTATCAGTGGCGTTTCCAAGAAATTGCTTTGAGAATTGTATAAGGGCCTCACCTCCTATGCTGCTCTAGAAGTCGTTCATCAACATATACCCTTATTTCATCTTTCTTCATCTTCATTGCAAGCGGGAGTTCAAATTCTTAAGGCACCTGCACTATTATAGGATCATTTTATCCCATATACAGACTTTTCTTTTTTTTAGAATTTCCCTTACTTTGTTCTTTTCCTGCTTGAGTGCATGGACAAACTCATTAAAGTTTTTTACTATTCATTGCCTCTGGTAAGCAAATTATCATCTCGTCCTAAATCTCACTTATATTGTCCTTCAATGGAAGACTCAACGAATTTGTCACTTAAAGGCGCTACGGCTTCCAACATTGCGGCTTCTTCTGGCACAAACAAAATGTCCAGTAAACGTCTGAAGAAAGACCCTCCTTCTCCCCCCAAGCAACCATCCACAGTTTCTTTAGATTTACTTGTAGAGGAAATTAGAGCTCTTTATCCATTTGTTGAAGAGACTAACTCTAAATTACAAACCCTAACTGACAGATGGTCGAGTCTGGAGGATAGAGTTACTACAGTTGAACATAACATTGAATCTTTAAGTTCAACCAGTAGCAAAATGGAAGTCCTTCATTCTCAAGTGTCAGCGCTCCAAAAGCAAGTCGAAAACATGGAAAACAGGAACATACGGAATAACCTTCGTATTTACAGACTAGCAGAAGGCTCAGACCCCATCAACTTCTTCAAATCCTTTCTTCCTAAGGTTCTCAATTTGCCACAGGATACTCAGCTCAACATCCAATGGGCTCATCGATTGGGTTCTACATCTGCATCGACTTCACTCACCGTGAGGAAACCAAGAGGGATCATCTTATATTTCGTAGAATATACTGATTTACTCAAGACTCTCTCTGCCACCAAAGCAATTAATCGTATTACGTGGGCAGGCAACCCTCTGATTTTTTCTCAAGACTATTCAAAATCCAGAAGAATGGAGAAGTGTGGCTCTCCGGTTAGAGGAGGCAGACCCGGACGCAGAGGTCAGATCCGGGACCAGGGTTCAATTCCCGACGCGGCAGGGTCTTGAGCTCAAAATGTCCACGGACTTGATAATTCTCGCCCCGGTGCCTACTCGAATCATGGGTTCACACTCTGCAACTCTGGGCAAATGCTTGCTTAATCTCCACTACGGCCCCACTGTGATGGGATGCCTGGCTTTCACCTTGGGGATGCCCAGTAGGGGTTATCTCGCAGGGAAAAGCCAGGACGGGTTCCCAAAGCAAGCGCCTTGAGACCTTGCGGTGAAAGGCGCTATATAAGAACGTATGATTTACGATTTACGATTTACCGCGGATAGACGCCGAGACTTTTTGGCAATGAGACCACAACTTTGTGCGCTTGGGGCTCGTTACGGCCTCTTTCACCCATGCCTCTTTAAGGTGACCATTAACAATAAGACTACTGTTGGACCTGGGGTTACCAATCTACATAGGGTAGCTTGGCACAAAGTAGGAAGATCAAACCCAAAGGCAAAACAATGTTAAGCTTGCGCCGCACCCTCACAGTAACACAGCGTCCATCCACTCAAAAATGACACTACACCGTAATTTTATAAAAGTAGAAAAGTTTATCTTTCCTCTTTGAATGTGCTTCCAATCACGTTTTTCTTAGTGGTACTTCAATTCACATTTACTACCTTGCAGTTCACAAATCAGCAATAAATCATGGAATACGAGGAAATGTTTCTTGGTCCTAACCTTAATCACTAGTTTCACTACAGCTCAGACTACTTTAGTGCTAAACTTTCCTTTGATCACATGTACAAAATGACTATAGTTAAGCCTTGTGAATATTCATTACCAATTATCATAGCATTAATTAGGCAGTGCTTAGGTTGACAATTAGCTGTTGTCTAGATTGCAAAAGGAGGTGATTTATCTCCTAGAACCTATCCCTCTCATTTGTAGATGCTATTGGACTCCTTCTCAGGTCACTTGAGCAGGTAAGGCATAAAGGTCAGTGTTGGACTTGGCCCGCAGGGCTGGTTCACCCCTGAACTTTTTGCCTTATTTGTGACTATGTGTCAGTGATTTTTGGGTCTCTGCGCACTTTTCCCTGGGTCCCAGAGTGAAAGTGCGTGCGTGTAGCATGGCTGGCCTGCCCTCCCATAGGAATGCATGGGGAATGTGTGTGTCCCTGGTAGTTCCTGATGCGTGGGGAGTGCAGGCTCGAGTTTAGTATGTGTAAACTTGTGAGAGTGAATGCTGCGAGATGGTGTCTGCGGCATGTATGTGTCTAGAAGGGAAGTGCTACTTCTGGACATGGAGATATGTGTGCAGTGAGGGTGCTGGAGCGTGATTGGCTGGAGCTGGCTGGCATGCCAGGCTCCAGGAAGTCTGGATGGGTCTGCCCGGTGGTGAGTGGGAGATTAGCATGAGTGATGTGTGGGAGGAGTGTACCTGTGTCCTGTATGGGCTGGGTTTTCCCCACACAATGCTGGCTCCGGCCCCCTGTGGTGTGTCTAATGACCCTCGCCTCCCCAGTGAATGAAATGGGTGGTTGGGCCATTAAGAGTGCTTCAAAGCCAGCGGAAACTGGTTTTCCCCCCACCCTGCACCTTGAAACAAAGGATTTGTTACTATAAGAAGGGGCTGTGTCCCCTTGGAAAATGTTCTGCTGTTGGATCCTGCCAGAGGGGGCTGTTGCTGCTGCTGGGGCCAGGAGGACCGCCACTTGGACTGTCTCCCTGCCTGGAGACCCAGTGTGCTGGCTCTGGCCCAGCCTTGCCCCCCTGCCTGCCTCCAGCCCCTGCTGGAGCCTTGTCCTGTCCTCCAGTGCTGGGGAGCACTGAGGATTCCTTGCCTGCAGCCTGAGAGCGCTGCTCTCTGCCCTTCAGCGCTGGAAGCGCTGAAATCGCCTGCCTAGCGCTTGAAAGCGCTTGATTTTGGCCATAGCGCTGTGAGCGCTGTATTTTGTCCTGGAGGCGCTTGGGAGCGCCTGCCCTTCGTTACTAGCGCTGCTAGCGCTTGGTGTGCACAGCCGGTGCCCACCCGGCATCTGACTGCCCCGTGTGGCGAGTTAGCGGCGCGGGTGCCACCCCGCTCATTGCCGCTTTGTTTGGCCCGTTTTTGTTGATCCACGAGGGAGCCCACTCCTCGGATCATGGGAGCCCGCCTGCCTGCCTAAAAGCGAGCCGCCGCGCTGCCCGCGGCGACCCGGAAGCACTGGGCCGGCTGACCAATTGCAGCGCGGCCCGAGACAGGCAACCCGGAAGTCCCGCCCCTCGCAGCAGAGAAGCTGCCGGCCGGGTCCCCGAGGCTCCCCGAGTGGAGAGGAGAGCCCCGGGACGAGAGAAGAGGAGCCCCGCCGCCCAGGAAGAGTCCTGGACCTTCGAGGCCCCGGAGGAGAAGTGTGGAGAGAGCCTCCGAGGAGCGGGAGCTCTCGTGCAGGAGCCGCCGCCCGGGAGTGAGGAGCCCAGCAGCCGGTGAGTGAAAGCCGGCCAGGGAGAGAGGCGCGAGGTCGCGCACCCTCTCCCCCCCCCCTGCCTCTACTCGAGCGGCCCCACATGACAGCGGGCCGCTCCAACAGGGTGCACAGTTGTTTCCCGAGTCCCCCAGAGGTGGGGACTCCCACAGAAGCGCCCCACGTGGTCAAGGGTCCCCCGTGAGGGGCCCGACGCCCACATCATTGTTGAAGAGCCCAGAGAGGCTCCTGGGGGCCATTTGTTCTTTGAGCCCAGAGAGGCTCTGAGGGTGCCATTCCCTCGTGTTAGAGCCCAGAGAGGCTCCAGCCCTTTTTGCGTTGCGAGCCCAGAGAGGCTCGAGTGCCCATTCTGTTGAAGAGCCTGAGAGAGGCTCGGGAGGGCCAGTTCTTGTCCAGGAGCCCAGAGAGGCCCCACAGTGCCACAGTGGTGGTTCTTGAGCCCAGAGAGGCTCCAACGTTGCCCTAACTTTCCCTGCACCAGTTGCCCAGCACTTTGTGGGCAACTGCTACGTTTAGGCCCCTGACATTGGGACACAGGGACTGTCACAGGTGGTGACTGATCTAAGTTTTGCGCAATGTTATTGCTACACCTCTGAATGTTAATGCATCATGTGTTATGTTTAAACCCCTACAGGAATTGAGATGTGTAGGTGGTTGTTTTTCTCCCTAGTACAGGTGGTGCTAGTGAGGTCCTGTTACCAGTGATTACTGGTTGAGTGCTCTATGTTTATATTGTGTGCTACACTGATTTTACTTTTTACAAAGTTCTAAAAGTGCTGATACCCCTGACAGTGGTCCAAGTGGCCCTGTCCTGTGCAATATCCCTTGTAAATTCCGCCCGTGCCTGTTGGCACAGTGTAACAAGATGTGTGTTTTATCTGATGTATATTTATTATAATACAAAGGCTATTTTTATATAACCTTGTGTGGAGTTTTCCTTTGTGGTGGGCCTTTGGTTGTTGTTGCTGGGGTGCGTGCGCAAATACTTAGCCTACATCGCCTCCAAGTTTAGCCTTGCTGCTCGCGCCACGTTACCTAGAGGGTGAGTAGGGGTTATCTTGGCGTGTAACTCCCTTGCCCTGACTTGGGTGTGGTGGTCTCTGACTGACTTTGGCGAAAGCCCTGGCCAGCCAGGGATCCCATTTCCAACATTGGCGGCAAGCGGTGGGATAAGGATTTGTGTTTGCGTTGTACCACAGTAGCGGCTGGCCGCACTTCAAAGCTCTACAATTTTAGATAACCACATTTTGGGGATTATTGTTTTTGGTAAAATTCCATTGTTTCTTCTCCTGAAGAGTGTCATTTGATAATTGTGTTCATTACATTTGTCCCCCGCCCTGCTACCAGAGTTTGGTACCTGTGTCACGTGTGGTCAGGTTGAGAAGTCAGGGGTGGTAGAAACTGCCTTACCGATCCGAGGGGAGGGTGTGTGTGGATGAATGGTGTGTTTTCCTGGACGCATGAGTGAGTTCTTTTTTAAGGAGAGTGTGGAAGTTTTGGAATTGTGTACTTTTAATTCAGATTGCTAGATCCCTTGTGTTGCACGTGTCTGTGAGCATCCTGTCAAGATGGAATCTCCTTTTAACCTTTGTGGCCTGTTTAAGTATAGTGTGCATGAGTTGGTACGGATATGTAAGGAGAGAGACATCCCAGTGAATGAGTCAGACACCCAGTCCAAGCTTAGGGATAACCTGATCCTGTGGCAGAAGAGTGACTGGGAGCGTGAGCACAGTGAGAGAGAGAGGGCCCGGGCCGCACACCAGGAGGGTGGTGGGTCTGAGGGGAGCCCTGAAGAGTCTGATGTGGAGAGTGAGTTTGACAGTGGATGGGCGCCAGCAGAGAGTGAGTACCCCCTAGATAGGGAGTCCCTTGCTGGGTCCAGTGTCAGATGTAGCACCCCATCCCTTTCCCTGTCCCCAGAGGAGTGGGTGGATAGGAGAGAAGAGAGGGAGCACCAGCTGGCCATGGAGAAGCTCCGGTTAGAGTATGCCAGAGAGATGGCGCAGCTGGGTGTGAATGAGCGGACTGCAGAGGCTGAGAGGGCCTTGGCCAGGGAGAAGATAGCCCTAGAGTGTAGGTTATCCCCTGAGCGCAGTCTTAATTTTCTGGATCCCCCAGGGAGGGTTGAGTCCAGTGGTGGCAGCTATTTAAATCTCAGTCTAGAAAGTCCCAGTTCCCAGAGTATGGTTCCTGTTTCCCCAAAGGAGGAGAATAGGTTGAGGTTTAGGAACCTTAGGAAACCGTCTCATCAGTCTTGGGAAGACTTTGAGGATGACTGTTGTGGAGCCCTGTGTGATTGGGACATATTGTTCGATATGTTTCTCAGAGAGCAGTTGCTCAGTTGTTGTTCACCAGGGTTGCGCCAACACCTGTTAGGGTGTGGATTGTCTGAACCATGTGAGCTGGCAGAGGAAGCAGACCGCTGGGAAGGGACCAGAGGTTCTGTAGAGTCATTGGTGAGTGACTCCGAAAGTAGTGGCTCAGGGATCTTCCAGCCCAGCGTGGTGGAAGATGCTCAGTGTAGCCCAGCTAGGTCCCAGTGTAGTGAGAAGGGTGTAGGGGCTGACTACCTGGCTCAGTGGAGCAGGAGTCAGTGGGTGGCTGAGAGCCCCCAGAGGCCCGAAGCCCTGTCTCAGAACCGGGGTGGTTTCTTGAGGGAACACCGGGTTGGGGACCTAGGCTGTCCTGTAAGTCCATTTGAGGAGGATCTCCCAATGAGTAGAGGACCTGGAGCGTCTGTAACCAGAGCTCCTGTGGTTCTAGAGGCTGGCAGTACCGCTCCGGTAGGGAGGGTACAGGAGTCCAGCGTGAGGAGTGATTGGGGGATGAGTTTCCCAGTGGATGCACCAGTGGACCAGAGACTAGCCAGTTGGGCTAGATCTTCTTGGAGGGACCCGGGTGGCGCCACTTCTGGTCTGGGGGATCGTCACGCACTCTCAGGTGGACAGAGGGCGGGAGATCTGCGCCAGACAGACAGTCACACAACAGATGTGTCATCTGTTAGCCTCAGGGGGATTGTGTGTGAATCCCCAGAAGTCCTGGAGTGCCAGGCAGTTGTTCCACCAAAGGTTTTAGACCGGAGGTTGGATGGCCAGGTTCAGTATCAGCCTGACCTGAAGGGTAGGACGACTGTAACCAGTGTCCTGACCGGTTCTTCTTCCAGAGGAACTTCTCCAGGTGGGAGAGGGCAGACCTCTGGAAGGGGGTGCAGAGGGTGGGAGAGCCCACCCCTGACCCCGGTGCAACCTGAGGGGTTAAACCCTAGGTAGGCATGGCGTTCTAGGTGTCCCCCTCGCACGGGGAGGAGGAACCCTAAAAGAAGAGGTAAGGGGAGGAGAGCCTTCCCTGAGACTCCTGGTCCGCCTGAGGTTGTAGACCCTAGGCTGGAGAACCAGTGGCAGTCTGGCCCTGTCTTGCAGACAGGAAGAGTGGAGAGTGGCTACTATGGGCCTGGGGTTACTACCCCCCACTTCGTGAATAGGCAGGAACCAGTGGCACCTGGGTGGCCTAGGGCCTGGTCCTGGCCGCGGACAGCTGAGGAGTACCAGTGGGGTAGTCCAGCTGGTCCTTACAGTAGCTTTAGAAGGAACCCTAGGGGTTCACCGTGGCATAGAACAGGAGGGTGTCCCGGCAGTGGCGGGCCTGCGTCCGTGTTCTATCGCCCCAAGCAGGGAAGTCCATCACGGTGGTGATTGTTCTCCTCTGCGTTTTGGCTGGAAGGGGGTTGTGTTGGACTTGGCCCGCAGGGCTGGTTCACCCCTGAACTTTTTGCCTTATTTGTGACCATGTGTCAGTGATTTTTGGGTTCTGCGCACTTTTCCCTGGGTCCCAGAGTGAAAGTGCGTGCGTGTAGAATGGCTGGCCTGCCCTCCCATAGGAATGCATGGGGAATGTGTGTGTCCCTGGTAGTTCCTGATGCGTGGGGAGTGCAGGCTCGAGTTTAGTATGTGTAAACTCGTGAGAGTGAATGCTGCGAGATGGTGTCTGCGGCATGTATGTATCTAGAAGGGAAGTGCTACTTCTGGACTTGGAGATATGTGTGCAGTGAGGGTGCTGGAGCGTGATTGGCTGGAGCTGGCTGGCATGCCAGGCTCCAGGAAGTCTGGATGGGTCTGCCTGGTGGTGACTGGGAGATTAGCATGAGTGATGTGTGGGAGGAGTGTACCTGTGTCCTGGATGGGCTGGGTTTTCCCCACACAATGCTGGCTCCGCCCCCCTGTGGTGTGTCTAACGACCCTAGCCTCCCCAGTGAATGAAATGGGTGGTTGGGCCATTAAGAGTGCTCCAAAGCCAGCGGAAACTGGTTTTCCCCCCACCCTGCACCTTGAAACAATGGATTTGTTACTATAAGAAGGGGCTGTGTCCCCTTGGAAAATGTTCTGCTTTTGGATCCTGCCAGAGGGGGCTGTTGCTGCTGCTGGGGCCAGGAGGACCACCACTTGGACTGTCTCCCTGCCTGGAGACCCAGTGTGCTGGCTCTGGCCCAGCCTTGCCCCCCTGCCTGCCTCCAGCCCCTGCTGGAGCCTTGTCCTGTCCTCCAGTGCTGGGGAGCACTGAGGATTCCTTGCCTGCAGCCTGAGAGCGCTGCCCTCTGCCCTTCAGCGCTGGAAGCGCTGAAATCGCCTGCCTAGCGCTTGAAAGCGCTTGATTTTGGCCATAGCACTGTGAGCGCTGTATTTTGTCCTGAAGGCGCTTGGGAGCGCCTGCCCTTCGTTACTAGCGCTGCTAGCGCTTGGTGTGCACAGCCGGTGCCCACCCGGCATCTGACTGCCCCGTGTGGCGAGTTAGCGGCGCGGGTGCCACCCCGCTCATTGCCGCTTTGTTTGGCCCGTTTTTGTTGATCCACGAGGGAGCCCACTCCTCGGATCATGGGAGCCCGCCTGCCTGCCTAAAAGCGAGCCGCTGCGATGCCCGCGGCGACCCGGAAGCACTGGGCCGGCTGACCAATTGCAGCGCGGCCCGAGACAGGCAACCCGGAAGTCCCGCCCCACGCAGCAGAGAAGCTGCCGGCCGGGTCCCCGAGGCTCCCCGAGTGGAGAGGAGAGCCCCGGGACGAGAGAAGAGGAGCCCCGCCACCCAGGAAGAGTCCTGGACCTTCGAGGCCCCGGAGGAGAAGTGTGGAGAGAGCCCCCGAGGAGCGGGAGCTCTCGTGCAGGAGCCGCCGCCCGGGAGTGAGGAGCCCAGCAGCCGGTGAGTGAAAGCCGGCCAGGGAGAGAGGCGCGAGGTCGCGCACCCTCTCCCCCCCCCTGCCTCTACTCGAGCGGCCCCACGTGACAGCGGGCCGCTCCACCAGGGTGCACAGTTGTTTCCCGAGTCCCCCAGAGGTGGGGACTCCCACAGAAGCGCCCCACGTGGTCGAGGGTCCCCCGTGAGGGGCCCCGACGCCCACATCATTGTTGAAGAGCCCAGAGAGGCTCCTGGGGGCCATTAGTTCTTTGAGCCCAGAGAGGCTCTGAGGGTGCCATTCCCTCGTGTTAGAGCCCAGAGAGGCTCCAGCCCTTTTTGCATTGCGAGCCCAGAGAGGCTCGAGTGCCCATTCTGTTGAAGAGCCTGAGAGAGGCTCGGGAGGGCCAGTTCTTGTCCAGGAGCCCAGAGAGGCCCCACAGTGGTGGTTCTTGAGCCCAGAGAGGCTCCAACGTTGCCCTAACTTTCCCTGCACCAGTTGCCCAGCACTTTGTGGGCAACTGCTACGTTTAGGCCCCTGACATTGGGACACAGGGACTGTCACAGGTGGTGACTGATCTAAGTTTTGCGCAATGATATTGCTACACCTCTGAATGTTAATGCATCATGTGTTATGTTTTACACCCCTACAGGAATTGAGATGTGTAGGTGGTTGTTTTTCTCCCTAGTACAGGTGGTGCTAGTGAGGTCCTGTTACCAGTGATTACTGGTTGAGTGCTCTATGTTTATATTGTGTGCTACACTGATTTTACTTTTTACAAAGTTCTAAAAGTGCTGATACCCCTGACAGTGGTCCAAGTGGCCCAGTCCTGTGCAATATCCCTTGTAAATTCCGCCCGTGCCTGTTGGCACAGTGTAACAAGATGTGTGTTTTATCTGATGTATATTTATTATAATACAAAGGCTATTTTTATATAACCTTGTGTGGAGTTTTCCTTTGTGGTGGGCCTTTGGTTGTTGTTGCTGGGGTGCGTGCGCAAATACTTAGCCTACATCGCCTCCAAGTTTAGCCTTGCTGCTCGCGCCACGTTACCTAGAGGGTGAGTAGGGGTTATCTTGGCGTGTAACTCCCTTGCCCTGACTTGGGTGTGGTGGTCTCTGACTGACTTTGGCAAAAGCCCTGGCCAGCCAGGGATCCCATTTCCAACAGTCAGGTTCTGCTTCGTATATGTTGAACAGAGGAGTTACCTTTCTGCCCTCATGAATGGACTGACCCCTATTGGTTCCCCACAGTGAGCCTGGTTGAGTATGAAAAGGATAAACGTGGTCTTATAGTTCTCTGGAACCTTACATGCGGTATAAGGGAAAACTCTGCTCAATTCCCCCTTAATTGATCTCTGTACCCAGCCAATTGGATTTCTTTTATTAGGGCGAGGAGTTCCTCTCTCCCCGAGTTTGATCAGGCCAAGTCGAGGAGTCTATGCTCCCCATTTCCTTCCCTCAGCCCCCGCAGACGTCCTCCCAGCTTACTAGACTTCTGGGCGTGGTTCTGTCCTCACAGCCGATGACAGACGACTGGGAAGCCTGGGAAACTCACTAGGGTCTTGACCGCGGTTCGATGTCCGCAGCGCAGGGCTACGGAAGCGGGACCCGACTTCCGCCGGGCAAATGGCTTTCCTCACGCTAGTTTCTTCCCCTTCACCACAGGAAGGGCCGGCTCCTCCCTCCGTTCTCCTGTCACGCCGCACCGCCTCCCCAGGCGCTCCTCTAATCTGCGACGAGGCGGGGCTACGCTCCGACTTCCTCTGCCACACGAGTTCCGCACTTCCCCCAGTAGAGCACCCTTCTTCGCAGGTTCCCTCCACAGGTCCCGGTTCACGGACCGGCTCGTGCCTCACTCCTGCCTTCCGAACTCACAATCCGGGGCTTGTCACACGGCCATGGCAAGCTCCGCTTCACGGGCTCCGCACTTCTCCAGCCACAGGCACTCCCAAAGCTCAGGTGCAGCCAGATCAGGCCAACGCAGGAAGCCCAGGGAGATCAGGGTTCTACAGACGGGCGATTGGTAAGTTCTTCTTTTAAATGAACTAGTCCAGTCCGTCTGCCGAGAGAATCGCGCTATATCCAGAAAGGAGGGGGGGGGGCAAGCAGCCAGGCAAGAGCACTTCGTAACAGTCTTGGCCACAGACTGGAGGCAGGCTCTGACCCTCTCACCTCACACCCCTCAGCTTCTTCGACAGTACTGGCTAGGGCAGGTCAATGGGAGAGGGACAGCATCACGAGTGGGATCAGCAACCCCTCGAGGCAGTCAGATCCCTTCTCAGCGCACTAATCTCCTCGCTACACAGCCTCCACTCCAGCCAAGAACCACTCCTCACCAACCTCTACAAAATGGCTCCCCAACATTCCGCCTTATATAGGCTGACCACAGAAGGTCCAGAGGAGTCCAGAAGGTTCTGGAAACCCTCATTCTGTCCTATGGACCTGAATCCTGAGGTAGCCAAAAAGGCGGCAGCTGGGAGCCACCATTTTGTGGTTCCTGTGGTTTCAGTCAGGAAAGGCACCAAAGGCAGGGGAAGAAGTCTATAGGGGCTAGGGGCACCTAACCCCTAGGTCAACACCTAAAAAGTCCAGGGGACATAAAAAGTTGAAAGGTTTGAGGGGCAAAAAGAGGACAAAAATAAATAAACAAATAGGAGGGACTACTTAAGGGGCAGACAGGTCTAACACGCGTCCCCCCCAGCTGAAAGTGGGGAGAGCTACCCAACCCCTTGGGAGTCCTCATCACTAAGGCGGAAATACCTAGAGAGACCGTCTGCATTGGCGTGGTTCACTCCAGGCCGATGTTCCACCCGGAAGTCCATTCCCTGTATGGAGATGGACCATCTCAACAGTTTGGGATTCTCTCCCTTCATTTGCATCAGCCAACGAAGGGGTCGGTGGTCGGTCTGAACCAGGAAGTGTGAGCCAAACATGTATGGCCGCAACTTCTTCAGAGCCCATACCACTGCAAAGGCTTCCCGCTCAATTGCATTCCACTTTTGTTCCCGGGGAAGCAGTCTCCTAGACAGGAAGACTACAGGCTGATCCAGACCCTCTTCATTGAGTTGCGATAACACTGACCCAATGCCATGCTCTGATGCGTCTGTCTGGACCATGAACTCCTTGGAGAAGTCCGGGGCCCTCAGGACCGGTGCTGCACACATTGCTTGTTTCAGCTTCTAAAAGGCTTGGTGACAAGCCTCCGTCCAGACTACCCGTCGAGGTTGTTTCTTAGATGTGAGCTCAGTGAGGGGCGCTACAATAGTGCCATGCCCCTTCACGAAGCGACGGTAATAACCTGTGAGGCCCAGGAAAGCTCGGACCTCAGTTTGTGTCTTGGGGGGCTACCAGGCCATGATTGCCTCAATCTTTGCCTGAAGGGGATGCACCGCTCCCCTGCCCACCAAGTGGCCCAGGTACACAACCGACCCCTGCCCGATCTGACATTTACTGGACTTGATTGTCAAGCCAGCCTGGCTCAGGGCCTGGAGAACAGCTTGTAAGTGCCACAAATGGTCCTCCCAACTGCTTCTGAAGACGGCAATGTCGTCCAGATAAGCAGCAGAGAAAGCCTCCATCCCAGAGAGGAACGGGTTCACCAGCCGCTGAAAAGTGGCAGGGGCGTTCTTGAGCCCAAAGGGCATCACACAGAACTGGTAGTGGCCCTCAGGCGTGGAGAAGGCTGACCTTTCCTTTGCTCCATCTGTAAGGGAGATCTGCCAGTACCCCGAAGTAAGGTCAAAGGTACTCAGATATTGGGCAGCTCCCAGCCGGTCAATAAGTTCATCCGCCCTAGGGATCGGATGTGCATCAGTCTTGGTCACTGAGTTCAGTCCCCGGTAATCCACACAGAACCTTAGTTCTGGAGTGGTGCCCGGTGGGGCAGCTTTTGGTACAAGAAGAAATGCGTTACTCACCTTTAACTGCAGTTATCCAGTATTGGTGTCTTTCATAGATTCACATGCCTGAATCATTCCCCGTCGTCGAGATTGGAGTCCCCGGTACATAGAAAAGTAATGTAAGAGATTTCAGATTCGGGTGGAGTACTTGGCCTTTGGACATCGAGAGTAGAGAGGGATGTTGATGCAGATGGATTGATGGTTGGACTGAGAGGCGACGGAGGTCCGTGAACCAATGCTGTCTCGGCCAGTATGGGGCAATGAGAATCAAGGTGCAGTGCTCCGTTTTCATTTTCCGAATGACTCTTGTTATCAGGGGAAATGGCGGAAATGCGTACGCAAACACGTTGCGCCATGCGATGGAAAATGCATTTCCTAGTGACCGTGGTTGGGGATGCCAGCTTGCGAAGTTGTGGCATTTGGCGTTCTCCCTGGTGGCAAAGAGGTCTATTTGCGGTCTCCCCCATTCCGAGAAGATGTCGTTCAGTACTTTTTGGTCTAGTTCCCATTCGTGGGACAGTGACCTCTGTCTGCTTAGAGCGTCCGCTATGACGTTGTCCTTGCCTGGGACATACTCTGCTGTTAGTTTGATGTTGTTTTGTACTTGCCAGTTCCATATTTTTTGCATTTCGCGAGATAGTGTCAGCGAACGTGCCCCTCCCTGCTTGTTCAAGTAGTGCATTGTGGTCGTGTTGTCCGTTCTCACAAGCACTGCTGAGTTTTTGATGCGAGGGAGGAATGCTTGGAGAGCGTGGAGAACTGCCCTGAGTTCTAGGAGGTTGATATGTAGTTTCCTTTCTTGTTCCGTCCACTTGCTACTGATCTGCAATTCTTGAAGGACTGCACCCCATCCTTCTAGAGAAGCATCTGTGGTGATGACATGTGGAGTTGCAGGCATCAAGAACGTCAGACCTTTCGATAGGTTCTTGTCTGTTCTCCACCAAAGTAAGGCCTTGGTTATTTGTCGAGTAATGACAATGTGATCCTCGAAAGAACCCGTACATTGAGTCCACTGCTTGGTCAAGGCCTCCTGGAGGGGGCGCATTCTGAGCCGACAGTGAGGAATGAGTAGTATGCAAGAAGACATCATCCCTAGTAGGGACATGAAAGTACGGACTTTGATGGTGTTCCTTGAAGACACTGCGGTAGCCAGAGTGATCAGTTTGTGTTTCCTTTCCCGAGACGGGAATGCTTTGGAAGAGGTCGTATTTAGAATTGCCCCCAGGAATGTTATAACTTTAGTGGGTTGTAAGGTCGGTTTCTCGTAATTGAGTGTCAGACCTAGGCTTTGGAAAATAGTGAGACGGGCGTTGGAAGACATTTGTGCGTCTGTCATAGATGGTGCCTTCACCAGCCAGTCATCCAGGTAGGGGAAGACCTGGTGTCCTTGTTGACGTAGGAAAGCTGCCACAGGAGCGAGGCACTTTGTGAAAATGCGAGGCGCTGATTTGAGGCCGAATGGGAGGACACAGAATTGGTAGTGTTGACCTGCTACTGCGAATCTTAGGAATTTTTTGTGGCGCCTGTGTATTGGGATGTGGTAATATGCGTCTTGCAGGTCTAAAGACGTCATAAAGTCTCCTTCCTCTAGGGATCCCAAGATTTCCTGGATGGTCACCATTCGAAACGATTGGCTCTTCCAGAATGTATTGAGTGCCCTGAGATCTAGAATGGGCCTCCATTTCTTTTTCTTCTGTTGTATTAGAAAGAAGCAGGTATAAAATCCCTTCCCTTTTTGAGCTGATGGAACTCGCTCTATTGCTCCTTTTTTTTAACATTGAAGAGATTTCTTGAAGGAGTAATCGTAGGTGCCTGTGTTGAATCTTGCGAGGAGGAGTTAACGGTGGGATTGAACTGAATTCCAATGAGTGTCCGTGTTGGATTAATTGGAGTACCCACCGATCCGTTGTTATGGATCTCCAATTGTGGAGGAAGTGTGTCAATTTTCCTCCAATTTTGAAGGGACGAGACGGTGGAGGGACTGGCTGTTGGAAATGATCATTGGCGTCCGCCGGCTGGTTTCCTCTGGTTTTTCCCTCTGAAGTTCGATCTCCCATAGGAGGTTTGACAACCTTGTTGCTGTTGCCGCTGCTGGTATTGTGAACGATTTTGATTATAGGAATAAGAGGATTTTCCTTGATATGATCCCCTGTAAGATGGTTGACCCCTGCCCCTGTGCCCTCGAAAGGACTGGTTTCTGAATTGCAATGTGCCGAGAGCTCTTGCAGTGTCTGTGTCTTTTTTGATCGTCTGCAGGGCTTCATCTATTTTGTCGCCAAATAGGTGTTGTCAGTCATAGGGCATCTCCAAGACTTTGGTTTGGACCTCCTGGCGGAAGGATGTCGCTTTGAGCCATCCTTGTCTGCGCAAAACTGCTGCACCTGCCAGCTGTCTAAAGCCTGTCATCGCGACATCCACAGCAGAGTCGATGATTTCCGGTGCTGACATTTGACCTTCCTTAAGGAGGGATTGAACCTCATCTTTTAAGTCTTCAGGTATATCCGCTAGGTACGGGACAATGTCTTCCCACAATTGTCTGTTATACCTGCCTAGTAGCGCAATGGCGTTGGCTACTTTGATCGTCATAGCCGACGTTGTAGAGAAACGTTTGCCAATTCCATGCAATTTCCTGCCCTCCTGGTCTGGTGGTGCTGCCAGTGGAGAGGACGGATTTCTGGAATTCTTTTGTGCGGCTTGGGTGACTACCGAATCAGGTTTGGGATGTGTATTAAGGCAGGTAGGTGCTGTTGTTGGTGCCTTATACTTCTTGTCCAGTCTAGGTACCACTATTGAAACCGATGCAGGTGTTTGCATTAGTTGCTGACCTTGTTCCCAAATGTGATCTATTATGGGAATTGATCTAGCCGTCTTTTTGATAGGATCCTTAAAATCGTATAAGAAACAGTCCGTTTCATGTGATTCCATGGTCATGTGGAACCTAGTGGCTGCTCTCTCTATCAAATTGTGGAATCCGCCAATATCCACTGGCGGAGAGTCCGAAGTATTTGGTTCAGGTGTGGCTGGAGATTGAGCGATATAGTCTTCATCGTCTCTGTTCTGGGACAGGTCGTCTCTAACCTCCCCTTCCTCTGGTTCATCGCCCTCTTCCTCAGAAGATTGGATGTGATGAATTGGTTCCCTCTCTTGAGGAATATCCAAAGGTGGTGGTCTTGTTTTTGGAGATGGCGGCGGTCTGGATGATGCCGGAGATTTATCCGCAGTAGGGGCCGCTGGTGATTCAGGGAATCATTTCTTGTAGTCTTCGATCAAGATTTGTAGATTGGTGACTATAGCAGCTGGTAGTCAAGTCAAGTCAAAAGATTTATATAGCGCGCTACATACCCAGAGGGTCTCAAGGCGCTTGTAGAAGGGTGGGGAGTTACTTGTCGAATATCCACGTTTTGAGTTGCTTTCTGAATGCTAGGTGGTTCTGAGTAAGGCGAAGGTGAGTGGGAAGTGAGTTCCAAGTTTTAGCTGCTAGGTAGGAGAAGGATCTACCTCCCATGGTGGTTTTGTTGATGCGAGGTACAGTGGCAAGGGCTTGGTTGGAGGATCGTAGCTGGCGGGAGGGGGTGTAGAAGGATAGTCGTGTGTTGAGGCATTCGGGTCCGATTTCGTAGAGTGCTTTGTGTGCGTGGGTTAGGAGTCGGAAAGTGATCCTCTTATTGACGGGGAGCCAGTGGAGGTTTTTCAGGTGATCAGAGATGTGTTCTTTACGCGGGATGTCTAATATGAGCCTGGCTGAGGCGTTCTGGATGCGTTGTAGTTTTTCTGGAGTTTTGCGGTGGAGCCTGCATAGAGGGTGTTTCCGTAGTCCAGACGGCTCGTGACCAGAGCGTGGGTGACTGTTTTTCTAGTTTCGGTAGGGATCCAGCGAAATGTTTTTTTGAGCATGCGAAGAATGTTGAAGCAAGATGAAGAAACGGCGTTGATTTGTCTGTTCATCGAGAGTGAGGAATCTAGGATGACGCCCAGGTTCCGTGCGTGGTCCGTCGGGATGGGTGCTTTTCCAAGGGCCTCTGGCCACCAAGAGTTGTCCCAGGCGGAGGGGGAGGTACCTAAGATGAGGACTTCTGTTTTGTCTGAGTTCAGTTTCAGACGGCTGTGCTTCATCCATTCGGCTACTTCTTGCATTCCTTCGTGTAGGTTGGTTTTGGCCGTGTTAGGGTCTCTGGTGAGTGATGGGATCAGTTGAGTGTCGTCGGCGTAGGAGATGATGTTGAGGTTATGTTGGCGTGCGATGGCCGCGAGGGGGCTCATGTAAACGTTGAAGAGGGTGGGACTGAGTGAGGACCCTTGAGGTACGCCGCAGATGACTTCAGTGGCCTCTGACTTGAATGGTGGAAGGCGGACTCTCTGGGTTCTTCCGGAGAGGAACGAGGTGATCCATTCCAGTGCTTTTCCTTGGATTCCGATGTTTTTGAGGCGCTGTAGAAGGGTGCTATGGCAGACTGTGTCGAAGGCTGCGGAGAGGTCGAGGAGGATGAGGGCGACTGTGTCTCCATTGTCCAGTAGAGTTTGAATGTCGTCTGTTGCTGCGATGAGGGCGGTTTCGGTGCTGTGCTTGGCTCGGAAGCCGGATTGTGAGGAGTCAAGGGATTTGTTGGTTTCGAGGAATGCAGCGAGCTGGTTGTTGACAGCTTTCTCGATGACTTTGGCCGGGAATGGAAGGAGTGAGATAGGGCGATAGTTTTTGAGTTTGGTGGGGTCAGCTGTGGGTTTCTTCAGGAGGGCGCTGAGTTCGGCATGTTTCCAGCTTTCCGGGAAGGTTGCGGAGTTGAGGGAGCAGTTGATGACATCTCGGAGGTGCGGTGCAATAATGGAGTCTGCTTTGTTAAAGATGTGGTGAGGGCAAGGGTCTGTGGGGGATCCTGAGTGGATAGAGTTCATCAGACGGATGGTGTCCTCAGTGGAGATTGGCTTCCAGTCATTGAGGATGTTCAGGGGGGGTGGGGGTCCTGCAGGGGATTGGGTGGGTTGGTCTTCGGGTTGGTTGTCGAAGCTGTTGTGGATGTCTGCAATTTTGTTGTGGAAGAATGAGGCTAGGGAGTCGCAGAGGGCTTGGGAGGGGGTGATGTCGTTGGAGTTGGCTGAGGGGTTGGTAAATTCCTTGACGATGTTGAATAATTCCTTGCTGTTGTGGGCGTTGTTGTCTAGACGGTCCTTGAAGGCTGCTTTCTTGGCATTTCGGATTAGTTGGTGGTGTATGCGGGTGGCGTTTTTGAAGGCGTCCTTGGTGCTGGTGGTTGGGTCTTTTTTCCAGGCCTTCTCGAGGGAGCGACAGAGTTTCTTGGATTTCTTAAGATCATCGTTGAACCAGGAGGCCTTCTTGCTGCCTAGTTTGATTTGTCGTTTTTTCAGTGGTGCTAGGATGTCGGCGCTGTTGGATAACCATTGGGTGAGGTTGGTGGCTGCTTGGTCTGGGTTTGAGGAGTGGGTGGGGGGCTTTTGAAGAAGCGATGAGGAGATCTGGTCGATGGTGATTTTGTTCCAGTTTCTTTGCAGAGTGGGTTGGGGGTGGTTGTTGGGTGTGGGCTTGTTGTAGGTGAAGTGAACGCAGCTGTGGTCAGTCCAAAGGAGAGCTGTGGTGTGGCTGAAGGAAACATGCTTGCTGGAGGTGAAGATAGGGTCGAGTGTGTGACCTGCGATGTGGGTGGGGGTAGTGACAAGTTGTTTAAGTCCGAGGTTAGCGAGGTTGTCCAAGAGGGTGGTGGTGTTGCAGTCGTTGTTCTTTTCAAGGTGAAAGTTGAGGTCTCCCAAAAGGATGTAGTCCTCGGAGGGGAGCGCGTGTGGAGTGATGAAGTCCGTGATGTCTTCACTGAATTTTGCGCGGGGCCCTGGTGGTCTGTAGAGGAGGGTGCCTCTGAGTGTGGTTTTGGGGTCGATGTGGATCTGGAAGTGAAGGTGTTCGGAGTTGGCGAGGTTGGCGTCAGAGCTGGTTGAGATGCGGATTGATTTCTTATGGACGATAGCGATTCCTCCTCCTGTGTGGCTGGTACGGTCTTTGCGAGTGATTTTATAGTCTTCAGGGATGGCAATGGTGATATCTGGTGCGGAGGAAGCATTCATCCATGTTTCCGTAAGGAAGGCGATGTCCGGAGAAATGGTGTCTAGTAGATTCCATAGGTCAATGGCGTGCCTGTGGACAGATCGGGTGTTGAGAAGGATGCATTGTAGGTGGTTGGGGTTGGGAATCTGTGGTGTGGTCGTAGCGGAGATGTTGTCGGTGCCGCTGAATTTGCAGGAGAAGCAGGAGAAAGGTCCATGGGTTTGTCCAGGGGCGGCTAGGACGCAGTTGGGAGCGCGACCGGGGTTAAGGGCTAGGAGGGTTGCGGCATCGTAGGTGATGCGGGAGGGCAGCGCAGCGAGAGGGGCATGGGGTCTGGCGCTGGGCGCGGTCCAGGCGCGGACGGGCGTAGACGGGCTTACCTTTGGCGCACCTTCGGCGTGTACGTAGCGCGTGGACGCTGCGCGTTGGGACATCTGACATAAATGAAGAGTGGAGGGGGGCGGAGCGTGGGCGGGTCAGCTGGGAGGCGGTAGCGGGGAGGCGGGGCAGGGGAAAGCACAACAACAAAATGGTGGGAGGGGTAGGAATCGAAACCAGCACAGTGCAATGCCAGCTATGAAGGAATGCACTGAAAGCAGGTAAAGCGCTAATGACTTAATACTGTTAGGAATAGGTAAAAAGCGCTACCAAATGCAGTTATGTTCAAGCGCTACCCAAATGAGCCAGACACTAGCGCTATGAAGATGCACACGGAGGCTGATTGCTAATATAAGCGCCACTACAATTCACAATGCACAGAGCACAAGCGCTATGAAGATGCACACGGAGGCTGATTGCTAATATAAGCGCCACTACAATTCACAATGCACAGAGCACAAGCGCTATGAAGATGCACACGGAGGCTGATTGCTAATATAAGCGCCACTACAATTCACAATGCACTGAGCCAAGAGCTACGATACCACACACGAGGGCTGCTTGAAAACGCTTCAGCTGTAGGCACTGGGAAAAGGATTGCAGGCAGGAGCCAGGCAGCGTGGGGGAGCAACCGTTCGGGACGAGGTCCAGGCGGGGAAAACTCTGCTCAATTCCCCCTTAATTGATCTCTGTACCCAGCCAATTGGATTTCTTTTATTAGGACGAGGAGTTCCTCTCTCCCCGAGTTTTATCAGGCCAAGTCGAGGAGTCTATGCTCCCCATTTCCTTCCCTCAGCCCCCGCAGACGTCCTCCCAGCTTACTAGACTTCTGGGCGTGGTTCTGTCCTCACAGCCGATGACAGACGACTGGGAAGCCTGGGAAACTCACTCGGGTCTTGACCGCGGTTCGATGTCCGCAGGGCTACGGAAGCGGGACCCGACTTCCGCCGGGCAAATGGCTTTCCTCACGCTAGTTTCTTCCCCTTCGCCACAGGAAGGGCCAGCTCCTCCCTCCGTACTCCTGTCACGCCGCACCGCCTCCCCAGGCGCTCCTCTAATCTGCGACGAGGCGGGGCTACGCTCAGATTTCCTCTGCCACACGAGTTCCGCACTTCCCCCCGTAGAGCACCCTTCTTCGCAGGTTCCCTCCACAGGTCCCGGTTCACGGACCGGCTCGTGCCTCACTCCTGCCTTCCGAACTCACAATCCGGGGCTTGTCACACGGCCATGGCAAGCTCCGCTTCACGGGCTCCGCACTTCTCCAGCCACAGGCACTCCCAAAGCTCAGGTGCAGCCAGATCAGGCCAACGCAGGAAGCCCAGGGAGATCAGGGTTCTACAGACGGGCGATTGGTAAGTTCTTCTTTTAAATGAACTAGTCCAGTCCGTCTGCCGAGAGAATCGCGCTATATCCAGAAAGGAGGGGGGGCAAGCAGCCAGGCAAGAGCACTTCGTAACAGTCTTGGCCACAGACTGGAGGCAGGCTCTGACCCTCTCACCTCACACCCCTCAGCTTCTTCGACAGTACTGGCTAGGGCAGGTCAATGGGAGAGGGACAGCATCACGAGTGGGATCAGCAACCCCTCGAGGCAGTCAGATCCCTTCTCAGCGCACTAATCTCCTCGCTACACAGCCTCCACTCCAGCCAAGAGCCACTCCTCACCAACCTCTACAAAATGGCTCCCCAACATTCCGCCTTATATAGGCTGACCACAGAACGTCCAGAGGAGTCCAGAAGGTTCTGGAAACCCTCATTCTGTCCTATGGACCTGAATCCTGAGGTAGCCAAAAAGGCGGCAGCTGGGAGCCACCATTTTGTGGTTCCTGTGGTTTCAGTCAGGAAAGGCACCAAAGGCAGGGGAAGAAGTTTATAGGGGCTAGGGGCACCTAACCCCTAGGTCTACACCTAAAAAGTCCAGGGGACATAAAAAGTTGAAAGGTTTGAGGGGCAAAAAGAGGACAAAAATAAATAAACAAATAGGAGGGACTACTTAAGGGACAGACAGGTCTAACGACTACCAAGTATGAGGACCCTATAAGGATGAAAAGCTTTCTCAACATCTACCACGCAGAATCCATGGATATATCTTCACCATCCTCACCTCATAACAAATAGCTGCCTCTGTTTTTCTCTTGCCTAAGTTCTTAATTGTTGTCATATATTGTTCACAACTCCCTTCATGTTAATTTGGTTGAAGATAATGCTCCTCCTTGCCTGAATGTTTTGCATACTCAATCTCTTTTCCTTTTTATGCAGGATTAGTTCCCTTATTGTACTTACCCCATGTGTGTTACTCGTCAGTTCTCGCTCCTTTCCGTTCCCCGCTTGAAGTCTGGATACGTAATTGTTCCATGTGGCCATGTGGTCTCATCTCCCCCCACCTTACATGTGCCTTGGATTACTTGTAAGTATATAATTTGTGTTCCATTCTTTGTTTCTTACACTAATTCTCTTGCTTCTTTTTTTCTTTCTCTCTATCACACTTGTTATTTCCTTAGCTGTTTAGATATTCTTTCATCTTCTCTTCGATTGACTTCTCCTTTTTATTCACTCCCTTCTTTCTCTATCTCCAGCTTCATTTTCTTAAGTTTCAAGTTTTATACACCTATAATTGCATTTTATCTGTATTTGATTGGTATATTTATTTATTTATTTATTTGGAGAGTTTTATAAAGTGCGAACAAGATCCAAGTGGATATCAGAGCGCTGTACAGACAATAAATGTTACTTATACAGGAAACAGAAATATATACAATTAAATGTACATAAAATGTAGTAAAAAGCAGCATAGTTAGATTTAGCATCAATAAGTGTCTTGTAGTTGAGAGCGCGAAAGCATCTCATTACAGGGATTCAGCAGACCCTAGTCATGTGTATTGGGCCATGAGGATGGATTTAACTTCCTTTTTGAAAGAAGTAGAGGACGGGTTAAGTCTGGTTTGTGGGGGTAAGGCGTTCCAAATTCTGGGTGCCATCCCAGAGAAGGATCTGTAATAAGTTTTTTTTCTTCTGGAATTTTTGTGGTTTCAGAAGTAATTCTTCCGCATTTCTTGAGGATCTGGCCCCACCAGAGATCGTAAGTTTCTGTGCCAAGTAACTGGGTGTCTTTTGATGTAGGGCTCTGTGAGTCAGGCACGTAATTTTCAAATGAATTCTCGCCTCAAGGGGTAGCCAGTTCAAGGATTGAAGGTCCGGGGAGATGTGGGAGCTGCATTTAGATCCAGTTATGAGTCTTGCTGCGGCGTTGATAGAGGCTCTGAGAGGTGCAGTTGATGCTTTGGGTAGGCCACATAGGGAGACACAACCGTATTCCACTCTTGGTATAACCAGAGCTTGAACTGCCTGCTGAAAGTCATTATGTGGTAGGAAGGGTTTCAGTTTCCTTAAACTGTTTATCTGGAAGTTAGCTCCCTTTGTAGCATTGCTGATATGTTTTTGCATGTTAAAGTTACTATCTAAAGTCATTCAAAGTGACTTCGCCGAGTCCACAATGGTAGGTTGTACGTTAAACGGCGTAATATGTTTGATCAAGTTTTGCGTTTTCGGGATTTGAGCTGGCGGAGCTATTAATAGGAATTCGGTCTTGAGGGCGTTCAATTTAAGATGATTTTCTGCCAGCCATGTTTGGGTAGTCTTAAGAGTGTGTTAAGTAATTTGATGTCCTCTAGGGTGTATATCTTGAGGTATAGCTGTGTATCATCTGCGTACATGTGATATTGCACGTTAGAGGATTGTAGAATTTCGGTGAGAGGTTCCAAGAAGAGATTAAACAGTGTTGGGGATAGTGCGGATCCTTGCGGTACACCCAGGGTTACTGGGACGGGCTTGGACAGGGTGTTATTGACTTTGAATTGTTGTGTCCGGTTTTGGAGAAAAGAAGTGAACCAGCTCAGCACTACACCAGATAGGCCCATTCTGTGTTTCAGGAGGTCTAACAAGTTTGCGTGCTTGACCGTGTCAAAGGCAGAGGAGAGATCAAGAGATCAAGTAGGATGAGTAGGCAAGATCTATTTTGGTCGAGTATTTGCAGTGCGATGTGTGTCATGGCTGATTCTTGCTCACCATTTTCATTTTAAACATGCACATATTAGTATTGAGTAACTTTACTTCCAGTGGACATCGTATGTCAGCTCACTGTTAATAATGTGAAACATGGGTAATGTAGTATCCGTTATCTGCTATGGCGACATCAGGAAGTGAAGCCATTGTACTCATAACACGTGGCCGGAGAGCAGCAACCACATTGGTTGAGGCCGCGATCACGTGTTTTACATTCGGCCCTATTAGGAACGATGTTGTTATGCTGCTTGCAAACATTTTGAAACCACCTCGAGAGGCGCGAACGCGCCATGATTTACGTGAGTGTTATTATTGTGTGTCATTTGTTTGATATTTGCACAGTTAATACGTATGTAACTTAGGTTTCTAGTTAATCACAGAATTGTTTATTGGCGAGCAGAGCTAATGTGTAGCGTTGATAATATTACCGGCTACCAGTATGTAGATAACGAGTACTCATGCAGATTTATTGGACATATTTTCTTTACATTTCTCCTCGTGTTAGTATATTTTGTTTAAATCATGTAGAGTGACTAATTTGGTCCTGTTTGTTTTCAATTTGCAGACCCCTGACGAAGGGTCATTTGTTTTTCGACCCGAAATGCATTGGGTGTTGTGAAAAAGTGGATTACAACTTAGAATAATGTTCGTGACATAAGAAAGTGATTATGTTGCTAAACACATGAATAAAATCATGTAAACCAACCAATGAAGTTTGACAAACTTGAATATTTTGAATAAACGCTAATGAACTTACAATAGAAAACGTTGTTTTCATGGTGAATTTGGCGCCCAGTCTGGAGGTTAGCGTGTCTAAACTCAACATTCTTTACTGATTCAGAAAGGCACGTCTATGACTACGTGCGACGACGTGGGCTCCAACACGTACATTTGAATAACACTTATTAAATTGGAGTGCTCGGGATAACTTTCTTTTTCATTAATTCGGAGTCATACCCAATCCTTCAAGCACCATCTTTAAAAATGCAAATGGATGATATAGCACAATCCACAACTAACAGAGCTGAAACTCTAGCATATTCCACTGAAGCAGCAAAAGATATTTATGAACTCATTCAGGAGACCAGACGCATCACTCCGCAAAAAACAACCACAGCTCAAATTCTTCGACAATTCGAATACATGAGCAAGAGAGAAATTAACCAGAGGTTGCACGCAACCACTTTGATACATTATCATAAAAATCAAAGGATTCCTAGGGGTCTCAGGATAGCGCTGAAACCAATGCTTTGTGCCAACAGTAAAAAGTTTTTAGAGAGATGGTATCAAATATTGAACAAATGTTCCCTTGATTTGATGTTATTGATAGTTGAAGAACTCTCGAAAGTCTTGTTGGAATTAGAGGAAGAGATTAAGACCCTTAAAGAAGAACTCAATAAAATTCCGGATTTGGATAAGACATTAGAGGATATAAACCAGAGATTAGATCGATATGCCAAAGAAGTAAATGAGAGGAAGATAAGGAAGTATCGTCGTGATACTTTAGACTACAAGTTAGATGAAGTATACTCCTGGGCCGAAATATACAATCAAAGAAAATGGCAAACACAACCCAAACAAAAGCAATCAGCAGCCACATCGTCACAAGAAAGTGTGGTATCCGATTCAGATATCGCTCAAAACAGGCCACCAATCGTTAGAAGTAGCGATAAATCGGTGACACCGTCCACCAGTCAAGTACCCGTGCAACAGCCGTCTTTTTTAGACGTCAGTCAAGCAGCGAACGCTCCACCATTAATACCGCGACAAGAAGAGCAAAGAGAAAAAGAAACAGAAGAGGAAGTGGCCAAAAGGACACGGAGTCAAGTCCAGAAGACAACTTAGTCATTAACATTTCCTCAAAACAATTGTCACAAATGCAGTTGACAACATTGAACAAGGGTACCACCTTTGTTTCAACATACAGATCCAACGCTGGTGAGACTGAACTCGCGCTCTTTAAGTTTTTTAGAAACTTGAAATTAAGATACTTCTTCAAAGATAGTAGTCAACCGCCAGTGAGTCCCACATGGGATCATGAATTTAGACCACCAAGCTCCTTTTGCGCTCCTATGACACACAAATCTATAGAGGCTTTTGAAAGATCTGTGATGGTAGACATCCAAAAAATCTCGTTCAGTAAACCGAAAAGAAACAACTTGAATCCCAAAGAATGGAATACATTAAAAAACTTGAATCAAGATAAAAGTCTGACTTTTCAGAGAGCAGATAAGGGCGGAGCCCTTATAGTCATGGACACAGAATTCTACAACTTGAGTGTTAATGAGCACGTTCAAAATCTAGACATATACCTTCCTTTCAGCTCGGATCCCACGCAAGAATACCAAAAGGTATTACATCAGATCTTGGATCACGCGCTTACAATGAAATGGATAACTCAGAAAACTCATGCTTACTTTCATTTAACACACCCAAGAAGACCGCAACTGTATATGTTGCCTAAGATTCATAAGGACCCTATCAAACCACCTTTTAGACCCATAGTCTCAGCCTGCGGATCGATTTCGGAACCAGTAGGTAAATTTGTGGACAAATTCTTGCAACCTTTAGTCCAAAGTAGTGAGACATACATCAAGGATACGACAGCCTTTTTGAACATGTTGAACCAAGTTAAACTGTTGCAGGGAGAGACCGATTGGCTATGCACCATTGATGTCGTGTCATTGTACACTTCCATTCCTCACAGAGAAGGCATAGAAGCATTAGAATGGTGTTTACTGCATAGTGACTTGAGGAATATCAAAGGCTTTTGATACTGGAATTAATGCAGTTTGCATTATATCATAGTTACTTTGAGTGGAACGGCCATTTTTATAACCAATCAAATGGTACATCAATGGGCTTTGGGGGGGCCCCCTCATACGCGAATATTTTTATGCAGAAATTTGAGAAAGATCACATCTTGGATAATCCAGAATGGAAAGAAGGCATAATCATGTTTAAGCGATTCATTGATGATATTTTTTTGATCTGGCACGGATCAGAAGACACATTGGTCAACAACATCAGTGTTTTAAATAACCAGAATGAGAGAATCAAATTTACACACACAATTTCTAAAGAAATGATTGCATTTTTGGATGTGAGCATCACCATAAGCAACCAAGAGATTAGTACCAAAGTCTTCCATAAGCCAACGGATAGAAATGCATGCCTAGCATTTCAAAGTTTTCATCCAGAGCCATTGAAGAAACATTTGCCAATGTCCCAATATATACGATTGAAGAGAATCATATCCACAGAAGAAGAACTAGCAAAGTCCATTGAACAACAGACAATAAAGTACAAACAGAGAGGTTAACCAAACGAAGTTTTACAACATGCCTTAATGAAAGTTGATAAAATTAAGAGAATAGACCTACTAGCACCTAAAGTTCAACAGTTTCAACAACAAAAAACGGTGTGTGTAATAAAGTACTCATCAGAATCTGCCAGAATCAAACAGTCTATTATGAAACATTGGCATCTGATACAGTTGGAACCGGATCTCAAAGGATTGTATAATGAGCATATCACCTTCGCTTACCAAAGATCAAAAAATTTAAAAGAACTGCTGAATGCTCCCTCTAAAGATAAGACAAAGTGGAAAGGCATGGCGAAATGTTTTAATTGCATCCATTGCAATAATGTCATCTGTGGTAATACTCTTATGCATCCCACCAAAGGTCATTCAATCGAATTGCAACATTCCAGTACGGGTGACACATCGAATTGTGTGTATTTGATCAAGTGCCCGTGTGGCAAAATATACATTGGCCAAACTGAACGCAAAGTCAAAATTCGCATCACGGAACATAAGAGTAACATCAGACAACAGAATCTTAAATCATCAGTTGCAAGTCATTGGAATGAAATGAATCACCAAATATCACAATTGAAATTTATGGTTATCGAGTCGATCACACAGCGCCCAGACATGGATCCGATAAAACAAAGACTGAGAGCAGAATTTTATTGGATCAAGAGACTCAATTCCACCCTGCCTTGGGGTTTAAATGATCGTATTGAACACACTTGGGTATTATAAATAACTGAGTTTCAGCAAGTGTTTCAGCAAATTTCTGTACCCCAATGATGTTGGTAATGTATAATGTGCCCGTTTTAATGTTCGATTTTTTGCTCACCATTTTCATTTTAAACATGCACATATTAGTATTGAGTAACTTTACTTCCAGTGGACATCGTATGTCAGCTCACTGTTAATAATGTGAAACATGGGTAATGTAGTATCCGTTATCTGCTATGGCGACATCAGGAAGTGAAGCCATTGTACTCATAACACGTGGCCGGAGAGCAGCAACCACATTGGTTGAGGCCGCGATCACGTGTTTTACATTCGGCCCTATTAGGAACGATGTTGTTATGCTGCTTGCAAACATTTTGAAACCACCTCGAGAGGCGCGAACGCGCCATGATTTACGTGAGTGTTATTATTGTGTGTCATTCGTTTGATATTTGCACAGTTAATACGTATGTAACTTAGGTTTCTAGTTAATCACAGAATTGTTTATTGGCGAGCAGAGCTAATGTGTAGCGTTGATAATATTACCGGCTACCAGTATGTAGATAACGAGTACTCATGCAGATTTATTGGACATATTTTCTTTACATTTCTCCTCGTGTTAGTATATTTCGTTTAAATCATGTAGAGTGACTAATTTGGTCCAGTTTGTTTTCAATTTGCAGACCCCTGACGAAGGGTCATTTGTTTTTCGACCCGAAATGCATTGGGTGTTGTGAAAAAGTGGATTACAACTTAGAATAATGTTCGTGACATAAGAAAGTGATTATGTTGCTAAACACATGAATAAAATCATGTAAACCAACCAATGAAGTTTGACAAACTTGAATATTTTGAATAAACGCTAATGAACTTACAATAGAAAACGTTGTTTTCATGGTGAATTTGGCGCCCAGTCTGGAGGTTAGCGTGTCTAAACTCAACATTCTTTACTGATTCAGAAAGGCACGTCTATGACTACGTGCGACGACGTGGGCTCCAACACGTACATTTGAATAACACTTATTAAATTGGAGTGCTCGGGATACCTTTCTTTTTCATTGATTCTGGCTATGGCCAGCACGGAAACCTGACTGGTATTTGTTGAGAAGGTCAAAGTGGTCGATATGTTTGGTTAGCTGTAGGTGCACACATTTTTCCAGCAACTTGGCTACTGTAGGGATAGTGGAGATAGGGCGATAGTTGTTTAGATCTGTGGGGTCTGCCGTGGGCTTCTTAAGAATGGGAGAGACCTGGCCCACTTTAAGGGTGTCTGTGATGCATCCTTGCTGAAGTGAACTGTTTATGATCTTGGACCAGAGAGGTAGAAGTAGTGGAGTAAGGGCTTTGACTGCATTTGCCGGAAGCGGGTCGGAAGAGTGGTTAGCTGGGTTCAAAGCACTGAGAATTTTGCCTAGAGCATCTTCGGAGTAATAGGAGAATGATGACCAGTCTGCGTTATTTTTTGGGGTGGAGTTTGATGAGATTTGGCCAGGCGTAGGACTGGGGGCAAGAGAGGCTAGAGTATTCGGTCTTGCGTATAGGGTTTGATCCTTTAGGAGGTCGTTCTTGATGGCGTCAGTCTT
Organism: Lissotriton vulgaris; assembly: GCF_964263255.1. Classification (NCBI taxonomy): domain Eukaryota; kingdom Metazoa; phylum Chordata; class Amphibia; order Caudata; family Salamandridae; genus Lissotriton; species Lissotriton vulgaris. The sequence goes on from NW_028252109.1 coordinate 130,221, forward strand.
CAGGGTAAAGAAGGTGGAGAATTCTTCACAATTTGGCTGCGAGTATTTGGAGTCTTGTGGTCGTGGGGGTGTATCCTTAGATTGGGTTTTTATCAGATCAAAGAGTTTTTTGGGACGGTTTCTTGTCTGGTCAAGTTCGAGGCTGAAAAAATCAGCTTTGGTGCGCTTGTTCTTGCGGAAATATGCGTTTCTCTTTGTCCTAAGAGTCATGAGGTGGTAGGTTGATGATGTTGATCTCCAGATCCGTTCTGCAATTCTGAGTGAGCGCCTGTCCTCGTTGAGTATACCGTTATACCAAGGTTTGGAATCTTTCAGTGAGACTCTTTTTAGTTGCAAAGGAGCTACCTCGTCTATTATTGAAGTCATGGTCGTAAGGTAGTGACTGGTGAAATCGTGAACTGTGGAGGATACTGCGGGAGGCAGCAGTAGGTTGGAACAAGAGGAAGGCAGGGTGTTGGGGTGAAGTTTTTTCAGGTCTCTTTTCCAGACTTTTGGTCTTGTGGATTGGGCTGAGTTCAATTTCACAGTTTCCTTAATGGTGAAAGTGATGATGTGGTGGTCAGACCAGTCGCAGGGTAGGATCGAATCTAGCTGAATGAAGTCTGATTTAGAGATTACTAAGTCCAGGATCGATCCTTTGTCATGTGTTGGGATGTTGCAGAATTGCATAAGTTGTAGGTCAGCCAGGACATTCTTAAGATCGTTCACTCCAGTATCATAAGGGTCATCCCAATGGAGATTGAAATCTCCGAGGAATATTTGGGTAATTTGTCGCTCCGTGTAAGATGAAACCATGTCCATGAAGTATTCGATGAAGGCGAGGTTCTCACCTGGTGGGTGATAGATGGTATGCATAGATCAAACAGGTTTACCCTTGTTAGTGATGTTAAGGCACATGTATTCGCATGACTGGAATAATGGGGAGATGGTTCTGCTTACCAATATATTACTACGGTGTATGCAGGCTATGCCTCCCCCCGACTTGTCGGCTCTAGCTCTATCTAGTCTGATGATGTTGTAATTGGGCGGAACTAAAATGTCAATGATTGGTGTGGAGGATTCTTTTAGCCAGGTTTCAGTTAGCATTAATAGGTCTGGCTCATGTGTGAGGATGAGGTCAGCTATGTCCGCTGCATGTCTTACGGCCGATCTGCAGTTTAGGAGAATACATTTGAGTTTGGGCATGCTGATGGTTGAAGAGGGTTCCTGAGTGAAGGGGATACTTCTGAGGTTGGAGTTTGTGACGCATCTAGTGTTTGGTTTAGAGGTCCTATAGGGATTAGGAGGGATAGTAGGAATTAACGATGGTGTGGATGTGGTAGGTTTCAAAGGAGCAGGATCATAAGAGCTCAACAGGGAGAGTAAATCGCTCTCTGAGAGCGGATTGGTGCTTCTGAGTGGTCGAGATGAATTGTTGTGGGAGGGGACGGAGGACCAGTTGGGAGAGTGGTGATTCAGGTTAATGGTACTTTGGTTTCTGCACCCACAGATTTTGGGGTGTCTAGTTGTTCTAATACCCCATGATTGTTTCGCTAAACGAACATTGAGAGCTTGTAGTTCTTCTTTGATTTGGTTCAAAGAAGTTATGATCTCATCAAGTATGGGGTTATGTGCTGGTGGGCGTGTGGTATATGGCTGTGTTATGGGTGTGGATTTGGATGTGGATTTGGATGCATGCGATGGGGTCTGGTCTGGTGTATGGTTTGTTGTGTGTGAGAGTGTGGATGGGAAGAGTGCTTCGGGTGGGAGTGTGTGTGTTGAGTGGTCTGTTGGGGTGGCTAAGAGAGGGGAGTGTAACTGTGTTGAGGATAAAGCAGTAGGTGCTGGGGACTGACTTGGTGTGTGGTATGGGGCTAAAGTGTGCAGGGAAGGTAGGGGAGTTATAGGTGTGAATATGTGTGTTTGGTGGTCTGTGGGGGAGGACGGTTGGAAAGATGGTACGGGAAGAGTTATGGGTAATGAAGAGTGGGCTGTGGGAGTGACTGTGTTGTGGAGGAGGATAGCTGGGCTGGTGAAGCGGGTAGAGTTATGTATGGCAGTGGGTGGGTTGTGGGTGTGGGTGGATGGGATGAGTGTTTAGGAAGTGTGCTTGGGGGTGAGGTGATAGCAAGGGGCCATGAGTCCTCACAGTCCTCTGGGTGGGGTGTCTTAGTGTGATCTAACCGCTGAAGTAAGGGTGGTGGTTTAGCGTAGGAGAAGTGATTACTATGTGTGGTGGTATTTGGGAAGTTTGCAGAATATGCAGAGACGGGAGTGTTAGTGAGGGAAGAGCGGGGGTTAGTCAAAAGGGCATCAGTTGTAGTAGTTTGGCGGGTATGATGTAGTGCGTGAAGTATCGTGGTAGTGATTAGAAGTCTAAGATAATGGAATATAGAATGGAATATAAGGTCTGTTGGTATGGTGAGAGTTGACAGATCAGCGGGGCAAAAAACAGTGTAGGAGAAAGGAATAGCAGGCCGACAACTATTGAAATAAAATAGTGTAGGCAGAAAGGAACATATAAATATTGAGATATACTAATAGGTGTATGGGTGAGGTGCTAAAGGAGTTATATGAACAATCTGACCTGTTTTGGCTGGATGTTCAAATCGGCTGGTGAAAAGGGTGCGATTTATTATGATGCATTATGATTGGTTCATTTTACTAAATACATTGTTCTCCTGATTTATGGTTTTAAAAATAATTACATGGAATGTTAAAGGTTTAAATTCCCTTTTAAGAGACAACGGGTACTATCTTATTTATCCAAACTGGATGCTAAAATCGTTTTGCTGCAAGAAACCCATCTTAATGAGTCAGAATCTTTAAAGCTCAAGAATAATTGGGTTGGTGAACTCTTTTTTTCCCCCTAGTGATTGCAAAAGAAATGGTGTTATTACGTTAGTCCACAAATCATTGCAGACCTCCCTTATTTCACAACAGAGAGATGAGGAAGGTAGATGGCTGTTTACTGAGTTGGAGATTGATGGTGTCTTACTCTCCCTTTTTAATATTTATGCCCCTACTTCTGGTGGTGTCCCCTTTTGGTCCCATTTTCATCAACTGATTTCCCATAATTTTTCAAGTAATGTTATACTAGCTGGGGATTGCAACCAAGTTTTTGATCCTTTTTTAGATCGAAAATCCACAGTACCCTTGAAGGCACATAAAACTTTCACACAAACTATTACACATTTACATTTAACTGATGTTTGGAGATTATGTAATCCGTCTTTACAAGAATTTACTTTTTATTCCACCCCCATCAGACTCAATCAAGAATTGATTATTTTTTTACGTCACACAATGTCTTTCAATCTCTCATTTCTGCAGATATAGGCCCCATACTCCTCTCCGACCATGCTCCTGTCTCCAACTTGTTAGATTTGTTGCCTCATTCAGTTCACACCAGGAGATGGCGATTTAACAATACATTTCTTCTGTACCCTCGTTTCAACACTTCCTTTATCTCTTTTTTCAATGAATACTTCCTTTTTAATAATAATGACACTATGCCCTTTCACATGATCTGGGATGCTTTTAAGGCTTCTGCTCGCGGCTTTATTATTTGATAAATTTCTAATAAACGGAAAACTGCCCGGGCTTTAAATATGGAACTCCTCTCGAAATTAGAACATACTAATTACACTTCCAATTCGAAAAATCGCTTAACAGATCTCATCAATGCCAAGATTCAATATAATAAAGACACAACTGACGCTGCCTCTTTGTTTCTTTTAAAAACTAGTGCTAAATTCTATGGTAGACAAAATAAATCTGGCAAATTATTAGCTAATTATCTAAAGACCAAACAAAATAGCTCCATATCGAATCAATAATATAGAACACAAACACTTCTAAAAGCAAAGACGCTGACATACTACAAGAATTTGTTCAATTTTACAAACAACTTTATACTCCTGAACTTTATCCCTCTGAAGAGGATATTTCCATCTATCTCTGCTCAATTCATAGGTGCTCAAACCCATCTCTACATCTAGACATCCTTGAAACGGATTTGACTCCGACTGATCTACTTAAGGCTCTTAAATCCCTTAAGAGAGAAAAGGCCCCCGGTCCTGACGGTTTTACTGTCAAATTCTTCTTGCACTTTGCCCAAATAATCATTCCTAAATTACATACTTTAATTTCCTCTTTTCTTTCTTCTGGTAATTCCTCTGGTACCTTTCTGGAAGCCTTAATCTGTCTTATCCCCAAGGAGAGGAAGGATTTACGCTATTGCAAAAATTATAGACCTATTTCCCTGGTAAACATAGATTACAAAATCTTCTCGAAATCACTAGCTCTTAGATTGGAATCTTTTTTACCTCAACTCTTAGGTAAGGAACAATCAGGTTTTCTTAAAGGTCAATCTATTAATGATAATACCCGCTTGTTTTTTTACATTATTTCCAAATCGCCAAATCTTTCAGAATTCCTCGCTGCCATAGCCCTAGTTGCGGAGAAGGCTTTTGATAGAGTGTATTGGCCTTTCATTTTTCAGACATTTAAATGGTTTGTTTTTGGCCTGAAAAAAAATTCTTTGATCTCTTTGTTGTATTCAAATCCTATGGCTGCCATTTTTGCTAACAGTCTTACATCTCCTTACTTTACTCTACATAGAGGAGTGAGACAAGGCTGTCCTTTATCGCCTTTCCTTTTTAATTCAGCCCATGAACCTTTTTTGTCCAAAATAAGACAGAATCAATCCATCATAGGTTACTCCTCTAAGTCTGTACAGATGAAATTAGCTGCCTATGCTGATGACGTTCTTTTATTCCTTTTCCAACCCCATAGAAAAGGCTTTTTTGAATGAAGTTAAATCATATTCTTCAGTTTCGGGCTATAGATTAAATAACGACAAGTGTGAAATATTGCCCTTATCCAAATATACTTTTAAAGAGGATTTTCCCTGTCCAATTTCACTTGGAGCCCTCTTCACATAAAATATCTTGGCATATGGTTTACTTCTTCCATCAAATCTTCAATTCCTCTTAATTTTAATAAATGTATTGAGAAGCTTACCTTCCTTACAACCAAATGGCACCCTCTATAGCTCTCATGGTGGGGTCGTCTTGACACCATTAAAATGATGTTGATGCCTATTATCCTCTATCCTCATTCTAATATACCATTGCCTATTCCCACTAAATGGTTTCATAAAATCAATTCTATTCTTTCTTCTTTTCTATGGATGAATAAAAGACCCAGAATGTCCTTACTAAAGTTGTCACGACCGAAATCTGAAGGATGTGTTAGCTTCCCTGATTTTCCGTAATACCACAAGGCTTTTTTATTGAAACACTTATCCAAGTGGTTATCTGTCCCTTCTCCTGATTTGCCTCTTTGGATTGACTTAGAGAATTCATTCCTTTTCCCGTTTTCTTTCCAAGAATATTTATCTTTTACGAGAAAATCGCAAAACATACATACGCCAATCATTAAATATTCATGTAATAGTTTGAATAAACTTCTTCATATTGAGCCACACGATTTTAATAAATTTCTCAATTCCACCATATGGCATAACAAATGTATTTGCATTAAAGGAAAACCGATTTATTGGAAAACCTGGAGGGATAAAGGAATTTTATGGGTACATCAATTATTTGAAAATGACACCTTTCTCACTTTTTCAAAAGCACGTTCTCTTTTCCACTTACCATTATCATTCTTACATAAATTTCTAACCATACGTTCTGCTATGCTAGATCCTTACTCATATTTTCACTCCCTATCTCCTACCCCTATGCCACTAGATCACGCCTGGTCAAATAGCGTCTGCAGATCGCCGAAGGCCTCCACCCTTTACACTTGTTTAATATCCCCGCTCTTATTAAGATCCAAAACTAAGATTGAACTTTCCTGGGAGACTGATTTAGGCAAAAACTGGCCCATATCTGTTTAGGATAAAATTTGGACAAAAATTTGAAAGTCTTTTAGAGCAGCTAGTACCACACACACTCTTTTTTTTATTTATAATAGATTGCTATTAACACCAGTTTCCTTGCCTAAAATACATTCTGACACTCCCAATACTTGTTGGTCTTGTTCATTTTCTCAAGCAGACCATCAACATCTACTTTTTTCATGTCCACAAGTTTTGCAGTTTTGGAAAGCAGTCTGGTCCCAGATTAATTCTATTTTTGGGCCTAACGTTTCCCTGACATTTGCAAATATGTTTCTGGGCAGTCTTTCCAATAGCTGGAATAAACCCAAATCACAAACACAAATCATTGATTTGTTAGTTGCTACTGCCTTTCAGCAGATCACAGAAAATTGAAAAGATGCCTCTAAACTGTCGTATTTAGCTTGGTGGTACTCCGTTTGCCATAATCACAGACTTGACACAACTTTTGTATTTCCCATGTCTCTGAAACAGAAACAATTACTTTTATGGGCTCCTGTTACGTTGTTTCTGGATAATAGTGCTAAAAGTTCCTTTGCTCCAGTACCATCTATTCAGGAAGTTATTCAACCTCCTTGATTTATTCAAATGCAATCTTGATTTGCTCAAATGTAACCTTGCTTTAAGTACGTGCCTATTCATTTTTTAATTATTGTTCCCGTTTTCCTTTCCCTACCCTTTTTTACATTTGCCATAGATATTCTTGTCTTTTATGATTACTTGCCTATATGTCTTTTATAGTATGTTTCGTAATATCTCCTGTTGATGTTATATTACTTGTTATCTGATGCTTCTTTTTGTTGCACTTCTAATAAACTTTCTTTTGAAACTTAAAAAAAAGAATATTGCTGCATATTGTAAGACAGGCCATTTCTCTTCCTTTTATCTACACCTCTCTGAGAAGTTTCTGAGATGCAGAATATGATTGAACAGGGGGATCATAACGATATTTTCAGGATGAAATGTACATGTGACTGACCTGCCACCGTTAGTTCCACCACTGCCTCTTCATAGAATGATCTTGTATCATAGAAACATGTGTAGAGGCCACTGTCGGACTGTCGAACATTCTGTATTATCAAGGACACGATTCCGGCTTTGATGCCATCTTTAATAAGGGTTGTCCTGCTTCTGTACTCTGCCATCTGATATTCATACCGGTCCTCTCTGTCCTGATACAGGTGGACAAGGTTATGGTATTTGTCTTTAAACCACCTTATAGTCATGTCCTCTGCGTTGATCTGGGGTGACAGGTGGCATGGTAACACTGCATCTTCTCCAGGAGGGATGACCAGGGGCAGGTCCAGTCCAATGACCGAAAACCTCACTGAGAAAGAAAAAAAGAAAATAAATAAATATATTGAATGAAAAGAGAAGAAACAGGCAGCATGAAATATACAAAGTGTAAATTGGAGCATAATACTCAAGTGTGTTGCAGATTATCCCTGCTGGTGTCCTATATGAGGTACAGAGGCTGAAGGGCATTTGTTAGTATCATGAGGTAAGGTAGGGTAAGTTATTTTTGATAGAACCCCTCTAAGTCAAACATAGACTACAACCCTCACTAAGAACATAGGTCACATTCTTCAATACTATAGGCATGAGTTAAGAGTTTGAAAGGCAAGCTCTCCATCTACCAGAGTGATGTAATTATCACTTCAGCAGCCTGGGGAAATCCATAGCGTTTGTTCTGAGAAATAAATATTCCCCATCAAAGCTGCTCTATCTTCCTACACCTAAGTCCACCCTCAAATCAGGCATGCAGAAATGCACACCCTAAATACATATCTGGTCTTTCTAACATATGGGGTTCAAGATGTTTATCCTGCATTTAAAGAAAAGCCCCCCTAATTCCATAGCAGCCTTTTGCATTGACCATTGGCAGACCAGTTAACCTATTTTGGGGGGTGGCATATCTGCCAACTGGAAATGATGGTGAAGCAAATAATAGAGCTATTTAGCATACACTGAATAGGGGTATCATTCCTATGGCGGAGCAAATAAGGGAGCTATATTTCACCAGACTATGTAATATCCCTCCAAACACTATTCGTGTAGCAGTTTACAGTATATACCACCCAGAACTTGTTGATGATGTCAGCGGCTCATTCGATTGCCAGTCTTGTGGGTGTGTGTTGCTGCTTCTACTTAAAATCCTCAGGCCGTCTGGAGAGATAGCTCTTCATCTCCACATCTTCCTGGCTGTCCTCAAATTAGAAAAGGCCAATTTGTGGCCTGACATCCCACAAATGATGAGTGATGCAACCTTGAAAAATCCCTGGTCGGGTTCTGCCACGTAGGTAGACTGCTCTCTTTGAAAAATGCTCAATAACTTTCCAATATGCAAATGAGGAGAATGAAACATGGACACTCCAAACTGAGTTTGTTTCATTTATCATAAAAGATAAAGGACTATGCAGCAAGTTGTCAGGTATGACTATACGTCAGTGCGAGTTGTAGGATGCTTTATTGTTTTAACTTCAAGAGGTTTGGACAACAAAGAAACCTTTTGCAACAGAAGGTTGTGGGGCTCGCCTATGGGTGCTTCAGTATGTCTTCTGGACACGCTCTCTTGGCCCAGGAAGACCCTCAGGGAAACAAAAGATACAGGGCCTTGAGGAATAAGGCAATCTTATTATACTGATTATCCAGTCACCGACACCCATGAGGTAAAGAGCACCTGAACACAGGCGTGTAACGCCCATTGGGCTGAAAGGGCTTCAGCCCTGGCGTCGTGTGTCTCAGCCCGGGCTTCTGCAGCTCGAGCTGCTGTGTGCTCGGCTGGGCAGTGTCTGGGGTCTTATCTCCAGCACACCAGAGTTTTTCACAGGTCTTTAAAAACCATTTGCATGTTTACATTCCTTTGTAAACTGGTTACAGAGGCTTAGTTTTTTTATTCTGGTTCGAGCACCCACTGGGCCACCACTCTGCCTATTCCTTACATTTGCATTTTACATTTACTGCCGGAGAGTGAGAATGCATTTCATTAAAAGGAATATAAAGTAGGGCTGCCAGAAGAAAAATGCCAGCCATGTGTTGCTTAAAGTGCCTGCAAAGACCTCGTCTTCACACTAAAGGGCCGATTCTGACCGAATCGGTCTGTGCCGGCTGGATTCCATTCCGACCGAGCCATTCCGATGGGCTCGGTCGGAATGGAATCCAACTCGGATTTCTGGATGGACGACGACAGGCTGGACTACGACAGGCTCAGAGAGCCCGTATGCCATCCGGAATTCCTTCAGTACTCCCCCAGTCGCCTCTTTACGACCGAGGGAGTACAATAGCAGTTAATCACTGCCTTTTCATGCCGGTCTATCCGGCACGAAAAGACAGTCAGAAACTGTCTTGGGGGCCCCCAGCAGGGCCCCCATGGGTGCAAGGCTGCCGAATGGCAGGCTGTGGATCCCTGCACCCGGTGGCAGGCACCTTGGGGTACCGGCACAGGGTGCAGGGATGAACTGCACCTCTGGTTTTCTCAATGCAGGCAAGCATTCCGCTTGGAATGCATGCCTGCATTGTGAAGTATACGAGTGTGACCGAACCCTGTTCGGTTGCATCGTATTAGCAGGGCTGTAACCCACGACAGCAGGTCAGTGTGTTACTGCTTCTGACCAATGTCGTACGGACCTGAGTCCGTCCGACATCAGAATCGGCCCCTAAATAGAGTTATAAATAAAAAGAAGTATGTGTTCATTTTGTAATGTGACTTTTCTGTCTTTGTTCCCTTTAATTATCAGTCATGGATCATTGAGGCCACTCTAGAAAACAATTAAAAGGGCTTTCGATGTATATTTGCTGGTCGAAGTATGCACAGATAAGTGCTGAAAATATGGCTTTTAAGTGACTGCTTATTTTTGTACCGTCTGGGACATCAAAATAATGAGCTAGCAACCCTAATCATAAGACTGGAAGTTTGTTGCAGGATCAGCACATTACTTATTTCCTCCACCCTTGATCCCTGAATAATGCCATAACAGCAATAGTTTAACTTATATTTGAAACCCTACACCGCTGTCAATAACATTCTGAGTTACTTCAAATGTTTGGGTATGCACCCTGCCTTCTGATAACTCACTCCTCATTCTCACCCTTCACTTTCATGCTCACCCGGCACTCACAGTGATCACACTGCACTCACACTGAACACCATGCACTCACACCATTCACCTGCTCACCCTGCACTCACAGTGATCACTCTGCACTTGCGCTGTTCACCCTGTACCTCACACTGCAGTCATGCAAATATACTACTCACCCTGCACTGATTTGACACTTTACTCATCTGTCCCCTCACTGCTCAATCTGGAATCTCACTCAAACAAGCCCATTACTAACCACGCCTTCACTCGTCCCACTCTGCCCTCACATCTGCACGCAAATTCATATGGTCTCCTCACTCACTCCTCTTACCCTCCTCTCACCCTGTTGCATTGCTCACCGTCCACTCACATGGGCACCTCTGTAACCCACACAGCGCAGAGGGGTAATGTGCCTGCTACAAAGAACGTGTACCATGCAGATCACAGAACTGAATGTGAGTAAACAACGAGTGGCACTATAAAAAAAAATGAAATGTTGGTCAGAAAGGTGCTTGTAGGAGGCTGGCTTATTATATGGTGCTCACTTATGTAAGTGTAGCACCCTGCACTAAGCCAGACAACCCTTTTGGTGATGTTAGTGGTCTTAGACAATCATAGAAAGCGCTCTGTGTTCGCTGTAGAGAGCAGCCTTCAGGCTTATTCCAGAAGGAATGTAAAGCAGCTTGTTTTACCAGTACATAATCTTATGGTGTGAGTTAATTGAAAAAGAAACACATAGTGTACTTACAAAAATAGGTATTTATCATAATCACTCACTAACACATTGCAATATCTCCTACCCGGAGATATAACCCCAATACATAAAATAATTCAGTAATAGAACAGGTAAGTAGCACAAATACACATTGGTCTCCATGGGGAGACCAAACCATATACTAAAATAGTGGAATGCAAACCACACCTAAGTCGCGGTTGCAGTTTTAAAGAAGAAGGACCCTTCACAGTGGACTCTGAAGAAACCCAGTGGAAGATGGAAGGTTGGAGTGTCACCCCACGTGTGGATACCCCAGGACCTGGATACCTACACCCTGGAAGCCGGTGCATTTGTGTGAGGTGACGTCGGAAACCTCCTTAGACCACAATGGAGGACTTTAGTAAAGATGCTGAAGGCAAAGAAGGTGAAAAAGTCCAGTGGAACCCAAAGGTAGATTCAAGATGAGAAGAACCTGCAAGCAGAAGGGACAGAGTCTATGCCACTCAGGAGTGACCAGGAGGCACGGAAGAGGAATGCCCACCAATGTTGATAGAGGCAGGAGAGTTAACCGTGCCCTCAAAGTTGCAGCTGTGCAGACCAGGCGACATTCAGGATGACCGGGAGCTGGGTAGGAGCTATCCCACATCGGGTGTCGAGAGCCAGGAGGTCAGTGTCCGCCAGGGGCACCAACAAGCCCTGGCAACAGCAACAGACAGTTTTTGAAAAAGGTGCAATGTCAGGACCAGCAAGGTCCATGTGACTCACCATGATCAGGTAAGTCAAAGCAGGCCCAGAGAAAGCAGGGGAGCCAACTGGAGCCAAAGAAGACCCTCAAGAGGACCCACAGGCCAGAGGCATATTAGTCGCAAGTGGACCTCGAACAGATTGCCAGGGATGAAGGCCACGGTTCAGAGGGTGTGGTGAGGACGAAGATCTTGGCTGCAGAAGATGCTTGAGGCTGAAGCTTCTTGGAGCCAAAGATCTCTGGAGGAGAGAGTCAACAAGCCTTGCCAACAGCAAGTCGACACGGTGCACCGGGGTACTGCTCCATCGGTTCCAACAAGGGATACGGACTTCAAACTTGCTGTTAAGACAGGTCAGGCCTCGAGGGAGTTGCAGAACTAACACCCGTGGTCTTGAGCCTTTCGGAATCAGTGGGAGCCCAGGATCAGCAAACCAGTCAGCTGCCTTGGGGTGTCTGCAGATGCAGAGGGGTGACTCCTTCACTCCAAGGAAAGATTCCTTTGCGTCTCTTGGATGTCCACAGGCCCTGTGAAGAACCTGTATGGAGCACAAGCACAGACGCTGCAGAAGATTTGCAGAACAACGAGACCAGAAGCAGCAGGAGTCTTCCCAGTTGCGGTCTCGGTCCCCATCGCGAAGTCCAGAGTGCCCAGAAAGTCAAAGATGAAATGGAATTGGATCTGAATCTTGTCCCATGACGAATCTAGGGACCCACCCACAGGTAAGCACTTAAGTACACTAAGGAGAGTATTGAGACGATTCAGGGGTCCCTCCCAGAAGTGAGGCTGGACAGTGGGGGGGATACTTCCATGTCCTTTCTCCAGTTTCACGCCAGAGCAGGAGGCAATGGCTCTCTGACCTGGTTTAAACTGGAGTATGCAAGCAGGGCACCAAATGTGCACTTCAAGCAGTCTCAGTGATGCTGGTAAGTGCCCCCACCCTGTCCCAATACACTAAATCCTGTCTGGAAGGTGGTTACACCTCCTTGTGTCAGGAAACCTATTGTCCAGCCTTCCCCTGCCCAAACCTGGGTGGCAGAATCGTGTCTCCGGTCATCAGCAGTCATAGCTTGCAGTCCTGGTCTAGAAGATTGGCACCAGGCACTGAGGGCCTCCGGGAGGAGATTTACAGTGCATGGAATCATACCCCAATACCGTAAAAAGGTGTTGGGGTATGATTCCAAATGTTTGATACCAAATACAACGAGGTTCATTACAGCCAGTTTAGAGATGGACATGACGCATGGCCACTCTATGTATCGTAATGGCTAATGGACTCACAACCCAGGAGAATGGACTCCGAAGGTTACAGGTCTGCCCTGCTCATGTCGGGGCACCCTCATACTTAGAACCAAGCATCCTGTCTTCAGGATTGAGAGGCCTGCCTTTTGGGTGACTTATAGGTTTGAAGTGCAGTGACCTCAGATATAGATAAACCTATATCTGTCGTACGTGGTGCTAGCGCCAGCTTACACAGGCTGAAATGGCAGGCCCATAGTCACAATTTGAGTGGTCCCTCGTGGGTGGCATGATACATGCTTCAGCCCATGGGGGACCCCTGGTGTATGTATGCCCTGGGTACCTTAGTACCATATACTAGAGACTTACAAGGGTACATCGGTAGCTGATCTGGGGGTACCTAAGTACTCACTCACCATGTCCAATTTAGGGAGGAAGCACAGAGACTGGGGTCCTGATTAGCAGGACCCCAGTCAGAGTAGTCAGAAAAACATAAAGACACCAGAAAAAAGTGGGGGTGACCACGAAAGCTGATCCTACTTTCCTACAGTGCTATAGAGAGATGAGGTGCATTGTTGGTGAGTGGTAGTGAGGGAATTAATGGAGCAGGAGGAAATGGTGTATAGGGTGCCAAAACAAAACTGTTGCACCGTGTGCGACCAGTGCTTGGGCCAGCCCTGGCTGGGAGTGTTCAGGTCTAGTTGCTCCCCTGCTTGAACACAAGGCTAATAAAAAAAAAACATAAAAACCTGGAAGCTCTCCTGCTGTGAGGGTTCTTAGGGGCGCATGCAACCTTCACGCTTCTTTGTCCAGAGATCCTGATACCGCCCGTGCGACCTTCACAGGCCCACGAGGTAACCCGGCTTGAGTGCACACATAAGGAAAGTGTATAAACTCTCTCTCAGTACTAGTTTGGGGCAATTGCTTTTATTTAGAGCCGCGGCAGTCTGGTCCTCAGTGCCTTTTCTTTAAGTCGAGCCAGGTCGGTTCTCCGGCCTCTCGGGATCCGACCACCCTTCGGGCTGCTTGATCTGGTCATCGTGTTTTGTCCCTTCATCCTCACGGTTCTTGCGGCTTGATCTGCTCCTCCTCATCCGCAGTGATTTCGTCTTGTGGCTTTCCTGGCAGGCGCGTGGCGTCTCCCTCAATGTGGTTTCCCCCTTCCATTCCACGGACACACATGCGACAGCAGCATCATACACCTGGGCCAGACCCACAACAAGAACATTGCTTGTGACTTCCTTTGAGCCGACTGTATCGGCCATAACTGGGTCTCCGGCTGCCTGAACTGCCCGTTGGTCACAGACTACTTACTAAGTAGGTTGCTCCTAGAGACAAGAGTAACATGCTAGGATGAATGAATGAAAAGACATTTATAAAGCAAATGGCTACCCAGGAGCGTCCCAGTGTCCCAGGATGGTAGGTGCTTCTTGTTTTCTATGTATACGCAAGATCCAGTGCTGGTCTGTCAGCTTCAAAACTCAGAAGCGATTAAAAAAATACCTATCACTGTGATTATTTGGTATTTATCATAGATTTATGGGCTTTACCTTACTTCTATTTGACAGGATGGTGATGCTTCGTATATTAGGATAACATGATATTTGGAATTGTATTGACTTACTGGGTTTAACATAAAGAGGAAAGCACATTGAGCATATACAGTAAAGTCCTTGCTCAATCTTTGTCATATTATAACATCAATGTTACATATGTCATGTAGTTGAGAAGAGGGGTACAAACATCCCCACAATTAATAACAGCTAATGAACGCTAGGGGGCCCTTATACTGATGAATTTGATCATTGTGCCTGTGCTTAGTAGATAAGCGCAAAGATGCCATTAGCTTTCCTTGTGGCTTGATGCCTGGTGATTATTTTGTCAAATGTTTATAGCTGCTCACTGCAGTACAATAACACTTTCAACCAGGTACCACATGCTGGTATGGAGGCCCTGCCGCAGTATTAGCCAATTCTCTTTTTTTTCCATCAAAAGACCAAGTGCTGTATATGTTTTGACATTTGCCAGCATCTCTTCAACATACCCGACTTAGCTAACTTTGGGGTCCGGCTTTACTGCTGAATCAATCATTAAAATGTCCTCTGTAATCTCACGCCAGTGGTTTCCTGGGGGAGGCATGCTCAAACAAGAAGCAGAAAACCTGCATCTGCTGTACATCTTCAGCATGGTGCAGAGCAGGAATATCGACGGAGAAATATCGTGGGACCTAAATATCGCCGCAAAAATATAGTGGGGAAGAAATATAGACAATAAAAATATAGTTGACAAGAATATCGAATGACAGATAAGTAATAATATTATTAATAATGTTATGTATTTTAGTGTTTTTAATGAGAATTGTTTGTCATTTTATTAAATGTTTTAGAATTTTAATAGTTATTAATTTATCTTAAGTTTAATTCTGCGTTATTAGTTCCGTAGCAGGTTGTGGGTTTATAGGGGATTATGGTGGGAAATAATTTAATTATATATATTTAAATAATAATTTATAGTAGTTAACTTTGTTTTTGCAAGTTAGAATATTGCGTTTTTAGGTCCGTAGCGGGTTGTGGGTGTATAGGGGAATAGGTTTGGAAGCAATTTAATTATATAAAATGTATTGAATAATTAATGTGTTAATTGATTAATTAGAAATAGTTTAATAGTTTATTACTGTGTTGTTAATTAATTTCAAATAGTCAATTATTATTTAATTATCTTAATTGTTATAATTAAATATTTTTAAATTAATTACCATGAATTAATTAGTAATCAATAAATGCAATTGTGTAATTATATTAGGTGTGTGTTGTGGTGTTTATATTTGTAAATGGTGTGAAAGGTGGTAAGTAATTAATTTTTTATTGATAAATAATAATAATACATTAATTTTGATTAATTAATTAGTAATTATTAAATGTACTTGTGTAATTAATTTGAGGTGTGTGTTTTGGATATTATAGTGTTAAACAATGTGTAATTAATTATGTTTTATTATCTTTGTCAATAATAATAATATATTTTAATTTATATAATGATTATGCTAATGTTGGAAATTAAATTTAATAAAAATGTTGATGGTTTAGTTTTTTATTGTTTTGTGGTCCAGCGCTTTCCCTACTGGAGTGGAATAGTAATTTGTACCCCTCCTCTCTCCAGCGCTTTCACAACTGTTGTACTCACTGGAGTGGGAGTAGTATTTTTTACCCCTCCGCTATCCAAAACTTTCCCTACTGTTGCACTCTCTAGAGTGGGAATAGTCATTTTTACCCCTCCGCTATCCAGTGCTTTCCCTACTGTTGCACTCACTGGAGTTGGAATAATAATTTTTACCCTCCCGCTATCCAACGCTTTCCCTACTGTTGCACTCACTGGAGTGGGAATAGTAATTTTTACCTCTACGCTATCCAACGCTTTCCATATTGGTGCACTCATTGGAGTTGGAACCACACGGTGCCTGCCGCTTCGTGTATGCAAATGCATACATGCATGTTTAGCATTGTAGCGGGCGGTGCAGAGAGCACCTCCTGCCACAATGTTAAACATGAGGGATGTGCCCACCACTGTGGCAGGCGCATCCTAATCCCCACCACTGGACCCCCGCACTTATGGCGGGTGGTCCCATTCCTCGTGAGGATGGCGGGCAAAGTCCGCCCGCCATCCTAATGACCTCCTTAGTATTTTTAATATCCTATTTTGTTTGGCTGTTCGAGCACCAGCTATTTAGGCATCCCTGGTAACAACTTTAAATGCTTTCCATAGTGTGCACGCACTTCCTACTGAGCTAGTACTCAGTAAGTTCCTTTTTAATGTCATCCATATACACTCCGTCTATAAGTGCACCACGTGGTAGCGGCCAACCATGTGATTTGTCTGTGTGGCGGGTGTTTGAAGGCTAAGTAGCACTGGGGAGTGATCAAATTGTTCTTGGTAGGTGGGTGACAGCACAAGTGGCAATGTATTTAGTGATTATCCAGTAGTCTTACAGAACCATGGATTATAGACAGTGGATATAAATGTTCCCAATTCGGTTCAGTGATTTATGCCACATTTGTGTGACACATTATTATACAAGGTTTATCTACAAAATGAAGAAGCATTATTATAAATATATTGTTGCTGCTTAGATTTATTATTTTTATTGTTCCTCTTTATTAATCATATGAGACATGTGATAACCATCTTGGTACACTTGCATATGATTGAATTATGATATTCTTATCATGTGCGTTAGATTTGGGGGTCTCTAGTTGACAGAGGTAGGTACCTTTGACAAAATAGGGAGACTTGCGTCTAGTCAGGGTAAGGGGGTATGGAGAACCGGGTTATTTAGAACCCAGCGGTGCCAGGGGACACACCCGAAATCTCCGGATTCACCGGTCTCAGAATTACAGAAACGTGGCAGCTTCTTGGTGACATCAAAGATCAAATTTATTGGCTGCAACCAGTAACAGAGGTCCACGAAGTACAGTGGCTGTATATTCGTAGGAGACTGCTCAATCTTACAAAGCCAGTCAACCCTTTTTATACAAAATATTGTGCTTCAGGCAAACATTCCTTATTTACAGTGAACCAATCCCATGTGTACACGACATAAGCATTGCATGACGAACCCACATTTCATTGTCCTGCCCACCATCAATTACCCGGCAAGGCCCAACACTCTTCATCAGATAAATCGGACGGACCCCTAATAATAACCCTAATAAAAACGGGCACCTCCTCATCGTAAAACAGGCCATAAAGAAAGGAGCAGAGACAGGTGTGAGTAAGATAAGACATAGTTGTGTGCAATAAAGGGTTTATGGTGTTTTGTGCCTTGATCCTCAATCTCGACCAGCTGCTGGGAAAGGAACTGGCCTAACAGGTTTGGCTTCGGGCAACGGAGTCAGCTTGCCCAGGTCACACAGAAGTCAGCTAAAGGTGTAGGTGTCCCAAGACTCGTTCGGCCTTGGTGTACGTGTCCCAAGACTCGTTCGGTCTTAGTCATCGGCCTATGTGAGGGCAACCACAAAATGGCTTGCCGTACACAAAATGGAACCCGAGGGTTCAGAACGGAATCCCATATTTTATAGTGAATCTATCACTCGAACATGACGAAAACTCTCGTACATACTATACTCGCCATTCTCGGTCTGCTGATATCAAAATCGTAATGATACGATGATATTTATGAAACGGGTCCAGAATTCACGGAACCTCAGACCCTCCATTTGCCCTTACATAGGAAATAACCTAAACCCATGTCAGTCTGAATCTAGGTCTATACTCATAAAATCATTGAGATGTTGCTGTAGCATCATCCTATTACTTAGCACGTCTCTCGGCACAGGTCTCCTTGCACACGATGTAGCACAAAGGCCTCATATAGCAGGAGCACATTGCACACAAAGACAGAACAGGAAAAGAATGGCTAAGATCATCCCAATGACCATCAGAATCTTCCATCCCCACGTGGATAGCAGTTCCCAGAACCATTCCATCAACGACCAATCTCCTTTATTTACGTGTATAGATTCAGAGATCTTATGTAACTGGGAAATGGCCTGGTACACTGTCGGAGCATTGTCTGGAATGAAAACGCAGCAACTTGATTGGATCACTTTACATACCCCACCTCGATCTGCAAGTATGACATCTAACGCAACCCTGTTCTGGAGAGTCATAAGGCGATCCGACTGGAGCTCAGCAGTCAAGTTACTAAGAGCACCGGCAGTTTCAACTACGGTGGACTCAACCACTCTCGTCAATTGCCGTATGTTCCTGCTGTTAACCATAGGTCCCCGAAACGGCAGAAAGCCCTTCAAGAAATCTCCCAATTCTTGTCCTGCAGTATCTTCCTTACTGAAGACACCTCTAACAACTCTTGTCTTGTGGTAATCTGCCGCAGCTGTATAGGTGGGAGGCAACAGGAACGAGACAAAACATGTGCCCGAGAAATCAGGGGGCAACCATGTGTATGCTCTGTCGTAACAGACAAAATAGGTACCCTTAGCTGCTAGAAACGATGGGGAAGTCTGGGACGCAAAAACATGCGTCTCAGTGCAGATACTCTTCCCTAACTGAGCTCTCGGATTCTTGCCCTTACCTAGCAGACAAAGATGACCCTGATGGGGTACGATCCAAATCGGAGAGGATCTTTTCGCTCGCTGTTTCTCACTCAGACTAACTCCATATCCAGTCACGTTCCATTCAATATACGCTAGTGTCTCATCTCTCGGGATAGTCTCATAGGAAGTAGCTCCTCTAAGCAGGTCTACTATACCCTTAACTAGAGCACTATTCTTTGGATTGTCCTTCACAGAACGCAGGGGGTGGACTTCACAAGCATAAATGAACATCGTTCTGTATGCCCACACAGAACCATTGTAGCTGAATGGCAGGACCAGGTAATGAATACCTTTATGTATGTAGGCATGTATGTATGTATGTATGTATGTATGTAGGCATACTTATATAGTGCGTCTGTCACCCAGAGGGCATCCTGGCGCTTTATCAGTAGTATGAGGCATAAGACCACACACCCAACAGTTAGTTGTGTTCACTACTAATTGGTGTTGGTGTAGAAGCTGAACAAAGGAGTTATTGACAAACTCTAATCTTCTAACGGACTCATGTTCAGGCAGGGGGTGATAAGAATGCGAAGAGACAGTAGAAGAAGGCATGGGCTGTGTAGTGGGTGCAAACGTCACTTGAAAAGAGAATAAAACATATCCTATTAAAAACATCGTTACTCTAAATAACATAAAAAGGCATAATATCAGAAAACGTTTTCTAGTCATCATTGTACACATTTTGGCTCTAAAATTCATCTCTTTAGCAGGTCTCTCCATCTCGAAAAACTCCATCCTCTAACCTTGCTGCTCACGGAGGTAGGGTGTTCCGTGCTAAGGAATGCGCCTGTCAGTCCAAAGGAAACGCCCAAGGACCAACCAGAACCGTCGACCTTGCGTCTTCGGCTTGCACTCCAAAGACTTGACGCCGCGACCCTACAGCTGAACCCGGATGGTGGTTCGAAAAACAAAAATCAAAATAGTTTCTCAGATGAGAGAGCTGCACTTTCAAAAATAGCAAAGAAAAGGAATTTTTATTTATTTGTCCATAGTTCTTGACCTCAAATTATAACAGCTTTTCTTTGGTAATGTCTCATCACGAAACAATAGGTCAGGCTCAGTAGTGTCCGATCGAACTGACGGTAGCACAGCTTCTTCCAGAAGGTCGTCACTTTCACGCTCAGAGTTTGTCCCCATTAAACGTGCATCGCTGAAAGGCAGAAAACGAGGCACAGTTTCAGAATCTGCAATACCCTCCTGGACCCACCGGTCGTACGGTAGAGGCAAAGGGACCCTCTTACAGTGTACGCCGTGGATCCAGTTCTTTTTTCCTTGCACTCGTACTGCAGATCGTGTCGACAACAGGACTAAGTAGGGGCCGATCCAACGGGGCTGATCGTTCTTTGTTCGCTGGAAATTCTTTATTAGCACCCATGATCCAGGATCGATGACATGTCCTGGATCTTCAGAAGCCTGAGGCAAAGTATCATGAACCTGTTGGTGTAAAACACGCAATTTAGCCGTCAAATCATACAGATAGTCAAGCAGTACAGGGTTTTCAATCTCGCTAAACTTTCTCGGCCTCGGCACTCCCCATATGTTTGCCGGGCGAACAAAAATGTCATATGGACTAAGTCCCACTCAAGAATGCACAGTCATCCTAGTCGATGAAAGTGCTAATGGCAATGCATCAGGCCATTTAAGACCAGAGCTCGCTTGTATCTTGGCCAGTTTCAGTTTAAGAGTGCCATTATAGCACTCAACTAAACCAGCTGATTGGGGGTGATTGGCAGCGTGGAACTTCTGCCGGATTCCTAAGCCATCACACACTCTCTTCATCGCTTGACCCACAAATTCACTCCCATTATCACTCCAGACCATTCTCGGCAAGCCATACCTAGGGAAAAACTCTTTGACAAGGGCTTTAGCTGTGGACAAGGCAGTGTTATCTTTCAGGGGATATGCTCCTACCCATCTTGAAAAGGCACAAACAACCACGAGTACATACTTCAAATTGTTGCACCTCTCCATGTGGATAAAATCTAGCTGCAAAACCTCGAACGGATACGTCGGAGGCGCAACATGGCCAGCTGGAGTTGGAGTTCCCTTACCAGGATTGTATTTCAGACAAACCATACAATTCTTGACCACATTCTCTGCACACTTAGGAATTCCAGCATTTTGCCATACTGGAGCCAACACCTTACAGATCCCTTTCGCACTGATATGAGCCATCCGATGCGCCATCGTAACTACTGTAAGCAAGTACGCATCGGGTAACAACCATCGCTGATGCTCTGACAACTCAACCCAACAACCATTCGAATCCAATATACCCGTACTCTCTCTCCACACACTCAACTCTTTCTCTGTAGCTTCAGCTTGAATCGACTTTACACTCTCTACCGTATCTTCAAACATTCCTCTATCCGGAACCGATCTCGCCGGACCCGCAACATACATTCGACTCATCACATCCCTTGCCACGTCTTTCGCAACTTCGTCCGCAAACGCATTACCGCGACCAACATCATCGGTAACCTTCTTGTGTGCACTGCATTTTACAATCGCAACTTGCAACGGTAAGGTAAGTGACTCCAGGAGCTCATTCACCAATTGACCATGCTGTATCTTCGTTCCATGAGACGTGAGGAACCCACGTTCCTTCCACAAACGTCCAAAACTATGAGCCACACCAAACGCATACTGGCTGTCAGTGTATATGGTCACTTTCTTTCCTCTTGATAACACACACGCTCTCGTAAGTACAATCAACTCCGCTGCTTGGGCTGAATTATGTGGGATACGTGCAGCTTCAACGATCGTATGCAAAGTGGTAACAGCATATGCCGCAGTCGTATCACCATTCGGAAGCTTGAAGCACGAACCATCCACCCATAAGGTACCATCACATTCCGCAAAAGGAGTGTCCCTAAGATCTATTCTCCCTTTCGTTTCTTCCTCTGTCCTCAGATAACAATCATGCTGTTCAGAAACATCTGTCTCCACTGAAGTCGGCAACAACGTGGCTGGATTCAACGTGTTGCATCTCTTTATGTGCACCTGGCTCGCTAGGAGTGTCAACTCATAACCGGACAATCGAGCACTAGTTAAGTGCTGTGTCTTGGTCCTATTTAACAACGTGTCCACTGCATGTGGAACAATCACAACCAGCGTATTATTCATCACCAAACCAGCAAACTGTCGAATAGAAATGGCTGCAGCCGCTGTGGCTCTCAAACAACTCGGCAACGCTCTAGCTACCGGATCCAAGATCGACGAGAAATACGCACATGGACGTTGCTTATCGCCGAACTGTTGTGTCAAAACTGACAACGCACATCCTTCTCTCTCGTGGACATAGAGCGTAAAGGGCTTACTGTAGTCGGGAGTACCCAACACAGGAGCCGAACACAATGCATCACGCAATTCAGAAAAACTCTTTTCACATTCGTCACTCCAAGGAACAGGATTCGGAGTATCCTTAACAGTAAGAGCTAACAAAGGTTTCGCAAGAAGCGAAAAATTTGGAATCCACGGTCTACAATACGACGTAATACCTAGGAAAGCACGCATTTCTCTCTGTGTAATTGGCACACTCATTTTTGCAATCGCTTGAATTCGTTCTGGGGTCAGTCTTCTTCCCTCCTTCGATAAGAGATGACCTAAGTAGGTCACTTCTTGTCGACAATACTGTAATTTCGAAAGAGACACCTTGTGATGGATGTCAGACAGATGACGCAACAATGACAGAGTAGCTTCTTTACAAATTTCCTCAGTATCGGCAGCGACTAACAAATCGTCGACGTACTGAAGAAGAGCAGCACCATCAGGCAAGACAATCGTATCAAGCTGTGATTTCAATGCCTGGCTGTAGATTGATGGACTCTCACAATAGCCTTGAGGAGCGCGCTTGAACCGGAAGATTCGGCCTCCTAAACAGAAGCCAAAAATATCCCTAATCTCCTCGGCAATCGGGATGCTGAAGAAAGCATTCTTCAAATCAATCACCGAAAACCAAGTGGCTTAAGCTGGAATCATAGTCAATAAGGCAGTGATATCCGGAACAACAGGAAATTGTGGCACGACGATTTTGTTAACTTCTCTAAGATCGATCACAAACCTGTAAACAGGCAGCTGAGAAGAGTCAGTACGTTTCAAGACCGGCAAAACAGGACTATTGCACACATTACCTCTTGTTTCCTCTATCACATCTTTCTCAATTAGATCATGGATAATCGCTAACAACGCCCTTTCACCATCACTGGAGATCCTGTATTGGGGAATACGTGGCATTTTAACATTCGCTTTCAACGTCACAACATATGGTGGCATTTCCAAAAGACCCACATCATTAGGACCAGTAGCCCAAATAGTATCAGGAAGAGAAGACAATTCTGTCGGAAGTATATCCTTCGACAAATACATCGGGGACACCACTTTCTTACCCTATGTAAGTTGTACTCCCGAAGGAGAACAATACAACGTCGCATACAATCTTTTCAATAGATCTAATCCCAACAAGTTCTCACCACAACCTGTCGTCAGAATAAGGGGTGCTTCGAATTCACGAGGTCCAACAGAAAGAGACATAGGACTAGAAATCGGGGTTCTAACTGGGGCGCCAGAAAAACCTACTGAAACATTCGTTAAGCCAGACAAAGGTGCGCCAGGGAGTCTAGAGTGCATAATAGAACTCTTTGCAGCACCAGTATCCAACAGAAAAGGCTCTGACACACCTGATGTAATAACTTCAACATAAGGTCCACTCTGATCTACTGGAATTGAAACAACTCCCTCTCTTTGTCCGTGTCTGTCCTAGCAATCATTACCATCCATATTCTCACCTTCGACATAGTAGTCGTCAGCATAGTACTGAGTCGTCCTACTAGACGCACCATTCTGCTGATCAAAACTATTCATCGTATTTTGTGGAGGAAAGGAACGCGCGTTCTGGGGGAAACCTCCACGTCCCCTACCTCTAGGAGCTTGTTGAAAACCTCGATCTCTTGCACCAGAAACACCATTCGCACGCTGTAACAGAATCGGGCAACTCATTTTAAAATGACCTTCTTCCTTGCAATATGAACACTGATTAGGGCCTACAGGAAAACGTGGCTGAGAAGACTCAAACCTTTGCGAGTTTCTCTGAAACTGTTGAGGCTGCTGATGTTCATGCGGATTACTGCGAGGCGGATACGCTTGCTGTAATAGGACCTTCGTCTTTAACTCTTTAGTCTTTTTGTCTGCTCTATCCTTCTCATCTTTATCCCTATTTTCGTAATATTGCGAAGTAGCCAATATCTGTGCTGATGAGGAAACAGCCCAAGAACTCTCTGAATCTTTCAACTTCTTACACAGTTCTGGAAGCAAATTATGCACAAACTTGTCAACAAACAACCGTTGACCACCTTCCGTACTCATGTCTTGACCACTACGGTCAATAAACGTCTCTTCGAACCTGGTGAAGAAGTCAGATACACTTTCATCTTTCTTCTGCTTACACGCAGACAATTTTTCCCAGTTTACTCTCATAGCCGGCATTAAGGTCTTCATGTAAGTAACGATCCTACCCGGGAGTTCTGCAACTAAAGGCTCAGGTTTAGCACCACCAACTTGTCGGCCATCTGCAGCAGCAATATTAACCCATGAATCACCTAACTCTTGCACATGATCTGTATGACGAATCAAACCCCATAAAGGCTGTGGAACAACATTCCCAAACAACATGTCTATATCAGCTAGATTCATAACGCATGAGTCTGCAGTCTGTGATAATTCTTTGTAATACCCTGCAGGATTTTACGGGGATCAGGTAAGGTTTGCTTAAGAGCCAAGACTTCAGCTCGCTTCCACGGAACATGTACCCAAACACGTTGAAAATGAGCCGGTACGGCATCAATATGAAGAGCGGCATCGGCCTGAATTGCTTCCTTCCACACTGGAGGAACCTCTCTCATGGGATATTGTCTCACCTTCCTCCTAACAGAAGGATCAGGCTCAAACTACGACTGAGAAGGAGACTCACTCCTAAACGACAACAACGTCGCAACTGCTTTCTCAACGTTGGAACCCACAATCGTACCTTGCGCAAACTCAGACTGTACACGGAACAACTCAGGCGGAGTCTGTCCCAAATCATCATCTTCCCATTCTTCACGAAGGAAAAGACACACCTCGAAAACATATCTCTGCTTCGGTGCTTCCCACTGACGGAAGACATCCATAACAGACTCTACGTCGTATCTTGAAGGACTAGTAACCCATTTACGCGCCAAACGATCCAATATTTCCCGCACTCGGGAGTCAGGCAGTTGGCTACGCAACTGTTTGTGCTCTGAAACAGGGGTCACACTCGATGACCCAAAGAAAGGAGATAGAAAGCTAGCAACAGTATCAGTCATTCTCGGTCGAACAGAAGGAGAAGTTGACAGAAGAACAGGAGGAAAAACAGGATGAGACAAAGCAGACGCAGAGGCAGTATCAGAAGGAATATCAGGAACAGTAGGCAACACAGGAGGTAAAGTCGTAGGAATTAAAGACGAAGCAGGTAGGAAAGTTGGCGGCACTTGAGGAGGCTGCGCCAAAGGAGTAGGAGCCAACTGAAGAAAAGCTGGCGGCGGAGGAATAACCGGAGGCAAAACAACCGGAGGCTGCGCAACTAAAGGTTGCGGAGGTGCTGTAGCACTCTGTATATAAGGGGGTGGCGAACTCAACAAATGCCACATCAAAGGATCTTTCTCAAGTTCCTCCGCTGCATCCTGCTGAAGGGTTGACAAAACTGGATAGCACTTATCAATCGCCATTTTACGTTGCCTGTGCAAATGCTCACTCGCTTGTTCCTCCTCGTTATCTTTAAACTGTATAGCAGCTTGCATTATCGAGATACCCCTCTCTCTTTTATTTCGCTTTGCTAATTTAATTTCCTTCTGTTTGGCTTCCTTTCGCCATAGGCGGAAAGAGTCAAACATTGCCGGCCGGGCTTTCTTCTTAAAGAGTTTAACCTCTAGATTATCTAAAATCTCTGTGTCGTAACTACCATATTGGGGCCATTTTAGGACACCGTCCTTCCTGGTGTATCGGATCCATACTTCATTATACGTGATAGGACCCACACCATGCTTCACATAGAGCTCATATGTTGGAGTTCTAATTGGAGGAACCGGACATGAGTCCTCCAATCGGGAATCCCTATTTCGACCACAACAAAACAAATTGCCAAGTTTGCTAAGACCAGGCATCTGTGCTCACTAGTCTAGCTTCAAACTTCAAGGGATTATTGAATACGATAGTCTCGTGAATACACGAGTCCCTCGGCTTTGGTACTTGCAAGTTCCAAATCAAAGATCCCAAGGGGTTACCCAAAGACTAAGAACCAAAACTAAGGACTGGGAGACGCTCCACTCATACTTAACTGAGGTATCGATGACGTCACCAGAAGACCCGTCTATCGTCTCGCTCTACAAATCGTCTAAGGCTCCAAGACAGGGTGACAGTCAGGGCAGCAGTCCTTTGTAGCCGTCCGAAAGCGGGGAACCTCACAGCAAAGACTTTCGGACCACGACGACATACAGGGGTCAATGAAGTGGCTGGCCTTCCTCCAGAATTTTCACACAAAGCTCCTCACGATCTTCAGGCTTGGACCGGTACCGCTGAAATCGTCCCACGTTGGGCGCCAAATGGAGAACCGGGTTATTTAGAACCCAGCGGTGCCAGGGGACACACCCGAAATCTCCGGATTCACCGGTTTCAGAATTACAGAAACGCGGCAACTTCTTGGTGACGTCAAAGATCAAATTTATTGGCTGCAACCAGTAACAGAGGTCCACGAAGTACAGTGGCTGTATATTCGTAGGAGACTGCTAAATCTTACAAAGCCAGTCAACCCTTTTTATACAAAATATTTTGCTTCAGTCAAATATTCCTTATTTACAGTAAACCAATCCCATGTGTACACGACAAAAGTATTGCATGATGAACCCACATTTCATTGTCCAGCCCACCATCAATTACCCGGCAAGGCCCAACACTCTTCATCAGATAAATCGGACGGACCCCTAATAAAAAACGGCACCTCCTCATCGTAAAACAGGCCATAAAGAAAGGAGAAGAGACAGGTGTGAGTAAGATAAGACATAGTTGTGTGCAATAAAGGGTTTATGGTGTCTTGTGCCTTGATCCTCAATCTCGACCGGCTGCTGGGAAAGGAACTGGCCTAACAGGTTTGGCTTCGGGCAACGGAGTCAGCTTGCCCAGGTCACACAGAAGTCAGCTAAAGGTGTACGTGTCCCAAGACTCGTTCGCCCTTGGTGTACGTGTCCCAAGACTCGTTCGGTCTTAGTCATCAGCCTATGTGAGGGCAACCACAAAATGGCTGCCGTACACAAAATGGAAACCGAGGGTTCAGAACGGAATCCCATATTTCATAGTAAATCTATCACTCGAACATGACGAAAACTCTCGTACATACTATTCTCGCCATTCTCGGTCTGCTGATATCAAAATCGTAATGATACAATGATATTTATGAAACGGGTCCAGAATTCACGGAACCTCAGGTACACTCCTAAAACAGCCCCTGCTCACCCCCTTGGTAGCTTGGCATGAGCAGACAGGCTTATCTCAGAGGCTGTGTCAGGGGTGGGGGAATCCTATCGCCCGACGCCCGAACTATGTGGTTTTTATTGATGGGCAAGAAGATTTAATGTCTATTTTGTCCTACGGACAAGTAGACATTAAATCACGTCAAGAAAATAGGCTGCGGGCTTGCAGAGAGCCTTTGGAGCCTTTGGAGCCCTCCGATTGGCTAGCAGCCCATGACTTCACTGGGCTCTAGCCAGTGATTGGCTGGGGAGTGAAACGTCACTACTCTCAGCAAGCAGTTGAACTTCGGGACCTCCGCGAGCGAGAAAATTCCATTTGAGGTAAAATCAAAGCACTGCCAAGGTGTCCCCATAGCACTGATAGTGTTATTTTTCCCTGCATGGATACAGATTCCACTGAAATATTAGACTAGAACTTTAATGTCTGCTTGCCGTCGGCCCGTCGCTAATGCAGCATCATTGTGGCTGCAGAAAGCGCGGGCTGACTCATCACTTCTCTTGCCGACTGCTCACGTTTCTTTTGGTATGCAGAGTGGATTAAAAGTCCCTTTCATACCAGACGTCTAACACTGATTGGGCAATTTCTCTCACAAATGAGCGATATCTTTCCCATTTGTGAGAGAAAATGCTCAATTTGCCAGTGCCTATTTTCTGGGATTAATTTAGCCCGTTGTGCGCATTCTTTTTAAAACTGCAAATGCCTCAGCATCGTCGCTGCAGTGTATCTTTAATAATTGTAAAAGGAGACTTAACTGTTCCTTTGAAAGTTAGTTAATTGCGGGCAGCATGAGCACTGCACACATCGCCACATCAGTGCCAGGACTTCATGCGGGGGTTAAAAATACAATGATTTTAGAAAACGAAAGTAGCCGCCTCACTGTTCTAATGCTGACGGTGTTAAAAGCTCTTTGTGACCTGGATTAGTATTTGCACTGAAGAACGCTCCCTCCATCGCAAAAGGTCATGAAAGGCTCTCCAATTTCACCACCAAGGAGGCATGTAGGGTGCTTGTGTTTTGGCTGGGCAATTAATCAGCTTAATGTTCCGGCGTGACAAAGTGAGACAGCGCTGCACTGGGTGGGGGGTAAGAAGGAGGATCGAATACAGTAGCAGATTAAAAACCTCAGAAGGATAAAGTAAGTGAAGGTGGAGACAAAAGGAGAGCATGCAGTGATGTCAGGCGTGATCTACAGTGGAATAAAGTTATCTGCAGGCGTGTGCTTATGTGGTCGGAAGGGAGCTGCCTAACTGAGTATAAGGGGAGCAACTGTCAGAGAGAGCCACAAATTGTTTTACTTAATTTTGCAACTTCAGCTGCACCGCGCTCCAAGTGTAGCAGAGAATGCCTAAGGCGGATCACAGGGAGGCACCTGATGTACCTCTAGCAGCCACTTTGTTTTTCTCTGTGAAGACTACAATGATTGCCTTAATATTGTATTGGTGTCTGCCAGAATAATGTCCCCTCTGCATAGGTTCACATATCATTTGATATTTCTCGTGCAGCTGCCAACAGTGATACACTCAGAAATAAATAAGTGTCCTTGTAGTACTGTAACTGGCACTCATCTTAGCGCTCCAATGTGTTCAGGTAGAGTTTGCGCTATTAAACTGCAAAAAAAAGTCATTTTTTTATTAGAAATGTACTTTCAGTGAGTCTCAAGGTCAGATGCAAGTGTAGTCATGTCTTAAAATAACTCTGGCTAGAATATTAGAAACAAGGATAAATCTGGAAGTGGTGAGGAAGATATGAAGGGTACTAGTATTAAAGAAGAAGAGAAAATGCTGATTTCACTTAGCAGGAGTTCAATTCTGGTGGTGTGTTTATTTGATATGTGCTACCTTATACAAATAGATATGCAGAGCTCTGCCAATGAACACAACTAGATCAGTCTGACTGTGTGTGTGTGCTTGTGTGAAACAGGGGGGCTGGGCCTCTATGAACAGCTCTGCAATGCACTTCAGTTCTGCCTCCAATAAGCTCTGCAATAAGCTCTGCAAATACACATTCACGTTATTTTATTTAATCATAGCCCAGGATTCTTTTGGTGATTTTATCTCTGCAGTCTTACTGAATCATATGTTTGTGATGACTGTCAGTTATTTGTGATACGTCTGCATGCTCTGGTATGGTTCAGTATTCTGGATAGCTGTGCCTTGTTGGCGACAGATGTTCATTATTGGTGATCATGTTTTTTTTTTAAAGCAGTGAGTTAAGTAAGTACTGTTTGCAATTAGTTGTGACATTATGCAACATCCTGCTTGAGTGCAGAGTTTATTTACAGCAGTTGTCTGCTATTTGTGATGTGGCAGAATTCTTGACAGTCTGGAACTATTTAGATACTCTTTGTGAAAGAGAACCTGTTCTAGCTTGATAAATAAAAAAAAAGCTTCCATGCTTAAATTGTGTGATCTTAGGCAAATATTTTATTTCAACCAAACTAACTTTTTCTTTTTAAATAAGACTTCCTCCTATCCATTTTTACTGATTTTTACAGATAAATACAGACAGAAAACCATTTATTTTCTTATCTGAATTTATTTTTAAATATGGATAAAAACTGAAATTGGGTGCTTTTTGAGTGATTCTAAATACACTTTTTCATGATTGCCAGGCCAATAACTGTGTGGATTGATAGGTCAGGGGTTTAAAAAAAGGAACTTTAGTAAAGAGGCTTAAACAGCAGTAGATATGCACAAAGCTGATACTGAAATGTGCATATTTTCACACAAGTGCATTGATTTATCTTCTGCATGTGTTCATATCTGAAGCCTGGCAGGCATTCAAGCATGACTGCATTTTATTGGTTAAATAAATGCGGAAATATACCAGTTTCAGCTTTTTTTTCTTCATAAAAACCATAATAAATATGGATAAATACAGATAAAGTTGACAAAAAATAAATATGGATAATATACAGACCGAAATGTCAGAAAAATAAATACCACATAAAACCGGGAGCCCTATTCATGAGAATGGAAGCACTAATGTTGGTCTGCCGGAACCCTTATATTTGATGCGGGACGGGAGTAGGTGGGACAAGTGGATTTTACAGGACATGTAGATCTCAGTGGCATTTTGTCCCTTGGAGAAGTAGATTATTTGGAAAATTCCACACCCCTGCTGTGTGTAAAGCATTTGTGAACACACACACAGTAACCCAGTGACAACACTACTGATGGACACCCCGTAAGTTGTAGTATAAAAATAAGTATTTTTATACAGACTTAACACAAGACCACTAACGACAAAAATCCACAATACTGTACTTAAAAATGGTAGAAATAGCTCAGTTCTCTCAAGATATAAAATGCGAGACTTTGAGTTCAATGTACCTTAGGATGCGTAACACTATACAACGAAAGTGTTGCAGGGAAGGTGATGTGTCGGTTCCTTACACGCAAGAACGGTGATGCGTCGGGTCCCTACTGATGCGTAGGGGATGCATCGGTTCTTCTCTGTGAGGGGAGGTGATGCGTCGGTTTCTTACTGCGCTTCCGTGCTGATGCGACCAGCTGCGCCATGATGCGATGAAGATCCGGTGCAAAGAAACAAAGACGGCATCTTCTTGATGCGACACATTGCGTGCATGCCTGACGGCAGTGTGGCGACTCAACGATTCTTCTGAGCCGCGACAGGCCCTGCGACACGCTGCCCGGTGATGCAGAGGCATCTGGTGAGACATCGATCCTCTTCTCTGGCGATGTGAGGTGCTTCGGCGATGATGCGAAAGCTGCAGCGGCGGCGACAAGCTTCTCTGTTGATGCGGCGGCGTCTGATGCGACATTGATACTCTTTTCCGGTGGTGCGACGATAGCGGCTGCGGCGGCAACCTGCTTCTTCTTCGTGAGTCGCTCTTCCAGCTCATTGGGACACGCATTCCCTCAGAAAGCCCAACACAACTGCAGGCACTTCCAAAGAACTCTTGGGGAGCTGGGGGGTGAAGTCTGTTGTCCCTAAGACTTCAGAAGGAGGCAAGCTCTTTCTCAAGCCCTTGCAGATCCTTCACAAGTTGATGAAAGTACACAGAAAGTTCCCCGCTCTTCTCTTTGGCAGTTAGGCAACCACTGCAGGACAATCCTCCAAGCAGCAGTTCAGCTTAATGATGGTCTCTCCTCGGTTTCTCTGATTCCTCTCCTTAGCAAAGGTTTCTTCTTGTTTCCCAAAAGTGATCTAATTCTCTGGGGTCTGGTTCCCCCTTTTTATACACAGTTTCTCTTTGCTCTGATGGCAGAGAGGCCTTTGTCTAGTCCAAACCAGCTCTGGTCATTCCTGGAGCACTTTGTTAACTTGTCTCCTTCTTTCCTTTCACAGTGCAGTGCAGAGACATCAGACACACCACAGGAGGTGGAACCAGCATTGTGGAGGAAAGACACAGCCCTATTCAGGTCCCAGGTGCAACCACTCCCACCAATCTGCATGTAGATCTCTCTATTCAGCCCTGGGCTGACTCACCCTGTCTCCTGGAACCCCCCAGCCCCTGTCACTCAAACTCCAGACAAGGAATACACAACCTAGCAGAGGCAGACCTGGATGGTTAGACAAGAAAATACCTACTTTCTAAAAGTGGTATTTTCAAACACAGAATGTTAAAACCAACTTCACTAAAAGATGCATTTTATTCAGGCATACCAAACTCAAATTTCTACCTCTTTCCGTTAGTCAGTTAGGATTATAAGATGTGATAATCAAACTGCCCATTCTGGCCTATGGGGAACAGGTAGCCTTGCAATAGTGAAAAACGAAACAGGCTGTAATTCACTATCAGGACATGCCACACACACAAAGGCATGTCCTATCTTATATTTAAAATGCACCCTGCCCTTCAGCCTGCCATAGGGGTGACTAATATGAAGAAAAGGGAAGGTTTAGGAGCTGGCAAGTGGGTGCACTTGCCAGCCAACATGGCAGTACCAGGCTGCACACAGGCTCTGCAATGGCAGACATGAGACACACTTTACAAGCTGCTTCTGTGGGTGTCACAACCAGTGCTGCAGGTCCACCAGCAGCATTTGGTGTACAAGCCCTGGGCACTCCTGGTGCAA
Organism: Lissotriton vulgaris; assembly: GCF_964263255.1. Lineage (NCBI taxonomy): Eukaryota > Metazoa > Chordata > Amphibia > Caudata > Salamandridae > Lissotriton > Lissotriton vulgaris. The sequence goes on from NW_028252109.1 coordinate 162,583, forward strand.
TGTACTAGGGTCTGACAAGTAAACCAAATCAGCCAATCATGGAGTCACTAATCCATACATCAATGTACAATAGTGAGAGCATATGCACTTTAGCACTGATCAGCAGTGGTAAAGTGCCCACAGTCATAAAACCAACAAAAACAGGTCAGACAAAATACAGGAGGAAGGCAAAAAAGTTCAGGGATGACCCTGCAAAAAAGGTCAAGTCCAACAATGTGCCTACTGGAGCCCTGATATGATCCTTCGGTGTATGTGAACTTGATATATATTGATATGGACCTGGATGATATGGTCAGTAGGTGACACATATTTAGGATTCTAGTTATAATGCCCACTTGGACCTTGAGATAGGCTTTTTTATTTTGTGGATAATACCTGCATGATAATGTGTTATAACGATATATATTTATTCTATATTTATTATTCTTACTCCCCCCACAATATTGATTTGTGCACTGGAATAGTTCTGGCTCTAATTTATGTTGAACCCCTTCCTCTTTTTTCCTTTTATTTCGCTTTAATGTGGCCCTCTAAAAACAATGTACTGTACAGCCCTGTTTCTATGACCATTGCAACACAATGGGCCTAATTACAATGTAAGTCAAGTGTTCGACCGATAGAGTTGCGGACTGGAATAGCCCCACAATAGGTGGCCGAGTCTTACTCTTTACAAACAGACCAAGGACTTTGTCCTGAGATGCAACATCTGTCAGCAGATGAAGGGTTTCTCCGTAGCGCATCTACAACAGACCCCTCTCTTGATTTCAAACAAGTCCTTGTATTGTGTTTCTTTGGACCACTGTGGCCCCTTATCATCTGATGGGGCTTACAAGTACATCTTGGTGGGGCAGTGGATGTCTGCTCTCAATTCCTATGGGTAAGGCCACAGCGGTCGACTGACATCCTAACTGTTATAAAGGATCTGCGATTCTTTATCAGGACATATGCAAATGGCGTATTGCATTCCGACCAGGGTCCGGCGTTTTGCTCTTGGGCTTACAAAGAGGCAATGAAAAGTGTGGGTGTGACCCCGTGTCTCACATACCATCCCGAGCAAAGCGCAGTTGTAGAGAGAAAAAAACGGGACTTAAAGCAGTCTATAACAGCAAGGGTACTAGGCTCTGGTCGCAGTTCGGTCCATCACCTATATGGGGTCCAAAGGGCATTGAATAACATGCCAGGAAAATCCCTTGGTGGTTGGACTCCTTATGTGATCCTGTGTGGCAATAAGAGTTGGGTTCCAGACCTCGATACTGCCAGCACAGTGGTGGCAGAAAAACTGTTTTACAGGAATTAAATGATTAAAATGCACCGCTACTGGAGAAGTGAAGGTTGTCTGGCAAGAACTGGCTGAATCCCAAAGATTGAGGATCTGGTCAGAGAAAAGATTGTGGACAAGAAAGAGTTTGGACTACCATACAGAGTGCCTGTTCCTGTCCAGGCTGGAAGGTACACAAACTGTACTTCTTCTGCTCCCTGCCGAGACAAAGGGTTTGTCTCTATCGATCTAATCCCACCATGGGAAACATCCTTAACATCGCGGTCAGTACATCGCATAGCTGTTACATCGCAGTTGTTACAACGACCGTGATTTAACCAAGCTATGCCATTACAACACAAGTCTTTACATCGACTTGCGCTAGATGGCATGGTAACATTACAAATAGTGTACTTTAACATCCCAACACCTTCCCTACTGCTGAGTGGACTGGAGTTGGAATAGTAAATTACACTTTTCCAATGTTAGCACGCCATCTAGCGCAAGTGGATATAAAGACTTGCTTCTGCCCAAGTGCGGAGAAGCAAGAGCGGATGACATCCACATGTTTCAAAAATGCCCCGCATAACCAACTATTGGGAGGAGATTGGTAAGACACTGAACACGGTTCTGGGAACCAACATAACTGTAAGTACTTCTCTTATATTTTTTGGGATACACAACAATACAGGTGCTGATAAAAATAAACTAAATAAAAAACAGGAAAGCTTACTTTTTGTTTTAATGCTATTAGCGCGGAGAGAAATCTGCATTAATTGGGTTAAACCAGTCTCTCCAAGCCACACAAACTGGTTAAATTACACCATTAAAATCAATAACCTCGATAGAAACAGGAAATACACGAAGAGAACAAACTTTTGGGAAATTTGGGAACAGCATTTTCAAATTAATTAAAATCTTCTACTGGGTCATGGACAAACAAATCCAATGATTAACGCGATAAACCATAATACCAGGCAGAAATGATTTCTGCCGAGTAGTCAAACTGGCTAGCTCCCCCCCACTAACCAATGGTATTATTGGAAACGATAAAGGGTAAGTGGAGAAAAACTGATGGATCATAACAACGAAAGGGATACTCCCCAAAAACAACTTCGGAAAGTGATGGGGCTGTGAAGGCAAAGGCAACTAAAAAGATCATCAGACTCCAGAAACCTCCATATCTATACAATCGCAAAATGAGGATTATAAAAAAAAAAAAAAAGACTTGCATTTTAATGGCATAGCGTGGTAACATCGCAGTCGTTGTAATGACCGCGATGTAACGGCACACGTTGTACTGACTCGTGTTGTAACATCATACATCCCAAACCACACTATGTGGCGATTCTCAACAGTAAGCCGCATGCACTCCTGGGTCGGTACCAATGTCCTGTTGCTGCCATACATGAGGTTCAGATGGAAGCTTTAATTACAGATGAAGCCTGTGCTCTTCAACAAGAGACAACAATAAACAATAATGAAGTATGCCTTCTACCTGTTTCAAAAACAACGACAAATCTGCAGTCAACAAGTACGGACACACACATTTCTATTCATAACCCTGAAAATAACAATGTCTATGTCAATTTACCACAGACCAAATCTGCATCAAGTTCTAAACAATCTGCTGAGCTGATAAAGATAGATCAGACAGTGTCTGGGTACTTCATCGACTTTGATGAATTCTCCTCTGATGCTTCGGAGATCTCTCCGCCTCCACCACCCGACCATTTGTAATGAAGGTGCGTCTATTCTACCTGAAAAGAATATACTTCATCTCTCCATGGCTACATCTTTGGTTTACAATTGGATTCTTTTTCCTGGTTCTCTGGATTGGTTTTGTGACTGTATTCCTTCTACTGCTCAATGGCTATTTTGTCCCGGAACGCTCTGCAGTATAAATGATAAATTTGGATCTGAAACCACTCGCATCATCGCACCATGAACAAAGACAATTGTCCTTGGTGAACATTTAAGCTGTTCCATTTGTGGTTGGGTTTGTATGGGACAAGGTATAATTTCCCATTTGTTTAAACTTTCTTTAAAGGACATTATCACTCTAGTACTATTCATGATGATTGAGACATTATTACTGATGGAGCAGGATTTCACAAAAAGAAACCTGCTCGAATGAATACCCCCATAATACGTGCTAACAGTAAGTAGTAATAGAAAACAAACGTACACCTTACATAAACACGAGGCAAAGTTGCTTTGCGCATGCATGCACTAAAATTAAATATCATGTGAAAGATCTAAAACCATATTTACATAGTGCTTTGAAAGAAATGAGAAATTATGCATGACTTGGCTGCATGTGCATTTGTAGTTTGCATGTTGCATCTTGCTTTGAAATAATAATTAATGCTGCTTCCGCTTAAAGCTATGCTAGGAAAAATGGTAACAGGAAATAGTGCAAGGGTAGGTGGTAAACAGTGTAAGCTACGTTATCATATAATGAATGAATGCTCATTTTCCATTTGCTATAGTGAGATAGATAAGATGTGCACCCCTATATGGCGCTCTCTCAGATGCCATTTTCCCTTAACTTGGCCGAATAAGGGAGGGGCAGGATAAAGGAGTGAGATTGAACTGTCAAAGGCACACTGAAACACTGAGCACAGCAGAAGAAGTGCAGGGGTTGAAGGCCAATGTGATGATCGTCTGCCAAGAGATACGACTGACCATGGGACAGAAAAACGCTTTACGTGGACATTGCTTGAAATTATGTGCAATTGTAGCACGTGTAACGTGTGAACAGAACCATAATGAAAGCATGGGAATGGGTGTAGAACAATGAATAAGCCCCAACTCTGAATGAGATCACATTGGTGTGACCCACCACTTCCAAAGTCCACCAATCAGCTGTCAAGTTTAGTCAAATGTTTAAGCTGATGTGGGAAGGACATGTAAGTTTTAGGGTATAACTGGGGTGCCTTTGGTAGTGTGGTTAAGTTAGGCTGGCTTCAGAGAGAGAGAGGGGAGATGTGTCGTTGTGCATTGGTTTGCAGAGTGGCCTGGCTGTCCTGTCCCATTCCTGTCCCTGTATACTTTGTTCCCTGACTCAATTCGGGGAACCCCCACTATAACTTTGGCCAGAGTAGTGGTTTTCGTACAGATCCTTCGGGTTTGTATTATTCTCACCCGTTCTTGCAATACTATCTGCAAATGTATTTTGTCTCTGAAACTATTGTCTCTTCACCTAGCCTCTCTGTCATAGGTGTACAGAAACATATTATTTAGATAAATCTATTGTCTCTTCATTTCTCCCCTCCTTTAGATGTATTATGTTTCACATTTGATTGAACTGAATCTATCCACTCCTTCATGCATATTGTCATTATTTGATTGAGGAGTTTGTCTCTATTCTGAAATTGCTGATGTATTCTCTTCTGTCATATAGATACTGTATATCTTTATAATGTGTTAAGTTAGCATAGGCTCATTAAATGTTTAACCACATGCGCGCTGCTCTTCTTCTGCTGCTATGCTGACTTTTTTAAAAACCCATTGTTCATGACGAGCTGGGCTCGTCATCAGTGTTTGAGGAGGCTACACCATGACGAGCCCAGCTCGTCATCAGCCTCGAAGGGGTTAAACGCCATTTTTCCTTTTGCTGCTTCTGCACACAACACTTAATTGTTGATTTAGCTTTCAACCTAGTAGTTCGTTGTGGTTTACATGAGAATAATATGTTATTACTCTGATATCAGCTTTGCTTAATAAACTATGTCTGTACAGAGAGTGCTGAAGCTTCAGGAACAACACGATACAGAATTGTTATGAGGTCTGATCTTCGCGCCTTCATAGACATAACATAAGTGCAGCTTCTGCCAACTTTGGGCTTGAGGCGGGTTTTATATTGCTTTGCTTTAGACACAAAAACACACTTGATGCTGTCCGCATGCAGAGAGAGCTGGTGTATGCTGATGTGATCCCTTCATTCTAGGACACTGAGGTATGGGCCCGCCCTAATTCAACCCAAAGAGACCTTCTTAGCTAATAATATAATATGTGTGTTAGGGAGGGTGAGAAATAAGTGTTGTTAACCCTTATTCATTTACAGCATGTTAACATGCTGTCACCATTCGCTTTTTATGGACTAGTAACTATGCTGGTAACTTCGCTTCTGATAATATGTTTACTTGTATTGTCTAAGATACTGCGCCTGAGAAGACGGCATTAGTAAATAAACATTTCAAATGCACATGTGTTCTTCTTTACTCCATGTTCTGGTTTGAAATGATTGTATAACGAAAGAGTGCTCATGTGTTCCACGTATCCTGAGGTACTGTAAGTTCATGTTCTGGTTTGTCTAAACATTGGGAGTTTGCTATGACCAATGAGACACTGTAGCTAGCTCGGTAAGGGGTTTGTTGGGTACTGAGGTGAGTTTTGGGTCACCCTAATTCGCCGAGGTTCCAATCCTCTGTGCACAGTTCTGTGGGAGAACAGAAACCCTGCTACACTTCCTTTGTGAGTACAGTGTTTGCACTTGTGACCGTATGCATTGAGCATTTTTATCCTTTAATTTGAGATAAAGTTTTATTATTTTCACTGAGAGTCTGTGATTATTTAGCTGACTGAATAGTTAATTAGATCGCATTATCATTACCATCAACTATTCAACTAATTGGTTCATCGACCAAATAGAAGGAAAGTTAATATATAAGATAGATGAGTGTTTTGGGATATCACATATGAATAACAAAAGGAAAATAATTGAATATATATAAAATGACCCCAGGGCATCAGGCATTTGGGTGAATGTGTATGGGCCATTGTTCTGTGATATTATTTAGTATTGATCCCTGATCAGGTATTGGCCTTGCGCTGGATCATTTTCTTGGTAGCAGAGGATGGTTTAATTATTGATTAGTTTGATAATGATTATGGATTATTGATGATATGTTCTTAACATGAAGAGTTAGTGTCCCGTTCAATGTTGTCTGGAAGTTCGGGTACAGAGATGCCTGAGGAAATCCCAGGAATGGAATTAGCCTGAAATAGGCAGAAGAAGAGTGCGGATATAGAAGTCCCACTGCAGAAGTACTTTGTCTGTTGTAATATTATCGAAGCTACGGAGGGCTGTGGGTGTTATAATTAGGGAATTTCATATCTAAATAGAGTGTTTGAAATAGTGAAGTGTCCACTTTCAAAACTCTAGCCTTATCCCCAGGGGAGTACCAAGACCTCTTTTCACACTAAAAAGTTTTCTTGCAAAACTTTGGCCTTATCCCTAGAGGAGTAACAGGTCCTACTAGAGCTTGTTTAAAGAGTAAAATAGTAAATTAGGACTCATAGTGATGAAAAACCTCTTGGAAGAGATAAAACTATCTATTTAGTGAAACAGGCAAGGTAGCATTGTTTTGTGTTGTTACTAACAGAATTCTGATCAAGAAAAACGTAGAAAAATATTGTCGTATTATTTTGTAAAGAGAGGGTTAGTAGAAAGAGTAATACTGATGTCAGAAAAAGCCGCGCTGGCATTGGTCAGGTAGTGGGCGAGTACTGAGCTGTGATTAGTTGGTTGGTGTGAGCCGCGCTAGCATTGGCTGAAACATTGCTTACGTAGAGGTGCTCTGATTGGTTGGTTGGTGTGAGTCATGCTAGTATAGGACGAGAGCTGACAAATAGAATATGTAGAATTACGGAAGGATTTCCTTGTTGTTTTGTTGAAATACATTAGCGTAAAGTGTCAGAAAAATGAAGTTGCTTAAGAAAATAAAGAATTTCTTTATAAACGAAAAACCAATTGTGACCAGAGAAGGAATTCCTATTCCACCCCCAAAAACGCCTGCTTCTTATATGATGTTGTAGCGAGGATACCAATCAATCAATCATTCAATCATGACATTTGTAAAGCGTACTACATACCCGTGAGGGTCTCAAGGCCCTGGGGGGTTGGGGGTACTGCTACTGCTCAAACAGCCAGGTCTTGAGTCTTCTGAAGGACAACAGGTCTTGGGTCTGCTGTAGGTGGATGAGGAGGGTGTTCCAGGTCTTGGAGGTGAGGTGGGAGAACGATCTGCCGCCGGAGGTCGCTCTTTGGATGCGGGGGACTGTGGCCAGGGCGAGGTCGGTGGAGCGTAGCTGGCGGGTGGGGGTGTAGAAGTTGAGTCGGCTGTTGCAGTACGCTGGTCCAGTGTTGTGGAGTGCCTTGTGTGCATGGGTGAGGAGCTTGAAGGTTATCCTCTTGTTGACAGGGAGCCAGTGCAGGTCTCTCAGGTGGGGTGTGATGTGGCTGCGGCAAGGGATGTCGAGGATCAGGCGTGCAGAGGCGCTCTGGATGCGTTGAAGCCATTTCATGAGTTTGGCCAAGGCTTCTGCGTAGAGGGCGTTTCCGTAGTCCAAACTGCTGCTCTCGAGGGCCTGGGTGACCGTTTTTCTTGTTTCGGTGGGGATGTGGTAAGAGAATTGGGTGGAACACACAAAGGATGATGGTGTCATAGCTTTTCCACAGCATGGTACGTTTAATGTAAGGATAATGCAGAATTTGAGAAATCGAATGAATCGTGGAGAAGTGTGGCTCAGGGGGTGGAGAAGTGTGGCTCAGGGGTTAGAGGCGGCAGACCTGGAGCTTGAGTTCGGTCCGGGACCAGGGTTCAATTCCCCGCCTCGGCGGGTCTTGGGCTCAAAATTCCGCGGACTCGTTAATTCTCGCTCCGGTGCCTTCTCAGCTCACGGGTTCACACTCTGCGACTCTGGGCAATAGCTTGCTTAATCTCCACAACGGCCCCTCGCGGTGGGATGCCTGGCTTTCACCTTGTGGATACCCTGCCAGGGCTATCTCACAGGGGAATACCAGGACGGGTTCCCTAAGCAAGCGCCGAGATGCCCCAGGGTAAGTCGTGCGCTATATAAGACTTCATACTTTACTTTACTTTACTTTACTTTGATAGAAGCGAATCCCAGATTGACACAGTATGACGCCTTAGAAGAATGGGAGGTTGAGGCATTTGAAAGAGAGAGACATAGAAGTAACAGAAGTTACAGGAGTATGATATTTACATATCCTTTTGAGAGGAGGGAGGATACATTGAAAAGATGGAGGAGAGCAGTAAAAACAGAAGGATTGTACCCAGTTTTAGTTGCTGATAATCAAACAGGAGGCAAGTGTAAAGAGAAAAAGAAAAATATAGAGACTTCAAGTTTGAGAGGTGATCAAAATATTTCTGAGGATGATGAGTTTTTAGAGGACATTATGACCAAACGACCTCTGCCGTTTGAGAAAAAGTCACAGGAGGTGACTCCAAGTGCCCCACAGTTGGGAACCCCATTGACTCCACAAGAACCCGAAATAGCTAGGGTAGTGCGAGAAAATGAAGTGAATTTGCTGAATAAGGCAAGATTGGAGCAAGTACAGAAAATGAATCGGTTAAGTCTGAATGCAGAATCGTTGATGGTACCAGTGACAATTGGTCCCGTAGTTCCATTGTATGAGGAAAAACAACATTTGTCACAAGTACATACGGTGAAAGTTCTGAGAAGTGGTGTCAAGAATAAAATAGTGACGTGAAATAGTGACGATGACAAATGAGAATAGACAGGCTGATCCGAATGCTACATTGTATGACCTTCCGGTTTGTGAATTGACATCAGAGATCCCTAGAAGAAGCATACAAATTGACCCAAAAAAAATAGGGCCAATTGTCACTACAGTAGCAGGGAGTTCAGCAGGTCCCTCACCAGAAAAATTGAATAATTGTATACAGGAAATGACAAAGCTGAAACCGCAACCACAGATAATAAATGTGAGTCAATTGAAAGTAGATTTGGAAGAAATTATTATTGGCACAATAAGTCCAGATAGATTAGGCACTTACTTAGATGATGAACTGTTGTTTTTGTGTAAAAGCATTACTTGGAGAGTGAAGAATTTACATGAGAAAATATCTGAAGCTGCCAGTGAGTATGGAATAGACATAGAAAAGTCAAAAGTGTTGCAAAAATCATACAGGTTGGCTTTCACTGATAAGGATTTAGAGAGTTTGAATGCATCTGGAAAAAGATTACAGATAAAAGAGTTGATGAACATTTTGAAGAAATGGGGAGATGTAGATTGATGGAAAAATAGATGGACGAGAAAGAAGTGTGGTAAATAATTACTATTATCTTATCTTAGAATTTCTATATTAATAAATACTTTAGCTTAAGTAAAGAGAGGAGTCCGTGGTATTCGAGTAAAGAGGGATTTATTCAATAACTCGAGTTAAGGGAGAGCTCCTTCACCAAACGGGTTCAGGAGTGGTCTGATGTTTTATTCACACAACAGAATATTTATACAGTTTCAGGCAGTAGGCAAAAAGAAGAAGAAGAAGAAGAAGAAGAAGAAGAAGAAGGGAAGTGACAAGCAGTAATTTCCAACCAGATGTGTCAAGGTATGGGCGTGTCTTGTGTCTCGTGAGAGTGCATGCGGTGTGTCGAAATGTGCTCCTTTCAGTTGAAGGTCCTTCCTCAGCCGGGGGGTTTATCTCTGGCTTAGAGTCAAGAACAGGAACTCTCTCTTAAAACATGAACTATCTCGTTGGTTCTCAGAATTGGCCGAACCACAAGAATGTGTGGTCAATGAACGGAGGGGCCAGGTGCAGGATGTCTTGCTCGTAGGTCTGGAGACAAAAATGGATGACAAACGCAAAAATGGGTGCTGTCTGAATCAAAATGGTAAACAGGCAGAGAAGGGAAACGATGGGGCACAATTGTTAATTTTATTTCCTCAGAAGGAAGAAGCAGCTAGTAAAGGAGTTTCTATGTTTCCGCTGAAAGATACAGAACAAGTTGAAAGGGCATGTCCAATGAGAGACCTTCCAGGTGGTGGATATGTTCATGTTCCATGGTCAAGAGCGGATATATTGTGTTTTACGAATGATTTTCATAAGGTTAAAGGAGAAACCTGTGGAACGATACACCAGGTAGAGTGGTTTGTGAATGTCTTGAAGGTTTTGCTAAAGGATTTAGATGGGTTGTTTGAGATTGTCGTTCCAGCAGATTTGTGGACAGAATGTAAAATCACTATTGATTGGCCAAAAGAAGACTATCCCAGAGACCCTAAAACAGGTGCACCGTCTGACGAGGTGATGAAGAAGTATCATCAGTTATTCACGTTTTTGAAGGGAAAAATTTCCCCTAAGAAAACAGATTGGGTTAAAATTGACAGAACCACCCAAAAACCAAAAAAGAGTCAGTTCATGCATTTTATGAAAGGTTGTTGCAGGTATCCTAATAGTATAGTGGGTTTGAGAATATTTGAGATAAAGATAAGGGACATTTTTTATATTGTTTTGTATTTGGATTGAAAGCGGAAATTAGTTATATGAATCATCTGGATTTGATTTGTTGGCAGAGCAAAACAATAGATGAAATTCTGTGGTATGCAATGTATTGTAGTGATGACATTGAATCGAGAGATAAAAAGTTAAAAGAGAAAATTATGTGGGCACAAATGAAAGTGGCAGGGCAGCAAGAGGCCAATAATAGTCCCCAAACTGGCATTCAGATGAATGGCCAGAGTCAAAATGGCCAGAATTCCAGTGGAGTTAGAGGTAAAATGAGCAGAGAAGAAGCTATGAAGAAATGTCCTTGTCATGTTTGCTGAATGCATGGACATTTGAAGAACGAGTGTAGATCTGCTAAAAAGAAGAACGGGGCAAATCAATATTTTATTCCACAGATGCAGAATGAGGTGGTCATGAATCAACAGCAGCAGCAGTAGATAGTTAATCCACAGTTACAGGTGCCACAAGCTCCCATGCCCAATAATGTGAATGCTCAAGTGCAGAGGTACAATGCGAATACTGGATTTCACAGTTGTGACCAAAGTGGTAAGAATCACACTGTACAAATGATTCCGCAATATTAATTGATTTGCAATGACAATGATTCAGACTCATCTCAATGAAGGTGCCTGGGAGGGGCGTACTTGGCGCATCTTTGGCGATAGATCAGTCTTGTCCATTTGTTGATGGAAAAGTGGAAGAGAATGAAATTGTGGGCCATATTATCCAGATCGGGCAATAACATTATCGCCGCTTTAGCGGCAGGAAACTGCCGCTAAAGCGGCGATAAGGGGCTTGATAATATGCCCTAGAGAATTCAAATAGAAGCCCAGGTTCTGGTGTGAAGGACATCAAACCTGGGCTTCTATTGGAATTCTCTAGGGCATATTATCAAGCCCCTTATCGCCGCTTTAGCAGCAGTTTTCTGCCGCTAAAGCGGCAATAATATTATGCCTGTTCTTGATAGTATGGTCCTACATTCTTAGTGGACACTGGTGCAGAAATTCCAAACCTACCCCTCTTGGGAGAAACTATCCAAGTTGTAGGAGTCTCGAAAAAGCATATTAAAACACCAGTCACAAATCCAACAGAAGTTCATATTGGAAATTTCAGAGACACGCATCGGTTTGTAGTATGCAACTTGAGTCCAGTAAATCTCTTACGTAGAGATTTATTATGCAAAATGAACTGTACCATCTATTTTACGCCGGATGGTATTGCATTTCAGACTCCTGATGAGGATGTCACATTTAAAAGTATGCTAGCAAAGCAAGGGACAGAAGTGGATGAGTTGTTTTCACTTCTCACAGAAGAGAATTTGCCTGAAGATTTAAAAAGTGAACTAAGATCGGATGTGTGGAGTTTTTCAAGACAGGAAATTGGCCTAATGAAAAATATAGATCCAATTCAAATTACAGTAAAAGAGGGTGCTGTATATCCCATCACACCCCAGTACAAGATGAGTCCAGAAGTAATAGCAGGGGTTGCTCCTGTGATTGACCAAATGGTTGAACAGAGAATTCTAAAAGAAATAATGAGAAGTCCTTGTAATTCACCTATTATATGAATTAAAAAGCCCAGTGGAAAATACAGAATAGTTCAAGATTTACGTAAGATAAATAAACTTGTAGTTCCCTGTTGTCCAATAGTGCCAAATCCAGCAGTGATCCTTTACCAAATTCCCTGTGATGCTGAATGGTACACAGTGATGGAGCTGTGGCAAGCATTTTTCTCAACTCCTTTACATCCGGAAAGCCAGTATTTGTTTGCATTCTGGTTCGGAGAATGTGTCTTGGCATGGTGCAGAGTTCATCAAGGGTACACAGAGTCCGAAACCATGAGTCCATTAATGACACTATAGTGATAACACTGGGCTAGAAACGATTCCCATCAGCCCACCCATCTGGTGGAGTATCGTCACGTGGGAGATGTATCATAAATCCAATTCTTAAGGCACCTAGAATTGATGCAAAGATGGGTTTTGTAGATTTATTGACCACAGTGGTTCACTAGTGATGCCAATGGAGTGCAGTGCGCGTGAGGAGTGAAAGTGAAGGATAAAATTGACTCAAAGAACCAAAAATCAGTTTATTTAGTATGGTGCTATGGTCAAAACTAAAAACAATGCCTCAATAGTTTTAAATAATAACTATTCCAAGGCATGGTGTATTTTGGTCGACATGTTTCAGCTAGATGGACAACTGGTCCTAGCTTTCTTCAGGACCCGGTGAATACTGCGACTGCAAATTAACGTAAATGAAAATATAATTGTAGTACTGAATTTGTACACCAATAATGGATAAATCCTACCAGTTGCTCTGAGCCCAGATGTGTACTGGTGATAATCCAATCATACCGTCTATCCTAGAACAAGATAGAAAAGTGTACAACTCAATAGCGTGAAAAATGATCTCAAGGATGCAACAAACAAACAACAAACACACTCACAATACGGTAGAGAAGGTCTCACCGTCACTCAGTAGTTTGTAGGATACTACTGGATTAGTGTAAAAAAATCACAGTTGATTAACAAATAACTGAACTTACCCAGCGTTATGTGGGAAAATGCCTCACCTCACCCGGTCACCCACTCGGGAAAAGGGAGGCCCCGCTCTGTCAGAGAAGAAAAAAACCAAAGGACCTCTGAGAAATATCAGGAGTACTTCAGTGCATTGGTCACTAGTTTACAGTATTCTACTGACAAAAACCTAGTCATAAAAAAGGAGATTCAACCTCAACACAAACCATGGTGGAAACCATGCAAGACAGGCAATGATGAACTGTTTGTAAAACATTTTATGTAAGGGAAAAGATGATTTAAGGAATCTTGTAATGTAAGTCACAAAGGCACCCTAATCAATAAGCATAGATGTTTTAAAAAAGGCAAGGGCAAAGTAGCTGGCCAGAGCCAACATAAAGCATCCTACCTGTCCGTCGGTACCCCTATACCAGCATCCGAGAGGGAGTGGAGGTAAATGACGGATAGCCGCGCGTGTCTTTTTATACCCTAGATGATTGGTTAATTAGTTTCAGCGGTATGGTGTGATTCGCTAGAAATTGCGATAAGAGGCTTAAGCGCGCTGCGGCCATGCAGGAACACTATACACACCGCACATGCGTGATACAATGAAAGTCTAATAGTCAAGACGTGCTCGCGCCCACCGTTGTGCTCCGTGGTATGCACACGCGCAATTGAAATCAAATAGTGTGCGCATGCGTGCTGAAAGCGACGAGTGCTGTGACTCGCGATATCACGTCAGTCAAAGCACGGGCAGTGGTCACAATGTGCGTCTGCGCTGTGTAGAAAGAAGTGAACGCATGCGCCAGACAATCCCCCGTTTTCTCAATATAAGCGCGAACGATAGTCGCGCGTGTGTCTGCGCTATGTAAGAAGTTAGTGTCTCTTCGTGAAAGTTATTTACAGGTCTGGATGATATACCATGAAACCAGACTCAACTAACACCAGGAGGGCGCTACAAATGACAAAAAGCACCTGTCTGTTATAATGCAATTATTGATTTTCATATGTGTTATGCAACAGTATTTGTATAATGCCACTGTAAATGTTGACACTCTGATTTAAATATGAAATAAACAATTTACAATATGCAAACAGAATTATCATACAAAGTAGATCACTGGTGATATTCAGTCTAAGAAACTATGAGCTCTTAAGGGTACTAGGAGCTAGTGCTCACTCGCATTAAATGATATACTGATCTCAAAGATACAGAAACAGATAACTGGACAAGACTCGTTACAGTGATGTCCACGGTATATCATCGTTAAGTCCCTGGATATGACTTCTAAGAAGAAAAATCCATTTTTGTTCTTTCTTAAATAGGAACTTAGATATATCATTGATGTGAGGAGGAATATATGGCTGCTCAAGGATTAGCCATTTCATTTCCTCAGCTGAGTGTCTTGCATCTAGGAGATGATTCGTAAGTTTGGTAGCCTGTTTTCGACATCTGATGGTGCTCTTGTGTTCCCCAATTCTCAACTTAATTTTACGAGTGGTGTAGCCAATGTTTTTTAAGGAGCATGGGCAGGTGATCATGTAGATGACATTGTCTGTATTACAATTCGTGTGTCTTTTGAGGATCCAAGTTTTGCCTGTGCCAATATCGACTGTTTTGGTTTTGGCCGTCTGAAGGCAAGCACTGCATGATCCACACGGATACTGACCGGAAACCGGTGGAAGATCCCACAAGTTTACTGAATTATCACAACTGAAAGTACGAGGCCTGGTATGGACAAGGGTGTCTCTCAGGCTGGGTGCTCTTTTAAATGAAAAGAGAGGTTTAGGGATGTTGGCATTAGTGGTGTTCAGAATACCCCAATGTCTACGAACTGTTTGTTGGATGGTGTTAGATAGTGCATTAAATGTACTAACAAACGTGAGTCGTTCCATTGGTGGTTTGGGTGGCCGTCTCTCAATTAATGCCGCACGATTGTTGTTCGATGCACGTTTCCATGCTCTCTTTACAAAATTTTGAGGATATTGTCGATCCTGTAATTGGGTGGCTAATACATTGGCATGTTTGTTGAACAAATCCCTAGATGAACAATTCCTCCTAACTCAGAGAAATTGCCCTACCGGGAGATTGTCCATTAGGGAACGTGGATGGTGACTATTGAAGAGCAATTGTGAGTTCCTCGCCATTGGTTTCGTGAAGAGCTCACTCTGAAGTCCACCAGCTTCTGGAAAGATGGATAGATCTAGGAAGGAGAGTCTCTCATGACTGTACTCTAGCGTAAAATTCAGATGTTCATTCCGTTCATTGAGCCATAAATGGAAAGCCTGGATCTCTATGACAGAGCCCCGCCAAACCACCAAAACATCATCAATATACCTCTTCCATAGCACCAGATGGTCAAAAAATGGGTTGCTATGGTTGAGGATGTGATGTTGCTCAAATTGGTGCATATAGAGGTTGGCGAGGCTCGGGGCGAAGACACTGCCCATTGAGGTCCCAGAGATTTGAAGGAACAATTGGTCCTCAAATTTGAAAAAGTTTTTCATCATAGCCAATTCTGCACATGCTAAAATGAAATTGACAGGAGTGATGCTGTCAAGGTCTTCTGTCGACAACAGACTTCTGATGGTG
Organism: Lissotriton vulgaris; assembly: GCF_964263255.1. Classification (NCBI taxonomy): domain Eukaryota; kingdom Metazoa; phylum Chordata; class Amphibia; order Caudata; family Salamandridae; genus Lissotriton; species Lissotriton vulgaris. The sequence continues at coordinate 178,230 of NW_028252109.1, forward strand.
TCTAAAGTGTCTTGCTGAGGTATACAGGTGTAGAGCGATTCTACATCAAAACTAACAAGCAGATCAGTCTCTACATTGTATTCTACAGTTGGTAGGAGTCTAAGGACATCCGCTGTATCCTCAAGATATGTCGGCATTTTCTTGACCAACGGGGGTTCCAGAAGGGAACCAGTCCCTGAGATTATGGGACGTCCTGGTGGTGGTCTAATGGCTTTGTGAATTTTGGGTAAACAGTAAAAGCCTGGGGTGATGGGTTTCTCTGTTACCAAAAATCTAGCCTCCTGTGGTGTAATCCAGCCTTCAGTATTCCCTTCATCTACTAAAGTTCTAATTTCAGCAAGTAGACGTGGAGTAGGATCTTCAGTCAGACGTTGATAAAATTTATCATTGTCTAATTGTCTCAGACATTCATGCCGATATTGGGTCAGGTCCATGATCACAGTGGCTCCCCCTTTATCCGCAGGTTTTATAATGATAGACGGATCCTGAGAGAGACTTTTTAGGGCCTGTTGTTCCAATTTGGAGAAGTTATGAAAAATTCGTCGATCAGTATCCTGCAGTTGTGCGACGTCATGTCTGACTGCCTGTTCAAAGGTGATAACATGAGAAGGGACTTGATGACTCAAAGGAGTGAAAGTAGATTTCGGACGTAATCCTGTGTTGATTGGCATAGCGTTGCCCGATTGAGAATTATCAGTTCTGTCTTTAAAAAAGAAGAAAAGGCGTACTTTACGGAAGAACTTCTCAAGTTCAGTTCTCATGAGGAATGGATCTCCTAGATTGGTAGGCACAAAGCCTAAACCCTTTCTAAGGACTGTCTGCTCAACAGTTGTCAAAGCTCGTGAGCTCAAGTTGACTATCAAGTCCCGCTCGTCTCTCCGCTGGTGCTCTGTTGAGCTGCTTTCCTGCTCCGGGTGTTGGGGAATGTCTGGTCGGACTCCCACTGTACAGTCTGTGGTCCTCTTCTCCTGCCTCGGTTTTGGCCTCAGCCACGCCCTAAAAAAGACTGGTCGGGGAAAAACTGGGGATATTGATAAGAATTCAACTGTTGTGCAAATGGTGGTTGCGGTTGAAAACCCCATGGGCCCGGTGGCCACCAAGGACCCGAATTTTGATAGTCACACGAATTGTAATACAGACAATGTCATCTACATGATCACCTGCCCATGCTCCTTAAAATACATTGGCTACACCACTCGTAAAATTAAGTTGAGAATTGGGGAACACAAGAGCACCATCAGATGTCGAAAACAGGCTACCAAACTTACAAATCATTTCCTAGATGCAAGACACTCAGCTGAGGAAATGAAATGGCTAATCCTTGAGCAGCCATATATTCCTCCTCACATCAATGACATATCTAAGTTCCTATTTAAGAAAGAACAAAAATGGATTTTTCTTCTTAGAAGTCATATCCAGGGACTTAACGATGATATACCGTGGACATCACTGTAACGAGTCTTGTCCAGTTATCTGTTTCTGTATCTTTGAGATCAGTATATCATTTAATGCGAGTGAGCACTAGCTCCTAGTACCCTTAAGAGCTCATTGTTTCTTAGACTGAATATCACCAGTGATCTACTTTGTATGATAATTCTGTTTGCATATTGTAAATTGTTTATTTCATATTTAAATAAGAGTGTCAACATTTACAGTGGCATTATACAAATACTGTTGCATAACACATATGAAAATCAATAATTGCATTATAACAGACAGGTGCTTTTTGTCATTTGTAGCGCCCTCCTGGTGTTAGTTGAGTCTGGTTTCATGGTATATCATCCAGACCTGTAAATAACTTTCATGAAGAGACACTAACTTCTTACATAGCGCAGACACACGCGCGACTATCGTTCGCGCTTATATTGAGAAAACGGGGGATTGTCTGGCGCATGCGTTCACTTCTTTCTACACAGCGCAGACGCACATTGTGACCACTAACCCGTGCTTTGACTGACGTGATATCGCGAGTCACAGCACTCGCCGCTTTCAGCACGCATGCGCACACTATTTGATTTCAATTGCGCGTGTGCATACCACGGAGCACAACGGTGGGCGCGAGCGCGTCTTGACTATTAGACTTTCATTGTATCACGCATGTGCGGTGTGTATAGTGTTCCTGCATGGCCGCAGCGCGCTTAAGCCTCTTATCGCAATTTCTAGCGAATCACACCATACCGCTGAAACTAATTAACCAATCATCTAGGGTATAAAAAGACACGCGCGCCTATCCGTCATTTACCTCCACTCCCTCTCGGATGCTGGTATAGGGGTACCGACGGACAGGTAGGACGCTTTATGTTGGCTCTGGCCAGCTACTTTGCCCTTGCCTTTTTTAAAACATCTATGCTTATTGATTAGAGTGCCTTTGTGACTTACATTACAAGATTCCTTAAATCATCTTTTCCCTTACATAAAATGTTTTACAAACAGTTCATCATTGCCTATCTTGCATGGTTTCCACCATGATTTGTTTTGAGGTTGAATCTCCTTTTTTATGACTAGGTTTTTGTCAGTAGAATACTGTAAACTAGTGACCAATGCACTGAAGTACCCCTGATATTTCTCTGAGGTCCTTTGGTTTTTTTCTTCTCTGACAGAGCGGGGCCTCCCTTTTCCCGAGTGGGTGACCGGGTGAGGCGAGGCATTTTCCCACATAACGCTGGGTAAGTTCAGTTATTTGTTAATCAACTGTGATTTTTTTACACTAATCCAGTAGTATCCTACAAACTACTGAGTGACGGTGAGACCTTCTCTACCGTATTGTGAGTGTGTTTGTTGTTTGTTTGTTGCATCCTTGAGATCATTTTTCACGCTATTGAGTTGTACACTTTTCTATCTTGTTCTAGGATAGACGGTATGATTGGATTATCACCAGTACACATCTGGGCTCAGAGCAACTGGTAGGATTTATCCATTATTGGTGTACAAATTCAGTACTACAATTATATTTTCATTTACGTTAATTTGCAGTCGCAGTATTCACCGGGTCCTGAAGAAAGCTAGGACCAGTTGTCCATCTAGCTGAAACATGTCGACCAAAATACACCATGCCTTGGAATAGTTATTATTTAAAACTATTGAGGCATTGTTTTTAGTTTTGACCATAGCACCATACTAAATAAACTGATTTTTGGTTCTTTGAGTCAATTTTATCCTTCACTTTCACTCTTCACGCGCACTGCACTCCATTGGCATCACTAGTGAACCACTGTGGTCTAAAAATCTACAAAATCCATCTTTGCATCAATTCTAGGTGCCTTAAGAATTGGATTTATGATACATCTCCCACGTGACGATACTCCACCAGATGGGTGGGCTGATGGGAATCTTTTCTAGCCCAGTGTTATCACTATAGTGTCATTAATGGACTCATGGTTTCAGACTCAACATGGCATACTCACAGTGACTTTGACCAGGTTTCTTCTGTTTGTTTTGCTATTATAGGGGCCTAAGTAGCCTTGGTCGTAAAAAATTGCCCTTGTGACCCTCCCCCACTTCAATTTTTTCAGTACACAGAGAGTCCCTCAATCTTTAACCAGATCTTGAAAAAATGTCTGGAGACTTTAGTCATGCCAGGAAATTCAGTTTTGGTTCAGTACATTGATGACCTATTGGTGGAATCAAAGACCGGAGAGGCATGTGTGACAGATACAGTTGCCCTACTCAACCATTTGGAAGAAGGAGGACGCAAAGTGTCCCCAGCAAAATTACAATTCTGTAAACAAGAGCTCCTGTACCAAGGACACAAAATGGAGAAGGGGATCAGGTAGATGACACCAGAAAGAATTAATGCAATCAAACAGATGACTCCACTCAAAACACAGAAAGAAGTGCGAATGTTTTTGGGAATGGTTGGATTGCAAAACCTCTACAGAGGTTGCTACAGAAAGACGTGAAAGACCCGATTGTTGTGGAAGGCCAAAGTATGGGAGCTTTTACTAAATTGAGAAGCAGCCTTTGTCGAATACCTGCATTGGGAATGCCAGATTATATAAAGGAGTTTGCGTTGTACTGCTGTGAAAGAGATGATTGTGCACTTTTAGTCTTAACTCAAAAACAAGGAATGGCAAGACGCCCAGTAGCATATTTTTCTACTACTTTGGATTAGTGGCTGCAGCATTACTAGGCTGTTTAAAATCAGTAGCTGCCATGTGTGAGAGTCTGAAACAAATTGAAGCAATTGTGATGGGATTCAAGGTGTATGCGCCACATTCTGTTGAGATCCTTCTAACTCGCACCAGGTCGCAGAACCTGACCTCTAGTCAGCTGACTATAACTGAGATTTCTGGGTGTTGAAAATGTGACAAGGTGAGGTGCACAACTGTAAATCCGGCAACCTTGTTTCCAAATTCTCCGTGTGAGGAAGTGAGAGGAGAAGCGGATCATGATTGCTTGGATGTGACAGAACTATGTACCAGACCCCAAGCCATATATAGAGGATGTTACTTTGGAAGAACTAGACTGTGAAATATTTGTGGATATGTCATGTCTAAGAAATGAGAAAGGTGAATTATGTACTGCCTAGACTGTGTGTCCCATAGCAGGAGTTCTTGAAGCATCCTGTCTAAAAGGGATAAACTTCGCTCAAATTGCAAAATTTCCATAAGCCTGAGGGTGACCATATTCACTGATAGTCAATATGGGTTTGGGGTTGTCCATGATTTTGGACAGCTATGAATGCAAAGGGGATTTGTGACTTCTTCAGGTTCCCCTATCTGTAACAGCAAAACTGTAAAATAATTAATGGATGTTTTGCAATTACCCAAAAGAATTGCAGTGGTCAAATGTACCGCACATAAATCAGGAGATGATTATATGACAAAGGGAAACAGATACACCGACCAAATAGCGCGTTTCTGTGCACAAAATTTGATGGCTTTAAATACTGAATGCCATCTTCTGTTTACAAACACTTTTGAAACTTGGGATGAAGTTAGGCAGATGCAGAAAGAAGCAAGTGATGAGGAAAAACAAATTTGGAGCAATACAGGCTGTAGAAAGAGAGCAGAGGACAAAGAGTAGGTATATTTTGATGAAAGACCAGTTTTGCCAGATTCAATACTTTCCCATATGGCCAGGGTGTACCATGGAATTGCACAAATTGGAAAGGATGCAGTGATCAAACTATTCAAACAGACATGGTATAACCCAAAGTTCAGGTTTGTTGCAGAGAGCCTTGACAGAGGTGCGTCACCTGTCAGAAGCAAAATCCAGACAGGAAGACAGTTGTTGGTTGGGCATGAATTGGAAGAGCAGGAGGACCATTTACCTGACTCCAATTGGATTTTATTGAACTTCCCCCATGTAATGGGCCGAAGTATGTGCTCATTGTTGTCTGCTTGTTCTCTCGTTGGGTGGAAGCCTATCCCATGAGAAGAAATGACAGCTTAACAGTAGCTAAATTGCATTTGAGAGAACTGATTCCTAGGTTTGGATTTCCAGTCACTTTAGAGACAGATAGGGGAACGCATTTCAACAATGAGATAATTTGGGTGATTAGTGCACCATTACATATTGAGCAAAAACTGCATTGTGCCCATCGACATGAAGCATCTGGAGTGGTCAAGCAGTTTAATGGCACTATAAAATCTAGGTTAGGGAAAGTGTGCGAATCCACAACACTGAAATGGCCTGATGCTTTACCCCCTGTATTGATGAGTCTTAGAAGTATTCCAGACAAAAAGACGAGATTGAGTCCACACGAAATTCTAATGGGAAGAGCAATGAGACAAGCATACATACCAGCAAACAAACTGATCAGTATAGCTGATGACCTGGTGCTTGACTATTGCAGAGGATTGGCTGTTCTGGCGCGTTCTGTGTCTCATCAGGTTGGAGAAATCGCCACCAAAACACAACCGAACCAAGACCATGACCTGAGTCCTGACGAGTGGGTTCTTATCAAGAAACACGTGAGGAAATCTTATTTAGAACCCAGGTGTAGCGGTCCTTACCAGGTGATACTGGTGACGTCAACAGGAGTGAAGTATGGTGGTTTGCTAACGAATATGCTACTTACCAGTATGCATCTGTTCTTGGCATGTAGGGCTGCTGACATTCATATCTATTGCATTAGATCGCCGCCTAGTGTTGGGTCCGGATGATTGCACATTGTTGTCCTGGAGAAGTCTTCGAAGTATAACGGGATAGGTGGCTCCTCCCCTGGACTACAGTGCGCATAGGCATCCTCTCCATCCTCAGATTGTTTTTCGCCATTGTGGCAGAGATGGAGTGTAATACAGTGACTGATGTCCATGCTAAATAGAAATTCTGAATGCTACAGCTGCAACAGGCGCCAGGGAGGAGGGCGGGCGATATGGATGTCAGCAGCCCTACATGCCAAGAACAGATGCATACTGGTAAGTAGCATATTCGGTTCGAGGCATGTGGGCTGCTGAATTCATATCTATTGCATAGAATACATAGCAGTCCCTCCATTAGCGGCGGCCGCCTGTGCCAGCTGCAGCAGTCTGAAAAAGTGTTTTGAGAACAGCCTGTCCTACATCTGCCTGTTGTCTAGAGTGTACATCTACGCAGTAGTGTTTCGTAAATGTATGAATAGTGGACCATGTGGCTGCTCTACATATCTCCTCTAGTGGAATGCTCCCTAGGAAAGCCTTGGATGCTCCTAACTTGCGTGTGGAGTGTGCACGTGGAGGAATCGTTAAAGTGCGTTTAGCTTTTTCATAGCAAATTTGTATACACTTAACGATCCATTTGGCTATTCCTGATTTTGAAATGGGATTGCCTTTATGCTGTGGAGCGAAGGCGTCGAACAGTTGTTTTGTTTTTCTGAAATCTTTAGTTCTGTCTATATAATACATGAGGGCCCTTTTCACATCTAATGTGTGTAGGCATCTCTGCAACATTTTCTGGATTTGGGTAGAAAACTGGCAGTTCTATGGTTTGGTTCATATGGCACTGCGAAATCACCTTAGGCATAAAAGTGGGGTTCGTACTTAAAACAACTCTGTTTGGGTGAACCTGTATGAATGGCTCTTGAATGGTCAGCGCCTGGAGTTCACTAACTCTTCTGAGTGAGGTAATGGCTACTAGGAAAGCCACTTTCCAGGTTAAAAATTGAATCTCACAGGAATGTAGAGGTTCAAAGGGTGGCCCCATGAGTCTTGTGAGAACCAGGTTGAAGTTCCAGACTGGTGAAGGTGGAAGTCTTGGAGGGATTACTCTCTTGAGTCCCTCAAGAAAGGCTTTAATTGCAGGTACTCTGAATAGGGATAGGTGCGGCCTGTTCTGCAGATAGGCTGCTACTGCGGATAGATGTATGCGGATGGAACTGTAAGCCAGATTACATCTGTATAAATGCAACAGATAACAAATAATGTTCTGAATAGATGCATCTAGTGGGCTAATGTCATTATTGTTGCAGTATATGACAAACCTTTTCCATTTCGCCGCATAACATGCTCTAGTCGGGGGTCTTCTTGCCTCCTTTATGATTAAGGCTCCCGGTTTTCCGTTTAAACGGATTTCTACATATGAATACAGACGGAAAACTTGTTTTCCTTTGTCTGTATTTATAAGTAGAAACGGAAAAATACTGTTAAAAGAAATGGCCAGGTGAAATCTGATATCGCTGCTGTCACACTGCAGCTTTGGAGAGGGATGAACAAGACAAGTGCACCCTGGAGCGCTGTGTCTTTCCACCCCAAGCACAAGGGAGCACAGGGAAGTATTCCACCTGCAGACCGAGAGGATTATACAGGGCATTAACTGCTCATTTCCCCCATGCACCGAAAGTCAGTACAATCCGAGATAGCAGAATGTGCTGCAGAAATGGAGCACGCAGGGGAGAAAATGTAGTCTGTGCCATCAACCTTAATGACTCTTGAACTGGCCCACGACAGGTAGACCGACCCTGACACATCGTTCATGTGGTCGAACCTACATATGCTCTGTGACAGAGAAGCAGAGGTGCAACTAGAGAGAAATTTCTTGGGGGGGGTAATTCTTTGAGCAATTGGCAGAGTGAAGCTGCAGGGGTTCTAAGAAGGGGCGACAGAGCGAAGCCTCGTTAACAACTAAAAGGTCTTTTAAAGACCTGTGAAGTGCTCAGGTGCGGCTGTGTGAGTGCCCGGAAAGCTATCTCAGCCTTGGGCTGACACACATGACGGAGGGGAGGGGGGTAGGGGGACTGAAGACTTTTGAGAATTCGAGCTCATGGGCGTTGCGCGCCTGCAGAGAAGTGTAAGATAGAGTATGGCTTCCAGATACAGACACAGTTCTGCAGTGATGCTATATGCAAAGAGAAGGAAGAACCATTTACGGACGTTTTTGGGATTATGATAAAATGTATATGTCATCAGTCAAATGCACCGGTGTCCCTGCTTGAGAGCACAGATCATCAGGCTTGCTGCCAAGCATGTTTGCAGTTTGAATGATGGTGCACTTTTGAATGTGATGATGTGGCTGAAAGTTGCTTGGTGCATGCATGGTTACTTCTGTTATTAGCATTCATTCATAAATAGCTCACTACTGAAAGCTACAATGGAAACAACCACTATCCAAAACGTGGAAACAGACTACGAGGCAGGTAACAATAACCAGGGAAATTCAGCCCACCCAGGCCTAGCTGCTTCGTACTGAGTGTTCTCCCTTAAGAGGTACACACAAAACCCCTCTAAAGGCAGCAGGCTCCCTTTCACAAAGACGAACTTAAAAAAAAAGTGTAAAAACACCCCAGGACATCGGCTGCAGCCCCAGCAACCTTTGTTTTTTTATTTTATGGGAGGGATAAAGAGGACGAGGGGAGCACAGGGGAGGGGTAAAGACGTCTGTAGCACCACCCTGGTACCAGAGGGGTTGTAAACTTAAGTGTGGCAGAAGCAACCAAAAACAAGCATTGGCAACACAAATAGGACTGGCTTTGATGAGTAAATATAGGCACAAACATATACAAATGCCATTTAGCACATTAAAATTAGTCTTGGCTTTGCCAATACTGGAAAAAAACTAAGGATGGCTTTCTGCATATACTTTAGGAGATAAAGAACTTAATATGACAGACACTAATGATTTAGTTTACTTTTTAGTAGTAATGCACTTTTAAGATTCCTCATGCATTCCGCTGGAAGCACTTTCTAGATACAATGAAGCACAAAACGACCAATGGCATGTGGTGAGAAAAAACACTCTTGTAGGTGGGTACAAAGCTCGTTCTAGGTCTATTTTAAACAAGGGATAACAATAGGACTTTGAAGACAGCTACTCAAACAAGACCTAATCAATACCACTAATTCACACATCTTTTCCAAGAGCACAGGGAAGACATTTGCTTCCAATATGTAAAAAGCACTTACCATAGGCTCCAATTTCAGAAACAGCTGTCGGGTGGCCGTGTCAAACATGCTAAAGCCATGAACATTCCAGTGAATGAAGTATCCAGAACAATGCCACCAACAACCCAAGTGGGTGTGAACAAACATTGACTGCACTCATGCCTAGTCTGTACACGCATGATCCTGCAAGTACGACTCTAAAATTACACAAGCGAGTGCCTTTTCTTTTTAAAATTACCAATCGTATTGTGTTTCTTTAATTTGGCCTATATATAAATATATCTAAACTGGTAAAAATCGAGCATAAGTGTGCCTGGTCGATTTAAATAAATGTGGAAAAATACTAGATGCAGCGTCTTCTTTTGCTTGCAACAAAAATAAATGTGGATAAATACAGATAAAAGGCCCAAAAATTAAATATGGATAAATACAGACAGAAATGTTAAAAAAATAAATACCATAAAACCGGGAGCCCTATTTATGATATTCATGCAGTCTGGGGGCAAGTTGAGGTATCCAAATTCTAGGACCTCAGGAGCCAGATCGCCAGGGTGAGCTGGGGGCTGAATTTCGCCATGGCACTGCGTCAAAAGTCTGGGTGTTAGTTGCAGCCTTTGATGAGGCACCACGGAAAGTTCCACGAGCGTGGTGTAGCATGGTTGGCGTGCCCACTTTGGAGCAACCAGGATGAGTGTCATCGAGTGTTGCCTCAGTTTGCGTGCCACTAGCGGAATCAATGGCGCTGGGGGAAAAGCATACGCAAACTTGCCTGACCAGTTCATCCATATCGCATTGCCCTGCGACTGTGGGTGTGGGAACCTGGCGGCAAAGCTTCGGCATTTTGCGTTTTCCCTTGATGCGAATAGGTCTATCTCTGGATGACCCCACTGATGGAAGTACGGCTGGAGTACTGATGGATGTATCTCCCACTCGTGCATCTGGTGGCTGTGCCTGCTGAGCAGGTCCGCCATTTGGTTGTCCTTGCCTGGGAGGTGTTCCGCCATGAGGAACATGTTCCTCTGAATGGCCCACTTCCACATGCTCTGAGCCAGGTGAGACAACTGTGGAGAGTGTGTTCCTCCCTGCTTCTGTATGTAGTACATGGCAGTCATGTTGTCCGTCCGGATCAACACGACTTTGTTGCACAGATGTACTTTGAAGGCTTTTAGTGCCATGAAGATTGCCATCAGCTCTAGAAGGTTGATGTGCATCTTCTTCTGCTGTGTCGTCCATAGTCCCTGCACTGTGTAATGGAGTACATGAGCTTCCCATCCCTGGAGAGATGCGTCCGTTGTCAGTATTACCTGTGGTACAGGCTCTTGGAACGGTCGGCCCTTGCAAAGGTTTTGTGGATTCCACCAATGCAGAGAGTTGTATGCCCGACCGCTCACCAACACTAGGTCTTTTAACTGCCCTTGAGCCTGGTTCCACTGACGTGTCAAGCACTCCCGAAGCGGGCGCATATGTAGTCTCGCATGCGGGACTATGAAGATGCAGGAGGCCATCATGCCTATCAACTGCATGAACACTTTTGCCTGAAGCGAGTGTTGAGGTCTGAATTTTTGTATCAGCAATTGCATGCTGTGTAACCACACTGAATTTGGCTGGGCTTTGGCTGCCAGAGTGTCTATCGTTGCGCCCAGGTACTGCCGTACGCGGGCGGGTTGAAGATGTGATTTGGGGTAATTCAGTGAGAATCCCAGATCGTGAAGGAGGTGAATGGTGTGGGACACGTGGCTGGCACACAGCTGGGCCGACTTTGCTTGAATAAGCCAGTCGTCCAGATAAGGGTAGACATGTATGTGCTGTCTCCTTAGGTGTGCCGCCACTGTCGCCAGACACTTGGTGAATACTCTGGGTGCCGTCGTCACTCAGAAGTGGAGGACCTTGAACTGGTAGTGTCGATCCTGAATGGTGAACCGGAGATACTTTCTGTGGGAAGGGTGCATGGGAATGTGGAAGTACGCATCTTTGAGATCCAGTGTTGCGAGGAAATCTCCCTGACTTAAAAGCGGTAGGACTTGCTGTAAGGTGAGCATGTGAAAGTGCTCTGAAAGAATGTATTGGTTCAGAGGTCGTAGGTTGAGTATGGGTCTGAGAGACCCGTCCTTTTTTGGAATCAAGAAGTACAGAGAGTACACCCCTGATCCTTGTTCCGCTAGAGGCACGAGCTCTATGGCTCCTTTTTGCAGCATACTGACGACCTCTTGCTGCAATAAGAGTAAGTGCTCTGCGGACATAGAACGGTGTCTTGGTGGAATGTTGGGTGGAGTGGCTGTAAGCTCTAGACAATACCCGTACTGTACAATATCTCGTACCCACCGGTCTGTGGTGATGGGTTTCCATACAGACAGGAACTGTTGTAGTCTCCCCCCGACAGGTGTTAGATGGTCAGGGGGCAGTGACAAGGCGTCACTGTTTGGTATAGGCAGAGGATCTGGAGTTGTTGTTTCCTCTTCCTCTGCCCTTGATGTTATTTCCTCTATATCCACCCCATGGATTTTTATTGTAGGTGGATTGTGTACCTCCCTTGTTATACTGCGTTTTTTGGGTGTTTTGGCCCCTTGAGGGTCCTCTGTTATTGGAGCCACGAAATGAACCACCCTGAAACTGCTGCGACTGCAGAGCTCCCATGGATTTTGCAGTTTCCGTGTCCTTTTTAATTTTTTCTAGGGTGGAATCAACTTCAGGGCCAAACAAGAAGTCAGTGTTAACTGGCTGATTAAGAATGGTGGTCTGTATTTCTGGTTTGAAACCAGATATCCTCAACCAAGCATGTCGCCTTAGCATGACGCTAGTGTTTATAGGCCTAGCTGCAGTGTCAGCTGTGTCTAGTGCACACTTGATGGAAGCGTTGGAAATCAGCTTCCCCTCCTGAATTAACAGCTCTGCTCCTTCCTTGCATTGTTCTGGGAGGTGCTGTAATAATGTCTCCAGAGTATCGTAGTGTGACCTATCATATCTGGCCAGAAGTGCCTGAGTATTAGCAATATGCCAGATGTTTGCAGCCTGTGCCGCCACTCTTTTGCCAGATGTTTCCAGTATCTTTGACTCTTTATCAGGCGGAGGCGCATCTCCCGTTGTCTGCGAGTTTGCCCTCTTTCTTGCATTTGCAACCACCATAGAGTCCAAAGGCAATTGACTTTTAATATAGGAAGGATCCACGGGCGCCAGCCTATACTTCTTTTCTATCCTCGGGTTAACTACCCTTGCTCTAGTATTTTCTTTGAAAATGTCCTTGGCGTGTTTAAGAACGCCCATGAGCATTGGTAGTGTCTTTACACTTCTTTCAGAAGTCGAGAACGTGTCCACAAGGAAGTCCACTTCCACAGTATCACTATGAAGATCAACGTCATGATTTAACGCAGCTCTTTCAATCAGAGCGTTGAAAGCTGTAGTGTCTTCAGTTGGTGATGTTTTGACATTGTAGACCGTAGTATCAGGGTCATTTTGCGTGTTGCCTGGGTCAGCAGGGTTTGCCCATGAGTGGTTCTGATCATCACGACCAGTGTCCATCACATCGTCGTCAGCATCATTATTATCGTCACATGCCCCTGCATCCGAGTATGTAGGGGAAAAGGATTGAGGCTCCTGCTCATATGTTTGCAAGTGTTCGACCATCACAGGTGACGCAGGTGATCCCCTCTTTTTCTTAAGAGGAATCCTGAAAGACTCCATGGGTTTTTCTGGCACTATTTTCCTTTTGTAGATAGACAGTCTCCCCGTTTCCGAGTCGATGAACTTCCTCTGTTCTCGTTCCTCTGTCTCGTATGCAGGGCTGTGGGTCAATGCAGGTCTTTTTATGGGGTCAATGCTCTGTTTTGGCTCGAACATCTTCGGCCTCACTGGCGGTGGTAAACCGTATTTTATTGGCGCCGACGTAGCGAGCGCGGTGACCAACTTGGTAGTTGTGACTTTCTTTGGTCCCGCCGACAAAGCCTTGTCTCTGATTCTTTGAATCGACTCCCCGACGTGTAGGGCCATGTCTTGGGCCTTATGCGCCGCATACGCCGCGTCTTCATCTGACTTTGAACCGACGTTCGTCTCCGGTCCCGTCATTGATCGAGGAGTGGAGCTCTGTCTCGATTCGACCTGCCTAGCGGCTCCCTTCGGTGCCGACGTCTTCGACTCGAAGATCTTCACCGTGGCCTTTGGCACCCCGCTACTCGAGTCAAGGGCCTTCTGGAAGCTCCCCGCATCGTAGTCCCTCATTTATTTCGTCGGCCCCGAGGGTTTTGAGGCCTTGGCGCCGACTAGAGCCAGTTGCACTTTCGGTTTTGATTTTGACTGTGCTGGCTTCGGTTTCGTTTTGCTGAGATCAAACAAAGTTGGTTTCGAAACCGATGGCTCAATGATAATGTTCGAAGCCGGGCCTTGTTGCGGGGCTGTTGAACTCGAAGGTAGATCTTGGGTAAGGCCTTGTGGCGATCCCTCGACCTGAGCCGTATTGATATTATGTCCATCGGCCCCCGTATCGACGGTTGGGCCTAGCTCCTCTGAGCTATCTTCCTCGGCCCCAAGGGCCTGAACGTCGACGTCTCCTACCTCGTCGATGACTTCATAATTCTACTCGTCTTCCAGATACTCCTCTTCATCGGCTTCATAGTCGGATCAATGCACGGATCCCTGCTCCGATGATTCATCTCGGTCCGGTATCTCGACGACTTCTTCGTCTCCGGTCCCGAAGATATTATCTGGTTCCGGCGCAGGCCTATTCGATTACTATCGAGCCGCGCGTCGGGTCCGAAGAGTCTTCTTTGATCTGAACCGGGCACAGGCCATACATTGGTCTTCATTGTGGTCCAGTGACAAGCATTTGTTGCACACATGGTGGACGCCGTTGTGTGCATATTTTGCGTTACAAAGTGGACACCTTTTGAAAAGGCCTCGACTCTCCATCGTCGATGAAACTCGATGCAAGAGGTGAATGAAGCCGTCCGATAGTCGATGTCCTGTAGATAAATGTTATTGATACCGATCGAAACGATACCGACGCTCGCGAAAGCCTTTTGGCTTTGAGAAAAAGTTTCCTAACTTGAGCTAAGATTTGAACATCCGAACCCAATGGCGGAAAAAAAACATCTGAGGATGGAGAGGATGCCCATGCGCACTGTAGTCCAGGGGAGGAGACACCTATCCCGTGATACTTCGAAGACTTCTCCAGGACAACAATGTGCAATCATCCGGACCCAACACTAGGTGGCGATCTAATGCAATAGATATGAATTCAGCAGGCCACATTCCTCGAACACTGGATTTTTGCCAGCCATACCATACGAGTCCTAAGTCCACTTGAAAGAAAAGAAGAGCATCGACTGGTAAATCAAAGTCATGGATCAGTGGTTGAAGTCTGTGAAGCTGAAGAATCTAGAGTGACAGATTCTGAAGAATAAACAAATAAGGAACAGCCGAGCACAAGTCACATAGAGTGGGCACCGGACACTGGGTCTCAAGAGACTGCTTTTGAGCCAGAGGAAAGTGAGCTCACTGTTGAGTCAGAAGAAAGGGAGTTCACTGTTGAACGAGAAGTCAGTGAAATTCCTTTGAATCAGCAGAAACAGAAGTTGCTGAAAATCAGGAAGAACAGATAAAAGTAAAACCAAATAAAAGAACATATGAACCAGATGCAGAAGGTGAAAAAGTAGTTCAAACTAAGAATACAAGAAAAGTTGACAATTGGCCAGGTGAAGTGAAAACACATGATATACTCACTTGTGAGGAGAAAGTCACAGAGAAGAACAGAGCAAAGTAATGAGGTCTCAAGTCAAACAGAACAAGAAGAGTCAGGAGAATAATTAGTGCAAAAAACAAGGAGAGTAAGAATTAGGAGCAGGAAATACAAAGCACTAGAATGGACCTAAGCCATATTGGAAGAAATTGAAAGCTCTGACCAAAGTGAAGAAAAAGACAGTTCTGACACTGAACAGGTTGATGAAAGCAAATTAAGACCGCCTGAAGAGAACTCTGGCAAGTTAAGGTGCACCTTTGCCAACCAGAATAAAACCAATTTAAGGATTCAGAAAACCTGAAGAAAGAAAGAAAATAAAGGGGTAAAGAAGAAAGCGTTGAAGTGTAGGATTACACTACTATTTTTTAGAAATTTTGGAATCGATTAGAGCTCAAAGGTTTAAATAGATTTTTTATTTTTGTAGGATACAAGATGGCCAAAGCAGAAGTGACTGTTCATCCAAAATCTAGTCTAAAACATAGATGTATTAAAGCTTGCTTATGTAGTGTCTTTATATAAACATTCATGTGGCTATTATTAACTGTCCTTGTACCTATTCTAAAGGTAACTAATGATGGAAACAATGCTAATGATGTAACAAGAGAAAGAATGAGTGGCGTTACTAATGAAACCCCTAACACTAATATAGACACATGTATGGAAGCATTCTCCATCATGATAAATCAATTAGTGATTTCTCCCTGAATGTCTTTACTAAATTGTTTTACGAATATATCAATACTATGAATGTGAGTGATTGTTATGTGTGTATGCAATTACCTTCGTCTGTCTCAGAGGGGGTTATATCACCACCTACTTTTAACATATGGTGTGTCTTGCAGTATTTTAACCAGCTTGTTTTACGTCACGGTGAAGCTCGAATATCAATACTCTAATATGGATTTAGTGTTTTCAGAAATACCTATTATTAAAGAACTTAATAAGATTTTGAGTGGTAAAAATGCACATTATATGGGAGAGTTCTTCCATATTACTAAAACCGTTGTATTAGACCTGGCACCATTTGCGTGGGTCTCCCATCCATTTTTGTGCTGTTGCCTCCTGTGTTTTTGCTATGTTTTTGCTGTCCACATGCTTTAGGCACTTTGTCTCTGCTGTTCAGTGCCAAAGTGCAAGTGCTCCCTATTGTAAATTGTTGTAATGTATTAGTGTCTCCATGATTGGCTTATATGATTTACTTGTCAGACCCTAGTACAGTGTAGCATGAGTGCCCAGGGCCTGTAAATCAAATGCTGCTGGTGGACTTGCAGCACTGGTTGTGCCACCCACAGCAGCTTATAAAATATGGCTCAGGCTTGCCATTGCAGAGCTTGTGTGCAGTATGGGACTGTCATGTCGACTTTGCAAGTGCACCCACTTGCCAGTCCCTAAACCTTCCCTTTTCTACATGTTAATCACCCCTAAGGAAGGCCCAAGGCACACCTGTGGGCAGGGTGCATTGTATGTGAAATGTAGGACATGCCCTGATGTGTTTGGCATGTCCTGATAGGGAATTACAGCCAATTTCATTTTTCACTGTTTCAAGGATATCTGTTCCCATAGGCCAGAATAGGCAGTTAGTTTATAACACCTATAAACATAACTGACCCTAGGAACAAGATCGAAAAAACAAGTTTAGTATGCCTGAACTTAGAAAGTTAAAATACATCTTTTAGTTGTTACTGATTGCCAAGGAAAGGAAAAGAGGAACTTTGTGTGTACTTTATCATCTTGAGAAAGATCTTCAAGGGCTTGAAGCTGAGCTTGCCTCCTGTTCTAAAGTCTCAAGGACCCAAAGACTTCACCACCAGCTCCCCTGAATTACCTTGCTGACAATTTAACCTGCAGAGAGGTGCCTGCTGCTGTTTTTGGGACCTCGAGAGACCCGGTGTTGCTGGGAGCTGGAAGCGTGACGCAATGAGGAAGAAGCATGACGCTGCCGCAGCTGTTTGCCGATGAATCACTGGGGAAGCATGTCGCATCGCCGGAGAAGTGTGTCGCGGCCAGAGGTTGCCGTTGCATCACCAGACAGAAAATCGTGTTGCTGGGCCTGTCGGGGCTCAAGAGTCCACCAAGATCGCCGCACGTCTTTCGGGCGTGCACGCATTGCATCAAAAGATATCGCATCAAAGACGCCATTTTGTCACATTGCACCGGATTATCGCATTACATCGAGGCGCCATTGAGTCGCATCGTAACTGGAATGTGGTAAGAGGCCAATGCATCACCTCCTCTCTGGTAAGGAACCGATGCATCACCTCCCCTGCACTGCAGTAAGGAACCAACGCATCACCTCCCCGAAGCAAGGAACCAACGCATCACCTTGCCTGCGACCCTTTTGTTCATTTTGCGTTACGCATCTAAAGTACTTTGAGAGCTAAGTGTTGCATTTACCATCTAAATTGAACTACGCTATTTCTACCATTTTAAAGTCATAGTCTTGATATTGTATTGTGGATTTTTGTCATTTGGTCTTGTGTTAAGTATAGTAAAGATTACTTATTTTTATAAACTGGTGTGTTGTCCATTTGTAGTTTTTTCACTGTATCACTGTATGTGTTCACAAATGCTTTACACACTGCCTCTGAGATAAGCCTGTCTGCTTGTGCCAAGCTACCAAGGGGGGTGAGCAGAGGTTATTTTAGAAATGTAGCCCCTTTACCCTGACTAGAAGCAAGGGCCCCTACTTGGTCAAAGGTACCTACCTCTGCCAACTAGAGACCCCCATTTCTAACATTGGTGATCAGCTGTGAGGATTCTGAACTTGCATTTATGATTCATATACAGTGATTGGTGTACACTACTAGTGAGTGCAGACCCTTACGCGACCACATACATTTTTGTCTAATTTATATCCTTGGGACTTCTATTTTTGCTATGAACTGCCAATTCTTGTTACCATGAGCAAAACAGCATCCAACGCCTCTATGGATCTACAGTTTGAAGAAGAGAGCGTGGATACCTACACCGTGCCACAGCTTAAAATCATCTGTAAACAATTTAAAATCTCTGTGAAAGGTTTCACAAAGAAGGAGGAGTTCCAAAAGGCTCTGAGTGCCTGGCTGGAAGCTAGAAAGGCTACTGAGCATCCTGAAGCGTCTAGGGGGAGGAGACAGATAATACAGATGGGCAGCTAGATGGGCCATTGGGCCTGACATGGGGATAAAGCACCTTCCAGGGCAGACAGCAGCGTTTCTTGAAAGGGCCTGTCCCCAGGAGTGCTGGAGGACAGGGAGAGGGATAGAATGCATAAGATGCAGCTAGCCAAGCTCAAACTGGGTGGTCAGATGGAATTAGAAAGTAAAATGTTAGCTTTGGATGAAAAGAGAATGCATTTAGAGCATGAGAGAATGTTGAGGGAATTGGAGCTGAAAGCCAAGAGCTTAGAAAATACTCCCTCTGGTGGCAGCACACCATCCGTGCCTGTAGAAGCAAGAGTATTTATCCCCAAAGATGTAATTAAGGAGTTCCACAAGCATTAATTATTTTAAATACAAAAATTATTTATAAGTATGTTATATTTACATTCTATGTTATCCAACGCTTTCCCTACTGTTGCACTCTCAGGAGTGGGAATAGTAATTTTTACTAACCCTGGGCGTAGTACTTCGCTACGCCCACGGATTGGGCGTAGTGTTGCCTACTTCGCCATTTGCAAAGTAGGCGTAGCAGGCAACACTACGCCCACTCCGTGGGCGTAGCAAAGTTGCCCGCCACCCGCCTCCCTCCCGCCCTCCCTAAATACTTAAATAACCTTTTTAAAAAGAATAAACACCACTTACCTTGTCGGCTGCGTCCCCGGGGCTCCCTCTCGTAATCGCGCCGCCGTCTCGGATACTAATGTGCATGCGCGGCCGCCCGCGCATGCGCATTTCTCACAAGAAATGCGCATGTGCGGGCGGCCGCGCATGCACATTAGTATCCAAGATGGCGGTGCGATTACGAGAGGGAGCCCCGGAGACGCAGCGGACAAGGTAAGTGGGTTTTATTCTTTTTAAAAAGGTTATTTAAGTATTTAGGGAGGGCGGGAGGGAGGGCGGGTAGTATTTAGGGAGGGAGGGAGGCGGGTGGCGCGTAGTGGTGCTACGCGAAGTGCATAGGTAGACGTAGTTTCTTGCCCACTTCGCGTAGCTTCGCGTAGCCCCACTACGCCCAGGGTTAAATTTTACCACTACGCTATCGAACGCTTTCCCTACTGTTGCACTCTCTGGAGTGGGAATAGTAATTTTTACCCCTCCGCTATCCAACGCTTTCCCTACTGTTGCACTCTCTGGAGTGGGAATAGTACATTTTAACCCTACGCTACCCAACACTTTCCCTACTGTTGCACTGTTTGGAGTTGGAATAGTAATTTTTACCCCTACGCTATCCAACGCTTTCCCTACTGTTGCAGTCTCTGGAGTGGGAATAGTAATTTTTACCCCTACGATATCCAACGCTTTCCCTACTGTTGTACTCTCTGGAGTGGGAATAGTACATTTTACCCCTACGCTATCCAACGCTTTCCCTACTGTTGCACTTTTTGGAGTTGGAATAGTAATTTTTACCCCTACGCTATCCAGCGCTTTCCCTACTGTTGCACTCTCTGGAGTGGGAATAGTCATTTTTACCCCTCCGCTATCCAACGCTTTCCCTACTGTTGCACTCTCTGGAGTGGGAATAGTGTTGTATGTCATTTTAGGTTCCAAATGGATTTTCCCAATCCATGCCCTTATATTGGTACAATCCAGGTTGCACTTATACAGGCATAGAAACCGACACCGTATTTAGGCATAGCCCATGCAAACCAAATACAGGCATGGCTACTTCCATCCGTTCACCAAACGTCACAACGATTTCTTGGAAAACCAGCTTGAGCCGTTAGGGACTTCCCCTTGCTTGAATATTGATTTCTTCAAGAACTCAGTTAGTTTTACAATGAACAACTAGTCCCTTGGGGTTCATTCATGAAGTTCATATGCCCGACTTTACGTCAAATCATGGCATTCCAAAGTACGGTGGTTTGGGGCAGATCGACGACCTACTTGCCTGACGTAGTTCGCCACAGCAAGTGCCGAAGGAAGCCGACTCTCCAGCTGACGCACTGATCAGGAAGCTGCCCTCCTCTGCTGAGAAATCCAGCTCCATTTTTTCTGACTCCCCTTGCGGGGTGTTGGGAAATCGAGTCCCGAGACAGAGATACCAAACCTCCATCATTCTAAGGTACAGAGCTGATAAGAACCTAGAGAAACCTTGGATAGATTCTTGGCAAAAGCTAAACCTATGCTAAACCAACACTTACTTCCTCCCGCGTACTAGACTTAGGTTAGGTACATTGGAGTAGGCGTATTTTAGAAGCATCAGTTGAGTATTTTAGCCTGTGTATTTACGTATGTATTTTATATAGATCAGAAACCATACAATGCTTTAACCCCTTCCACGCTCATGACGAGCTGGGCTCGTCATGAGGTAGCCTCCTGCTACGCTGATGACGAGCCCAGCTCGTCATGGAACATTTGTTTTTGCATTTTCCAGCACACAGCGGGAAAATGCACCGCATCGATGCGGTTAACAGTATTATTTTATATTACTGTTTGTGCTGTACGCATTATACTTTGCATTCTGTCTATCGGTTGTAGCAGTTCACCTCTCTTGTATGAGAAAGAAGACTGTTCAATAAACCCTTTTATTGAAAACGCCAGTCTCTCTATTTCTCTACAACTCTGTAGAAACAAGGCATGCATGATTGACTGAGTAAAATAGTTATCTATTGTTTCCACGACTCTGAGAGATATATTCTTATTCTTGGGGAAACAAAGTTGTCATGTTTATGCGGTTGTTAGAAACTAATCCCTTCTTGTGAATTCGAGAAAGTATCTAGTGACCTCTGAGTTAGCTGGCAAACACACACACACTATTAAGTTTAGTATATTCGATAGAGACATATTGACATAAGTCCTACGTCAAATCTATAGGATATATTATTCCAATGTGCAGAGCCTTTTGGGAATATAGGAACTACACTACATGGCGCCCAACGTTTGGTAAGGCACTAATTTAACGCTAGATACTAAAGTAGCTCAGTCGTGCTTTTCTCAGAGACCCCTTTTTCTGTAATTCTCCAATAGACTTCTGGAGTGGTTAGAGGGATAATATCCGCCTTAACTGAGTAGGACGAAAAATCCTGTGTATTTGTTTTTGGTTTGTTCAACGTTGAAGGATACAGTGTTCCAAAATATTGTGCACCTTATCTTTGTTTCTTTGAAACTTGCTCTGCAAACTTTCAATCAACAAAATGCCGGACGAAAATATCACCAAAACCGGTGTAGGTGTAGCTAATCCCACAGCCTTTGACATAACAGGTTTCGTAGAAACCGATGAATATGCTATTATCATTCCTCAAAATTTAAGAAAAGCCATCACTATAAAACTCATGAAAAATGGCCTAACATCGAGAGGTGGTAGCATAGTTTTTGTGATAGAGGCACACAAATATCACCAGACAGAGGTATTTGGTTCATGGATAGTCTTCTCTGAAGCAGATCCAGTATCACATTTGTTTCACTTCTATAAAGAAGATGAACCACCAACGGAATACATTCCTTTCGAGCACATAGAAATTCCACTCACATACCAAGAGCATGCGCTCTGGTTTAAAGGCGCCCTAAAACATATAAATCATATTACCAGGCTCGGTCCACTAGGTAGACCAGGAGCAACATGGCCGGTATTAGCCAGCTATACACCACATCTTGAAATAGAGGAAATGTCAAATAATGAACTGTTAGCTCAACTAAGGGAGCTAA
Organism: Lissotriton vulgaris; assembly: GCF_964263255.1. Taxonomy (NCBI): domain Eukaryota; kingdom Metazoa; phylum Chordata; class Amphibia; order Caudata; family Salamandridae; genus Lissotriton; species Lissotriton vulgaris. The sequence goes on from NW_028252109.1 coordinate 200,042, forward strand.
TCAAAATCTATAGACAACTGGTTCAATATGTCATGCGGACTCTTACAGTCCACCCGGCAATAGTTTTTTTTTTTTTTTGCCATTTATTCATTTATTTATTTTTTCTTACATGTTTTTCAGAACATGCATAAGATGTTCAAACACATGAATTCCTGAGGTGTTCCTACTCCTAAAACTCAGGACTCCTACTTGACCTAGTCCCGACCTAATAAATAGATACATAGTAAGTTAAGTCAGATCCATAATTAGAGTTGTTTAAGCATAGGAGTCTCCTATCCTGTTTTTCATCTTGTTTCTTGCCCAATCTGATTACATTTCTTTTCCTATTCTATGTCACTTGGAGGTACAACCTGGTTTGTTCCATACCGAATGAGAAAAGGAAACATCAGATTTTCCATACATCAACTTATACATAATGGATGACTGAAACCATGAATACGTGGCCAAGGCATTTCAACTTCGTCATATTCTCACTCCTTATGGGACAGCACACATTTACAAAAGGTAATTAGATAAAATTCATAGACTTGCTGGTGTGAGACAGGTTTGTGATATGACTAAACCTGACCTTATGTTGATCCAGGCTGAGAGCTTCTCCCATTGCGGTTCTCTTAAAAACGGTAGATCTTAGACATAAGTTTACCTTGGTCTGCTTCTTGAGCCCTGTATGATTTCTTGGGGGGGCCAGTTTCAAAGAAGGAAGAGAGGGAGGGGCAGATAGGGGGGAGGGGGTTGCCCACTCCTCTCAGCCCCCACATACCATGTAGGACCTGGTCAGACATGAGGGATTTTTTGTTATTATGAATATTTATCAAGTTGTGTTTTCCCCATCAGCAGGTAATTCACTATATTCGGTGACCTTCACCACAATTTGTACATATTGGATATAGATTTGTTTGTACAGAATAGTTTATTCATATATATGATCATGTATCGGTCATTTTTTATACTAACGTATAATCACCTACATTCGATGACCATCACCACAAACTGTTTTTTATTGTACATAGATTTATTTGTACAGAATAGTCCATTCATTTATGAACATTCTTTTGTCACTTTACCTGTAGGCATTCTCCCTTTGCCTAACTAAACAACGTTTAAATTTTGTATATATACCCTCCATTGTACATAGTTGTTGATATCCAAGACGGAAGCCTCTTTCTCATTATGTTGTTTGAGGACTGAGGCTATCTTTTTGTACAAGCTCCTAGGTCCGTGTTTTAACATGTGTTGTTTTTAAAAAAAAAAAAATGTTTTAATTGTTTTGTAAAATTGTGTTGTTGTTGAATTGCTTATCACTTAATGTAGTTAGTATAGTAATCACTTGTTTATATGTTTTTACCGACAGCCCTGAAGAAGTCCCAGCTTGGGACGAAACGCGTCGGCTGTACATTGTTGTTTTGAATGCACTGAAAATAAAGATCATTTGAAGATTAACAACATCCTGTCAATGCAAAACGTTCTTATTTCATGTTTATTAATAGCATTGTAATTCGCTCAAATTCTTGTTGTGGTGCACCTTTGCAGTGGTTTAACTTGTATACAATTCCGTTAGGAATCAGCACAGTAACGATGGGTGCTAATCAGTGTGCACACACTTCCCTCTAGTTATCCTGGGGTTATTTATCAATTGGGGGCGAACAATAGCCAGGTGCTGACACTAGGAAGGGTCCGTCGTTGAACTTTTGGTATTTATCACATAGAAATTCCACTCACATACCAAGAGCATGCGCTCTGGTTTAAAGGCGCCCTAAAACATATAAATCATATTACCAGGCTCGGTCCACTAGGTAGACCAGGAGCAACATGGCCGGTATTAGCCAGCTATACACCACATCTTGAAATAGAGGAAATGTCAAATAATGAACTGTTAGCTCAACTAAGGGAGCTAATCAAAATCTATAGACAACTGGTTCAATATGTCATGCGGACTCTTACAGTCCACCCGGCAATAGTGATTCCACAACATCCCCCCTACCAGGGTAACACAAATAAAATTGCACCTCAGACTCTACACTCTACATCCTGCTGAACATCCGCTCGGTCCACAAACACGCCACTGAACTCTGGGACCTACTCGACACCACATCACCGGACATCGTCTTCCTTACAGAAACCTGGATGAATGCTTCTTCAGCGCCCGACATCGCCATAGCCATCCCGGACGCTTACAAGATCATCCGAAAAGACCGCACCAACCAAACAGGAGGGATCACTGAAATAATATCGAGGGACAGAATATCGACCATCAAAAATATCGTTGACAAAATATCGAGAGTCAAAATATCGAGTTTCTATCTACAAACAGGTAAGTACAAAATATCGAGTTAAAAATATTGTTTACAAAAATATAGTTGTAAAAAATATCGTATTTACTAAAAACAGTGTTAAATTAAATTAATATTAATAATTAATTACTAAAATATACTTAAAATTACTTAAATTAACTTATGCTAATTAAATAATTAATGAAAGTTAAATAAATATTTTTGTATTTCATATTTATTAAAACATATATATATAGTAACAAAATATAATAAAATAATACCCAAAAACTGAAAACTGACCCTGAACCCTAAAAATACCCCTTTACCCAAAAACCCAAAACTGACCCTGAACCCCAAAAATACCCCTTTACCCAAAAACTGAAAACTGACCCTGAGCCCTAAAAATACCCCTTTACCCAAAAACTGAAAACTGACCCTGAATCCTAAAAATACCCCTTTACCCAAAAACTGAAAACTGACCCTGAATCCTAAAAATACCCCTTTACCCAAAAACTGAAAACTGGCCCTGAACCCTAAAAATACCCCTTTACCCAAACACTAAAAACTGACCCTGAACCCTAAAAATACCCCTTTACCCAAAAACTGAAAACTGACCCTGAACCCTAAAAATACCCCTTTACCCAAAAACCCAAAACTGACCCTGAACCCTAAAAATAAAAACGATTTTTTTTACTATCTATATTATATACTTACATATTTTCACTTTCTATATTATTTACAGTCGATATTACTTCACTTACCTTAAAAACGATATTTTGGCTGTCTATATTCTGTCCTGTCGATATTTTGTCCAAACGATATTTTTGACTCGATATTCTGTCCAAACGATATTTTGGAGTCGATATTATGTCTGTGCACCAACAGGAGGAGGCATCGCCATCGCCCATAAAAACACCATCCGAATCACGACCAGCTCTGACGATAACCTCGCGACCGCCGAACACCTTCACTTCCAGATCCACACCGACCCCAGGACCACACTTAGAGGCACCCTCATCTACAGACCACCAGGAACTCGCACACAATTTAATGAAGACATCATCGACTTCATCAGCCCACACGCCCTCCCCTCCGAGGACTACATCCTGCTGGAAGACCTCAACTTCCACCTGGAAAAGAATAACGACAACAACACCACCACCCTTCTGGACAACCTGGCCAATCTTGGACTCAAACAACTTGTTGACACCCCCACCCACCTTGCCGGACACACACTCAACCCTATCTTCACCTCCAGCAAACACATCTCCTTCGATCACACCACGGCTCTCCATTGGACGGACCACAGCTGCGTTCACTTCAGCTACAAAAAAACCACGACCCACATCCCACCTCAACCTATTCCTCGAAGAAACTGGAGCAAAATCACCACTGACCAACTCTTCACATCACTTAACCAAAACCCCCCTACCATATCATCGGACCCAAACCAAGCTGCCACCAAACTCACACAACGGATCACCCACAGCGCTGACAACTTAGCACCCTTGAAAATCCACCAGATCAAACAAGATAGCAAAAAGGCCCCTTGGTTCAACGATGACCTTAAGAAATCCAAGAAGTTATGTCGTACCCTCGAGGAAACATGGAGAAAAAATCCAACCACTAACAACCTGACCACCTTCAAAGACGCCACCCACAAACACCACCAACTGATCCGATCCACCAAGAAATCAGCATTCAAGGATCGACTCGACATCAACACCCACAACAGCAAAGAATTATTCAACATTGTCAGAGAATTTACCAACCCCACCGCCGGCACCAACGACATCACCCCCTCCCAAGACCTCTGCGACTCCCTATCCTCTTTCTTCCACAACAAAATCGCCGACATTCATAACAGCTTTGGAAACCTGTCTGAACAACCCACTCCACCCACCTCTGAACCAAAACAGCACTCTCACAACCTTTGCGCCTGGAACCCAATCACGACTGAAGACACCATCCGCCTGATGAACTCCATCCACTCTGGATCGCCAACCGACCCATGTCCGCACCACATTTTCAACAAAGCAGACTCCATCATCGCACCCCATCTTCGCGATGTCATCAACTGCTCCTTCAACTCCGCTACCTTCCCAGAAAGTTGGAAACATGCCGAACTCAGCGCCCTTCTGAAGAAATCCACAGCGGACCCCTCTGAACTTAAGAACTACCGCCCCATCTCACTCCTCCCCTTCCCGGCCAAAGTCATCGAGAAAGCCGTCAACAGTCAGCTCGCCGCCTTCCTTGAATCCAACAATTCTCTGGACCCCTCACAGTCCGGCTTCCGAGCCAAACACAGCACCGAAACCGCCCTCATCGCTGCTACAGATGACATCCGAACGCTACTGGACAATGGGGAAACAGTTGCCCTCATCCTACTTGACCTCTCCGCCGCCTTCGACACAGTCTGTCATAGCACCCTCATACAACGCCTCAGCAACATCGGAATACAAGGAAAAGCGTTGGACTGGATCATCTCGTTCCTCGCCGGAAGAACCCAAAGAGTCCGCCTCCCCCCATTCAAATCAGAGGCAACCGAAGTCATCTGCGGCGTACCACAAGGATCATCACTCAGTCCCACCCTCTTCAATGTGTACATGAGTCCTCTCGCATCCATCGCGAGACAACACAACCTCAACATCATCTCCTACGCTGATGACACCCAGCTGATCCTCTCCCTCACCAAAGATCCTAACACCGCCAAAACCAATCTACACGAAGGAATAAAAGAAGTAGCCGAATGGATGAAGAACAGTCGTTTAAAACTAAACTCGGACAAAACGGAAGTCCTCTTATTAGGATCATCCCCCTCTGCATGGGACGACTCATGGTGGCCACCGGCTCTGGGCACAGCACCCATACATACAGATCATGCACGTAACTTAGGCTTCATTCTAGACTCCTCCCTATCGATGACCAGACAAGTTAACGCCGTCTCATCTTCATGCTTCAACATCCTACGCATGCTCAAAAAACATCTTCCGCTGGATCCCCACCAAAACAAGAAAGACAGTCACCCATGCACACAAGGCCCTCTACGACCTAGGACCCGAATGTCTCAACAAACGACTATCCTTTTACACACCCACCCGCCAACTATGTTCATCCAATCAAGCCCTCGCCACAATCCCGCACATCAATAGATCCACCATGGGAGGAAGATCTTTCTCCTACTTAGCGGCCAAAACCTGGAATTCTCTCCCCACTCACCTCCGCCTCACACAGAATCACCTCTCCTTCAGAAAGCAGCTAAAAACCTGGCTATTCGATAAATGATACACCCACCCTCACTCAAGCGCCTTGAGACCCTCTGGGTGAGTAGTGCGCTATACAAATCACTGAACTTGAACTTGAACTCAGTCGTTGGTAAATTGCCCGCAAAACGGGAACAAATTCCATTCTGGATAGCTCAGAAAATTACTCAAATAGAAGCAGTATTTCCTAATACTACCCCTCATGAGAAACACAGAATTCTAACAATCTGTTTACCAATGGGGATCGCACCACATCTGGAGAACTGTGACACATGGGGTACAGTATTTGCTGCAATCTACACCAAAACACATGGTGTTCCGTCTATGGCGGTAATACCAGACGTCCTGAAACAGATTCAAAATGAATACGGTGCAGAGCTTGCTTTAAATCTAGGTATGAAATTACTGAAAGATTTCAAACAGGTCTCAACAATAATATTAGAAAATATTAAAGGTGAGGCAGCATCCGTGGCGATCCACCAGAAATTAAGGGAATTTGATGTAACTGAGCAACCACAAGAACTGGCCAGAATAATTTAAAAATCCTACGAAGAATTAGGCACAGACAGTTTGGGTGGTAAACCAGTTAAACCACAGCTGTCTGAAAGTCCTGAAAAGTTCCTCACTAAAAACACTCCTACTCCTTCTAAAAAGAAATGGGAAAATAGCATAGCAAACAAACTTCTAAAGAGAATCGTTCTCATTCCAGAGGTAGGTCTCCTCAGAAGGAGCCCTCTGAAAGGAGGTATACCCTCAGGAACAGGGATAATTTGAAAAAACCTGATAGATATCAAGACACTGATACACGTTCCTCTCGTACCTTTCAGACTTCGTCACAGAAATCCAAAAGAAGAGGACGGTCAGAAAACAAGGAAGAACGCGTGAAGTCCAAAGACGATCAACACGTTCAGAAAAACAAGAAACCTCAATTCGTCAAAAAGAAGGTAGCAGGTCTAAAAATCAGTCATGCCGAGGATCTTGAGGACACAACTCAAGAACGGGGAATGGGCTCTGACGATGTTGGACAGCGGAGCAGAAGTCACCATAGCTCGCAAGAACTTGAAGGATCATCTGGAGACTGTGGACTAGAATGAGTTCTTTTACATTAAAACTGCAGATACTAGGGTTAGTTCTCCACATAAGGTATACGAAGTAACACTCCGGATGGAGGGAGACATAACAAGAAAGATAAAAGCACTCTTTTGGGAGCGACTTTCTACGGGTTATGACATTGTTCTTGTTGAACAGGGTAGGCAGACAAAATATCGAAATAAAAATATCGATATACAATAATATCGATGTTTTAATATCGATGGTATAGTGCCATAATATCGACAGACAGAATATCGAGATTAAGGTATGTATGTTAGTAATATCGAAATTTTGTTGTTTAGAGTTATGTATTTTATTTTGTTGTTTATATGTTTGCTAAATATGTTTAGAAATGTATGTTTGAAAATTAGTAATTTTGTTAACATTTTGCGTTTTAGTATTAGAGCGGGTTGTGGGTTTATAGGGGAATAGGGTGGGAAGTAATTTAATAATAATTAATTAATTAATATATGTTTGTAAATATTTTTAATTAATAATTAATTGGTAATTAATTAATATTAATTAGTTAATTAATTAATATATGTTTGTAAACATTTTTAAATAATAATTAATTGGTGATTAATTAATATTAATTAGTTAATTAATTAATATAATGTACATATTTTTAAAAATTAATTGGTAATTAATTAATATTAATTAGTTAATTAATTAATATAATTTTGTACATATTTTTAATTAATAATTAATTGGTAATTAATTAATATTAATTAGTTAATTACATTAATTAGAGTAATTTTTTAATATATATAATTTTTTTTATTGTGAATTAATTATTTGGGAAACATTAATATTAATTAGTAAATTAAATTAATTATAGCTAATGTGCTAATATATTTACTTTATTGTTATTGTTAATTAATAATTAATTGGTAATTAAATAATGTTAATTAATTTTGGGTAAAGGAGTATTTTTAGGGTTCAGGGTCAGTTTTCAGTTCTTGGGTAAAGGGGTATTTTTTGGGTTCAGGGTCAGTTTTCAGTTTTTGGGTAAAGGGGTATTTTTAGGGTTCAGGGTCAGTTTTCAGTTTTTGGGTAAAGGGGTATTTTTAGGGTTCAGGGTCAGTTTTCAGTTCTTGGGTAAAAGGGTATTTTTAGGGTTCAGGGTCAGTTTTCAGTTCTTGGGTAAAGGGGTATTTTTAGGGTTCAGGGTCAGTTTTGGGTTTTTGGGGTACAGGGGTATTTTTAGGGTTCAGGGTCAGTTTTCAGTTCTTGGGTAAAGGGGTATTTTTTGGGTTCAGGGTCAGTTTTCAGTTTTTGGGTAAAGGGGTATTTTTAGGGTTCAGGGTCAGTTTTCAGTTTTTGGGTAAAGGGGTATTTTTAGGGTTCAGGGTCAGTTTTCAGTTCTTGGGTAAAGGGGTATTTTTAGGGTTCAGGGTCAGTTTTCGGGTAAAGGGATATTTTTAGGGTTCAGGGTCAGTTTTGGTTTTTTGGGGTACAGGGGTATTTTTAGGGTTCAGGGTCAGTTTTGGGTTTTTGGGGTACAGGCGTACAGGGTAAAAATAAAATAAATTTTAATTTATTTTAAATCAATTAAATGAAATTAAAAAAATAAAATTACATTAAATTATTACGTTTTTAATTTATTTTAAATGTATATGTATTACTTTTAATTTTTTTATTATGTTTTAATGTTTTTATTAAATATTTGTTAAATTATATGTATTTTAAAATTATTTTTACATTATTATTAATACATTTAAAAAAACTATATTTTTAATTTCGATATTTTAGTACTACGATATTATTTTTTCAATATTTTTGTACTTACCATTATGTAGATATAATTTCGATATTTTTGATTTCGATATTTTTGTGTCAATATTTTTGTATGTAGATATTCTGTCTGTCGATATTATGTCAGACATTCGTTGAACAAGACTGGCCACTGGAATTTGTCAGGGAATGCCCACATGGTGAAGAAATCATTATGCCAGCTTCCTCCAACCACATTCCAATACATTTAAAATATACTTATGCCAGAAAAAGGGCAGTAGCCCAGGCTCCAGCATTATACAAAAATCATGTAGGATGGGATGACGACTCACCTTACCATAAAATCCAACTAAAAAATCAACCAACTGCACAAAGGCAGTACCCAGTTAAGCAAGAAGCTAAAAAACAGGTCAGGGAGATATCAGATCAACATGAATACCAGGGGGTGATTGAAACATGCACCTCATCCATGAACAATCCTTTGTTTCCTGTCTCCAAACCAGAAAATACATATTGTCTAGTTTTGCATTACAGACATTTAAACTCTTGTTGCAAAACATTTGCAGTACAAAATGCACATAGCGCAGCACTAATGAATAACATTGTGCGTAAAAAATACAAAACCACATTAGAGATTTCTAATGGTTTCTTCTGTCAAAACATTGCACATGAAAGCAGGTATTTGACCGCTTTCTCAATTATGGGGACACAGCATCAATTCTGTCGTCTCCCACAAGGATTCAAGAACAGTCCTGGGTTATTCTCAGCGAGAGTAACTGAGTTACTACAAACTTATGATGGCGGTAGAGAAGACGGTGGCAGAGACTTCCCCGACCCGCTTGTTCGCCTCAGGTGAATCTCAGTGCTCTGAATTGTTTATGCTGCATTTTTAAAATTGCTTGTTCATTTTAATTGGAAATTTGGAAAATCATTAGTGTTGCCTGTAAATCGGACATGCTACCTGTGCCACTTTACTCGGGAAGAACAAGGGGGGGCTTGACACTCACTGTTTAAACTTGGAAGCATGGGCTCGATCACCACTCCTGCCCGCCCTGGTCCGACGTGGTAGCTAGTACCGTTGCGCGGAGGGCGGGTCAGGGAGAGCCAGGTACTTCCACCCTACCACTGGAGTGGTTAGCTCTCTAGTCGTAGCATCCCCACGACTATTTAGGCGGAGTCTGATTGAGGGTGAGCTACGGTAGGGAAGACGGTGGTAGAGTCTTCCCCGACCCGCTTGTTCGCCTCAGGTGAATCTCAGTGCTCTGAATTGTTTATGCTGCATTTTTTAAATCGCTTGTTTATTTTAATTGGAAATTTGGAAAATCATTAGTGTTGCCTGTAAATCGGACACGCTACCTGTGCCACTTTACTCGGGGAAATACAAGGGGGGCTTGACACTCACTGTTTAAACTTGGAAGCCTGGGCTCGATCACCACTGGTCCGACGCGGTAGCTAGTACCGTTGCGCGGAGGGTGGGTCAGGGAGAGCCAGGCACTTCCGCCCTACCACTGGAGCGGTTAGTGCTCTAGTCGTAGCATCCCCACGGCTATTTAGCCCTCGCCTGATTTCGAGCGTGCAGCGTTACTCGCACAGGGAGAGCCGAAGAGTAGCCACAGAGTAGCCAAAGAGTAGCCCATCTGCGCCCGCCAGCGACAGGGTGGGGCTAGGGGCCATGGACTCTACAAAGGCTAGTACAAATACCACTACTGTAAAGCGTATCAGCTATTAAGCCCATGCCCTACTGAAACTTCGTTCAGTGCCCCGAATGCACTGTATCCGTGACTCTTGGCCATGCGTGGAAGGTCCTTTCTCATGTATTCCCTGTCGGTTTCAGGCTTCCCATACAGCTATCTCCATTGGGTATCATAAGGGGGATACACCTCTGCTGATTGGGTGGAAGAGTTTCCTATGTAACATACGTTCTTTACCCAAACATCACACTGAAATCTGGGATTTGATCTTCACAGCACAACCTGAGATTTGCTTTCTGACCGAAACTTGGTTAAAATCGCATACCGCTCCTGCAATTACTCTGAGCATTCCTGCAGGATTTAAAATTTTAAGGCTAGATCGACCAGTCAAAACCGGAGGGGGTTTTGCTATTGTTTACAGAGAGTGGCTCTATACTTGAACAAAAGAGCAGCTCCCTGATGGAAATTATGGTTTTTAGAATCAGCTCCTCATCCAAGGTCCACTGGAAGGGGGCCCTGGTTTATCGTCCTCCAGGGCCAAGTGCTGGTTTTAAACTCTCCCTTATTGAACTACTGGCTCCCCATTTCAAAGCCGGGGAGGATTTCCTCTTTCTAGGAGATTTTAACATACATGGCGACATGTCTATCCTCCCCGAGACTTGGTCTCTCTTCTCAGACTTCTCCATGCTAGGGCTTACCAAACAAAATAATGGCCCCACCCATTTGGCTGGCCATACCCTAGACATGATATTTACTAACTGCTCCAAGATACTCTGTTGACCTCCGATTCAAGTAAATTGGACAGACCATTGTATAATTGAATTCTCCCTTATAGGTCTGGATAAACCCAAAAGGCGACTTCCCTTTCCGTCCTTCTGGCGTGGACAATGGCATAAAGTATCATTGGACGAACTCCAGAAAGTCCTAGTGGTACCCTCCATCACTGCCTCGGATAATGTTGAGTCCGCCTTGGCCAAGTTAAACTCGGCCCTTTTAGCGGCGGTTGACATACTTGCCCCCATGAAGCTGTATAAACAGCGCCCTGCACCTCGTCAGGAGGCATGGTACACTGAGCAACTCAGACTGGAAAAAACAGGGCTGTAGGAGATCGGAAAAACTTTGGAGGAAAACACGCACTAAGGAAAGCAAAAAGGGTCACTCTGATGCCTTGTCCTTATATCACAAAAATATTAGGTTAGCCAGGAAGAACCACCTTACCTCTCAGTTGGCAGAAGCTGGGAATTCCTCCAAGGTACTTTTTCGGATTCTACAGGATTTTATCAAACACCCGGCCTGTGAAAGCTCAGATGCTTTCTCACATTCATTGTGCGATGACATCTCGTTCTTCTTTAAAAACAAAATAGAGCTGATTTATGACAAAATTGTTAAGGCCACTAACCATGAGGGTAGCTCTTCTATGTCCCCCTCACATTCCACCACTCACGTTACAGGCACACTTACCGCCTTCCCAGCAGTCAGCCAGAGTGAGGTCCATTCTTTGATGGCCAAAGTTAAAACAGGATCCCCACTAGATATCTTGCCTGCTAAGATAACTATTTCACTGGGCCATTTGCTCTGCCCCATGATTCAGACGTTGGTGAATCTCTCCCTCGAGGAGGGTCGAGTACCTCCTGAATGGAAGAGGGCCATTGTAAATCCCATTCGTAAGAACTCTGCTCTCCCATGGACAGATCTATCCAACCTCCGCCCCATCTCCCTTTTGCCTTACCTAAGCAAGATGACTGAGAGACATCTTCATACCCATTTGTCAAATTTCATCGAGGTGTCGGGAGGTTTAGATCACTCCCAATCCGGATTCAGACCTAACTACAGCACAGAATCTGCGCTCCTCTCCGTGACAGATTCCATCAGGATGTCGCAAGATAGAGAGGGCTCTATGATTCTAGTGCTGTTTGATCTGTCCGCAGCCTTCAACACCATACCGCATGGAATACTGCTCAGTCGTGTGCGAGAAGTTGGGGTAGGAGGTTTGGCGCTGCAATGGTTTGAGAGCTTTTTATCATGCCGCTCACAAAGTGTCAACTTGGGCTCCTTTCGCTCTTCACCTACGGATCTTACAAAGGGGGTCCCACAAGGCTCGTGCCTGAGCCCCACACTTTTCAACGTGTATGTGGCCCCCCTGGCTGACCTGGTGAGAGCGCACAGATTTATTCCGGTGTCGTATGCCGATGACACCCAGCTTTTATTCCCATTCCAGACTCTTACTCCTGCAATTAAACATTCTTTTGCGACGGGGATGAAAGCGGTGTCTCGCTGGATGGCCTCCAATTTCCTGCAATGAAATGTATGGAAAACCAAGGTCATGCTATTTAGGGAGGCCCCACTTCTGTGGTCACCTGATTGGTGGTCTTTAGACTTGAGGCCTGTCCCCTGTCCTAAGCAGACAGTAACAAATCTTGGCATGCGACTGGACCAAGGTCTGTCTTTAAAGGAACACGTGAATCAAATGACTGGGTCCTGCTTCCGGGTAATCAGACTCTTGAGACGTGTGCGTCCCTTCTTACCAGACACCTTTAGAAAGACCCTTGTCCAAGCCCTTGTAATCAGCCGCTTGGATTACTGTAACAGTCTTCTTCTATCAAATGATAACCTGCTGAGTAGGCTGCAAGTGGCCCAAAACACTGCAGCTAGGCTGGTTCTTAATGCCCCGCCAAGAACTCCATCCCGCCCCACCTTGGATAAACTTCACTGGCTTCCTATCCGGCAACGGATTAAGTTTAAAACCTGCTGTACCATCCACAAAAGCATTTTTGGTTCAGGTCCTTTGTATTTGGCTGAAAAGTGTATCCCTTACAAACCAGGACGTATTCTCCGCTCCAGTAATCAATTCCTGCTACAGGTTCCACTAATCAAAATAGTACGGCTGGGAGGTCGAGCACTTTCGTTCCTGGGCCCCAGTCTGTGGAATAAATTACCTCTCAATTTGAGACACTGCAATAACTACCTAAGTTTTAGAAAGTTACTGAAGATATTTCTGTTTCAGGTATTATAAATCCCTGTAAATCCTTTAGAGCATTGTCCTGTAGCCGTCGGGCGAACCAAGCGCGGAGATACTCCTTCGGGAGTCGAGTTCTAGCACTATATAAGCCTTTAAATAAATAAATAAATGATGAAGCATTGTCATATGTGGATGACATCTATCTGACAGATGATGATTTAGATAGGTACTTGAACAGAGTGAATACCATTATACTTAGATTCGCCTCGGAGGGCTACAAATTAAATTTAAAAAAATCTAGATTTGCCCATCTCAACGTCCTGTTTCTAGCATACGAGCTATCATTAGAAGGCAAAAGCCTGGCTGCAAACTTTCTGGAGAAACGTGCGTTGCTCCAACCTCCAAAAACACTGAAAAAATTACAGACGATTCTAGGATTCTTGAACTTACATTCTAAACTACGCAGAAAGGGTTAAAGCTCTCTACAAATTAATCAAACCTGATTTTAAAACAGTTAACTGGACACAAAAATGTTGCATTCATTGCAAACAGACATGTTAGCAACAACACATTTACAAACACGTGTAAACGTACGCAACTTAGTGATCCGAATCATTCCAGGACAATGCGGATTCACATACTTAACTTTTAACGAAGGTGAAAAAGTACCAATAGCTTACAAATCGCACTTGTACACACAAGCAGAAATGAAATTCACTTCTACTGAAAAAATTCTGACAGCGGTTCAAACTGCAGTAGCAAAAGAGAGAGCCCTTGCACAGGGAAAGCGCATTATGGCTGTTACACCTGTACCTGCCTTAGAGGCAGTGACAAAAGCTAGCATTCCGAATGCTAAAGCATTACATCCGAGATGGATACAATGGGTTAATTCTCTTGCTGCGACAGACATTGAATACGTTTTTGATCCATATTTGAAAAAACAAGCATTTCTACAATATGAACACGAATGTCCTCTGCCTCCCGAAATTCTGCCCCTAGAGCAGTATGAATGTATAATTTATACTGACGGAGCAGCCCAATCTGCTACAGAGTGTAAACAAGCCTATAGTGCGGCATACACGATCATTAAAGGTCGTTGGCACAATGGCAAATTCAGACCTATGGTCACCAAAACTCAATCTCTAGGAGATTGTACAGCTCAGAGAGCTGAACTACAAGCATTCAAGATGGCGCTTGAGAATACAGACACTCATAGTGTGCGATTCGTATTATTGTGTTCAATCTTACAAAGAATACTTGCAGACCTTGATTCAATACGTTTTCAAAGATGCAAAGGGTGGCACAATCAAGCATAAATTGCTTTGGGAACAAGTAGTTCAGTTCCAACAAGAACTACAAAAAACTCACGTGATACATACACTGAGTCATCAACGTGATGGCGTTCACGTTGCAGTGAATTCATTGGCTGATGAAGCCGCGAAGGCAGCTGTGCAAAAGGCTTCCGTAGCTGCAATCACTCATTCAAAACTGAAAAAAGACGGCAAAATAATGCAAGCTGTCAATGCTTCAAGCAAAGACAGTGGTAAAACATTACCGAAAGGATTTCCACGCAAATACTCATACATAACTGATGCGAATAATGTTCCGTTGGCTCGAATCCCTGGAGTGGGGGATAGAGTAATTCCAAACATGGAACATAGATTAGGACTAATCTTAGCAGCACATGAAGGGCTTGCCTCTGCACACGCAGGTGTTTCCGCCACAGTGTCATTATTAAAACAGAGATACTGGTGGCTGCGCATGAGGAAACAAACTAGAAACTATGTTTTGGAATGTGAAATCTGCTAAAAGATGGAAGTCTCAACTGTGAAACGTCCTGCGCAGACACCCCTTTTAATTTCAAATAAAACATTAGCTTGCGTTTACCTCGACCACTTCGGTCCCTTACAGAGGGATGGTCATTATAAATACATCATGGTCGCAGTGGATTCTTGCTCAAGATTCATTTGGATGTGGCATCAGCGCTCGGCTGACGCTCAAACTGTTATAAAAGATTTGTGAGTCTTTATCGGCACATACGCAGTTGGCACGCTGCATTCTGACCAGGGTCTCCGTTTAGCTCTCGAGCTTACAAGGAGGCCATGGTCAATTTGGGCGTTGCATTGCGGTACTCTAGTCCATTCCATCCTGAGGGAAATTCGGTTGTGGAGAGAAAAAAACAGGACATAAAGCAATCTATAACAGCTAGGGTATTAGGTTTGTCAAATATCTAATAAGTGTCCAACATAGTCTTAATAATCTGCCAAGAAGATATCTAGGTGGTATCACTCCATACAAAGTCCTTTTTGGGACCAGAATGATCGTACAGGATCTCGATTGTCAGACTTGGTAGAACAAAAACCCTTTGATTTCAAAGATCGTTTGGCAGTTTTGCAGGACTGAAATGAATTAAGAATAAAATAAAGCAACGTACTCCTGAAGCCAACAGCCACTGAAGAGAAACCGACCGTCCCAGCAAGGCCTGCCTGGATTCCAAAGATTGGGGATCTAGTCAGAGAAAAGATCGCGGACAAGAAGGAATTTGGGCCTTCCTACAGACAACCAGTAACTGTCCTAGTAATCCACGGATCAAGAAAAGTATTACTGCCGCCCCTTGCTGGAAAGAAGGAGAACAGGTTTGTATCCATCGACCTGGTAAAACCACATCATGTGGCTGATCCTTTGCAGTAGGCCAAGTGGACTCCAAAGATGTAGCAGACAACCTAATCTGGCTACTACCCAAGAGGTTCAAACTGAGAGACTCATCACCTTTGAAGAATCTGTAGTGCGAAAAGAAGGACTAAGCAACAAAGCTATGGAACTTGTACCTCCTGAAACCCACATAACAGTTTGTCAAGAAACGCCTTTCTACAATGAAATAGCATCTGACTATACAAATGTAACAAGTGATATAGTGGTTGCAGCGATTTCAACGAATCCTGATGCAATCCCTACAATTGACAGAACTGCCTCTGGCTATTTCATTAACTTTGATACGTTTTCCGAGGATCCCAGCGAGCCTGAAACAACGCCAGTAAAAAGAACTTTCAAACAAGCAATAGAACTTTTGTATCACCTGGAAAAGACTTACCTGGTTTCACCATGGAAAAAACTATGGATTGTGTTGGGTGTGCTTTTTCTTCTACTTTGGTTGACTCTGGTAATAACTTTGGGAATGCTTATAACTGGAAGATATGTCAAATTGGACACAGCAAGTGAGAACATCAACTAACTACTCAAGCCACACAAATCTTCCCATCGTGAACAAAGAGACTTGTCATCAGTGAACATCACAGCCGTTCCTATACCTGGTGGTATAGCTTGGGACAGAAAAGATTATGACATTTTTTGCCCGTCGGAGCGGTTGAAGATTTTACACCAGTTTAAGATTTTCTTGAATGACTTTGTTTCATCTAGTACCCTTTCCAATGATTGGGACTTCAGGACTGTTAATAATATGATGTCAGACCTAGAAATGTCTGCTGTATTTACAAATCATGAATATTTAGAAGGTTCATCAGACTATGAGCAATGTAATATTACAATCATTATGGTCACGATTTCTTGCACAAATCTGCTAATCCTAGAAATGTCCTAATGGGAACATGGTCCTACACCACCTAAGGATAGCTCAAGAACATTTTTGGGAACATTTCCATACTTTTCATGTTTCAATGTATCCAGTCCAGATTCATTTTACTTTAAACATGTTAATAAGACAGGAATGAAAAGTATGTTGACAAATACCAAACAGATTTATTCTGCAGCCTTTTATGCCCAATTGTCTAGTCAGGGTTTCAACTTTTGGAAAGACAACATTGAGACAAAAACTGTCTGGGGTACAAAAGATTGGCAAGTGCAGGGTACAGAAGCTTTATTTAGAGCCTGTATCATCCCAGAACAAATAATGTTTTTGAATGACACTGTTCAACAGACGTCCTGTCTTGGGTTAGCCAAGATTAAAGACCTATACAAACCGTCCATACCTACACCAATACCTGACAGTACTAACACTTCAGAGGGAGTGGTCGACGTACATACTATTTTGCATCACAACAGAACAGATCCATGTTGGAATAAATGGTTGATCTGGCCCGCAGACACAAACACCTGTCAAGATAGATTCCTGAACAAGAGCCAGGGTTTCAAATTTAATAGGCCAGACACAAGATATGTTCAGAGACAGCATCCAGGAATAGTAACAACATACAGTGTAGGGAAGCTGTGCCTTGAATGGCTACAAAGATCTACACTTAAGGATGTAAAACAACACTTAATTTTACTTAATGATGGGGCAGACCTAAGGGACTTCTTGCAAGGACCTATTAAACCACGTCATAAACGTTTTATATATGCCGGTATCTATGCATTTTATAATGAAGCATGGTAGATTACGCAAGCAGAGACTGCAGAAAGAATACGAGAAATTGATTGTATTCATTTAGAGAAAACACTCTCTGTAGCTGACAATGGGTTAATGGCTCTGTCGTCCAGGATATATTCTTTGGACAGCATAGTAGGGACTTGCTCATGTTACAACATGGACAGTCGCAGTTACGTTCTATCATGCTATTAGGTTGGACGTTGCAAAACCTTCATTCAGGCTATGTGCCTTGGCGTTTAATCAATACTAAGGGTCATATGTATCAAGCAAAATTGCAATCGCGAATTTCGGCGTTTGCAATTTTGCCAAAAGGTATGTAGTAAGGCAAAATAAGGAATCGGAAAATTTGCGATTGCATTTAAGGAACCGCAAATTTTGCGATTCCTTAAACGCAATGTAAGAAGCACCAAAAAAGTGCAATTTGGCCTTAAGGAATCGCAACTTACCACCAACTTCAAGTTGGTGGTAATTTGCGATTTCTTTGAAAAATTCACTTTTTTTGCATTTTTCAAAGTGCAATGTGAAGCACATACTTGCCCGGCATATATGTGCGCCACATGTGCACCCATGCTTAGTTCATCGGTGCAACAGGGTGTCCTTTTGACACCCTTGCACCCTTGAAATCGTATTCTCAATTTGCGATTCGCTAATTTCTAACCTCAAATTGAAAACGTCTTCCCAGTCATTCCTATGGGCCTCTAGGCCCATAGGAATGAATGGGGAGGTATTCCTTAATTGCGAATCGCAATTTGCGATTCGCAATTAAGAATTATGTAGGATTTGCAAAATGTATTGCAAATCCTACAAACATAGCATTTTGCGATTCTCAAATAGCGATTCCCAAAAAATTGCTATTTGAGAATCGCAAAAATGACTTAGCCAGCAGGTGTAGGCAGCATAGCACCTGCACCTGCACAGGGATTGCGTGTGCCCTTGGGGTGGGGTGCTGCAACAGGGGTTGGAGGTCCCTAATGAGGTCTCTGATGGTCTCTGCCTCCAGCCTGTACCTCTGTAGGATCTCTGGATCTGTCAGCATGCACAGGGTGATACGCTGTCTATACACCTGCTCCTGTCTCAGCCATTCCCTCTCTCCTTCCTGCTGTAGCCGTAGCCGTCTTGCTATGACATAGAAAGCTGCCATGTTGCAAGTAGAACTGCATTTTGGGTCCTTTTTTATAGGTTGCACCTGGTTACCACCTGATTCCAATCCATGGTAATTTCCGACTCAGAAATACCGAATTTGAAGCAAATTCGGTATTTCAGTGCTTACCTACATCTCATTCTTCAGCTTTTCATATCGAATCGGATTATCACCGATTCGGTATTAATACCGAATCGGCGATTTTACAGAATCGGAAATTCACCGAGTCGGTAGAATCCCGAATCGGAAAAAAGTAGGAATCGGAAAATTCTTCGATTAGGTATTCTACCGAATCGGAGATTTTTCCGATTCCTACTTTTTTCCGAATCGGGATTCTACCGACTCGGTGAATTTCCGATTCGGTAAAATCGCCGATTTCGCCGGATTTCGGCCTCCTACATCCCGTTGTCTCTATTCCGATCGGTAACGGCCGAAAATACCGATTTTCGGCCGTTACCGACCGACCTACATCGGGCCCTAAGTCACTGTTTTCAGAATTCAATCTCACTGATACACAGATCAAATTGGCACAAAGGGGAGCAGACTATACAGTGTTGAGCATTGAAAAACTGGAAAGATTTGTCAGGATATTAGCCTACACGGGGCCTGTGACGGTTCCTCTAACAACTTATCCTGCCACCTGCAAGGTTCTCCGGCTGCAGTGATTGATCCAATTTATGGACAACTTTCAAATGGAAGTTACTTAATGTTGAAGGATCACAGCGGATGTGGCATGTTGCCAGGAATAACATATCTAGTTACTGTGTCAGCCAGGGTAACTTGCTGTATGCAAGTATTGTTTCCAAAAATCAAGACAGACCGGGAATCGCCTCTATGGCCTTCACTGAACATCTCTTCAATATGAATTGATACTTTAAGCAGAATGAAAGCCATTCTTTGGCAAAAACCTGTGCCATTGACCTTGGCCAAGGAAACCTGTGATCTGCAAGTCGCAAGGACTTCTGCTGAGATACATGCCCTCTTAACTACAAATTGCCCTATACATTTCTCAGAAATGTTAAGTCATATCTTAAACATGTCTGATACGAGCGGTATTGTACATGTATTTAAGACAGTTTTTTCGGGATTTTAGCACCTTTTAAAGTGGTCCTAGGAATATTTCCAAACTTTGTGCACTCTGTGTTTGGCGGATTACCTCTAATTTTGGGACTCGCAGCTGCAATACTATTTTTGCTACTACTACTGCGATATGGCAAGCCAAATCATCAGCGACACCCAG
This sequence comes from Lissotriton vulgaris, assembly GCF_964263255.1. NCBI lineage: Eukaryota > Metazoa > Chordata > Amphibia > Caudata > Salamandridae > Lissotriton > Lissotriton vulgaris. The sequence continues at coordinate 219,816 of NW_028252109.1, forward strand.
TTCACCATGGAGAACACTCTTCGGGCGATGAAGTGTTGTGAGCGCATCGTCCAAATTCTGGGACTACCTAATCTAAGAGAATTAAATACCACACGTTTTTTATCATTCAGACCAATTTGGCAAGATTGTATCTTACCTGTTTTACGCTGCCTGCTATGCAGAGAAGAATGTGTGCTAGACACATGTCGGACACTCCCATCAGTCATGCCAACGGATGTTGATACCTTGCTTGGACCAGTAACGGCTCATGCATTGTGTTGTCTCCAGCGGCTACCAATTCTGATGACGGCATTCATTGAGATCTCATTTATTTATTTATGAAATTTATAAAGCGCAGACAAATGCCCAAGGGCGTCTCGGCGCTGTAAACGTGGCAGAAAAGAAGAGTGGAAAGGGGATTATTAGTTGAACAGCCAAGTCTTTATTTTTCTCCTGAAGGCGATAAGTGTAGGACAAGATCTAGTGTCCAAATCAAGAGTGTTCCAGAGTTTGGCTGTAGAGACAGTGAAACGGCGATCGCCCCAGGAGGCGGTTTTGATGCGCGGCACAGACATCAGGAAAGCATTAGTAGATCGTAGTGGTCTGTTAGGGACATGAAAGGCTAGGGAGTTAAGGAGAAAGCGAGTTCCTTGCTTGCGGGAGGCTTTATAAGCAATGCACAGTGGCTTAAATTTTATTCGGTTTTTCACCGCAAGCCAATGGTAGCCTTTAATGACTTGGGAAATGGGTTTGAACTTTGGAGTGCCCAAGAGCATTCTTGCTGCAGCTTTTTGTACGGACTGTAGTTTTTGAATGACTTTTTGCTGGACGTTGATAAAGAGTCCATTGCAATAGTCCAAAGAAGACATTACAAAAGCTGTAACCAATGTTTTTCTTGAGTTGGGGGGAGATGGGGGAGGGTTTTTTAATGATTTTAATTTTGTAAAAGGAAGTAGAGACGATGGTGTTTGCATGAGCGGCAAATGTCAGTTTGTCGTCAAGAAGTATTCCAAGGTTTCTAACCTTGGTGACAGGGTTAGGCGGGGGGCCTAACTCTGTGGGCCACCAGGAACTGGGCCAAGTCGGGCTGAGCTTGCCAAATATCATTACTTCCGTTTTTTCAGAATTTAATTTTAGATGGCCAGCATGCCGTGCTGAAAGTTGGCCGCTACTTTCTCTCTGTTCTTTTTCTTAGCCAGGACCAGCTGAGTGTCGTCCGCGTAAGATGTTAGGCTCATCCCATAAGACTTGATGACTCTTGCTAGGTCAGCTACGTAGACATTAAATAGCGTTGGACTTAGGGATGAGCCCTGTGGGATGCCATAAGGTAGTGTCATCTGAGCAGAGCTGAAATTGCCCAGCTTGACCGTCTGGGTGCGATTGGAGAGGAATGAGGTGAGAAGGTCTCTGGCTTCATCCTGGATGCCAATGATGTTGACACGGTCGATCAAGGTTTTGTGATCGTCTGTGTCGAATGCGGCTGATAGATCCAGCAAAATGAGCACAGCCGTCCCTCCTTGGTCAAGAATGGTTCTTATTTCATCTGATGCTTTAATGAGAGCTGTCTCCGTACTGTGATTCTTGCGAAAACCAAATTGGGTTTCGTCCAGTAGGTAATGATCTTCAATGTATTGGGAGATTTGTATATTCATTAGTTTTTCTACGAGTTTGGCCGCAAAAGGCAGGCTGGCAATAGGTCTGTAATTTTTAGTGTCTTCTGCGTCTAGGTAGGGTTTTTTCAAGAGAGGTTTGACAAGGGTATCCTTCCAGATAGCAGGATAGGTACCCGTGCAAAAACATAGAATTTAATATTTCTGCAAGTAGGGGGGCTATAATGTCAACCATCGGAAGGAGGATAGCAGGTGGACAGGGATCATTTGCAGAGCCTGACTTGATAGTGGTCATAGCATTAATTACATGGGTAGCCGTGATCTTTTGGAACTGCCTGAAGGTGGGATGAGAGTCACCTATATGTTGAGAGAGTGTAAGTTCTTTAGTTCGATCAAAGAAGTTGATATATATGTTGTTGACTTTGTCAAAAAATAACTAGTTGGTTATTACAAAAAGCTTGGGAGGGTGCTGAGACAGTTTGAGAGGGTAGTTGAGAGAGCTTGGATACAACCTGGAAGAGTTGTTTGTTGGAATTTTTAGCTTGTTCAATCTGAGTGGAATAGTATGAACTTTTTTCTTGGATAATCATGGCTTTATATTTAGTAAGTTCGTTTTTGTAAAGCAGTTTCTCGTCGGAGGAGTAGGTCTTTCTCCAGTGTCTCTCGGTTTCTACATAACTGTTTTTGGTTCCTGAGAGCGCTAGTAAACCAAGGAGCTGAGGGGGAATTGTGGTTTTTAGACTGGGATTTCATAGGAACTAGTTTGTCTATGGCAGTAGTTAGCCAGTGGGTGTTTTCTTTGGCAGCTATGAAAAAAGAGAAACAGGTAGTGGTGTATTTAAATTGGAAAAGACCACACATACACAATTTGTAATGAAATAGTTAACAGTACTGGATTGGTCAAGGATCTTTAGTTTTTAAAGACGGAGTGCTACATAGACCACTATCCCCCACTACCAAGAGAGACTAATGACAATCAAAGATTGGCAATAATATAGCTGCAAAGAAGGGGTAAAAAGAGCACATTCCTAAAGCACACATGTACAGAAAAAGACTAATAGTTCTCCATGTAGTTTCACAACACTTAGAATTTTATCCGATCATGTCAACATTTGGACATAACAAACAAGCAGAAAAGTTCAAATTATCATTTTCTTTATTAGAAGATCCATAGAAGTAGATTTGACAAGAAACAGCCGACACGTGTTTCGTCAGTAATGCAGATCGGTACTATGACTTTTACAAGGCTATGCGAATGAGACTGGCACGGCACATCTAAGATCAAAGCATGTCCGTATCCAGAAATATAAAAATCAGAAACCATAGCAATTAGAATTCAAAATGAGCACGCAATTGCGAGGAACAAGAGTCCATATGATCCCATCAGATCACTTGAGGTAATAGCTGTCGAGTCAATGCACCATAAAACGTTCCACTGAAATCACGAGGGCAACAAACCACTATATATAAGAGGTGAATCGTAAGAAATATCAATATAAGAAACCAAATACATTGTAAAATGGTAGTATGTCACAGTCAGTATAGTAGAGAGATCCTTAAATATGGATAGTCGAGCAAATGGAGCCCCTCATAGTCAGTTACAGCGTGCTCCGGCCCTGCCCCACAACAGTCTAGGAGCAGTGACGTGAAAAAATGACTCCACGTGGTAACTGAATCAGAGAAACTAAAATCACACTTGAAAAAAAACGCGTTGTATGCAGAAGAATGGTATCAGAACGCCGAAAATCTCCCAGCATGCTTCAGTCATAACGAGTAGGTCTTTCTCCAGTGTCTTTCTCGGTTTCTACATACCTATTTTTGATTCCTGAGAGCGCTAGTAAACCAAGGGGCTGAGGGGGAATTGTGGTTTTTAGACTGGGATATCATAGGAACTAGTTTGTCCATGGCAGTAGTTAGCCAGTGGGTGTATTCTTTGGCAGCTCTGTTAGGATCATTAGAGATCTCAGGTTGTGAAGTAGGCAGGAGTTCCATAAGTAGTTGGTTGTCAAGATCTTTCCATGATTTAAACGGATTTGAGGCACGTTTCCTGGTGGTTGAATGTGATAGGGAGTCAAGGGGGATTTCGAATATCACAGCATGATGATCTGACCAAGCAAGGGGCAAAACCTCTGTTACCTTAATGTTTTGAGATTAGAAAATAACCCATCTAAAGTGTGGCCTGCTTCGTGGGTGCTTTTAAGAACCAATTGTGTGAGACCGAGGGCCTCTAGTTCTGATAAAAGGGTGTTAGAATCTTTGTCTTTCGAGTTTTCCAAGGGAAAATTGAAGTCTCCTAAGATGGTGGTGGAATTGTCGGTGGCTAAGGATTCTACCATATCGATAAAAGTGGTTAAGAATTGTGTCTTACTACCAGGTGGGCGATAGAGTAGAATGCCCTTGAGGCGTTGAGAGGGACCCAGGGCTATGCAAAAGTGTATTGCCTCGCATGCGGTGAGTGGAACTTGGTTTATGGAGGTTTTAAGATTGCTACGATAGATTATGGCAATTCCGCCCCCTATTTTTAAGGCTCTGTCTTGTCTTAAAATGTTGTAGCCTTCTGGGACAGCCACTAACAGGTCTGGCTCCGATGAAAGATTGGTCCAGGTTTCCGTGATAAAAAGAAGATCTAGTTTGTGAGAAATAATGAATTCCGCTATTTCCTCTTTATGTTTGCCCAGAGACCTGGCTTTGATGAGGGCTGCTATGATATTAGTCATTGTTTTGTCGGTAGAAGGCAATGAGGAGACAGTATGTGAATTTATGTCGATGTGTAGTTTAAAGAGGCAGCGAGTACAGACTTTAGGGAGGTGGGAGGGACCATAAAAGGTGAAACAGGTACCGGGACATTTAGTAGGGGGGCATAAGTTAAGTAGGGCCGTGCGGGAGTAGTGGTGCCTGACAGTTGGGTATTTTGTACCAGGGGGTATGGCCCTGGGCCCGGTCCAAGCTCAGATGGGCGCAGACGTGCTTGACTTTGGCGTGCCGCCGGCGCGTCCGCTGCGCTTGCACTGTGCCCTTTGTAGTGTAGGGAGCGTCAGAGACTGGTGCGCTAACTCCGGCATCCGCCGGAAGTGGTGCAGAAGCTCCAGGGTCAGCCCTCCGAGCCATCGGCACAAGCCGTGTCGGACTGGGGCTTCGGGAAGGAAACTGCGGACAATAGAGGTAGGAGCAGCAATCGAGAATCACAACAGAGTAAATTAAAGTGCAAAAAGATTAAAAAGGTTAAAAAGCAGCTAGCGGCAACTCTAGTACATCAGGCTGCGTGCGTCCACTGCGAATGCCCTTGCTCTGTGCCCTTTGTAGTTTAGGGAGTGTCAGAGACTGGGGCGCTAACTCCGGCATCCACCGGAAGTGGTGCAAAAGCTCCCGGGTCAGCCCTCCGAGCAATCGGCACAAGCCGTGTCGGACCGGGGCTTCGGGAAGGAAACTGCGGTTAATAGAGGTAGGAGCAGCAATCGAGAATCACAACAGAGTAAATTAAAGTGCAAAAAGATTAAAAAGGTTAACAAGCATTTACAATGCAACGGTTTCGCCTTTGACAAAGTTAGAGCTATTGGCATTGCAAATGACAAATTGTTTATGTACGTGTTGGTTTTGAAAACAGATAAATAAATGGCATTGTCATTTACAATGTCAATAGCTTAATCTTTCGCAAATGCGAGACCTAACCGAAAAAAAATTACATTTGGATTTGAGGTGTATGTGGGGGGCAAAAATAGAAACTTTAGCGTTTGATAGTGTGCGTATCACAAAGCACAGTTAAAAATGTGGAAAATAGTTGAATTACTCTAATGTCAAGAGTTCTAAAACGCTCTTCGACCAGTAAAGAAAGGCAAAAACGCCAAGACATTGAAATAATAATGATAGAACAAAAGCAGTGATGTAATTCTTAAGCAGTCAGAAGGCAGGTGTGAGCAGTTAGCCAATTTGTTTTCTATGATATAAATCTCGGTCTTGACAGGATTTTCTCCGCTTTGTTACCGGTATTTTTTTTTTTTTAACTACAGGTTCCAGAATGCAAATGGCATCAACTCAGACTGGCGCGCGGGGTAGGCACTACATACCTACTCGAAAAAGCGAGGTACATAAACAGCCTCTGCGAATGTAAACACGGTGTATCACAAAGGGAGAGGGGATTAAACACCGCGGTTCTGCAGATTTAAATAAGTTTCCAAAACTTACTCTTGTGCTTGCCGCCTCCCCAGGACTGCTTGGCCAGGCTGGGGCTTCTGATAATAACTAGATACCTTGTATGCAGCACGATCGAGTGATTTTACAGAATGAACCCACTGGGATAAATAGATTTTTGGAGGGTGAGGTAGGTTTTCAGGGTAGGTGATACCTCAGAAATTTTGGGAAGACACGCAGTTTCTTTGTAGTGTGGAGATTTGCCACGGATGACACCTCTGAAAAAAGGGTGAGATATGACATATGCTAAAGCATCGAGGCTGACTTCCATCTATTTGCTCATCTACCCGCTTGCACAATTTACCTGCAGATGCCCCGCCCCACACTTTCTTTATTCAGCATGCTCTATCTCACCCAGACTCCTTCACTCTTCAAATCGAGGAGTTCATTCCAACGTCAAAACCCATCACTTAATCCTGGAGGAGGGGGTTTCACAACTGAACAATACATCTGATCCCTGAAAAAAGGTAAACCCTTTACTGCGGAGGGGACTTCTTTTTCAGCAATGCCATACTACTATCTTCAATCTGAGGAAGGAGCGTTTTACAAATCTCGCCAAAACCCATCGCGCAACACAAAAGTATTACGGTGTGAAAAGTCCCTTAAAATATTCGCTTCCTCCAAAACACCACTACCTGAACCCGACTAGTTATTTTCTCGACCCCACTTTTTCAATGGGGGAAAATCTGTTTAAAAAAATCCCCGGCCTTCTGTGGGCATGCTAAATCTTCACTTTTATCTCCGTTCTTACGCTCACTTTTCTCGGATCAAAATGTGAGCGAAACATATTATTATACCTTTTCTCATCGGCTCCCCCTCCCTATCCACACTCACCGTCAGCTCAATAGACACAGGCCCGGAAACAGTGCCACAAACCGACCGGAAGTGACGGCTCGGAAAGTGGAACTATCATAGAGCGAGGGCGCTCTGGCTTTCTAACAGCCGGAACTACCCCAAGACGAGGGTGCGCTGTACTCTGTGGAGGACTCTAATGCCATAGAGTATAATGATCTCTAGACTCTTGTGTCCGTGCCCGGTATTTACTGGAACAGCGTGGGAATTACCACAAGAAGCACGGACAGCGGGGAGGGGGGGTGCGGGAACGGACAGCGGGAGGAGGGGCGGGAAGGCAAGGAAAAACAGCACGGGCACACGGACAGCGGGGGGCGGGAACGGACAGTGGGAGGGGGGCGGGAAGGCAAGGAAAAACAAGCACTCACCTGGACTTCCTCCGTCGGCGGTCGGCCGCGGAATGGCCAAAACAAACCTCGATGAGCAAAAAAAATAAACCCTGTTCACCGTCGCACTGACGTGACAAAAGGGGCCGGATGAGAAAAATTCTCAGAAACGCCCACGAGTCGCCTCGCAGGATGACGGACGCCTCTGTTTGCCAATGGCTAGCGTCCATTTATGGAGCTAGCTAATGGGAAACAGAGGCGGGACGAACATCCATACTGTTAACAAAAGTTTTCGCCTGGGCGGAGCACTGCGTGCTACGGCCAGGCGAAACCTAAAAAGCAGCTAGCGGCAACTCTAGTACATCAGGCTGCCCGCGTCTCACAGACGCAAAATGCTGACGGTGAGGTATGAGAGGAAACAGGCACACAGGTATCATCCACTTCGAACATTGCTAATGCAACCAATGCTGACAGCAGTGTTTCACATCTATGTGCAGTTGATCTTCTTAACGAGGTAATCCAACTTTCACCTACTATGGTAGACAACTTCTTTACAGACTTAGAAGATTTGATGTTTTCTCCAGACACCAACACTAACTTTTGACTTTGCACATAGTGTCCTGAGATACTTTGAATTCGACCTTCATTTTTTTCAAAACAAAGTTCTAACTTTGGAACTCTTTTTCCTATGATTAATTTTTGTTTCGCAAAATTGTATTTTACATTTTAAGGCACAAAAGTGATCTGCTTAAAGTATTACTATCATAGAGAACAAGAATTCTTTGAAAACTTCCAGGGACAATATTTGACCTTGTCCACACATTTCAACAGTTAAACAGTTTTATGTAATCTGACATGAAATGGTTTCGCCACCTTTTTTTTCTGTATTTATGAGGCATTTCATAACATTATATTTTTATGATTCATTTAGTTAGCATTCAAGTGTCATCATATATGCTCAGAATGAAATATTGCTTTAAAGGCGTACAGTACCATTGCTTTTATGTATACAACCAATCCAAATGCATCTCTACGTATTTTGGGTGGGTTTTTTACACATCATGTTTAGATATGTTAACGTGTTTAGAACTTAGAAATTAGTAATGTCGTACATAAGAAAGTGGAGTGGGTGTTGTTTGTCTTTTTAGGTTCCGAATGGATTTTCCTGATTCATGCCCTTATATAGGTACTATCCACGTTGCCCTTATATAGGCACAGATCCCCCGCTGCTGCTGGAGCAAAATCACGGAAGACCAACTACACGCAAACCTTGCTCTCAGCCCACCCACCGACACCTCCAACATCGACGACGCCGCCTGCAACCTAAGACGCTGGATTAACGACTGCGCCAACACCCTCGACCCGCTTAAGAAACCCACCACAGAGACACCAGCAAGAGAGCTAGCTGGTTCACCCCAGAACTCCTAACCTCCAAGCAAACCTGCCGGAAACTAGAGAAGAAACGGCACAATGAAAAGACACCGGACAGCCTCGCAGCCCACAAAGACGCCATCCGCAAACACCATAACTTCATCACGTCTGCCAAGAGGACCTCCTTCAGAGACCACCTCGACAACAATGCACACAACAGCAAAGAGCTGTTCAATATCGTAAAGGAACTCTCCAACCCCAGCTCCAACACCAATGACATCCCACCGTTGCAAGCCCTGTGCAACTCCCTCGCCACCTTCCTCCACCGCAAGGTCGCTGACATCCATGACAGCTTCAACGCCCAGACAGCCCCAACAGACATTGACACTCCAGACACCCCCTACACCATCGACCACGACCCCCTGCCAGCCTGGGCCACCGTGAACATAGATGACACCATCAAGACCATGAACACAATCCACTTTGGCTCCCCGTCAGACCCACTCCCACACCACATCTTCAACAAAGCCAGCAGTTCCATCGCACCCCACCTGCGCAATGTCATCAATCTCTCCTTCGAGACCTCGACCTTCCCAAAGAACTGGAAACACGCCGAGATCAACGCCCTACTCAAAAAACCCTAGACAGACCAGAGAGATCTCAGGAACTTCCGGCCCATCTTCCTGCTTCCCTTCCCTGCCAAGGTCATCAACAAGATCGTCAACAGATCGCTAACCTGATACCTCGAAGAAAACAGCATCCTGGACCCATCCCAATCAGGGTTCCGCAGCAACCACAGCACCGAGACTGCCCTGATCGCCACCAACGACGACATCAGGACCCTGCTGGACAATGGTGGGACTGTGGCCCTCATCCTCCTGGACCTCTCCACCGCCTTCGACACTGTCTGCCACCGCACACTACGCACACGCCACCACGACGCAGGGATCAGAGACAAGGCCCTGGAATGGACCACCTACTTCCTCTCCGGCAGAACCAAGAGCGTCCGCCTCCACCCATTCTGATCCGAAGCCGCCAAGATCATCTGCGGTGTACCCCAGGGATCATCCCTCAGCCCGACACTGTTCAACATCTACATGGTCCCGCTCGCACAAGTCGCCCGACAGCACGACCTCAACATAATCTCTTACGCCGACGACACTCAACTGATCCTCTCCCTCACGAAGAACGCCCTCACCGCCAAATCCAACCTCCACGAAGGAATGAAGGCCGTTGCCGACTGGATGAAGTTCAGCCGACTGAAGCTGAACACGGACAAGACGGAGGTCCTCATCCTCGGCTCCAACCCTTCAGCCTGGGACGACTCCTGGTGGCCTACGGCACTAGGAGCAGCCCCAACACCCACCGACCACGCACGCAACCTGGGAGTCATCCTCGACTCAACACTCTCCATGACCAAGCAAGTCAACGCAGTTTCCTCCTCCTGCTTCAACACCCTCCAGATACAAGTAGAACATTCACCCAGGCCCTCGTCAGTAGCAGACTCGACTATAGAAACACCCTCTACCTGGTCAAGCTCATCAAACGACTGCAACGCATTCAAAACGCCTCTGCACGCCTGATCCTCTACGTACGACGCCACAGCCACATCACCCCCTCCTGGGAAACCTACACTGACTCCCCGTTAACAAGACTATTTCTTTCAAGCTCCTCATCCACCCACACAAGGCACTCCACAAGACCGGCCCAGCCTACCTCAACAGACAACTCTTTTTCTACATCCCCAACCGCCAGCTCCGTTCCACGACCTCGCCCCAGCCACCGTCCCTCGCATCCGAAGAACAACCACCGGCAGCAGATCCTTCTCCCACCTCGCTGCCAAGACCTGGAAGTCCCTCCCACTGAGCCTACGACACACCCAAGACCTGCTGACCTTCAGGAGGCTACTCAAGACCTGGCTGTTCGACCAGTAGCGCCCCCCTCCTTTTTCCCCCCAGCACCTTGAGACCCTCACGGGTAAGTAGTGCGCTCTACAAATTCTTGATTGATTGATTGATTGAGACCTTATTTAGGCATAGCCCATGCAAACCAAATACAGGCATGGCTACTTCCATCCGTTCACCAAACGTCACAACGATTTCTTGGAAAACCAGCTTAAGCCATTAGGGACTTCCCCTCGCTTGAAATCAGTTAGTTTTACAATGAACAAGTAGTCCCTAGGGGTTCATTCATGACGTTCATATGCCTGACTTAACGTCAAATCATGGCATTCCAAAACACCTTCAAGGTATAAATATACCTTCACTTGCTATGGCAAAGTACGGTGGTTCGGAGCTGATCGATGACCTACTTGCCTGACACAGATCGACACAGCAAGTGCCGAAGGAAGCCGACTCTCCAGCTGACGCACTGAACAGCAGCTGATATCCTCCTGACGAGAATCCATCTCCAGTGTTTCTGACTCCCCTTGCGGGGTGTTGGGAAATCGAGTCCCGAGATAGAGATACCAAACCTCATTCATTCTAAGGTACGGAGCTGATAAGAACCTAGAGAAACCTTTAGTAGATTCTTGGTAAAATCTAAATCTATGCTAAACCAAAACTTACTTCTTCCCGCGTACTAGACTTAGGTTAGGTACATTGGTGTAGGCGTATTTTAGAAGAACCAGTTGAGTATTTTAGCCTTTGTATTTATGTATGTATTTTATATGGCTTAGAAAACATACTATGCTTTTACAGTATTATTTTATATTACTGTTTCTTTTGTACGCATTATACTTTGCATTCTGTCTATCTATTGTAGCAGTTCACCTCTCTTGTATGAGAAAGAAGACTGTTCAATAAACCCTTTTATTGAAAACGCCCGTCTCTCTATTTCTCTACAACTCTGTAGAAACAAAGCATGCACGATTGACTGAGTAAAATAGTTATCTATGGTTTCTTCGACTCTGAGAGATATATTTTTATTCTTGGGGAAACAAAGTTGTCATGTTTATGCGGTTGTCAGAAACGAACCCCTTCTTGTGAATTCGCGAACGTTTCTCGTGACATCCGAGTTAGCTGGCACACACACACACACTATTAAGTTTAGTATATTCGATAGAGTCATATTGACATAAGTCCTACGTCAAATCTATAGGATATATTATTCCAATGCACAGAGCCTATTGGGAATATAGGAACTACAGTACAATAGTAATTCTTACCCCTACGCTTTCCAACGCTTTCCCTACTGTTGCACTTTTTGGAGTGGGACTAGTAATTTTTACACCTACACTATCCAACGCTTTCCCTACTGTTTCACTCTCTGGAGTTGGAATAGTCATTTTATTCCTACACTATCCAACGCTTTCCCTACTGTTGCACTTTTTGGAGTTGGAATAGTAATTTTTACCCCTACGCTATCCTACACTTTCCCTACTGTTTCACTCTCTGGAGTTGGAATAGTAATTTTTACCCCTACGCTATCCAACGCTTTCCCTACTGTTGCATTTTCTGGAGAGGGAATAGTAATTTTAAGCCCTACGCTATCCAAAATTTTCTTTACTGTTGTTTTTTGGGATTTTGAATAGTAGTTTTATTTATTTAGCTATTTAATGTTTGTTGTATTATTTTAGATAATGTAGTATATAATTAATTTTAAAATATTGAAAGTATATTTAATTTTTTAATTTATTAAACATAATTATTTACTTTTTATTTATGTTATTGTTTTATGTGTGTAGATGTAATTGTAATTTATAATATTTTTAATAATGTATAAGTGACTAAAATAACTATTAAAACTTATTATTAAGTATATATTATATAGTTTATGTATATGTTTAATTAATTTGCTATTATTATACATGTATTATTTATTAATTTTAAACATTATTAAATATGTTTAAATATGTTTATTTTATTTATAAGTATTATTTACTTTATTTTACACATTTTTTAACAGAAAAAAACAATATTATTAATTACAATATTTTTAACATCGATATTTTATTTGATATTTTTGCACTTACCATGTTGTAGTAGGATGTCGATATTCTTGCCTTCGATATTCTGTCAGTGATCCGGTCAGCCCGTGTGCTGGTGGTACCCCAGCGCTTTCGGAGCCTTCCTCTGGTTCTGGCTAATGATGTGCTTTTAGCAGGACATTTGGGGCAAGACAAGACCTTTGAACGGCTTGTCACCCACTTTTATTGGCCCCAAATGCGCAAGAGTTCAGATACTCACTGCAGGACTTGTCAGACTTGCCAGGCAAGTGGTATGAGTGGGAGGAAGCACAAGGCTCCTCTCCAGACATTTCCTGTGGTCAGCACCTCCTTTGAAAGGGTGGGCATTGACATTGTGGGGCCTCTGGATTGCAAGACAGTCATGGGCAACAGGTTCATCCTGGTCTTGGTGGACCATGCCACCCGCTACACAGAAGCCATCCCTCTCTGGACTGTGATGGCCCCGGTGGTGGGACGTGCGTTGATATGGATTTTCTCCCATAAGGGGTTCCCCAGAGAGGAGGTGTTAGACAGTGATAGCAACTTCATGTCTAAGTATATGAAGTCCCTGTGGCAGGAGTGCGGTGTAACCTACAAGTTCACCAGTCCTTACCACCCCCAAGGTAATGGGCTGGTTGAGAGATTCAGCCGGACCCTAAAGGGCATGATTATGGGTCTTGAGGAACCTATGAGGCATAAGTGGGATGTCCTCTTGCCATGCCTTCTGTTTGCTTACAGAGAGGTGCCACAGAAGTCCTTAGGGTTCAGTCCCTTTGAACTGCTGTATGGTCACCCTTTAAGAGAACCAACCTCTGAGTTTGGTAAAGGAAGGCTGGGAGAAAGCTCCCAGTAAACCTCCCACATATGTATATAGCTACATGCTGGCCTTCAGAACCCAAACTAGGCGTTTCAGACAACTCACTCAGGTGAATCTGGAAGCCAGCCAGGAGGAGATGAAACAGTGGTATGATCAGAATGCCACTCTGATCGAGTTTCAGCCTGGACAGAAAGGGTGGGTCATGGCCGCTATGGGACCTTGTGCACTCCAGGATAAGTGGACAGGACAATTTGAGGAGGTGGAGTGCAAGAGTAATGTCACCTACTTGGTGGACTTGCGGTCTCCGAGGAACCCTTTGTGGGTCCTGCATGTAAACCGCCTGAAGCCCCACTTGGAGAGGTCCAGATTGGGCATGCTCCTAGCAACAGATGATGGAATGGAGGAGGAGACTGAGCCTCTTCCTGACCTCCTGTCTGCAAAAAAGCAAGATGGGTCAGTTTGCGGCCTTAACTGATGGGCAAAAGAGAGGTCAGCATTCTCCACACCATGTGGAAATCAAAAATAATTGCTGTTAGCATGAGCTGAAGCCATCTTGTTTGCAGCATCCATTTTTGTTAGCCTTGTGATTCTGCCATCTTCACTGTTGCCTGCCTTTCTATTTTGCTTGAGTCATCAGCTTTAGTTAACTCCTTCTATTCTCAGCTCAATCAATGTATGAGCTCAGAAAGGCCTGTAGTTGCTAGAATGTACCAGTTTGAGAACGTAACTGTCTATTATATCCTACTGATGTAAGCAGTTCTGTTCCCCCTCCCACTTTGATGACTAAGTGAGTACTCATCTGCCCATGTCTGGCTGTAACTATTCCTGTGTATGCTTGTACCTTCTATTTGTAACTACATGCTTACGAGTTCAGAAAACACAGTATATAAGCATCATGGTCTGTGCATTCAAGCCACTACCTTCTGGAACACTTGAAGGTGCTGTATGGACGTGATCTCACTCATGAGTGAATATACTTGTTATTTTGAATTCCAGCTTCAGTGTCAATCTCAACTTTGTTAGTCTAAGGACCTGTGGACAGAGAACGGTGAACCCCTGCACCGGTGGGCCCCTAAAAAGGCTCATTTCCCAAGCAGATGGGCACTACTGAAGAATGTCCCTCCCACCTTTCAGAGGTTGGTCAACCAGGTGTTGGCTAGACAGGAAACTTTCAGTGCTGCCTACCGGGATGACATCGCAGTGTTCAGTGCCAGTTGGGAAGAACATCTGCGTCACGTCTGGGAAGTATTAATGGTGCTGTTGAGGGCAGGCCTCACGATCAAGGCAAGTAAGTGCCAGATCGGGCAGGCTTCCGTGGAGTTCTTGGGACACCAGGTAAATCTTATTTTTAACAGGCAGACTGTCCCCAGTGTCCACTTCATGAGTGCACCAGTTGGTCTGACTTGGAGTCAGAGAAAACATATGTCTGAACTGATCTAGAACTTGTCTGCAATCAGTTTGCTGCTGATCAGTGAGGCTGCCTGCCAAGGCTATTCCATCTACTGATCCATCATCAGGGTTTTGAGAGAGCAGGTCTGGGAGAGGGACACTCTTCCTCCTGTCCTTAATCAGTAGCCATGAGCAAGCCCGTGTCTGCCCTGTCAACATATTGTTTCAGTCTGTTGACATAAAGCACCCTATGGGGGCTCCTGGGAGTTCCAAGATCTACCAAATAAGTAACCTCTCCCTTCTGTTCAACAATAGTGTGGGGTCCACTCCACATGTCTTGGAGAGCTGCTGGGGCCACAGGCTCCAACACCCACCCTTTCTGTCCTGGCTGGTAAACCCTCAGTACAGCCTTTTCGTCATGCCAGGCTTTCTGTAATTCCTGGCTGGCCTCAAGGTTTCTAGTTGCCTTTTCCATGTACTCGGCCATCCTGGAGCGGAGAACAAGTACATAGTCCACTATGTCCTGTTTAGGGGGTTTGAGAGGAAACTTTAATCCCTCCTACACCAGACACAATGGGCCTCTTACAGGATGCCCAAACAGAAGTTCAAAAGGGCTGCAGCTAATCTCCTTCTGAGGAACCTCCCTGTATGCAAACAAAAGGCAGGGTAGCAGGATGTCCCATCTCCGCCTGAGCTTTTCTGGGAGACCCCTGATCATACCCTTTAAGGTTTTGTTGAACCTTTCAACTAAACCATTGCATTGTGGGTGATAGGGTGTGGTGAATTTGAAGTTCACTTCAGACTCCTTCCACATTGCAGTCAAGTAACTGGACATAAAGTTTGCATCTCTGTCAGATACTACCTCCTTAGGAAAACCCACTCTTGAGAACACTCCCAAGAGGGCCCTTGCCACAACAGGTGCTGGGTGCTGAAGTGGTCCTAAGGGGTATAGCTTCTGGGTACCTAGTGGAATGGTCCACCACCACTAGGATAAACATGTGCCCAGATGCTGTCTGAGGATCCATTGGTCCAACAATGTCAATACCCACTCTCTCAAAGGGAACCCCCACCACAGGGAGTGGTATTGGGGGGCCTTTGTGGTGCCACCTGCCTTACCACTGGCTTGACAGGTGACAAAGGAGCGACAAAACTCCTTTGTGTCTCCAGACATGTGGGACCAGTGAAAGTGAGGGACAATTCTGTCCCAAGTCTTGTTCTGGCCCAGGTGTCCTACTAAAGGAATATCATGGGCTAGTGTTAATAGGATTCAGCTGAACATCAAAGGTATAACCAACCTCCTGGCTGCTCCAGGCTTGGGGTCTCTACTCTCGGAGTACAGGAGTCCATCATCCCAATAAATCTTATGGGTGCCATTAGCATTCCCAGCAGCCTCAGTAGCAGCTTGCTGCCTGAGGGGTTCGATAGAAGGGCAGCTTAGCTGCTCCTAACTCAGACCTGCCCTGGAAGGGCCCCCTTTCCCCAAGAACTCAACCTGCTCAGGCTCAAGCTCCTCTGGGACAGTTCCTTCTTCAGGCTCACAATCATCTCCCTCAAGAGACTGATCATTACTCTGAGTCAGGGGGAAAGGCAACGCCTTAACCCTACTGCTCCTTTTCTTAGACAGCACCTGGTCCATTATTCCAGAATCCAGGGCCTGTCCAGTGTTAGACTTTTTGACCTGTGACCTAGTCACAGCATGTGCTGAGATTCCTAACATTTCTGCATGGGTCCTAAACTCCACTTCAGACCAGGCTGAAGTCTCTAAATCATTGCCAAGCAAGCATTCAACAGGGAGGTCTGCACTTACCACAATCTTCTTGAGGCCAGTTACCCCTCCCCAGGAGAAATTAACAACTGTCAGGGTATGGTTGGTCCTGACATTGCTAGCATTGGTCACTTGGTAGAGTTCACCGAGTATGATCTGTCCAGGGTCCACAAGGTCTTGTGTCACCATAGTGAAACTTGTGTTCCATTTATCAAAGACCGTTGTCTGTACATGCCCAGGTTACTGGGACTCACAGAGGAGGACATATCCATGCCCCCATCACAAACGAACACAGCCTGAGTTGGAACTCTTGACTAGGCCAGAGCCCATCTCAGTACCCAGGGTCAACCCTACTACACCTTGCTGCTGCTGAGTACCACCACTTGAAGCTGAACTAGGGGGAACAGTTGCCTTAGGGGCAATGGTGGTTGGAGCTGCCTCCTTCTTGATGCAGTCACTTGTCCTATGGCTATTCTGTTTACAGACTTTACACCAGGGTTTCTTTTGGACTTTGTCTTTCTTGGAAGATTGGGAATCCCCCCATTAGAAGCTTTTTGGTGACCTTGTGAAGACTTCTGGTCTTTACCTTTCTCCCCACCCTTATGATCTTGCTTCTTTTGGTCACCACCTTGGTTCTGTACCTTCTGCTTCACCCTGGTCCTGACCCATTTGTCCGCCTTCTTTCCCAATTCTTGAGGAGAGGTCAGATCAGAGTCTACCAGGTGCTTATGTAAGTGCTGTTTTTGACAGTTATTAAGGATTTGGTCACTCATGATCAAATTATACAATCCTGTATGGTCACACACTTTACTGCCCAACAACCAGCCCTTCAGAGCCTTAGTAGCACAATCTACAAAGTCAACCCAGTCCTGAGTTTGTGTATTTTGGATATCTCGCTGTGTAAGTATCAACCCAGGCGGCCAAAAACACTTGCCCACATGAATCGTGTTTAGGACACAAGAACCCACTTCCGTATTCAAAACAGATTATTTATTATAAAAATTCATACATAGACTAATCCACAATAATTATATATATATATATATATATATAGAACAAGGCATATAATGACATACAGTAAATATAAGCAAAAAAGTAAAATACATAAACACAATTTTTAAACAATAATCATAAATTTCATAAAAACATAATAATTCCTGAGTCAAGTATTAATAAATGTGTTGTCGACGCGCGTTTCGGCGATCAGCGCCTTCTCCAAGACAGACCAAAATATCAGGTAGCTAAGTACAAAAACATAATTACTGATCACAAAATTACATTCATTAATTTAACTAAAAAAGAGAACAATTTATGTTTAATAATAGACACCATAATATATACTGGCACCATAATATCATACAGTGACTTTAAAGAGCCAATATAACGGAAGTGGGTAAAAGTATATGTTCCCCAAAATAATTAGCAAGTTTTAGCCCTCAAAATGAGGGATAATTTATTAATACGGACTTCGGTGCTCATTTGAATAAGAATAATATTAGGGTTCCAGATGCCAGATAAAAAACAAGTATAAAGATAGCCATATAATAGTGGTCGGCACAAAGAAAGGATACAAATGGTCCTAATTAAAAAATAAGAGGAGTGTAGGGAGAGTGCTGCAGGAATCCTGCATATGTCCCTTGGAATATTCTAGCTGGATTTATTCTAGCTGGATTTATTAAACAGCACATATATTCTGCTGGTACACTTTTATCTTATCGATCGGGACTGACTAAGACTGGATTTGTCAACCATATTCTATACTATGTTTGATCCACTTCTATCTCTTAAAGCGACTACTGTTGATTAAAAGAAGGAAAAAACCAATGAACAAAGACTTGTTTCGAGTAATTTGTCTTTGATACGGCTGATTAAAGGAACGTACGTGCATACTTAAGTGACCAGAGGTATTTAAATACTTTTTTTAGCTGCATTTCACATGTTGTGTTTACGTTAAGTAATTCACAAGAATACTGTATGTCATCTCATTTTTGATAGTGGTTTTTCATCTTACAGAGTTATTTAACCTAATGTGAAAAGTCACCCCTATCTACTAAACACAGAAAAAGATTGTACATAGATTTTATCACAAGTAAGTGCATTTGCAATTATTCATTACCAATTAGTGTCAGCATTGGGTCCTTAGACAAACATAGTATAGAATATGGTTGACAAATCCAGTCTTAGTCAGTCCCAATCGATAAGATAAAAGTGTACCAGCAGAATATATGTGCTGTTTAATAAATCCAGCTAGAATAAATCCAGCTAGAATAGACAAGGCCTAGGGCCTGTAGAACCGCTGGGGCAACCAGGAACCACCCAAGGTAGTGACGCAGGAGACCCAAGGGGGACGCGTGCAGTGTCTAAACACTGACTGTGAATCACCATTAACTTGAATGGAGAAAGTTGCAATTAGAATTTTAAAGGTTAGGGACACTTAGGAGTGGACTTGGAGCAAACCCCGTGAGAACTAGACAGCTCGAGAGTCTACTCTACTCCCACAGGAGCACTGGAGTACTCGAGTTACCTCACCCAGGGAAGCCTGGTGCATAGGTGTCTTTTCGTGTCGGGTTTCGTTGTCGTTTTCTATGGCGAGCTGCGGTAAAGTGCTGCAGGTGTCCAAGTGGAAAGTGTCCGGATGGATCCAATGGTGGATCAGAGATCTGAAGAACCTGAAAGCAGAGGGGACAGAGTCTGGGTCACTTGCCAGTGACCAGGAAGGCGATGAGCAGATGCCCACCGATGTCGGGTGATTTCAGGTGCAGAAGGTGAAGCTTGACTCTTCAACCACGAGGACCAGGAGGTGTCAACGACAACCAGGAGCTGGATTTGAGCTGTCCCACGGGGGATGTTACGTGCTGCGGTGTCGGATTGGACCTAACAAGCCTTGGTAACAGCAACCCACGCAGAAAGCAAAGATTGGCTTAGGAGCAGACCAGCAAGGTCTGAGGGGCTCACCTTTTGGAGGGGTGTCAGGGCACGCCTGGAGCAACCAGGTAAGCCCAAGAAACAAAAGAGTTACCTTTGTGGGGACCACCCAGTCAACGGACCAGGGATCGCGAAGGGGCCTTGAGCAGAACTGCTAGAAGCGGACCCATGGAACATTCGTGGAGTGTAGGCCACAATCTTTGGTGCAGATGGTGCTCAGGGCTTGGACTATAAGTAGCCCAATGCACAACTTCGGGAAAGCTCAGGAAGTAGGTGCACTAGCAAATGTGCACAGTATCCAGGAGTTCCGGTCCCACGTCTCTCGTGATGGCTGAGGGTCTCAGCTTTGCTGTGATATCAGGTCAGCCTCTGAGAAGTCTGGAAGTCTGGGTCCTGTGTCACGAATCCTTCGGGATCGGGCAGGAGCCTTGGAAATGCAGACCAGCTTGATGCTTCTTTGGTGCCTCTTTGAACAGGGGAGTCACTCCTTGACCCAAAGGGAGATTCTTCCGTCTTCTAGTCGAAATAGAATGTCGAAGGTCCAGGATATATATTGCAGAGTTTCGTCCAGGTATGTTATAAAGTCCTAGGTATTGGGTTCCTATACTTATACTAAGTTTAGGGTTTGGACTTACTCTAAGGTCCCACCAATGGGAGGACCTGGGGAGGGGGTGGTTACACCCCTTCCCCTTTGTCCAGTTTCACGCCAGAGCAGGGGCTGAGTGCCCCTGCAACCGGTTTGAACTGGGGTGTGCACAGGGACACCAAGTGTGCCCCCAGCACTGTCTAAAGAGCATTCCCTGAATGCACCCGCCCAGCCCCAATACACTAAAGCCTGTCTGGGGAGGTGGTTGCACCTCCCCACAGGAAACCTATTGTCCAGGCCTCCCCTGCTGGAGTTTCGTCCAGCAGCAGGAGGTCAGACTCGTGTCTGTGGCAGCAGCATCCATTTTGTGATGCTGGGGCTCTTTTAAACTATTACCGGTCAGGTAAGTGTGTACATGTCTTCTCCTTCTAGAAGGGTGGAATTCTACCCCTGCCGCCAGGACTGGTGGGGGGTAGGATTCCAAATCGTTTGACACCAAACACGACATGTTTTGATGCAGCCATTCCAAAGTTAGCATTTACCGCGAGGTTATAATGCACTTAAGAGTATATGGTATGGCTGTATAACAGAACAGCCTCAGAGAATAGATTCTGAAAGCTGCAGAGGGGTCCTGCTCATGCATGGGCACCCTCTCACACAAAACCAAGCACTCTGCCTTCAGGATTGTTAAGGCCTGCCATAGGAGTGACTTCTAGGTTTATGTGTGTCTGTATTTAAAGGTAGATATAGGTAACCTATATCTTAGTAAGGGGTGCTTATACCACCTTACTCAGGCTGCAGTAGCAGACCTGTGGTGTCATTTTGGAAGGCTTCGCAGGGGTGGCATAATTGATGCTTCAGCCCCTGGTAGGCCTCTGGGGTACCTATGGCCTTGGTACCTAAGGTACCATATACTAGGGACACACAAGGGTAACCCAGTAACCAATCTGGAGTGTACCTAAAGTACATGCAATTAATTTATAGAGGAAGCAGTAGGCTGGGGTCCTGGAAAGCAGGACCCCAGCCAGACTAAAGTCGAAAAACAGTGAAACACCAGGAAAAAGTGGGGGTAACCATAGTAAGCAGATCCTACTCTCCTACAGGTAGGATCCCGTAGAGTTAACCCTTGTCTCGCTAGGAGACTTTGAGAAGGTCCCTAACCTCACACTGCCCAATAACACTAAGAAATACCAGCAGTTGGTGACCATCAATGGCCATAGGTTGGAGGCTCTCAGGGACACAGGAGGTAGTGTGACTGCTGTCAGCTCCAGGTTGGTGGCCAAAGAGCAGATTGTCCCCCATGCGTTCAAGTCAAGTCAAGTCAGACTTTATATAGCGCACTACATACCCATAGGGTCTCAAGGCGCTTGAGGAAGGGGGGGAGGTTTACTTATCGAATATCCATGTTTTAAGTTGTTTTCTGAAGGCTAGGTGGTTTTGAGTAAGGCGGAGGTGGATGGGAAGGGAATTCCAGGTCTTGGCCGCTAAGTAGGAGAAGGATCTTCCTCCCATGGTGGCTTTGTGGATGCGCGGAACAGCGGCGAGGGCTTGGTTGGACGAACGCAGCTGGCGGGTGGGGGTGTAAAAGGAAAGGCGAGTGTTGAGACAATCAGGTCCAAGTTCATATAGGGCTTTGTGTGCGTGGGTGAGGAGACGGAACGTTATTCTCTTGTTGACGGGGAGCCAGTGAAGGTCTTTCAGGTGAGCGGAGATGTGGTCTGTGCGGGGGATGTCTAGTATGAGTCTGGCTGAAGCATTTTGGATGCGTTGGAGTTTTTTCTGTAGTTTCGCGGTGGAACCGGCGTAAAGGGTGTTTCCGTAGTCCAGACGGCTTGTAACCAGTGCGTGGGTGACCGTTTTTCTTGTTTCGGTGGGGATCCAGTGAAATGTTTTTTTGAGCATGCGTAGGATGTTGAAGCATGAAGATGAGACGGCATTGACTTGTCTGGTCATCGAGAGTGAGGAGTCCAGGATGATGCCCAGGTTCCGTGCGTGGTCAGTCGGTATGGGGGCTTTTCCTAGGGCCGTTGGCCACCAAGAGTCGTCCCAGGCGGATGGGGATGAGCCTAAGATGAGGACTTCCGTTTTGTCCGAGTTCAGTTTCAGACGGCTGTGCTTCATCCACTCGGCTACTTCTTTCATCCCTTCGTGTAGGTTTGTTTTGGCGGTGGTTGGGTCTTTGGTGAGTGAAAGGATCAGCTGAGTGTCATCAGCGTAGGAGATGATGTTGAGGTTGTGTTGACGTGCAATGGTTGCGAGGGGGCTCATGTAGACATTGAAGAGGGTGCGGCTGAGAGATGATCCTTGCGGGATGCCGCAGATGACTTCGGTGGCCTCTGACTTAAAAGGGGGGAGGCGGACTCTCTGAGTTCTTCCAGCGAGGAACGAAATGATCCAGTCCAATGCTTTTCCTTGAATTCCGATGTTACTGAGGCGTTGTATCAGGGTGCTATAACATAACATAACATAACATGTGTATTTGTAAAGCGCACGTTCACCACTACGGGTATCTTGGCGCTGAATAACAGATGTTTGTTGTTACCCAACTCAATGGTACTCATTTTATCGACCTCAGATGGATGAAAGGCTGAGTGGACCCGCCGGGATTCGAACCTGTGACCATGAGGTCGAACACAGGCCCCTGCAGTGGACGCATTAGTCCACTGAGCCACCAGACCCGGCTATGGCAGACTGTGTCGAAGGCTGCGGAGAGGTCAAGGAGGATAAGGGCGACTGTGTCTCCGTTGTCCAGTAGTGTTCGAATGTCGTCTGTTGCTGCGATGAGGGCGGTCTCGGTGCTGAGTTTGGCACGGAAGCCAGACTGTGAGGAGTCGAGTGATTTGTTGGTTTCGAGGAAGGTGGCGAGCTGATTGTTAATGGCTTTCTCAATGACTTTGGCAGGGAATGGGAGGAGCGAGATGGGGCGGTAGCTTTTGAGTTCGGTGGGGTCAGCTGTGGGTTTCTTCAGAAGGGCGCCGAGTTCGGCGTGTTTCCAGCTTTCTGGGAATGTGGTGGAGTTAAGGGAGTAGTTGATGACATCTCGGAGATGGGGTGCGATAATGGAGTCTGCTTTGTTGAAGATGTGATGGGGAAATGGGTCTGTAGGGGATCCTGAGTGGATGGAGTTCATCAGGCGAATGGTCTCTTCTGTGGTGATTGGGTTCCATTCGAAAAGGATATTCGGAGGAGGTAACGGTTCAGAGGTGAGTGGGGTGGACTGGTTTACAGGTTGGTTGTCAAAGCTGTATGGCTGAGATACCCGCCACCCCCTCTCAACACAATCCCCAAGGATGGGAAACCGGAAACAGTTCTGAAGTTTTTGGAAGACGGGAGGGAGTGACCCTCCCGGCCGTATTTATTAAAATATGAAACAAAATTTAAAACATTAAATAAACAGTTTCATATTATGTACAATTTCATTACCACATTGCGATGTTTGGCTAACCTTAACAGATTCTCTAATACAAAGGTTCTCCTAGCCGAACTAACATCCTACAAAACATTTACTTGAAATTTTGAAATTGTACATCCTAACGTTTAAGGGCCAACGGCAAGGTCGTAACCGGTGTCAAGATCCCTAACCCAGAAATATCGCCCTCACTTGTGAGGGGCGGCCCAGAGGCGTACCTCAAGTGCAATTACCAATTTCCCTTGACTTGACGGGGGCCCCAATAAAACTCGACGCCACTTAGAGGTCGTACGAGGACTCGTGTGAGGTATCTAGAAGGTAGCGTAGACCCCCCCCCAAACCCCACACAACTTACCATATCTGCCGTCGCAGACGTCCTGGCCCCGGGAAATTCCCCAGGAGGGGGCTGTAACCCCTCCTACCCAGGAAGGGGCCTTGACCGCCTTTCCTTTTCTTTCGGCGACCCATCCTTAGAAGGGACCGCCTCCCCGTTGAGGGGCCAATGGCCACCTCCCCCGAGCGCTCCCATCCGTGCTGGGTGACGCCCACTCATAGGGATCTTCCAATTAGTGCTCACCGATCATGACCTTACCGCCACAGGCCGGATAGTTGACCGGCTATCCGGACCCCCCACAACACTCCTACCTAAAGGTCATGGTATAACGTTTTTAGCCACGCTAAGAAGTCTCCTATGAGTAACTCATTCCCCACCCGAGACAAATGCACTCCATCCCCCAAATACATACTGTCATCATTAATACACCCATGCGAAATAGAATGCAGTGTCTTGGAACGGAACAACCTACTCACTTTGTTATTAAGCTTTCTAACAGAATGATTTAGAGCAGGAACCGAAATAGCCCCCGCCACACTTTTCGTGGGATCATATGGGACCACGCAATTGTGCACCCTGGAACTCTCCTTGCTAACCAACTTACAGTGGAAAGCATCGCCTCAAGAAGAAGTCGTCTACCAGTGGTGACCAAATCATTACCCCCAAGATGTACTATGACTACAGACGGCGATGACCTCGTCCGCCCTAGCAAACCCTCAAAAAATGATTGAAACTGGTCAATACAGAGACCGCCTCTTCCGTAGAAGGACACACTGTACCCATATTCCCCAGCTACGTGAATCATGTCACCTGCCTTGAATACGTCTGCGGCACGTCTCACGTATGAGTGGCCCACGACCCACACTTCCTTTTTCACAGCCGGTGATGTCTGACCGCTGGCCCGGTGTTGGGTCGACTGCAAAGTCCGCCCCGCCTCGTAGGCTTGCGCAACTGAAAACCAAACAAAACAAGAAGCGTGAGTACATCGTTACAGCTTCACAACATGTGCAACCGCACATACCTTTTATAACAGTTGGAGGACCAACGCCCCACCCGTTTAACTTGTTCCACATTCAGACCCCTGGCTGTAGCTTCTGTAGCAGCCCCTATCCGAAAGGAATGGGTCCCAAACTCGCCCGGGTTCAAGCCCGCAGCGGCAATCGACATCGCAAGCACCCGCTGAAACTGAAACTTTGTCAGTGGGGTGGCGTCAGCGTGTCTCAACAAGGTCCCCCCCCATGATGCCACCCTTCGTGCTAAATAATCTTCTAAACACTTCACCGGGCACATGGAGGACCCGGGAATCCTGCGTATGATTACGCAGTCGCCCATCCCACTTTGATCGGTCTTGGACCTGACAAATGAGACCGTCATTGTCTCCCCTCTGATCCGGACGTGCTCCTGGCACAATCCTCCTGTCACATCCTGCTTGTTCCTAGCCACTAGTTCGCTTACCCGCATAGCCCCATGGAATGCCAGCGTAAAAGCGGCTCGGAATAACACTGTCTCAAACTGAGATGAACACGTAGCAGGGAGTCTGGATAATAACTGGGCCAGCCTATCCAAACCTATCGGGCGCCTATCGTCTACTCTGCGACCCTCAAGGCGTTGCCACCCCCGTAGCGCTTTCTGTACTACGAAAGACGCTGTCGGGTCATGGATCCCATGAGCCCTAGCAACAAAGGAAATGGCAGCCCGGTGCCTCTGAGCCGTGGCCACCGATTTCCCGACCAGATGTAAGGACATCAGAAAATTTACCACCCACTCCTCCTGGCCCCAAAGCTCCTCTCTATCAGTCCCCAAAAAGGCTAAATAGGACCGGAACGCCCCTTCATATGCCTTCCTCGTCCTGGGTGCTAAACTCTCTCCCACGAGGTTACGAAGTTCGGGGCACCAAGAGACCAGAGAGCTTCGGGAAAGGGTGCCGGCTCCGGGTCCGCTGTGGGAAGAAAACCACAGAAAGCCTGCATACGAAAACGAGACAGTGCATCAGCCGCCTGGTTCATTACCCCTGGGACATGTCTTGCTCTGAATAGCACATTCAATTGCATACACAGTAAAACAATTTCCTTGAGCAGTCTCAAAATCCATTTGCATCGTGCTGCCTGGCTATTGATACACTCGACCACGGTCATATTGTCAGACCAAAATACCACAGAGTGATCTTTGAACCCTTCGGGCCAAGTTCTCAGGGCCACTAAAATGGGGAAAAGTTCCAGGAAAGCAATGTTACTTGTCAGTCCACTGTCATGCCACCATGCCGGCCACTTTTGTGCAGACCATCTTGTGCCGAAGATGGCACCAAAACCTATGCTCCCTGCCGAATCTGTCCACAGCCCCAGCTCCTCAGAGGACACGGCCGGTTTGTTCCAGACGACTCGACCATTGAAATCCGCCAGAAATGCCAACCAGATGCGCATGTCCTGGCGGACCTCTGCCGAGAGCCTTGTGCGATGATGGCCCTCCTTCAGGCCGACCATGGCTTGAGCAATCGAACGGGAAAAGGGGCGGGCCATTGGTATAACCCTCAGGGCAAAATTCAACTGGCCAACTAACTGCTGTAATTGATGCAGCTTAACCTTAGGTCCACTTATACACATTTGCAGGGATGTCCTGAACTTTAACACTTTGTCAGCTGGTAAACGAAAACAACCTTCTCCGGAGTCTAACTCGATCCCCAGAAACTCGAGGCAAGTGGAAGGCCCCACAGTCTTACCTGGTGCCAATGGCACGCCAAACTGCTTCATCAAGACACAAAATTGCGCCAAAGCCTGCC
Source organism: Lissotriton vulgaris (assembly GCF_964263255.1). Lineage (NCBI taxonomy): Eukaryota > Metazoa > Chordata > Amphibia > Caudata > Salamandridae > Lissotriton > Lissotriton vulgaris. Next base: position 246,089 of record NW_028252109.1, read on the forward strand.
CACATTCCGGATCCCCGGCTGCACCCAGGAACAAAAAATCATCAAGGTAATGCATCACATGCTGGAAACCCGTCTTCCTTGTGAAGACCCATTGTAGAAAACTACTGAATTTTTCGAAATAGGCACAAGATATAGAGCACCCCATCGGCATACACCTATCCATGTAATAATGACCCTGAAACATGAAACCAAGGAGACGCTGATCGTCTGGATGTACCGGGAGCAACCGGAACGCTGACTCGATATCAGATTTTGCCATCAGCGCCCCGGGCCCCAGGCGATTCAAAATGGCTACGGCCTCATCGAAGGATGCGTACCGCACCGAACACACTTCCGGGTCTATCGCTTCGTTTACGGAAAGACCACGTGGGGCTGATAAATTATGTATCAGCCGAAACTCACCCGGGTCCTTCTTTGGGACCACACCTAACGGGGAACAAACAAAGTTAAGAACCGGTGGTACACTAAACGGACCGGCGACTCGACCCCGAGTAACCTCCTTCCTGATCTTATCCTGTACCACGGTCGTATGCTGGAAGACCGATAGCTGATTTTTACATTTCTCTACACCTTGAAAGTCCCCCACTGGGATGCGGAAACCATAGGAAAACCCGTTCCGCAACACCCCAGCAGAAGTACGATCCGGGTATTCACTGAGCCAGGGAATCATTGCCAAGGTATCAATCGGGGTAGGTAAAGGCGCCCCTCGGACTATGTTAGACCTGTTTGGCGCCTCCTCTACCCCCGTTATCACCCGTTTTGGCTCTGCACGTGGACTCAGGATGGAATGATTGCCCACACCCACTACATTCGTGTCTAAATTTGCACGATCCCTGGGGCCTAGTACATTTACCCCTGTTGAAGTTCCAACAAACCCCCATTTTTCCTGTATTGCCGGCAGGCCTCGAGTAATTGTCGGTACCCGCACCTGATCGAAAGGGCGTCCCCGCGTACTGGCGGGAGGATTCGCCAACGTTACTCCCTACTAATGGCAATTTCAACATACCAGTATCCTCCATTTTGGACCATGACACAGAATCATAACAGTCCCACGTTAAGTTTTTATCATGTTCTTTAGCCTTTCTAAACAGATTATCATAGCAGAACCAATGATTACCCTCGTGTGATACCGAGTACCCCATGATTCGTGACTGATAAATCGGCAATTCGGGTAACAGATCGGGCCTTCGTTCCCCCAAGATCGATGTAAAAACCCCCCACGCTTTGCCCCAATTGCCAATGTTTTCATTTACCTTAAAGGCGGCCATTTTTGCGCGCCAAACACTCGGATGCATGAGATCCTTCTGGCCCTTAACATGCTCCATCGCATAGTGATCAGTAAGCAACGAGAAGATGTTTACGTACTCCCCTGCCCATATCTTCTCTTTAATAGCCAAAGGAACATGCTGACCCAACTTTTCCCTACGAGAGGGTGCTGACTCATCCCTCGCAATCGGCAATGGCCGCTTACCTGAACCGGACGCTGCCTCTGCTACTGAACCCGTCCCCTGTGGCTTCTCTACAGCTGCAGCCGGCGTGGACACCTTCGCTGCTTCCCGTGACTCACGCAGTTGCTTCATCAGCACCTGTGCGTCGACAGCCGTGGCGCCCTCGCTACCTTTACCCAACCACGCTGCTAATTGTGCTGCCAGCTCGGGCGGCATATCTTCCCCGGACACGGGGTGACCACAACGGGAATCGGATTCCCTTCCTCCGGCACGGGAGTGGGTGCCTCGAGCGGGGTACTGGGACCCGGGATGTCTTCCCCAGCTGTTCCTCTCCTGGGCCTCTTGTTTTTCCCTCCCGGGGCTGCTCCCGCCAAAGGACGTTTCGGTCCCCCTTCCTCGTTTTCATCCATTCGCCTCTTTAGTTCGGTCATCTCTTTCATGAGAACGCGCAGCATCTGGTCAGTAGTCATGCGCTTTCCCGCCTTCTTCGGCATTCTCCAACAGAGTATCTGAAAAACAAACAAGAACGATTACAACGCTCAAAATTGGCTCTTCGTTCCGTCTCGAGCTCACGTGCAGCGAGGAGGTGCAGCTTCAGAGCACAGGAACAAGAGGATGCCTTCTGATCTTGCTTCGCCTTTTATCCGTCTTCAGGGCGGGCGTAAACCCGCCCCTGCCTTCCCCAAGGGCGTGGCCAGCCGCGTCAGTGTCTAGGCCAACCCACTCTAGGGCGGGAAAAGGCGCGCCCCGGCTACGCCGCTTCGGGCATACCAGCCGAGACTCGCCTCCCGCCCAAGATGGCTTCCCGGGGGGATCGTGGTACTCCGCCATACGTTCGGGGGGACCGAGTGGTCGCCCCTTTCCATTATGGATGTCGGCGATTTTGTCATGAAAGAATGAGGCAAGGGAGTCGCAGAGGACTTGAGAGGGGGTGATGTCGTTAGAGCTGGCGGTGGGGTTGGTGAATTCTTTGATGATGTTGAAAAGTTCCTTTCTGTTGTGGGCGTTGTTGTCTAGTCATTCTTTGAGTGCTGATTTCTTGGCTGTCCGGATTAGTTGGTGGTGTTTGCGGGTGGCGTTTTTGAAGGCGGCTTGGGTGATAGTGTTTGGGTCTGTTTTCCAAGTTTTCTCAAGGGAACGACATAGCTTCTTGGATTTCTTAAGGTCATCGTTGAACCAGGGGGCGTTCTTGCTTCCTTGCTTGATTTGATGTTTTTTCAAGGGTGCTAATTTGTCGGCGGTTTGGGTTAACCATTGTGTGAGGTTGATGGCGGCTTGGCTAGGGTTCGTTGAATAGGCAGGGGGTTTTTGAAGAAGCGATGTTGAGATCTGGTCGATGGTGATTTTGTTCCAATTTCTTCGCAGAGTTGGTTGAGGGTGGTTGTGGATCGAGGTCTTATTGTAAATAAAGTGGATGCAGCTGTGATCCGTCCAGTGGAGGGGTGTGGTATGAGTGAAGGAGATATGCTTGCTGGAAGTGAAGATCGGGTTGAGTGTGTGTCCTGCATAGTGTGTGGGGGTGTTAACAAGTTGTTTGAGTCCGAGATTGGCGAGGTTGTCCAGAAGGGTGGTGGTGTTACTGTTGTTGCTCTTTTCCAGATGGAAATTGAGGTCTCCAAGTAGAATGTATTCTTCCGAAGGGAGGGCGTGTGGGGTGATAAAGTCAGTGATGTCTTCGCTGAATTTTGTACGGGGTCCTGGTGGCCTGTAGAGGAGGGTGCCCCTAAGTGTTGTCTTGGGGTCGGTGTGGATCTGGAAGTGAAGGTGTTCGGCGATAGCGAGGTTGTCATCTGAGCTGGTTGAGACGCGGATGGTGTTCTTGTGGACGATGGTGATGCCTCCTCCTGTTTGGATGGGGCGGTCCTTACGGATGATCTTGTAGCCGTCCGGGATGGCTATGGTGATGTCTGGAGCTGAAGAGGCATTCATCCAGGTTTCTGTTAGGAAGGCGATGTCCGGAGAAATGGTGTCGAGTAGATTCCAAAGGTCGATGGCGTGTTTGTGAACCGAGCGGGTGTTGAGAAGGATGCATTTGAGGTGGTTGGTGTTGGCTCTCTGTTTGGTGTTTGTGGATTTGGTTTGGGACTTGACGCAGGTGAATTTGCAGGAGTGGCAGGTGAAGGGTCCATGGGTGTGTCCTGGTGCTGCTTGGGCGCAGTTAGTGAGTCGGCCGGGGTTGAGTGCAAAGAGGGAGGAGGCTTCGTATGTAATGCGGGGAGGATGGGTGAAGCGGGGACCAGGGGGTCTGGCGCTGGGCGCGGTCCAGGCGCGGACGGGCGTAGACGGGCTTACCTTAGGCGCACCTTCGGCGCGATCGCAGTGCGTGAACGCTCCGCGCAAAGGCATCTGACATAAGAGGATGGAGGAAGGGGAGGGGCGCGGGAGGGTCAGCTGGGAGGCGGGAGCGGGGGGGAGCTACGGGCTGGGAGTGGACCAACAACAACAACAAAATGGCCTCTTAACTGGAGAAACGAAACTGGGCACAGCCGAGGACCGGCAGTCACAATGCAATCCTACTGAAAAGCACTATCAGGCACAGAGCAGCGCAAACGTCACCAAAAGCAAGCAGCTTCTACATGCGTTCTGTCCCGTAGTGTCAGCAGACAACTCAGAGAGCCAGTGTGAGGTGACTCAAGTTCCCTTTGAGTGTAGGGGGGGTCTCAGGAACTCTTCAAGTGGCTGTGAGGCTCGCCATTCCTGTAGACTGTCTGTTGGGCAATGATCTGGAGAACTCCCAGTGGGCTACGGGGGGGAAAGAAAGTCTCATTTGGAAATGTTGGGCCTGCCCGAGGGGGCGTGCGCAATCACCCGGTCCATGACAGCTCAGAAGGATGTTCAGGAGGGCCTGGAGCCTGAAATTATGGCCCAGGTCCCTGCCCTAAAGAGAAGGGGTAGGGGCCCTGGGAAACCGGCCCGCGGTTCCACGGTCCCGGATGGAGCAAGCACTGAGGGGGATGCCCTGGAACCTACAGGGAACAAGTGGCTGAACTGGGGGACCTACAAGAGTTAACCCATTGGCAGCGGGAAGGGGGGCCCTCCAGGGAGGAATTCTGAAAGCAGAAAAGGACCTGCCCTTCTCTTGAGAGAGTGCGGCAACAGGCCGCCGCCCAGGCAGTTGGTGATCAGACAGGGTCACATTGGATCTATTGGGAGAATGACCTCCTTTACAGCGAGCCTAAGGTTACTGAGCCTGGGTCAGCCCGTGTGCTGGTGGTACCCCAGCGCTTCAGGACCTTCATACTGGGGTTGGCTAATGATGTACCATTGGCCGGACATCTGGGGCAGACCAGGACCTTTGAGAGGCTGGTCACCCACTTCTATTGGTCCCAGATACGCAGGAGCTCCGATGCTCACTGCAGGATGTGTGAGACTTGCCAGCCAAGTGGGAAGAGTGGGGGGAAGATTAAGGCCCATTGAGTACCATTGAGTTGGGTAACAATATACATCTGTTATTCAGCGCTTTGAGACCTTCGGGTGATACATGCGCTTTACAAGTGTACATGTTATGTTATGTTATGTTACAGCCCTTTCCTGTTGTGAGTACCCCATTCGAGAGAGTGGGCATTGATATTGTGGGGCCTCTGGATCCCAAGACAGTCATGGGCAACAGGTTCATCCTGGTCTTGGTGGACCATGCCACCTGGTGCCCCGAGGCCATCCCGCTCAGGACAGTGACTGCCCCCATGGTGTGACGGGCCCTCATGGGGATTTTCTCCAGCATGGGATTCCCCAGGGAGGTGGTGTCCGATAGGGGACCTCATTTCATCTCCAAGTACATGAAGTCTCTGTGGGAGGAGTGTGGGGTAACGTATAAGTTCACCACTCCTTACCACACCCAGAGTAATAGACTGGTTGAAAGATTCAACCAGACCCTGAAGGGCATGAAAATGGGCCTAAGTGAGCCCATGAGGCGTAAGTGGGATGTCCTCTTGCCATGTCTGTTGTTTGCCTACCGTGAGGTGCCACAGAAGTCCTTCGGGTTCAGTCCCTTTAAGCTTCTCTATGGTCACCCAGTCAGAGGTCCTCCGAGTCTGGTCAAGGAAGGCTGGGAGCAATCTCCCAGGAAACCTCCCCAGGATGTGTTTAGCTACATGCTGGCCTTCAGAAACCAGACTCAGCGTTTCAGGAAACCTGCTGAGGCAAACCTGGAAGCCAGCCCGGAAGAGATGAAACGCTGGCACGATCAGAATGCCACTCTCATCGAGTTTCAGCCTGGACAAAAGGTTTGGGTCATGGCCCCAGTGGAGCCCTGTGCACTCCAGGATAAGTGGACCGACCCCTTTGAGGTGGTGGAGTGCAAAAGTCCTATTACCTAGGTGGTGGTCTTGCAGTCTCCCAGGAACCCCCTTGCATGTTAACCGCCGAAGCCCCACTTTGAGAGGTCTGAAGTCGGCATGCTTCTGGCCACAGATGCTGGGATGGTAGAGGATAGCGAGCCCCTTCCTGACCTCCTGTGTGCTGGGGAGCGAGATGGGTGTGGTCCTCTCCCCCACCCTGACTCCTGAGCAGCCGGGTGATTGTCGCCAACTGTTGGGACAATTCAGTGATCTGTTCTCCCTGGTGCCTAGTGTCACTGATTGGTGTGTCCATGACTTGGACACCAGGGACAGTCCTCCCATTAAGCTTTTGCTTACCGAGTGATTGACCGGGTAAGGGCCTACATTAAGGATGAGGATACCAAAATGTTTGCCCTTGGGGTGATGGAGTCCTCTAGCAGCCCGTGGTCCAGCCTATTGGTCCTGGTCTCGAAAGCTGCAGCGCCTGGCGCCACCCCAGAACTTTGGTTCTGTGTGGACTATCGGGGCCTCGATTTCAATCACAAAGACTGACGCAACTTTATCCCCAGAGCTGATGAGCTCGTAGATCAGTTGGGTGCTGCCAAAGGTAGGGTGTTGAAATATCGATTACAAAAATATAGTTGACAAAAATATAGTTGTAAAAACATTGTTTACAAAAATATCGACACCCTATACCTAAACAGGTAAGTACATAAATATCGACTCAAAAATATCATTGTAATAAATATCGATGTAAAAAATATCGACTTTTTAAATTAATTAAAATTACATTAAATAATAAATAAATATAAGTATTATTAACAAAATACATTACATTACTTTTATTTTTTGACTATTGAAAACAAATTAACTACACTTTTTCATTATAAACTTAATAAATGTGTACATATACATATATTTAACACATTACTTTATATAACAACAATAATACATACATATAATTAAAATATAAAATATATTATTAGTTAAAACATTTGATAGCGAAGGGGTAAAAATTACTATTCCCACTCCAGAGGGTGCAACAGTAGGGAAAGCGTTGGATAGCGTAGGGGTAGAAATTACTATTCCCACTCCAAAGGGTGCAAGAGTAGGGAAAGCGTTGGATAGCGTAGGGGTAAAAATTACCATTCCCACTCCAGAGGGTGCAACAGTAGGGAAAGCGTTGGATAGCGTAGGAGTAAAAATTACTATTCCCACTCCAGACGGTGCAACAGTAGGGAAAGCGTTGGATAGCGTAGGGGTTTAAATTACTATTCCCACTCCAGAGGGTGCAACAGTAGGGAAAGCGTTGGATAGCGTAGGGGTGAAAATTACTATTCCCACTCCAGAGGGTGCAACAGTAGGGAAAGCGTTGGATAGCGTAGGGGTAAAAATTACCATTCCCACTCCAGAGGGTGCAACAGTAGGGAAAGCATTGGATAGCGTAGGGGTAAAAATTACTATTCCCACTCCAGAGGGTGCAACAGTAGGGAAGGTGTTGGATAGTGTAGGGGTAAAAATTACTAAATGTATTTACAATGTTTAAAAATTAACAAATCTTTATTTTTATTTAATTAATCATAAATTAAATATTATTCAATTAAAATGTAGTTAATTCACTACTTTTTCACTTAAAAATTCCACTACACACACCTAAAATTAATCAAACAATTAACATAATTAATTTACATAATTATTAATCAATTAAATAATTGAAATTAATTAACTATTATTTAATACACTGTTTATATTCAATTAACACATTAATTAATCAATTATTTTATTATATTTAAATTATTTCCCACCCTACTCCCCTATAAAACCACAACCCGCTACGGAACTATTAACACTAAATTCAACATAAAATACGTTATTAACTAATAAAATACTACAAAAAATACTACTTTGACAACCAATACTCATTAAAAACACTTAATTACTTATTATTATTTAAAAAACGATATTTTTGTAAACTATGTTTTTGTAAACGATATTTATTACAACTATATTAATGTTAACGATATTACTTACCTGTCTGTCGATATTCTGGTCAAACTATATTTTTGACATTGATATTTCTTCTTGTAGATATTTCTGCGGCGATATTAAGGTTAGTCAATATTTTTACGACGATATTCCCGCTCTGCACCGCTGCCAAATACCTCAGCACATTTGATTTGACTTCTGGGTATTGGCAGATCGCCTTGACCGAGGGGGCAAAGGAGAGGTCAGCATTCTCCACACCCGATGGACATTACCAGTTCTGAGTGATGCCATTTGGAATGAAGCATGCCCCTGCCACCTTTCAGAGATTAGTCAACGGCGTGTCGGTTGGGCTGGAAGACTTCAGTGCCGCCTACCTGGATGACATTGCAGTGTTTAGTTCCTCTTGCGAGGACCACCTGCGACACCTCTGGGAGATATTGTTGGCACTGCGGAAGGCAGGCCTCACAATCAGAGCCAGTAAGTGCCAGATTGGGCAGGGTTCTGTAGTATATTTTGGGCACCAGGTGGAGAGCGGCCAGGTGGCACCCCTGCAGCCCAAAATTGAAACTATCCTGGCGTGGGATCCCCCCCAAGACTCAGACGCAGGTGAGGGCCTACTTAGGACTCACGGGGTACTACAGGAGGTTTGTCAAGGGATATGGCAATATTTTTGCACCCTTGACTGAGCTGACTTCTAAGAAGCAGCCACAGAAAGTTAACTGGACTGACTGACACCTGTCAGAAAGCTTTTGACTTCCTGAAGAGTGTCATGTGCACCGCACCATTGCTCCAGGCGCCCAACTTTTCAAAGGAATTTGCGGTCCATACAGAAGCCTCAGAGCATAGTATAGGGGCTGTTCTGTCACAGATGAATGAGGAGGGACTAGACCAACCGGTAGCCTTTCTAAGCAGGAGGTTACTTCACCGGGAACAGAGGTGTAGTGCAATTGAGGGAGAGATATTTAATTTACAGTGGTCTAGGCGCTGAAGAAGTTGATACCATACCTGTTTGGGACTCATTTCCGGGTTCAGACAGACCACAGGCCCCATAGATGGTTGATGCAGATGAGGGGTGAGAATCCTAAGTTGTTGAGGTGGTCCATTTCCCTACAGGGGATGGATTTCACGGTGGAACACTGCCCTGGTACAGAACACGCCAATGCTGACGGTCTGTCCAGATTTAGTGATGAGAACCCCCAAGGGGATGGTAAGTTCTCCCTACATTTCAGCTGGAGGGGACGCATTTTAGACCTGGCATCATTGGCGTGGGTCTCCCTTCCTCTCTATTCTCCCTATCTTTTATATTGCCTGGATTTAGATGTTCTGGGCGCCGTGCCACTGTTTCTCGTTGCCACAGTGTGAATGCGTCCTGTATATAAATGACTGTATGAATAAGGATAACTATAATGCCTGCATCGGTGTAGCCTGTTTCAATAGTAAGTTACCCTCCATTTCACTGTCCCTACTGCAAAATGATCCATTCTCATAGGCCAGGAGGGGCAGGTTAAAGATTACCTTCTATCATCCTATCTGGCCCCAGTAACCTGATAGGAACCTCGAGTTTGATATGTTTATGCTCAGGTAATTGAGAGGTACCTTTTAGTAAGGACCGTTTATGTATTACATGTTTTGAAATACCTTGCCTGAAAACACAGTAGTTTCTTGCCTAAGCTTTAATGTAGGCTGTTGTGAGTATGTGTATAGGCCGTCTGGTTTTGGTGCAAGAGGGGCCAGCTGGGTCAGACCTGGCTGGAGAGAGAGAGATCGGTATTCAGAGCATGGGCAGGGGTAACTCTTTGATCCGAGCAGGGCCGTGTCTGGCAAGGTGAATGGTGGCTCCACCTCCCACTGGGTGTCTGATAGCAGACCCTTCATTCCGAAAGGGCAGGATGTCGCTTCATAAACCAAGTGCTCCCTGACCCCATCGAACTGGTTCTGACTGGAGTCAGTGATTTACGACTTTAGAGAACAAAGACTTTTTAGGTATAAAATGCTGCGCCCGAACTTCTGGATGTCAAGACGAAACTCTGTCCGAGCAGACAGAGAAAAGGACTTTGAAACTTTCACCAAGCTTGTAGAAGAAACCACCCTGAGGGCCTAAATCGATTGCGCCTCCTGCAGAAGTCTCAGGGACATTAACCTTCACCCGGCCAGCTGCCGGAATTCCTGTGCTACGAATCCTACTTGCAGGTGAGGCCTCGGTTGAATAATCCGGAGACTCTAGTTCTACTGTGAGGACCACGGACTGGGCTTCTTTGAATCTTTTGCTAAACCCGAGTGGGCCGCTGCAGCTAAGAGTGAGCTGCCACTGCTGAGTGCCCACCTAATCCCGAACCTTTGAATCTTTTGCTAAACCCGAGCGGGCCACTGCAGCTAAGAGAGAGGTGCCACCGCTGAGCCGCCTAAACCTGAACCTTTGAATCTTTTGCTAGACCCGAGCGGGCCACTGCAACTAAGAGAGAGCTGCCGCCGCTGAGAGCCCACCGGAATCTGCCCCTTCGAGCCCTTTGCTGAACCGGTGCGGGCCGCTGCAGCCAAAAGAGAACTGTATCTGCTGACTTAAACTCGACAGAAAGGGTTAATTAGTATTCAGAGAAAGAAACAAGGCACTCTGCCTACAGTATACGCAATACAAAATCTGAAATACTAGAATTGTAAAATGGTGCAACTGGCAAGCGGGAAACCCCTCAGACCACTCAAAAAGTGTGTCTGAACACAGACACACACAACTACTACGAAACAATTGCCTATGCACACATATGCGAAGGTCCTGAACATGGGTAGTATTATAAACCACAAAGTACTATTATTACAACAAAGACAGCAAAAAATAACATAAATTCCTTGATATTCTGTGTTCATCAATTTCAAGGTTTAATTTGTTACACAACCAGCCGACACGTGTTTCGTCGCAATAGGAACAAAGTGTTCCTAGACTCCTCAGGGCTATCTTATGTAGCGTAAGTCCAGTGAAGTCGCTCCACCGGTGATACTTCCGACCCGGCGGGGCCCGTGACTGTCTCTAGCTGAACACGCACGTGAAGAAGCGCTCTAATGTAGACCGATGTGTGTGCACCATCAGGTCTTTCTAAAGAAGTGGACACCAGGGAATAAATCAATCCCATAAACCTTCGCAGGCAGTATAGTAGCTCATAAATCAAAGGCTTGTCCACAAGAAACCGGAAAACCCAACGCAGTGATTGGAGCGGATAACTCCAACGCTCGAGTCTGTGTGCAGGGTCAGATGGCAGGAATATCCGTGGAGGGTGCAGGGCGAGAGGGTCCTTACCCGCCTGGAGAAACTCCCTTCAGCGAACATGTGCTGATGACACACGATCAGCTCTTCCGGGGCCGTTTACATTCAGTACCAGTGTCGAAGGGCATAAGGAGATTAGTTCTTCCTGTTGGCGAATGTCTGCGCATGAGAGCCTACCTAAACCTGAACCTTTTAATCTTTTGCTAAACCAGAGCGGGCCACTGCAGCTAAGAGAGAGCTGCCACTGCTGAGCCGCCTAAACCTGAACCTTTGAATCTTTTGCTAGACCCGAGCGGGCCACTGCAACTAAGAGAGAGCTGCCGCCGCTGAGAGCCTACCAGAATCTGCACCTTCGAGCCCTTTGCTGAACCGGTGCAGGCCGCTGCAGCCAAGAGAGAACTGTAGCTGCTGAGTGCCCGCACCCTTTGCTACTGGGCTTCATTGTGATTTGTCCCATGGGCCGCTGCAGCCGAGAGAGAGCTGTAGCCGCTGAGTGCCCACACCCTTTGCTACTGGGCATCATCGTGATTTGTCCCGTTGGCCGCTGCAGCCGAGAGAGAGCGGTAGCCGCTGAGTGCCCACACCCTAGGCTACTTTTCAACATTGTGATTTGTCCAGTGGGCCGCAGCAGCCAAGAGAGAGCTGTAGCCGCTGAGTGCCCGCACCCTTGCTACTTTGCCTTATCATGATTTGTCCTGTGGGCTGCCGCAGCTAAGAGCGAGCTGTGGCCGTTGAGCGCCCGCACCTTTGACAACTTTGCATCCTTGGGATTTGTCCTGTGAGCCGCTGCAGCAGAGGGAGTGCTGCTGCCGCTGTGTGCCGCACCTTGTCCCCCCTTGCTAAGGATTGTCACTATTGTCTCGTGGGCCGCCGCAGCTAAGAGAGCTGCTGCCGCTGTGGGCCCACCACAGAGCTGCACAACGAGAATCAGCGCCACCACCAGCCCGGGCCATTGCAGCCGCGTGTGCTGCCGCTGAGCGCCCCACTACCCCCGAGTGCCCGAATCATTATGGGTGCCCACTGCGGGCCTCGGCCTCCAAGACTTGTGGTTGCTGGGGGTCCGCCTGTCACGGTCTCCGCTTCTTTGAGAAGCTGAGTTATGTGTCCCCTTTTAATGACAGGTATGTGGTGCACAACGGGTCACGTAGGCCCGGGCCTGAACTCAGCCAGTGTCATGCTTTGGTGAATACGTTATTGTCTTGTTGAGTCCCTACGGTTTGACATGAATTGTAGTTGTTGAAACGCTTTGAGAGTTTTGAGTGAAACTGTTCGATAAAGATATTATTTTTCTATACCTACCTGAGTTGTGTCTTTTTGTGGTGTCATTGCTGCCTTATCGTACGTGATCATAAACGCTTTACAGACTGCCTCTGAGATAGGCCTAACTGCTCGTGCTACATTACCACAGTGTTGAGCAGGGGTTGTCAAAGGGGGTAGCCCACTTGCCCTGACTTAGGAAGAAGGGTCCCTATTTGGACAGTGGTGCCAGCCATTGCCAACTAGAGACCCCCATTTCTAACATGCACCAAGACACGCAGCCTGCAAAGACAGTGTGTGTCAGTGTAATGGCACAGGGCCTCTAAGGGTTGCGCAAAAATGCTGCAGCCCTTAGAGGTCTTCCCTGGTCACAGTGCCCTGGGTACCTGTGGTACCATTTACCAGAGGCTGACCTGTGGCCAGAGATGCCAATTGGGTTTTGTTTTTGATGCAGGTTTAGGGAAAAAACATAGGCCCTGGGCACCTGATTGGTAGAATCCAAGGACACACTCAGTCAAAGCACAGCAGCTGTTTAGCAAAAAGTGAGGGCTAACAAGCAGAAAGAGGGCACTTTCTCACAAACGGTGGCTGGACTGCCATCCCCGCGCCATGAGTCTGGCGGTCCACAGACTGCCAGTCTCGTAATTGGGCCCTAAGTGTCTTGGGTTAGCCAAGATAAAAGAGTTAAACACACCCCGTGTTCCCAGTCTTACATGCTTTAACAACTGCCAGATATCAACACCATATGATGAAACCACTATTGATGATATGCTGCATAAGAATAGACATAACTCATCAGATACCAATTGGAGGGGATGGTTAGTATGACCACTCTACACTAACAAATGCCAAGACAGAAAGAATTTACAGTCCATAGGCCTGACATGCAATATATGCATAGTAAACATTCGGTGGTGTTAACAACTTACAGTGCTAGGAAGTTGTGCTTTAACTTGCTAAAAACCTCAACACCGTCTCAGGTAAAACAGCACTTGTCTCTATTATCAGACGACTTTGAATTATGAGACTTCTTGTTAGGTCCTCGCAAAATCATGTCAAAAGTGCTTCTTATTTGCTGTCTATAACGAGATATGGAAAATATCTCAACAAGAAGCTGCAGAAAGACTGCGGGAGATTGATAAGGCCGACCTAGAACAGGCTCTGGTAGTGGACAACAGTATGACTACCTTAGCATCTAGGATTTATTCTCTAGGTAACATTGTCTCACCCACAACAGATGTGCTTCAGCAAGAGGTGTCTGTATTACAATATGGGCAGTCCCAGCTTAGGTAAATTCTATTGTTGAGCTGGACACTATGAACATTATGTTCTGGTTAAGTGCCTTAGAGGCACATTAACAGTACAAATATCTTTTTACCTTATCATCATTCTGAACAACAGAAAACTATGCCACATAAAGATGCTAAATACAAAATATTACACATTAAGAAATTAAAACTATTACCTTTTACCGTTGCTGAGATAACATCCTCGGACTGGATAATTCATGGGTACATTACACTGCCAATCTCGACTTTTTTTAGTTTCTGTACTATCTACACCACCATCAAGTGGGCAGATATGAAGCATTAGGTGAAACGTTTATACATGAGCAATGGGAACTTCCTTTCACATTCTGGTGTTGGAATAGGGATACTGAAGTTCTCTCAGTGGCTCAGACTGCGAGAATACTTTACGTGGCTCCTTAGCATGCGCGAGTCATGCAATGCATCTGTAGCAAACCTGTCTTGCTACTTGAAAGGGTCTCCGGTGGCTGTGATACGTCCAACTTTCCGATTGCTCTAAAATAGGAGTTACCTGATTTGCTGTGGGATGAGGCAAGGGGTTGCCTATGTAGTGACTGTCTTCCATTGTAACAAGTTGCACATGAGTCCTGCTTCTGCCTGCCTGTGTAGTAAGGAAGGATCCGCTGTGGCCTTCACTTCAGCTAATGAGACGTTTTATCTTCAGGTGGCATGTTCCTCTTCAGGGAAACAGGCCCTTCTCTGCACCAACTTCCCACATCATTTTGGGGAGCTGGTCCATCATATTTTAAACAGGTCTAGTACAACTGAAATTGTAGGGTTTTTCAAGAGCATTTACTCTGGGTTGGTCTGCATCTTCCAAGCTGTGCTAGGTGTTATTCCAACCTTCATCCGCTCAGTCCTCGAAAGCATCTTTGGACGGCTTCCGCTGGTCCTGATCCTAGTTGAAGGACTACAGTTTTTCTTATTTTTGCTCCACAATGGATGTCCCAGTGTAAGATCGAATAGAACTGGCACTGCCTCACGTCCTGTTGTGCAATAAACAATGCATTGCATTGACATACCTTTGTTACAGAACTGGATTAGCATTGGTTCCAGTCTTTCCGGCCAGTCTGGCTTTATTGCATGCAGTCTGTGTTGCTCTGGATCTTGTGCACTTACGAGGGTGCCCTGGACCTGTGCTTTGATTCGCATTTGGTTGAACCTTCGAACGTAAACCAGTTGAAGGCCCATCTGTGCCGCTGTCCGCTGCGGATACCTCTGCTCCTATGAGCCTCCCTGGGTTTTCTCCACACCAAGTGGTTTGGATTCAGGGTCTGTTTCATCGGAACATCAGGTGGCTGTATCTGCTAAGCGTGGTTCAGTTTAAAATGAGAAGGCCATCCTTAATGAAAGAGGATGTCTCACACACATAGTAGTGTCATGCTTCATCATCGGCATCCTCTCCCCACCCTGGTATGATGATACTACCAGGGCGGACTCAACCTCCGCGAAGACTCTGCGATAGGAGGTAGTTCTTAAATAAAACTACTGGACAATGTGGTATCCAGACAATCAAAAAATACCTTAGGGTTCCTTGGTTATCACCGTTATTAGTGAGGACTCTACGTAGATCTAATAACTTATTTTGGCGGGTAAAGAGAGGGCCTTGGCTCAGACCTATCTGCTACTCACCGACATGTTTATGCCCTCAATAATGACCCTATCTGGTCTGGGGCTAAAGGGCCCCTACAACAATCACCAACTAGCTTAGTTTATCTTAACTGGTAATGCAACACTACATAACACACTCACCCAGGTGAATCCTACCTGGTTTCTTTGCAAACAATTTTCGTAAAAGACCCTATATTTCTGGGGATTCCGGTAGGCCAGTCAAGGAGGGCGTGGTGTCCTTTGTATTCACACTTTTGTCAAAAGGTTCACAACTCTAATGAACCTGATTGTTACTGCTCCATGCCACTGGTACTAGCTAAACTAAGCTAATTGTCAATTGCTGTACGGATCCTTTAGCCCTGACGAATGCCACAGACCAGAAAGCCTAATTATTGAGAACAGTAGATACACTAGTACCGACATTTTCTAATACACTTTAGCAGTGCTATCACAAAGACTCAATTAGGTAAATCAAAGACTATTTTCATTTTAAATAGTTATTATATCATCAATATATATAAGCATTTCTTTCTGTTCCTGTTTATTGTAGCTATATTGGCTGTTTAAAGGATGTCTTTATTGTCCAGCTACACTCTAAGCTGGGCTACCTTCATTATGTGCCAGACTTCATACTGAGATCAAACAATCTGGAGTGAGGGCCACTTGATCAACTGGTTAATCTTCCCCTGGCTCTCTCAGAGGACTAGAGAGGCCCAGGCCACATACAGAATGCAAGGCCAACGGCACAATTTATATTTATCAAATATGTGTAAACTCAAGGTTCCTTGTGGGCGTGTTGGTTAAAGATGATGGCCCTCCGGCACCTAGAGTGGAACATTATTCTCAGACAGGCTGGCAGTGTAAGAATGGGTAACCAAGTTTTAAGAACCAAAAATCAGGATGGCCTCATTCATGGAAGTAGGATTGGCACCATTGAAGCTGAAATACTAGTCTATGCTGTAGTGAAATACCTCAGCTTCAATGGTCTTCTATGCCAACAAAGAACTACCACGTTCATACAAACATGAAAAGAGTATAAGAAAGAAAGACAGAAAAGACCAGTGTTTGAGACGCTGTACACTTTTTCAAAGATCATTTCAAAAGGTTTTGGCTGCCATAGTAACTCACACTACCTTATGTCACACATGAGCATGAGTTTCCTCTGGATTGGGGGACACATAGTCTTCTATTTAGAAAGGTAAAACAAGACTACAAGTACCAGAGAGCTAATGAAAAAAAACAAGACTGAATAAGCTTGAAATGCTGTTTGTCTCTGGGGCAAGGCAATGGTGAAGATTTGTCAATGGACATGTGATGGGAATTATTTGCATTCCAAATTAGCAAATCAGATGGTAAACAATCATGGTCCCTTTTCTAACAACCCCAGTGAATCCGACAGCCACTGGCAGACACTGCGCAGACATTAAAAGGATCCTCCAGAGCGGTGAGTTGAAAGAGGTGAGTGTTCTCCACAGTGTTCAGTGGGGATTTTGGGTTGCATGTGGTTTTATAGGAAACCTATTTAATGGAATACTATTACTGAGAATTAATTTCATCTAAACTGTTTAATGGAAATTTTCGGAATGACTGGCATTTACAAATTCATAGAAAATAATTCATAGAATGTCTTTTTGATTGAAATTTGATCGCAAGTGAACATTACTTGGGTTGGTCACAGATCTAGGAAGTGGCATCAGCTATTGCCTATTATTGAGAAAAGTTTGGATTTTGAGCACCCAGATCTCATGATTGTGCAATGTTGTGGCAATGATCTAGGCTCAATCCCAGGGGTTGGACTCAAAACCCAGATGAAGGCGACACTGGCATCATTCATAACTCTCGGTCCTCAAACTGCCTATGTATATTCCAATTTATGTCAAAGGCATAAGGGCATAAGAGGCAATGGTAATCTTGGTTTTGCAAAATTACAGAGAAGTCAATTAAACATGTTAATAAAGTAGTTTCTAATAGGAAACTCACCAGACAAAGATCTGGTGAACCTGATGCACTGCTTAACAAGCTCAAAAAGAGCATAAAAAGGGTCAACAACGATCAGTTAATCACAAAGTGAACCGAAGTCATCAATAGGTTAACACAATTGAACAGTGTAAATTTCAATAACCAGCAGAGAGTCTTCAAGCTTTGAGTTGAAAATTCTTTTATCACAAATCAGAAAGATGTATTCATGATGCACAAAATCCAAAATTGTTCACAAAATGATTCGAAATAATATTCCATTAAAAATCCCAATGCATTTTGGGCTTTCGGGATAGCCCTTCATCAGGGGAATCTATGAAAACAATACAAATGCAGTAAATGTATGTATCAAATGATAACAGTAGAAATTCATTATTCCAGCAAAGAATGTGAGGAGGTTACTCTTGACAGTGAGGAAACACTTTCACCAATAAAGTTCTCCAATTCAAAATGATGTGAGACAAGCATAGACTAAGCATAGAATATCATCGTTGCTGGAAAAACACATTACCATAATTATATCAAAGAGTGACATGAGGAAATGATGGAAAATACAAGAAAACGATAGAAAGTGGAGCGCCCAAATAGTGAAAGAATAACTGACCTGTGGTGGGATGCGAACCCGAGCAGTGGCCCCAAGAGGGGAGTTAGTCAGGAAACGGGTGCCTAGTTAGCGTATCTTTACCAGTTACAGCGATATGCTCTTTATTCCAGGAAGTCCACAAGTAGATGCAAACTGAAAGTAAACGAGCGCCGAGTGAATATAGAGTGACTATAGCGATACGAAGGCGATGGGTGCGATGTGAAGGCAGCTGAATATCTTACCGGTTAAAGGACGTTGGTGCCCGAATTCAATGTAGAAATGCAAACATATCCTACAACGGAATAATGACCTCAATGTAATGGGGTACGAGAGAAACAGTGGTTTTAAAAAGATGCGGCATTTTAGATAAACTCACCAGAGCAGGAAAGTCCTGTCAGCCGTGTACGTTAGTCTGTGGCGCGAGACACCGGTTGAACCGAGCCGAATGTTCCATGGCAGGTGCGCTTTAACGCGATAAAGATAGAAAACGGACTACGGGAAAAACAGTGGCGGCCATGTTGCATGCGAAGGAACTCGTGGTTATAGGAGTGTGAATAGAGAAGGAAGAGGAAAGTGGTGTAAAAGAAAAGAAAAAAAAGATGACAGCAACAAGTCACATAATTCATATGCACAAAGTGGAAATCGACATAAACATCAGTGGTTCATCAGCCATATTATATGAAACCGGCCCCAACAGGGGATGTCCAGTTCAAGTTCAAGTTCAAGTATTTGTATAGCGCACTGCTCACCCAGAGGGTCTCAAGGCGCTTGGGTAAGGGTTCATTATTTGTCGAATAGCCAGGTTTTAAGTTCTTTTCTGAAGAAGATGTGGTTTTGAGTAAGGCGGAGGTGAGTGGGGAGTGAGTTCCAAGTCTTGGCGGCAAGGAAGGAGAAGGATCTGCCACCCATGGTGGATTTTCGGATGCACGGGACTGCGGGGAGGGCTTGATTGGACGATCTTAGTTGGCGGGTGGGTTTGTAGAAGGACAGACGAGTGTTGAGGCATTCGGGTCCTAGATTGTAGAGGGCCTTGTGTGCGTGGGTGAGAAGGCGGAATGTAATTCTTTTGTTGACGGGAAGCCAGTGGAGGTCTCTTAGGTGTCCGGTGATGTGATCTTGGCGAGGGATGTCTAATATTAGTCTCGCTGATGCGTTTTGGATGTGTTGGAGTTTTTTCTGTAATGTTGCTGTGATTCCGGCGTATAGTGTGTTACCATAATCCAGTCGACTCGTGACCAGTGCGTGGGTGACAGTCTTTCTTGTCTCGAGGGGGATCCAACGGAAGATCTTTTTGAGAATGCGAAGTACGTTGAAGCAGGAGAATGAGACTGCGTTGACTTTTTTGGACATTGAAAGAGAGGAGTCTAGGATGAAGCCAAGGTTACGAGCATGGTCGGTGGGTGTGGGTGCTGTGCCCAGAGCGGATGGCCACCAGGAGTCGTCCCAGGCGGAGGGGGAAGATCCTAGGATGAGCACCTCCGTTTTGTCTGAGTTGAGTTTTAGGCGGCTATGTTTCATCTATTCGGCTACTTCTTTCATGCCTTCGTGAAGGTTGGTTTTGGCGGAGTTAGGGTCTTTGGTAAGGGAAAGGATTAGTTGGGTGTCGTCGGCGTAAGAGATAATGTTGAGGTTGTGTTGACGTGCGATGGAGGCGAGAGGACTCATGTAAACGTTGAAGAGGGTGGGACTGAGTGAAGATCCTTGTGGTACTCCGCAGATGACTTCAGTGGCTTCTGATTTGAAGGGGGGAAGGCGGACTCTCTGGGTTCTACCAGCGAGGAATGAGGTGATCCAGTCCAAGGCTTTTCCTTGTATTCCGATGTTGCTGAGGCGTTGTATAAGGGTGCTGTGGCAGACTGTGTCGAAAGCGGCGGAGAGGTCGAGTAGAATGAGGGCCACTGTTTCACCGTTGTCCAGTAGTGTTCGGATGTCGTCAGTCGCTGCAATGAGGGCGGTTTCGGTGCTGTGTTTGGCTCGAAACCCGGATTGAGATGGATCGAGGGAGTTGTTGGATTCAAGGAAGGCGGCGAGCTGGTTGTTGACGGCTTTCTCGATGACTTTGGCCGGGAATGGGAGGAGGGATATAGGTCTGTAGTTTTTAAGTTCAGAGGGATCTGCTGTGGGTTTCTTCAGAAGGGCGCTGAGTTCGGCGTGTTTCCAGCTTTCTGGAAAGGTGGCAGAGTTGAACGAGCAGTTGATGACATCACGGAGATGGGGTGCGATGGCTTTCTGGAAAGGTGGCAGAGTTGAACGAGCAGTTGATGACATCACGGAGATGGGGTGCGATGATGGAGTCCGCTTTGTTGAAGATGTGGTGGGGGCAGGGGTCAGTTGGCGAGCCAGAGTGGATGGAGTTCATTAAGGCGGATGGTGTCTTCAGTGGTGATTGGGTTCCAGGCGGTAAGGTTGTTAGTTGGCGGAGTAGGATCTGAGGGGGGTGGGGAGGGTTGTACGCTGGGAGTATTATTGAAGCTATTGTGGATGTCGGCAATTTTGTTGTGGAAGAAGGAGGATAATGCATTGCAGAGGTCTTGAGAGGGAGTGATGTCGTTGGATGCTGCGGTGGGGTTGGTGAATTCTTTGACGATGTTGAAAAGTTCCTTGCTGTTGTGAGTGTTGTTGTCGAGACGATCCTTGAGTGCTGATTTCTTGGCGGATCAGGTCAGTTGGTGGTGTTTACGGGTGGCTGTCTTGAGGGTGCACATGTTGTTGATGGTTGGGTTTTTTCTCCATGTTTTCTCAAGGGTGCGGCATAGCTTCTTGGATTTTTTAAGGTCATCATTGAACCAGGGAGCCTTTTTGTTGGCTGATTTGCTCTGGTGTTTTTCCAGGGGTGCTAATACGTCAGCACTATGGGTGATCCATTGCTTGAGATTGGTGGCCGCTTGGTTTGGGTCCAATGAGAGGGTTGGAGGGTTTTGGTTCCAGCAGCTGGAAGTCATTGACAAAAGAGAGGGTCAATGTTACACAGTCTGAAAAATGGGCGAGCGATACATTCAAAGTTGTGTGAGAGCAACAAACAATTTGAGAGAATGGTACAGATGTAAAGAAACCATTTAGAAATTTGGTTGGTGCAAGTGTAACATACATTGCAAATGGGACATACATGTAGCGTGTGTGTAAAAAGATACTAGTTCTATCAGAGGTAACATGCTAATTCGAATTTATCGTTAAGCCCTTTGGGTGTTAATGTTTGCATGTACCAGATCCAGTGTGTTTCGCGCTGGGATAAATATTTATTTATGTCTCGATCAGGACGATGTTCAATCACTTCAAGGACACCTCATTTTAACTGAGAAATATTATGTCTCGATTCTCGCCAGTGTTGAGCTATGGGGGAGCTTGTCGTATTAGTTCTGATGCGACTTTTGTGTTCGGTGATGCGAGTGCGCAATGCTCGCTCTGTTTTGCCCACATAAAATAAGTCATAAGTACATTTGATGAAATATACAAGATGGTGACTGTTGCAAGTGCAGTCCTGTCAAGTATCACACAACACGTGTGACACTAACGCATTTCAGCGTGGTGTTCCGCAACACCGCACTGAAAGGCATTGTCACGCATTTTGCCACTTGACAGCGTGCGCCACCGGCGGCGCCTGTGCACGCACCTGTGCGCCAGCTCTGTTGCTCGGAGAGAGGTGCTGCCAGCCAGCAGCTACTTGCTATGCTCTGAGTCAGAGTTCATTAATAGTTAAAGAAGAACAATTGTCTGCTCTCAGCTCTGGAGTTGCTGCGAGCGCGACAATGTATCTGCCCAGGCAGCCTGTGCAGTCTCGTACCTGGCTCCAGGCAGGCTGCATTGTAATTAAAAATTTGCAAACATTCGTGACAAGAATTTTCAATTCTATTAAGGACACGGAGGCGAGGATTATGCTTTCTCTATTTCTTTACTACTAACAGCAGCCAATAGAAACACAGTAAAGAAACGAAAAAACTACAACTCCCATGAGCCCTTAGGCCAACCATAGAGAGTACATGTTATATAAGGAACCATAGAGGACAACACTTCCTCTTTCCTTGTCCAGGAACCATAAAAGTCTAAAGTCATTTGAAGAAAAGTACCGCCAACCATCCAGAAAAGAAAGTCCGAAGGCTGAAGCGCAAGACATCCAACAGGAAAACAGGCAACCATTCCAAAAGCGCCGAAGGTGCATCAGGAAATACAGCAACTCCAGGATCCAAGGCGTGGAAAACGGTGCCGGAAAGACCAAGAGGACAAATCACTTCTGGTCCGAACCTGAAAGAAAAACAGAGCCGTAATACACATCCCCAAAACCTTTGAAGGTCGCATCACATAGGGTGGGGAAAAAATATCAATGCAAAACAACGCATATCATAGTAAAGCCAAGATGCACATGAACAATGCAGTAGAATACCAATGGGTGGGATAATCCTCGCCTCCGTGTCCTTAATAGAATTGAAAATTCTTGTCACGAATGTTTGCAAATTTTTAATTCTATGGCAGGACAGGAGGCTTCAGATTATGCTTGTTCAAAGCTGTTCCACCACAACAGATGCAATATCGACAATGGGTTTGAAATAAAAGGTTTTAAACACTGTATCAGAAGACCAATCAGCTGTTTTCACAATGTCATGTAAACTTACACCAACATGAAAAGCCTTGGAGGCCATGGCACCCCTCGCGGAGTGAGCTCCAAAGATGGAGGTATCAATGCCTGCCTCAGACATAAGCCAGCGTACCCAACGAGCAAGAGTAGCTGACGCCACAGGCTTAAAAGGTTTCAACAAAGCAATCAATAACTGTCCAGACATATCTTGACGAAGAGGAGCAGTACTCACCTCATAATCCTTTATGCAGCGAACCACACACAATTGTGGGTGATGAGGAAATGCAGGATAAGTGACAGTAGACAGATTAGTCTTGGTACGCCTGGAGCCCGTAAAAGTAACCCCTTCCGGAGAAAAAGAACGACCAGCGAGGTCCAACGCACGGACATCTGAAACACGCTTACAAGACACTAAGCACAAAAGCATTGTCAATTTTGCAGACAATTGCTTACGGGACAGAGAAGCTTTGGGAGGCCAGGCCTCCAGAAAACGCAGCACAACAGAGACGTCCCAAAGAGCCACATATTTCGGACATGGCGGTTTAGCCATTCGCACACCACGCAACAATGCAGAGATGAGAGGATGTTCCCCAACAGGCTTACCGTCGACCAAAGCATGGCCCGCAGAGAGAGTGGAACGGAAAGAATTGACGGTCCTGTAAGCAGAACCAGCAGAAGCGATAGAAGCAAGAAAATTAACCACTAGAGAGATATCTGCAGAAGTGGGATCCAGATTCCGTTCAGAACACCAATCACACCACCTACGCCAAGCTGACGCATAACGTTTGCGCGTGTTGGGGGCCCAAGCTTCACTGATGAATCTCTCAGCGTCTCCAGATAAGCCAGGGACTTTCCAGCGTTCCCCGAGAGACGCCACGCTACAAGACGGAGCTGGCCCGACAAGACTAGGGGATGCGGGTGGAGCAGAGGATCCAACAGCAAGTTCCACCTCGCTGGAAGCAGAAATGGTGTCGAGCAACTCATTTCCAGAAGGTCCGGAAACCAAGCTTGAGCTCTCCAAAGAGGAGTGATCAGAACAATCTCCGACAGAAACTGTTTCGCCCTGGCCAAGACTCGCGGGATCATCGCGAACGGGGGAAAGGCATAGCAAAGCTGTGGAGGCCAAGTCTGGAGAAAGGCATCCGTGGCTATGGCCTCCGGATCCGGACGCCAGCTGTAAAACCGGGGTAGCTGAGCATTGAGGCGAGAGGCGAAGAGATCGATCCAGGGGCGACCCCACAGGCGAGACAGGGAGCGAAAGACCCGAGGGTGAAGACGCCAGTCGCTGAAGTCCAGGAGATGACGAGAGTTCCAGTCGGCCACCTGATTTTGGCGACCCGGAAGATACTCTGCAATAAGAGTGATCTTTCTCTGTAGGCAGAAATGCCAGAAGTCCTTCGCAATCTCCGCTAACAACTTCGACCGAGTCCCCCCAATTTGTTCACATATCGCACCGCCGAGATGTTGTCCATGCGAAGCAAAATGCAACAGCTGGTGGCTTGTGGAGCCAAACTGCAGATCGCAAATGACCCCGCCAGAAGCTCCAGGCAGTTGATATGAAGGGCTAATTCGTCCTGAGACCAACGGCCGCCCGTCGTCAAGACCCCGCAACGGGCTCCCCAGCCCCAAAGACTCGCATCCGATTCCAAAACCAGGTCCGGAGTCGAGCCGAACAGGGCTTTCCCGTTCCAAGCCTCCATGTGTTGGAGCCACCACATCATTTCCGACTTCGCATCCTGGGACAGAGGAACCAGGTCGGAATACCGAAGACCCTTCTGCAGGTGTCTGATTTTGAGGCGCTGCAAGGCCCGATAATGCAGAGGACCCGGAAATATCGCCTGGATGGAAGAAGCCAACAGCCCGACAATCCGAGCGATCGACCGCAACGATACGTTCGGTGCAGACAACAGTGACTTCAACTCCCTCTTGATAGACCTGACCTTCTGAGCAGGTAAAAGAAGTTGGCAAGAGACCGAATCCACAAGGAAACACAGAAACTCTATCGATTGAGTGGGAAGTAAATGAGATTTCTGCGGATTCACTAGAAAGCCGAGAGACTGAAGTAGATCGACTGTCCAAGACAAATGGGAGCGCAGTTGTAGAGGACACTGAGCCATCAAAAGAATGTCGTCCAGATACACTATAAGTCTCACCCCCCGCGCACGCAGGAACTCCATGACTGGCCGCAGGAGCTTCGTGAAGCACCATGGGGCGGACGAGAGACCGAACGGGAGTACCGTGTATTCGAACCAGTTCCCCAGCCATTGGAACTGCAGAAAACGGCGATGAGGCGGATAGATGGGAATGGACAAGTAGGCGTCCTTCAAATCCAGGCGAACCATCCAGTCGCCTTTGCGTAGAAGATCCCTGAGAAGATGGATGCCCTCCATCTTGAAGTGACGATAAATCACCCCGTTGTTGAATTCCTTGAGGTTGAGTACAAGGCGAGACCCGCCCCCCTTCTTCTCCACCAGAAACACATTGCTGACGAACCCCTGTGGATGGCGGTTCGTTCGCACTATGGCCCCTTTGAGAAGAAGGGAATCGATTTCTTTGGAGATCACCTCGCGATCTCGTTGGGAAAAAACAAGGGGAGAAGGGACGGGACCCTGAAGAGGGGGATGGTAAAACTCGATGTGGTACCCCTGCACTGTTTGCAATATCCATGCATCGCTGGAGATCGAGCGCCAATTCTCTAGAAAACACTGAATCCTGCCCCCCAAAACAACACTGTCGAAAGGAATCAGGCTCACCTGCAGAGGAGTAATCCTGTCGTCCTCCCTGGTTACCACCGTAGCCTCCTTTGTTGCCCTGGCCTCGACCTTTCCGGGAGGGGTAGAAGGTGGATTTGGATCCGGAATAGGACTGCTGCTGCTGCTGGCGCTGTCCGCCTCCACCCTGATGGGACTGCTGGCCACGTTGTTGACCAGAACCTCGGCCGAACGAACGTCCCCCTGAACGTCCGGCCTTGGCAAAAACCGGGCGGAACGCCCTACGCAAAGAAGATTGCGCCTTGTCCAGGCCACTAAAAGTCGCCACAAACTTAGTCAGTTCTTTCAAAAACGGCTGACCAAACAACAGACCATGAGCCAGAGCACCGGATTCGGAAGTAGCCAGCTCTGACAAACGAGGATCCATTTTGATCAAGATGGAACGGCGACGTTCCGTTAACAGGGCACAGTTTGCGTTCCCCAAGAGACAGATAGCCCTTTGGGCCCAGCCAAGTAGGACATCGGGATCAATGCCAGACGCCTCCCCTTGGGCTTGGTATGCCAGATCCAGGATTTTTGTTAAAGGACCAAGGACATCCAGTAACTTGTCCTGGCACAGACGCCAAGAGCGGTCAATACCCTTCTTGGGATCCTTATTAAATTTCTTAAGGTAGGTCAAAATCGTGGGATCGACCTCTGGAGTATCCGCTAACTTGTCCGCCAACTCCGGACGAGGGCACTCTGAACGTAATCGAGCACGCACCTCCTGAACAAAAGAGTCGCGGATATGCTCTTGAATATAGTCCGCGACCTCTGGGGCTGGGCACCAAACCTTGGAGTTAGGGTGGATGATATCAGAGGGCTCAAAGGTCAAGATTGGTGGATGTGGAGAAGCGTCCACAAAATGTTCCTTTCGGGATTTCTTCGCCGGAGGGGGACCAGATGGACCAAAAGATGATGATGAAGAGGTATCTTCAGTGTCCGGAGCAGGAGCAGACAAAGACCTGGCCAAACGAGCAAAGTCAGACCTATGAGGATTACTGGGAGACTTAGAGGAATGCGCAGAGGCAGAGGACGGAACCCAACCCTGTTGGTGAGCATAGTCAGCCAAATGACGTTTCAGAGGCCCAATTGCCCGGACCAATGCAGTATTAACAGACTGCTGAACGCCCTGGTCAAGGGCCTCGACCAAATCAAATTCAAATGAGTCCTCCTGCTCTTCCTCATAAAAATATTCCTCAGCATCGACATAATCTGCCATGATGATGGAATGCACTGAGGAATGAGGCAGAAACCCAGAAATAACAAAATCTAGAAATACCAAAGTATAACTAGAGGCCCACAGCAAATGCAAATGCAAGGAAAAGGTCACAATCAAGTGACTCCGACAGGGGGGGTGACAGCCCCACGCAAGCTACACAGGCAGAGCCACAACTCGACCCAAAATAAACAAAATAAAACGTGGAGGGACCAGCTTGCGTAAAAGAGAACACCCTAGGCACCGCCTCTAAAAGTTATGGAGCCCAATTCCTTCCGAGAGGTAGAGGGCGTCAGAGGAGCTCTCCGGCAGACAAAGTGGGCCGAGGCAAAGTTGAAACGCGCCGCCTCACAGCGTTCCGAAGCTCCTGTCACACGGAGCGTCACAAGTGCCACCAATGCGCATGCGCGGTGACGTGCCTTATTGCCGGAAGAGGAGCGGCGCGCGACACGCGCGCGCAAGTCCCCGAGCTCCGGTCCCGCTCCACCGAAGCAGCAACGCGGGCACAATGCGCCCGCAAAGACCAGAGAGGCGAACACGCGCTCTCAGCAGCACAAAAGCGGCGAAAAACACAACGTGTAAACCTGCAATACAAACGCCGGCGGCAGCACAACACACAACGCGGCTGTGATACAAACGCTAAAGCGAAACCGGCATACAGGTAAACAAACAATTAAACAGTGCCATGAAACATTATAAACAAGAATGAAAGTCAAAAGCACTTAACTGGCTGCGAAGCAGCAAAGAAAGAGGAAGTGTTGTCCTCTATGGTTCCTTATATAACATGTACTCTCTATGGTTGGCCTAAGGGCTCATGGGAGTTGTAGTTTTTTCGTTTCTTTACTGTGTTTCTATTGGCTGCTGTTAGTAGTAAAGAAATAGAGAAAGCATAATCTGAAGCCTCCTGTCCTGCCATAGAATTATATCTTGCGGCGCCGCACGGCGAAATTGACACACACTGCGCTCTCAATAACCGGGGGCGGGGCCTGCCCATAGCATTCGTTCCTCCTGGCTGTCACTCACACTGTGGCAGGGCCAGGATACTTATCCGGATGTCCCAGTGCTTGCTCTTGCTGTGGCACAGCGTGGGGTGGAATAACCGGATGTGACATGCTCTCCCTCATGTTCTGGGACACAGTGGCGGGGAGACTCGAATCGAAGTCGAGGGAATCCTGCAGTGTGTGCGCATATTTGCATTCAGTAGAGCCTAAGGAGGAATGTACAGTTTTTCGGGCCGGTGGCTGTATTACGTTCAAACAAGGTTGACTTGTTCTGACAGCTTGTAAGTAATCGCAGTACACGGTCTCATATGTTTTTTGAACACTGCATTAGGACCAAGCATGGCAGGTATTGTGTGTTTTCTGCAGGTGAAGAAAGTATTGTTGCTTTTTATATATGTATGTTACAGTGTTGTGATTGGTTCCACGTTGTTGGTAGTGTCTCACAGAGAGAAGTTAAAAAAAAAGCTTCGCTGTGTTTACCTAATGGGGTTTGACCACATTTCATCGCACTTACACATCTATCAGTTAGCCTCAAAGATCCCCGTTTTTCGTTGCATTCTTCCATTTCTCGAAACGAATGAGCATCTCCGGGCTCTAGATGATAGAGGGAGCAGGTGTAGCTCATTTGCAGCCACATTCAACAGCGGTAGTTGTTGACCACCACAGCTGTTCAACGTGGCGGCATAGAAAATAAACATAGTGCACCCAAATACCTTAACTGCAAAGTAGTGTTTGTTTAAATCTGTGACGCACACTTGCTCTAATATATATGATTACGAATTTAGCTTTAAGAATTTAACCACACGTGAGTATGTATGATTGTGTGTGTATCTATCTCCTACTGGCGGTCGCAAATAAGTTAACTGTGTAGCTTTGGTGCGCCGGACCATTACACTGAGGCTGCTCACTTTACTGGTGTGATATTTTAAAGTAATCAGTGGCGTCACTAGGGGGGTGCGGGGGTGCGGACCGCACCGGGTGACACCCTCACATGGGGGTGACACCATCTGGTTGCGCCCCCCCCCCCAGCAGGCCTCTGTACATGGCACCCCCTGCACCACACCCGAAGGCCTCGGAGAGACTCGATCCGCTTTAAAAACAAAAGCGAACAGAGATATTTAACATTACCTGATTCTGCTCAGCTGAGCCTTGGAGTAAAGTGGCACGTCGGGTTGGACGGGTGTGTTGCTCTGACCAGATGGTCATGCACACTTGAACCCTCTCCTACCTGCGCAAGGTTAGGAGCCCCGAGGATTGCAGTCGCAGCAGCCCCAAGTCGCCTAAGGAGCGCTGGGTTCACGTGACCCAGACAATACTCACGCTGCTCGTGTTCTGTTAACTAACATAAACAGCAAGGGAACAGTCTCTAAATCGGCTCAGGGGTGGGAGGGCCGACCTGTACAACAAAGTGTGGTTTCCTCACAAGGTACTATTAGCTCTAAAACTGCATTTCTACTTGTGAAAATATGCTAACCATCAGCACAAACTGTTTTGGGGAGATTAATAATGCCGCTCAGTCTCCATTTGTGGCTCTTGGGTTACAAAGCATTCCAGGTCCGGTGTTCCTCCCTGGCCGCTGGGGCCTCTCCCTTTGATACAACTTCTGTAAGCGTCATTAACACTTGCCCTACAAATGGGGCTTTCAGTGCTGCGGTGCTCACAGTAATTGGAATATAGCGTTCAGTTCAGGGGCGTAGATCTCATCCAAGCCCAATATGTTTAATCAGCAGAATACATTTTAGGTCTGAGGCCTGCCATAGAAACAGAGGTGGAGGGGCTGCCCTCAGCATCCAGAATGGGACGGAGAATTTGAGGCCCAAATATTTATATGTGCTTGATGATTTTAAATCAGAGGCTGTCCCACACACAGCCATAAGTCATTTTTTTGCTTCTTTGAAGTTCATGGTATGATCCTTTCTCTGATCTTGTACTAAAAACGGTGGCTGCAACTTCCAGTCTACATTTTTCAGCATGCTTAGTAGGTACTCAGCACAGGTCGCTGTGGGGCCTCTCAGCCTGAGTCCGTAGGTTGCACTTCCACAGTTCTGCCAGGTTGTTTGGGAGTGTCTTAATAATCGGATATGTAGATTGCTGTGGGTCACCTCTCCCACAATGAGAAGAGACAGGCCCCTGCAGCCAACACCGACCGGCCATACTGTGCACATGTATTTGAGAGAGATTGAAGAATAAGAAGGAGAAACCCAGGCTGAGGGCGAACTTAACTGAAAAAGGCACTATAGTGGAGTGAGTGAGGATGGAGAAAATGAGGGACAAATTGGGCATTGAAGGCAGCTGTGGGAAGAAAGAGCAAGAGATTGACTAAGACAAATGCAACTTTAATGAGAAGTATCTAACTAGTGTCAACTAGTTTGATACTTAGCAAGTAGAGTCAGGAAAAGGCAGTTTCCACAGAAGCAGACCCCTTTGGTTAGTATGGGTATAGTTAGCTAAAGAGAACTGAAAGAAGGATGCACAGAGATCGATTAATCTGTCCGTGAGTTTGAGAGAAGTGACGGGAACGAGAGGGAAGTGCCAACAGAATGAGAAGGATGGGATGACAGTGAGGGAGAGGACAGGAAACCAACAGCAAAAGAGAGTGCAAGACAAATGGAAGGAAAGATACGGCACGATGAGGAAAGACTCTAAGAAATACTTTAATAGAGTGTAGTTAACAGGTGGGCTATATGACTTCCGGGACAGTATTCGAATTAAAATGTTCTCATTAGTTAAAGTTTGAAAAGTGTAATAATGAGGGCCCCCCGCCATTTATATGGAAAAAGACACGGTGCTAAAGAGGGGGGGGCCGGGGAGGGGGGGTATTAACCGCTTGGAAATAAGCTTTTACTTTAGCTGTTTCATATCGTAACAATCTCACGTCTACAAACTCGCTGGTACCTTGTACACAGATTTCTTTTTGCATCTTGAAAAGCTTTAAAAAAGAAACCACATGAAAGCGGCAGAGAGTGTAAAAGGGGGGGTCCTGCCCCCCCCCCCCCCCGGTTTAATGTGCGAGAGAGAGGGAGCTAGAGAGAGTAAGAAGACAGAGAGAGAGAGAGTTAGAGTGAGAAAGACAGAGAGAGAGAGAGAGGGAGCTAAAGGGAATAAGAGAGAGGGAGCTAGAGGGAGCAAGACAGAGAGAGAGGGCACTAGAGAGAGTAAGACAGAGAGAGAGGGAGCTAGAGGGAGTAAGACAGAGAGAGCTAGAGGGAGCAGGACAGAGAGAGAGGGGGCTAGAGGGAGTAAGAGAGAGGGAGCTAGAGGGAGTAAGAGAGAGGGGGCTAGAGGGAGCAAGACAGAGAGAGAGGGAGCTAGAGGGAGTAAGAGAGAGAGAGAGGGAGCTAGAGGGAGTAAGAGAGAAAGTGGGAGCTAGAGGGAGTAAGAGAGAGAGTGGGAGCTTGAGAGAGTAAGACAGAGAGAGGGAGCTAGAGGGAGTAAGACAGAGAGAGAGGGAGCTAGAGGGAGTAAGGCAGAGATAGAGGGAGCTAGAGGGAGTAAGACAGAGAGAGATGGAGACAGAGGGAGCTAGAGGGAGTAAGACAGAGAGAGGGAGCTAGACAGAGAGAGGTAGCTAGAGGGAGTAAGACAGTACCTAGCACCGTACATTTCCGACAGAGGTGGTCCATGCGGTAAGTCGTGAGGGGGTGACACCATGAGTTACCCGCACCGGGTGACACCAACCCCAGTGACGAAAGTAATACAGGCAGCCTGCCTGGCTATGATCGCTGTGTGGCTCACAGCCTCTCCTGAGGCTTGCCCAGAAATCATGCTTCCATGTCACTAATGACTGCGGCGGCCAGATTCCGAAAGTCAGCTGACTAATTAATTTATGGTATAGGCCAGACGCAGCTGAGCTCTGATTTAGGGCCTCTCACATCCTGTTGTATAGTCCTGTGATTCTGCCATCTAAACACAAGTCCTTCTTCTTTTTTGCTGGTAATTCTAAGCGGAGCCATGCGAGTCCTGCTTTCTAGATGTCCGCTTTTTAGTGTTTTCTAGTGGTGACGTCTGAGGCTGGTATTCGTAGTTACTTCAAAAGCCGTACATTATTCCTTCTTACAGCATTCGCTTATGAATAAGGTTGCCCCTGCAGTGGCAGCCTTAATTTTTCGGTTGTTCACCTCACTCCAAGTGACCTCGTCATGTACAACAAACACCACCCGGTAAAAGTGATTTGTTTTATTCTCCTTCACCATGCTCCTTATCTATTATTTTGACATTTTTTCAACTTTTTTATTCTTATTCGCCAATAGACTGTGCCATCCAAAATTCACAAGTTTATTATATGATCAGCATTATACAAGAGAAGCAATTAAATAGCAATAGAATAAAACACATACTTCCTATCACTTTTATGAAATATGTAGGGAAAGAATACTCGGTTTCAAGAACAGGAGAATGGGCACGGTCTTCAATGCTATGTCATGTGAAGTGATGCCCGCCCTCTTTCATAGCAGCCAAGCTTATGTGTGACATTTTGATAATTTCATTATAATTATGAGTCACCCACGCTGGCGTTTGCAGCAGTTTTAAAGATCTTCTGATATTTATACGTTTCTCTCGTCTTTATTGCTTGATTTTTTTCCTTGCAAGAAAGTGTCACTCATAGTTGTTGAAATGTCACTCATAATTATCCTGAAATTATGAAAATGTCACACATAGCAATCTGAAACCTTGGCAGCTATGCAAGTGGCATTGATGTTAAGATGAATGGGTTTTCCTGACCTGGGGTGATGTATAACTTTGCCAGTGACAATGTTATTACAGTTGGAACAATTCATGCAGGTCATCATTCCTCTGTGTTTCATTAATGGTTTAGGTGCCTGGTTGAGGATCTCTTTCAAGCTGCGTGACCGTTTATACGCAAACATTGGGGGCTCTGAAAACATCCCTTTGACGTATGGTTCAAGTTGTAATAGAGACCATCTTTCCAAAACTATATTTTTCAAATGGTGTGATTGAGTCGAGTAGGTAGAACGAATACCTCCCATTTGGAGTAGTCTGGTTTCGCTACTTTAACTAGTAGGTTTTTACGTTCTTGGGCTGTTGCTCTCGTGGCTGCTTGATCAACCACGGAAGTAGGATAACCTCTTTGGATGTATTTGTGTTTGAAAGTTTCTATGGTTTGCATGCTTATGCGCTCATCAGAATTTATGCGTTTAATACGCAAAAATTGTGAAAACGGCAAGTGACGTTTTAGTGACCATGGGTGAAACCTCTGGTATAACAGAGCATTGTTACGATCAGCTTTTTTTGTGTGAAGAGAAGTAGCAATATGTCCATGTTGCAAAGTAATTAGCACGTCAAGAAAATCAATGCTGGCAGCATCAATTTGGTATGTGAACTATATTCGTGGGTTGATGGCATTGAGATCACTTATACATTGTTCTAGGAGAGAGCGTGCTCCTTCCCATATAATAAGGATATCATCAATGTATCGTTTAAATACAATAAGATGATCGGACCAATCTGCTCTAGACAAAATGTGTTCTTCCTCGTATTTCATCATAAATATATTTGCATAGCTGGGGGCTCCAGAAAAGCCCATCGATGTGCCATTCGATTGAAGGTAAAAGTGGTCTTTCCATTGAAAGTAACTGTGGAATAGACAAAAGTGTATGATCTCAAGAAGAAATACACGATTAGCTCTTAAGTTTTCACAATTCAAAAGGGCCCATTCAACGGCTTCTATGCCTTCAAGGTGAGGGATGGAAGTGTACACAGCCAAACCTCCCCTTGTGGAATACGAGTGTCGCCAAGGATGTTAAGTAAGTGAGTGGTGTCTTGGACGTAGGTCGAACTGGATTGAACAATCGGTTGCAGGAAAGTGTCGAGATACCGTCCGGGTGTGTCATGGATAGATCCGCAACCTGATACTATAGGCCTCAAGGGTGGACTTATGAGAGACTTGTGGATTTTTGGCAACATATACAGACGTGGTCTGCGGGAAAATTTAACCAAAAGGTAGTCTTTAGTTTTTTTGAGTGATCCATTTCATCTCAATTGCCATCGTGAGGATAGTGTCAAGTACTTTAAGAAATTCATTAGTGGGATCCGTGGGAAGTAAGTGGGGGTGTCAAGCAACATCTCTTCAATTTGTTGGTCATATTTAGATTGGTCCATGATCACTTAAGCGCCTCCTTTGTCGGCTCTTGTGTAGTGCAAATCAGTATTAATTTGTAAGGAACGTAGAGCATCTGTTTAATTTTTAGAGAGTTTACTCTTAGTGTGAGAGACTAGAGGAAGCTTCGCAATGTCCTGCTTGACCAGAGTCTCAAAGAGATCAATGATCTTGTGTGAAGTGGGTGGTAAAAATTTAGTCTTAGGCTTAAATTCTTGATAGTCAGTAGACTTTTTATCGTTTTCTTGTATTTTCCATCATTTCCTCATGTCACTCTTTGATATAATTATGGTAATGTGTTTTTCCAGCAACGATGATATTCTATGCTTAGTCTATGCTTGTCTCACATCATTTTGAATTGGAGAACTTTATTGGTGAAAGTGTTTCCTCACTGTCAAGAGTAACCTCCTCACATTCTTTGCTGGAATAATGAATTTCTACTGTTATCATTTGATACATACATTTACTGCATTTGTATTGTTTTCATAGATTCCCCTGATGAAGGGCTATCCCGAAAGCCCAAAATGCATTGGGATTTTTAATGGAATATTATTTCGAAGCATTTTGTGAACAATTTTGGATTTTGTGCATCGTGAACATTATCCTGATAAATCTTTCTGATTTGTGATAAAAGAATGTTCAACTCAAAGCTTGAAGACTCTCTGCTGGTTATTGAAATTTACACTGTTCAATTGTGTTAACCTATTGATGATTTCGGTTCACTTTGTGATTAACTGATCGTTGTTGACCCTTTTTATGCTCTTTTTGAGCTTGTTAAGCAGTGCATCAGGTTCACCAGATCTTTGTCTGGTGAATTTTCTATTAGTATTCATATAGGCTTGCAGGGCCTTTTCCTGTTGCACGCAATTGTTTAAGTTTTGTAGTACTATCATTGAAACACTAAGATTTGTATACATTGATTAATGAGTGCAACCCGGTTGCTTCTCCTCTGTTTATTCGTAATAAAGTAATTTCAGCATTTCTTTGAGACCATAGGATGCGTGCCTTTACCACAATATTATCCACTTTGACATCCCGGGAGTGTACTGAAAGGATGGAGTACATTTCACATGAGAAGGGAACCAGATATTCTTTAACAACGTCAAAGAATTTATCCAGATCTACATATAAGTGAATAATTAATGCAAAGACTATTTTCAGAGCCTCCTTATGAACACAAAAGAGAATTTTATTTTGTGAATACGTTATTTTAATGTGTTCCCCGGATCCTCATACCTCAACAAATATTTTTTTTTATGCAACCCAAGTGTGTCTTTAGATATGTATATGTGTAAGTCTGTGTGTATTCAATAGAATGCATGTGTGGTGTGTGTAAATGTGGGTGCGTGTGTGTGTGTGTGTGTGTGTGTGTGTGTGAGTGAATGTGTGAACCAATTTGTGCGTTTGTATATGTCTCTCAGTGTAGGAGTGCATGTATGTAGAGATGCAGTTGTGTATGTGTGATTTTCTCTTTGTGTGGGTGCATGCCTGAGTGTAACTTAATAGTTGTGCTTCTGAATGTAATGCATGTGTGAGAGAATTTGTGTGGAGGTGTGTATAGGTACGTTTGTGGGTGTGAGGCTGTGTGTGTGGGGGTTGTATTTTTAGGGGTTTTTGTGTGACTAAGTCTGTGTGTGTATGTTTTAGAGTGATGGTGTATTGATATTTGTTTGGGTGTGTATGCATATCAGTATGGAGGTCTGTGTAGTTGTAATTGTTTGACTGTGTCTTTGAGAGGGTATATGACTGAGGATGTATGTGTGTATGTGAGTGGACATATGGGGGTGTCTGTGCATGTGAGTGTGTCTCAGTGTGTATGTGCCTGATTGAGTGGGAGCAGTTCTGTGTGTGTATGTATGTGTGTGTGGGAATGTGTGTGAAGGTGTGAGTTGGGCTGTATGACTGTATGTGTGGGGTTGTGTGTTTATGGGTGTGTGAGCAACTGTGTGTGTGTGTGTGTGAACATGTGGGTGTATCTGTGCATGTGTGTCATTGTGTTGTTGTAAACCTATCTAGGGCCCTAATCTAATATTCCTGATTCATGCCCTTATATAGTTATATTAAACCATATCCTTATATAGGCATAGTAAATCATATGCATATAAACAATTGAAGGAGGGTTCAAGGGGCAGTTTAACGACCAAGCACAGTAATTATCCCCCTAGAAGATTATGAAAAAAACAACAAATAACTGTGGGTCTCAGGCAAAGCTATGTGTGTAAATACTGGCCGTCTATCCACTGCAAAAGGCAGACTGTTGGACAGGAATCCACTGTGAAAAGATGTCCATCAGTTACACGATTCGTACCGCCCAATACATAATTTGGTCTACTTCCCAGTAGGTAGTCCGTTGTGTATCTCCATATAAAGGGAGAGGGGACAGATGTCTGGTAATAGTTGTTATGGTTGTAACTGGAAGCAGTGCATAGGTGATTTAGTGAAAAATAGTGAAAGTGTTCAGAATAAAATTGGATAAGACACGCAATGTAACTTTATTCTGGAGCCATGCCTTTCCAAATATAAAACAAATAGAGTGCAATAGAGTCAGATGTTTCAAACAAATACCTTCTGACTGGGTGATCTGGTCGACATGTTTCTGCGAGCTTATACGGTCAACATATGTACCTGCCGCTTCATCAGGACCCATGGACTAAATTGCTACTGCTTATTTGTGAAAAAATTGAAAATAATGAAATTAACATAAGGACTGAAGTGAACGCTAATGCAGAACGTCACTTGTTCACTTACAGTTTTCCTCCTCAAATTGTGAGGGGAAAGGGCCTCGCCTCACCTGGCAAACAGCTCAGGGACATGAAGCACCGCTCTCTCCGTCGGTACTTCCAACAGCCTGCCGTGCTGTTTGGGGAGGTCCAACAGTCTGCCTTTTGCAGTAGATAGACGGCCAGTATTTACACACATAGCTTTGCCTGAGACCCACAGTTATTTGTTGTTTTTTTCATAGTAAATCATATCCATGTTAAGACATAGCCAATGCAGTCCAAATACGGCAAGGCTACTTCCACAGACTCCTAGAAAGTACAACGCGTTCTTAGAGAGACCAACACATCCAGCAGCCCAGGACTTTCCCCGCCTCTGCTCCTGTATTGATTTGTCCTAAGAACTCCTCGAGTCCTGAAAAGAACTGCGAGTTCTGAATGACGTCTTATGTCCACCCTTACGTCAAACTCGGCACCTACCAGGTATAAATATACCAGCATCTGCCCTAGCTAAACACAAGGTGGTTTGGAGCAGATCGACTATCTACTTGCCCGACGCCCTGCTGTTGCAAGCGCCTGAGGAAGCCGACCCCTCCAGCTGACACACTGAAAGAGACAATGTCCTTTCTCCTGCTGAGAAATCCAGCTCCAGTGTTCCCCGGCTACCCTTGCGGGTCGCTGGGAGATCGAGTCCTGAGAGAGAGATACAAGACCTCCCACATTCTATCATAAGGTACGGAGCTGATTAGACCCATAGAGAATTCTTGGATAGATTCTTGGCAAACCTATTTTAACTTAAACTACTTCTCAGTCACTTCTTCCCTGTACTAGGCTTAGGTTAGGTACACCGGGGTAGGCATAACTTAGAAGCACCAGTTGAGTACGTTTAGTCATTGTTTTTTGCTGTATATTTTTTAACCGTTTTTATGCATCTTATGGCTTAGAAACTATATCTTGCTTTTACAGTATTTCATAATACTCTGTTTACTGTACGCACTTTACTTCATAACAAGTATTGCAATTGCAATTGTAGCAATTCACTTCTCATGTTTGAGAAAGAGGATTGATCAATAAATAACATATTTTATTGAAAACGCCCGTCTCTCTGTTTCTCTGCATTTCTGGTGAAACTAAGCATGCACAAATGACTGAGTAAAATAGCTGTCTATTGTTTCCGCGACTCTGGAGATTTTTCCTCCTCATTCTTGGAGAAGCAAAGTTGTCATGTTAATGCGGTTGTCAGAAACTAATCCCTTCTTGTCTATCCAGGAAGCCTAACCACTTCCTGTTCATTCGAGAAAGTTTCTAGTGACATCTGAGCTAGCTGGCCTTCATAATTAAGTCTAACATATTCAGTAGAGACCCGGTTGACTTCAGTTCCACGTCTAAACTACCGTTTATGTTATTCCAATGCGCAGAGCCTATTGGGAATATAGGAACTACACTACATGGAGCCAAACGGTTTGGGAAGGCGATAATTTAACGTTACATACTAAAGTAACTCAGTCGTGCTTTTCACACAGACCCCTTTTCCGTAAACCTCCAAAAGACGTCTGAAGTGGGTGAAAGGTTAATATCCTCCAGAACGGAGTAGGATGAGAATCCTTTGAAGAGGTTTTGGCTTATTCAACGTTGAAGGATATAGTGTTCCATAATATTGTGCACCTAATCTTTGTTTCCTTGGAAACATCTTCTGTAAATTTTCGGTCCACAAAATGACAAAGATTGATGACGAAAGAGAGCAAAGAGAAAATGAACTTGTAGACAGGCTGCAGGCGGAAGACGAGAGTCTTAAAGACTCTGAACCGGATGCCGTACTCATCCCGGTCAATGTAAGAAAAAGTAATGAAGCAAAGTCAAGCGCACACAACCGGTGTTTGTTGATTTGTAGTAATCATATTAGTCGTGATGGATACAATTGCAGATGAATTTTTTTTTAATGTGTTTTTAATAGTTTGGTGAGTGATTCTCCTGATTATGAGGAAGACTTTTCGAACAAAAAAACAGCCGACACGTGTTTCGTCAATTCGGGGTAAACCCTATAACAGGCGTATTCTTTGTAAACACGTTGTTTCCCGCATCCGGAGAACCGACGACCCAGAGCAATCACGCTCCTCATGGCTACAAGGTAGGACTGTCCCCGCCCTTCAGATAACGGCCGCTTCAGGACCTTATCATACCTTGCCCGTCTATTAGATATTGATATTTGCTCCTGTAAATCTTTTTTCAGCCCTTTTGTGAGTGCTAGCATACCCTGCTGCCTCATTTGCCTACTGCTAACCCGCATTAGGTGACTGCCCATCGCACGCATTGGTGCTTGATTGAATACTTATCATCCACCCATACCCGAATAGGACCGGGTTGGAAATATCACCGGTCCCCCGGTGAGTGCTTTTGTTTCCTTTCCCATCTTAGATCGGAGCATTCCACGCGCCCTTTCTATCATTTTCTAAACCCTGCCTTTCATTCCTCTTTCACACAGATACCGTAATCACGCCGCATATGACAGGTATGCGACACCCTTTTCTGATTACTGTTACTGTCATGTAAATTCAGCCGGTTTCTAACACATCTTGGTGTTTCCGTCTCTAGATTATGAGAACAGACCCCCTTTACCGCCACCGTAGCTATACTCCTGCTGTGGACTTGATTTTCTAACCTCTACCTGCACTGGCCCATGTTTTGTGTCTCTCTATATCTACACGGGAGACGGACCTGTCCTACCGCCACTTGAGCTGCATGTAACTTTTCCCCGTTAGCGCAACGGCACCCTTTATATTGTGACACCGCGCGCCACTCACAACCTCTGCGCGCTTTTATTTCTTACTATTTACCACCACACTAGAGCCTAACTAACAGACCCAACATTGCCGCATATTTTGCGAGACCCGCGTAAGATACATGTCTAGTCATCTCTGATACGCTGTACCTAAACGTTTTTTTGTTAACAGTTTCGTGAATCTCCGTTGTGTGTTTTCATTGAGTTTTTCATTTTATTTTATTTTTCCGCTTTTAATATTGTCTGAATTATGTCCATCTCGATTTTTTACCAATGTAGTAGCAACCCGGGACATATTAGGATGTATACTTTCAAACCTGGTTTTTTCCCACCACGCCAAATGCCATTTACATTACGGAACAGAATCATGTTAGCATTTTTATCTCCCAAGGTACCGATCCAATAGCGCATTATGCACTGAACAGGAACGTTCCACTCAGCTATCTATTATGCCTTTCCATTTTAAATTAGGGATAGTCGTTTTCTCTTCCAACGTACTGCATTAAGAGACCGTTACTGGTACATACACGTCATTTTGAAATAGGAATGGACTACTTTTCCTTTTTGTCTCCCAAGGTACCTCACCGGCCTGACAGGCTAAGAGAGTTCACTTTCCACCTAGACTTTATTCATGGTTTTGCTCTCATGTCACACTGTTTTCACCTCCAATGACGATACACTCACACACTCCACTTATCACCACTTTTGTCCCCTATTAGGTTTCCTCTTCAGTTTTTC
Source organism: Lissotriton vulgaris (assembly GCF_964263255.1). Classification (NCBI taxonomy): domain Eukaryota; kingdom Metazoa; phylum Chordata; class Amphibia; order Caudata; family Salamandridae; genus Lissotriton; species Lissotriton vulgaris. The sequence continues at coordinate 285,683 of NW_028252109.1, forward strand.
CTTCTTCCTTACAGGTTGCGATTTCCGTACGTGTAGTATTGATGTATATGCACTTTTACGTATGCTCTCACCTTATGTTCTTCACATGACACACACCATGTGAACCTTGCGTCGCTGTGTTCGTAATCTTATAATTTGTGCATTATCTTTCTTCTGAGCAGCTCACCACCACACCAACAGCACTCACCTGTGTATTTTTTGTTCACCTTGGTGTCCTGTCTCTCCGACAGGAACACGCCTGCGTCACCGTTGCACATACCCTTAGGTCTCCACGTTCCCACCTGGTTGTTTGTCTCTCCACAACCTCCTAGCTTCCCCACTGCTCCCCACTTAGTGTTCCTTACTCTCACCTTTGTATCTTCCCTTGTTCACGCCATTACACCTTTTTTGTCCCCAGCCCTGAAGAGTCACAGGTTTACCCCAAATTGACGACACACGTGTCGGCTGGTTTCTTGTTCGAAAAGGCTTCCTTATGATCAGGAGTATCACCCACCAAACTATTAAAAACACATTCAAAAAACATTTGTCTGCAATTTTATCCATCACGACTAATATGATTACTACAAATCAACAAACACCGGTTGTGTGCGCTTGACTTTGCTTCATTGTTCCAGAAGGGTAAGCTCCACTAACCCTTCCTTTCTCAGAGACCAGCGTTTTCTCTGACCAAGAAGGACCAACTACCCTGACATCCGCTAACCATACCTTCCACTACCTGTAGAGCGCCATCCAATTTCTGAACACTCAAGTAACCCTTTGCTGAACTCAAAATTCACAAGTCTCAGAAAGGCTGCCACAGTGGTATACATAACAAACAGAACAAATCTATCCAACATGTTTAGGGATAAAATTGCCTCAGATCTATTTGAAAACCTGGCCAGTGGTGCCCCACAAAACACTCCATCCGCAAGTGGGAACAACCCGACCAGACAAGGTCTCAAAGACAAATTCATCAGGCTAGAAAAACTCAAAAAGACAGAGAACTCCCGATGGTGGGACAGCACTACACTAAAGCAGTACCTCAGGCTCAACAGAGTTCCCAGGGGATTACGCTCGCAAACTTTTCCCACTTTTGAGGATCTTGACAATGACCTTCTAAACAAATGGGAGGACACACTTACATCGAGCTCAAAAACTCTGATACAAATCTTAATCGAGAATGCAGAACGCAAGGTAGACAAACTACAAGCGGCAATAACTACACTGGAGAAAGAAATCCAAGATATGGATCTAAAAGATGCAACGGAGAAAAACTATAAAATCCTGGATGACATCTTACTGAGGCACCAAAACGAGATAAAAGGCCGCAAGACAAGACAACTAAGACGGGATGAAGCAGATTACAGAGAGGGACATGTTTTTACTTTCACCAAGAAGTATGACCAACTGGTCAATAAAACCTCACGCAACAATCAAACCCCCAGAACAGATACATCCTCCATTTCCTCCAGCTCAACTTCACTGAACAGCATCCCCACCAGCGACAACGAAACCGTAGAGCAAGCTAGAGCTATAAACGCAACAGATCCTAGAACGACCCCATCCAGCTCCTCCGCTAATTTTTTACGGGAAATACAAACCATCAGACGAGAGAATCGCTCCCGACCAAATATAGCAGAAAGAAAACAAGGAGAGGCAACAGAGCCGGCCAAAGACGGCTACAAAGAAAAACTACGATCAGGGAACAAGAAATAGAAGGACCAAACAGTAAGGAAGTCCAAGTCGTGAACCGCTCTTCTAAACACCTAGACAACAATACCATTTCACTACTAAGCAAAGGCCTCAGTTTTAATCCTCACGAAAGAGGAGATCCATGTAGAGCCAGAATAGACCTTTTCAAATTCATCCGCAATCTCAAACTAAAATGGCATTTTGCTGGCAGACAGGATGAGCACAGAAGCACTCCACATCGCCAGTCAGAGGCCATGCCTAACACCCTCACTATCAAGGATGTACAAGCAACGCATCTTCTTCTATCCATTACCGACTTCGATGACCCTCCCAACTCCTTTGAGAACCTCCTAAGTAACCTTGAACTGGACACCAATGATAGCATGGATAGTGGCCTAAAGAAAAAATCAAAATGGACACCGAACCTACCAGGCGGCAACCCAGTTGACAATTTCTACAACCTAGTCCTGGGAGACATTGAGAAACATGAAAGGAAATTATACACCAACAATCAAAGAGCACATGACAACCTAACCAGAGAAGAGAGACAGGCTTTGAAAACATTAAGTGAAGACCAAGACCTGGTTATAAAAGAAGCGGACAAAGGAGGAAATGTAGTCATCATGAACAAAGCAGACTATCACAAAGAAATCATCACAAAACTCTCGGACACCTCCTGCTATGCACCTCTAGAGTACAACCCCACAGGACCACTGACCATACTCATCAATAGACATTTCCAAGACTGGAGAGAACAGGGTTTGATTAGTGAAGACGAATCACTGTACATGAGGGTGACCAGACCAACCTATCCCTGCCTTTACACTCTCCCGAAAATTCACAAAACAAGGGCCTTCCCCCCCGGCAGACCGATTGTGTCCGGGATAGGGGGACCTATGGAAAAACTAGCCCGATATGTTGACGTCTTTCTCAACCCAATGGTCAGCAACCTCCCCTCTTTTATTCAGGACACTTAGCACATACTGAGCATCCTCACTGACATTGAATGGCAACCAGATCTAATCATGGCCACACTAGAAGTCGTCTCGCTGTACACCTCCATAAATCCAGAAATGGGACTTACTGCAGTAAACAACTGGCTTAACAACAGACCCATCACTCTATTGGAACACACCAAAATGCTCTCAACAATGATGCACATCATCCTGATGAATAATTTCTTTCTTTATGAACGCTTCTGGTACAAACAAACTAAAGGAATGGCCATGGGGTCTAGATTTTCTCCATCTTTTGCGAATCTCTACATGGGGGCACTGGAGGCAGAATACATCTGGGGCAACAAAGGCCAACCCTGGATTGACCACATAGTATATTGGGGACGCTACATATACGACTGCCTACTCATCTGGTCAGGATCCCACGACTCTCTAATTGCTTTCTGTGACCATCTCAATAACAACGACATGGACATGAGGTTCACCAGTCACATTAGCACCACTAATGTCACGTTTCTGGATGTAGAACTTTACATCAAGGACAACGCTCTGCACAGTCGGCTATTTCGAAAAGAGACGTCCTGCAATGCCGTGCTACACGTGGAGAGCTCTCATCCGTCTCACCAAATCACCACCATCACATCACATATGGAGAGTTCGTACATGCAAGGAGAAATTGTAGCGAAGACACTGAATTTGACAAGTGCATTGAAGACATGACAGAACGCTTCTCCAGGAGAGGCTACAAGCAACAGGTTTTGAAAAAAGCCAGGAACCGAATCCAACACATGGACAGAATAACGACACTTACAAATCAGAAGAAACCAATGGACTCACACCAACCTGTGAGACTCATTATGGACTTCAATGACATCAGCTCAACCGTGCGGAAAAGCCTCAACAAACATTGGGGAATCTTACTCGCTGACAAAGCTCTGAAGGGTGCTATAACAAATAGACTGCAAATCACCTACCGCAAAGGGAAGAACTTACAAAACAGACTATGCCCCACGGTGCCACACGCTGCTAGGACAACATCCTGGCTTACCAAAAAATCAAAAGGTTTCTACAAATGCGGCTTCTGCAGCATGTGCCGCTGGGCCAAGCATGGCACCGACATTCAGAGGCTTCCACAATCATGATTTCAAGATCGATATAAACATAACATGTGACAAAAGATACACGGTGTACATCGTTGAATGTCTCTGCCACGGCCAATATGTTGGCAGCTCGATCAGACCATTGAGGGAACGCATCTGAGAACATGCCCGTGCTATCTTGATCCAGGATGTACGTTATCCAATGGCCATGCACATGGCCACATGCCCCTCGCAAGGCCCGACCAAGAAATTCAGTTTTTATGGGATTGATGTGATGGAGGCCCACTTGAGAGGTGGGTATCGGGAACTCAAACTGAGGCGCCAGGAAGCCATCTGGATTATGCGTTTGCATACTTTGAAGTATGGGCAGAACACCGATAATGAACTTCATTATTTTCTTGGACCCTGAACCAAGTGATCCTTCGTACCTCTGTCTACTGATTGTCATGTGTAACTGTATTCTGTGCATTTGTGACCTTATAGCATGTGCCTGTATGCAGAACTTCTGTCACATGTGTTGTTCATAAGAGAATTGCTGCCAATCCTAAGATAATGTCACACACATGTGGTCTCCTAGCTTACTTATTAAAATAGATCCCCAATCAAAGCTCATCTGTGGTATCTGTTCTAGTGTTACACTCAGAACACTTATCCATCCACCATGCTCCCGTTTTTCAACATAAGTCCCTTTTCTATGCTCTCGACTCCGATCGGGGGTCTTCTGCTTACTCGCTCTAGTGTCTCATTATTGCAGGCGCAACCTTTACATGTCACGGTACTATGGCCTTTCTCTAACACCAGGCTCCCGTTTTCCCATTGCTAGTACTTTTTCAGTGTCTCTCACACTGGGCATTACTCTCAGTATTCACGCTCTAGTGTTTTTGCCATACCAGGTGCTTAACGTTACACGTCATCTGTGATGGCCTATAACAGGCGTATTCTTTGTACACACGTTGTTTCCCGTATCCGGAGAACCGACGACCCAGAGCAATCGCGCTCCTCGTGGCTGCAAGGTAGGACTGTCCTCGCCCTTCAGATAACGGCCGCTTCAGGACCTTATCAAACCTTCCCCATCTATTAGATATTGATATTTGCTCCTGTAAATCTTTTTTCAGCCCTTTTGTGAGTGCTAGCATACCCTGCTGCCTCATTTGCCTACTGCTGACCCGCATTAGGTGACTGCCCATCGCACGTATTGGTGCTTGATTGAATACTTATCATCCACCCATACCCGAATAGGACCGGGTTGGAAATTTCACCGGTCCCCCGGTGAGTGCTTTTGTTTCCTTTCCCATCTTAGATCGGAGCATTCCACGCGCCCTTTCTATAATTTTTTTTAACCCTGCCTTTTATTCCTCTTTCACACAGATACCGTGATCACGCCGCATACGACAGGTATGCGACTGTCGTGACTGGCAGTAGCGCAAGAAACAAGAACACCACTAACCTTTTCCTGGGGCCAAGCAGAGACGATATCTGATGCTAAGTCCCTTATTTCCTCACAGCACGACCCCCAGCAGAGGATTTTAAACACTCTGCCTGACTTCGCACCCCAGAGGAAAAAAGGGAAAGAGGATGAAGGGGTATTCCCACGACTTCTCACAGGGACATGATTAACACTCTGGGCTGGGTCTAGTCTACCTTCAAGGCTGCAGGTGGGATGACAAAACACACAATTACTTATATATTCAATGACCTCTGCTCATTGTATTGTGCAAGTGCCTTTCTTTCACTCACCAAGATTCCTCAATTCCCATCATATATTACTTCCAGAGTAAACCCAGTCTTTATATCAGATGCGCCAGAACCAGAACAAATCCCAGAATGCAGGTTCAAGAAGCAGATAAAAAACACGAACTTCACCAGAGTACAAATCACAGGAAAGAAAGGAACTTCTTTTCTTCTTTATCCTTGTATTGTTACTGACAATACGAGGAATTAAATAACCACAAACAGAGTCCTTGTCTCGTGATGAAGGAAAGTTAAACTTGACAGTTTTTTAGAATTATTGATTTCCAGGAGAAAAAGAGCAGGCGGTTTTCTCACGTAGTTCTGTACCTGCTTGCTCTCAAAAAAACCTCTCTACAAAACCATAAGCGTATTCCCTGAACGCGTCCACAACCCAGTCGCGTTTCAGGAAATAAACACGCTCTTATTTTCTCGCGTGTTGAACAGAAGCGTCTTGTGCTTCTCACAAACGCCGCGGCTTCTCTAACTAACTAGCGGAAACAATAAATCAAATGTCAGGGATTACTGTTCATTTCAGGAAAAAGGCGAGCCCGCACTTTCCACAAGATAAATCTCACAATTATTTACGAATACCAGCCAGTACTCCAGAACTCGAATCCAGGACAAAACAGGCTTCCACGAGGCTTTAATCTTCACGCTGGGATCCGGCGGGGAACACCATCCGCCCTTCCTTGATGCTCAAACAGATTAATTGACAAGCACCTTCCCCTTGCAGAGGAATGGCTTAAGTCCAATGAGATAACCCCAAGGCAGTCTGGGACTTGTAGTTGGAAGGACTTTTCCCATTTTTTTCTGCATAGCAGGAATTCCGTCCCCTGGATCTCAGAATCGCCACAGAACCTCCTCTCGAGGACAGCCGACCCGGCAGTCGTCCAGGCTTCCCAGGATGATTCTCGTGGAATTGAGCAATCAGCTCAGGACAATTCAGATTGGCCAAAGGCTCCCATGTCCTCTCCTCAGGTCCATATCCCTTCCAACCCACCAAGTACTGAATCCGACCCCTAACCATACGGGAATCAAGAAGAACCTGTACCTCATATTCCTCCTGCCCATCAACGTCAATAGGAAGTGGCCTATCCAAAAGTCTAGAACTAACAGGACAAGGTTGAAGAAGGGAGACATGAAAAACAGGATGTATCTTCCATGAATCAGGGAGGGACAATCTCATAGCCACAGGGTTAATAACCTCCACTATGCTGTAAGGCCCCACATACTTAGGTTTCAGCTTATTTTCCCCTTTCAAATGTATGTGCCTAGTGGAAAGCCACACCCTGTCCCCCACCCCGTAGTCGGGTGCAGGCGTTCTCCTCCTATCAGCAAAGCGTTTCTGGGAAGACTGCGCATGCGCCAGGTTGTTCCGTGCAGCAACCAGCACAGCTTTGAGATGGGCATGATGTTCATAAATGCTGGGTACTGGAGAATGTACGGGCACCTCAAAAGGAAGTGCATTAGGATGATAGCCATACAGACAAAAAAAAGGAGAACAACCCAATGTGGAATGAATGGCATTATTGTAGGCGAACTCAGCCATCCAAATTAACATAGTCCAGCCCACATCGTTTTGCAGAGCAAAGCAGCGAAGATACTGCTCCAACGTCTGATTCAGACGTTCCGTTTTGCCATCAGTTTGGGGGTGGTAAGAGGAAGAGAGTCGAGCATCGACGTCCATGGACTTACAAAGAGCTTTCCAGAATCGGGAAGTAAATTGAGTTCCTCTATCCGTAATGAGCACACAAGGAATACCATGTGCTCGAATGATATGTTGCAGAAACACCTGTGCCAGTTCAGCTGACGTGGGAAGACCAGTCAACGGAATAAAATGTCCCATTTTTGTCAAATGGTCTACGACAACTAGGATCACGGTCTTATCGTTACAGGGTGGCATTTCGACTATAAAGTCCATGGACAACGTGTGCCAAGGTTTAGGGGGAATAGGTAGAGGTCTCAGAAGTCCAATTGGTTTGACATGGACGGATTTTCCTTGCATACAAACAGCACAGTTCTTGATATACTGCCTCACATCTTCCCTAAGGTTGGACCACCAAAATTCACGTTCCACTCCAGCAATGGTCTTGTAGATCCCCAAATGACCGCCCAAGGGGGAATCATGTATCCATCTCAATACTTGTAGTTGCAGGATCTCAGTAGGGACATAGATAGCGGACCCATGGTAGGCAAGGTCGTCTTTCTCCATTCGATGTTCAGGATCTTCTTGCACCCATTCCTGTACTTCCGAATCTGCAAGAGCTACACGCACATCTTCCAAAAATTCCTGTGTAGCCAACAAAGCTATTGAGGGTGGTTGACCACTTGATTCTTTCAGGATTAGCGGGGGTTCTTCTTCACTCACTGCACGTTGTTCCTCAGTTTCGCCTATGCGAGACAGGGCGTCCGCTTTACCGTTCTGTGGCCCAGGTTTGTACTTGATAATAAAATCGTAATCTGAGAAGAATAATGTCCATCTCAATTGCCGAGGCGTAAGCGCCTTTGCTGTTTTCAAGAACAGTAGATTTCTATGATCAGTGTAGATCTCAACTGTATGAGCAGCTCCCAATAGGTAATGACGCCATTCCTCACATGCCCTTTTTATTGCCAAAAGTTCCTTATCCGAAATGGAATAGTTAATCTCACAAGGAGTGAGTTTCTTCGAGTAATAGGCAACAGGATGTAATTGGCCAGTTTCAGGATGGCGTTGTGATAAAATTCCCCCTATGGCAAATTGAGAGGCATCTGTTTCCAGCACAAAGGGTATCTGAGGATCCAGATGGCGAAGAATGGGGGCTCGAGTAAACTGATCTTTCAAGTACTGGAAAGATATAGCAGCCTCCTTGTTCCATACAAACGGTGTATTTTTTCTCAACAAGCTGGAAATAGGATGAATTATCTTGGAGAAATCTTTAATAAACCGTCTGTAATAATTGGCAAAGCCAAGGAAACTCTGAACGGATTTAACGTTTTGAGGAGTACTCCAGCCAATGATAGCCTCGATCTTACTGGAGTCCATTTGGAATCCTTTTGCATTGATGATGTAACCAAGGAATGCAACCTCAGTAACATGAAACAGGCATTTTTCGAGCTTAGCATACAAAGAATTATGCTGCAATTTACTGAGTACGGTTTTCACATGCTCCACATGCTCAGGAAGGGTAGATGAATAGATCAAAATGTCATCGATGTATACTATACAAAATGTTTCCAGACAACCTCTCAATACTTCATCCATGAAATACTGGAAGGCGGCAGGGGCGTTACAAAGCCCGAAGGGCATCACTCTATACTCAAACAAACCGAATTTTGTTCGAAACGCGGTCTTCCACTCATCCCCACTCTGGACTCTGACCAAATGGCATGCCCCTCTAAGATCGAGTTTGGTGAAAAAACGGGCTCCCTTCAATTGGTCCAAAAGCACAGGTATAAGAGGGAGTGGATATCGATTCTTGATGGTTATTCTATTGATGGCTCTATAATCGATACATGGTCGTAATTCGTCGCAGTCCTTCTTCGGGATGAAAAACATAGGGGATGAGGCAGGAGATGTTGAATGCCGGATAAACCCTGTAGCCAAATTCTCATCGAGGTAGTTCCTCAGATACTGCGTCTCTTTTTCTGTCAGGGCGTATACTCGACTGCACGGAATGTCTGCTCCAGGAAGGAGTTCGATACGGCAGTCGTATACACGATGTGGAGGTAGATCCGTTGCCTTTTGTTTATCGAACAAAGAGCGATAGGACTTGTATTCTTCGGGAAGAACAGTGGCACAACAATAATGTCCTCTGGTGCATTCTGTTGCTAAACACACTGAAGGCGTGGTGTTGATAGCTTCAGTGTTTGGCAATGCTTGTCTACAATTTTCTTTGCAGAAGTCCGATGACAGAGTGATTGTGCGCGCGGCCCAGCTGACCTTAGGATCGTGAAGGGTCAACCATGGCATTCCTAGAATAAGCCGGAATTGAGGAGCATCAATCAGGTCGAATTGTATATGTTCCTGGTGATTCTGGCTCGTCTGCATCAATAACGCACGAGTATGATAGGACACAGGACCCGATGACAGGACAGTACCATCTACTGCTTTCACTAGCTCCGGTTTGTCCTTCTTCTCGCATATTATTCCAATCTTCATCGCATATTCTTGATCGATGTAGTTTCCGGTAGCACCAGAATCAAGCAACGCATCGATCTCCATGGCTTCACGAGAATTGACCCACAGGGTGACCTTCAGATTCATATGGGCTACTGCTGGATGCAAGGTGTTCGCAAGCATTGGTGAGATCGTTTGAATTTGACAACCCAAGGCAGAGACCTCTTCCTGATTTGGGCTTTCTAGTTTTCCGCCGGTCGTCCTGATTGTATCATCGCTTGATTAGGTGGCACTAAGGGTCGTCCAGGCAAGGCATTCCTCGCTCTGCAATCCTTAACGAAATGGCCTCCTTTGCCACAATACAGACATTGTTTCAGTCGTCTTCTCCTCTCCTTCTCTTCCTTGGAGAGGGGTCCTCGTATACCTCCGATCTGCATAGGCTCTACCCCTTCAGGCATTTTTGGATGCTCCTCTGTGGTACTCTTGAAACGAGGATAGAAGAAACGCCCTTCCCCTCTGCTCCGATCACCCCTTCTTTCCAGGAGTCGATGGTCTAATTGGACTGTCAAATCGATAAGTTCCTCGCAGGTAGTAGGGAGCTGCACTACCTGTGCTAACACGTCTTTAAGCTCTCCTCGTAGCCCTTGATAGAAGATGGATATTCTTTTTGCAGTAGGCCACTCTGTTTCGACCACTAGTCGATTGAACAATGTGATGTATGAAAGCAAGTCTTGAGACCCTTGTCGCAATGTTAATAGTTCTCTATCCAAGGACAACATATGTAGCTTTCGATCGAATAGCCTTCGTAGTTCCGAACAAAAGTCCTCGAAACTGTGTAACACAGGATCATTTCTCTCTAACAAGGGAATAGTCCAACTTGATGCATTGCCTCCCATGTACGACATCATGAACGCCGTTTTTGCAGCATCATCCTGAAACACCCCAGGTTTGCACAAAAAGTGCAGCCTACACTGATTTAAAAATGTCTCGAACTTACGGGGATCCCCGTAGAACCTTTCAGGGGGCGCTAAAGGAATACCGGTGTTTTGTATCACATGAACAGTTGGTACAGTGTCAGAAGGGGAGGATGTGGCTGGGGAGGACCGAGAGAACCCACCCCCTTCAGCTCCCTGGGAAACAGTAGATGCAGGGGGTTGCAAAGTGGCTGGTTTTATATAAGAAACCCCTCCCGGGTTTTTTCGAGCTAACCCTGCCACTTCCTTCCGAAGCACACCCACTTCCTTATATAACACCTGATTCTCAGTTCTAGAAGTAGTGACCTCCTGTTGTAGAGCCGCAAGGCTCTCCACCACAGAATTCAACACACTTTCTATATTCATCGTCTAGGCCGGGCTTGTATACTTGGGCTTGTCAATCTGTCGTGACTGGCAGTAGCGCAAGAAACAAGAACACCACTAACCTTTTCTTGGTGTGGAAAATTAGTACGGTTTGGTAAACATTATCTGCGCCATCTTGCCTTTTTCCCCTGATGCCACACTTTTTGTCGTGCGCACCCGCCATTTTAGGTGCCTCGATCAGAACCATCCCTTTTGCATGCCACTGGCCCCCCCCCCCCAGCATAGCCCTTCGCCCTCACCAAGCCTGCACGCTGACCAACCCCCTCGCTCGCACATGCTTTGGGTCATAAACCCCTCTCCAACGCAGCTCTGCCTCAGAACCCCATCCTGTTCCCAGCACGACACCTCCCTTCATTCCTTTCATGGTCCCAGATCCTTTGATGCAAAAACCCCCCTTTCCTGTGTCCGTTTGTCTTCCTCGCTCCCAGGCCGACACCTAGCTCTGCCGATGTTGTCTATTGCCCCTCCCCGTACAGTAGAAAGCTTCCCTCATCAAAGGACCCCCGAATTGATCAAAGCCCCCACCCTATGAGATCCGATCAAACCCCCACGTTCCGTGAATCGGCGGAATGTCCAGCTGCGCGATAGTCATCACCTGTTGTGACCAGGGAGGGGACTTCAACTGTAAATGTGTGTGGGAACGGGCTTGGAGCGGGGATTCCGGGGATGTCTTTCCGTACATCAAAGCATTGCCATGAATATGTAATATGTAATAAAGTAATAAACCTGTATATAAGAGGCCAGGCCTCAGAGATACGGTTAGAGCACCTCATGACGATACCTGCTGTCCAACTGATGTGTTCTCCTCCGGAGTGAATAAACCTTGTTTCCTGCCTTCCAGTCTCCAGCGCCTGCCTCTTCATTGGTTAATATTCTGTGGGTTAAAGAGGCGATACAGCCGGGCAAATATCGATTGTCCCCGACCTTAGTTTCTACAATTGGCGTCCCAAGCGTGGGGCCCATCAGCGACTCGTGGATCCAGTGGGAGAGGTCCTGACGACAGAGTGAACGACTGCAACGATCGGGAGAGCTCGTGCCCAATAGACCCTCGTCTGGCAGCCGATCATCCGAACTTCACTAGTTCTGAACAGACCTCTCTCGAGTGATCTACGGTCCTGACTGGGAACCATTAGGAGTGCTGCGAGGAATACGAGAAAAAGAGGACGATCGGGCGCTGGATTCGGAAGACAAGAAACTGTCCATACGGTCCGGGTAAGGTCGTGTAAACACGACAAACTGCAAAATAATTGTTTAATTGTTCAGAAAATACTAATATTACTCTTTATTGACTTATTTGGAGATTCACTGTCTGCACGCGGAGAAACAGTATGCTCTTTCCCTTTTGCAAACAGTGAAGGATAGGTAACGCAGCCGTCATGCCTTTTTTTCTCCCCCACTGAATCTATTATTTATTAACGGTTTTCGGGAGATTCCCTCTCCCACACTGATTAACTGGGTTCTTTGACCCCGAACTACTGTTCACGGATTGTTTTCTGGAGATTCTCTGTCTGCAAACAGGAAATAACAGATTCCTCTTTACGGATAGTGAAAGGGTAGAGGACGCAGACTTTTGCGCCCCTACTTACTCTCCCCACTGATTTTATTTTATTTTATTTTTATTGGTTGTTCTTTGTTATTGGTTCATGAGGTATTCACTGCCTGCAAACAACGTAGAATAGAAATATTCTGTCTAGTCTTTTCACACAGTGATAAGATAGGCAGTGCTGACTTTTTGTCCCTCGTTGCGAGCCGTCATGTCTGTCTTCTCCCCACTGATTGATAGCTGGTTCAGCCCGGACCGTTTATTAGAGGTGGATCATCTAGCTCCACTGGAAGGCACCCCTAATAAAGACATGTTCATAAACTATGGATTAGTTACCATAGCCTATAATAAATTGTGGCACAGGTATACCAAAGAAAGTCAAGACAAACAGTGGCCACTGATAGGATCCTTCGATCTTGATAAAATAGAAACGTTAGAAATAGCCCTTCGTAATAATAAGACAACGCCTATTATGCTCGACAGTCTCGGTATGTGGCGCAAAGAGGCAATGCAACGAAAGAGAAGAGACGAGGACAGAGCAGGTAGAGGAATATATCAACAGGACAACCCCTGGACACCACGACCCGAAAGTTATCCCCCGACACTACGCGCAGGACGGCCAGACTTAGGGCAAGACCAATGTGCTTTTTGTAAATGTGTCGGACACTGGAAAGCACAATGCCCGACTTTACTGAGCGAGAGTAGGAACAGAGGACCAACAGGAATAGCAGTCCGGAAGAAAGGGAAAAAGCGCCAGACAAAGAAGAATCAGACTGACATGGTCAGGCCAGATAGAACCACCACGTTTGATTATGCCCGATGGCACAAATTTCGCCAGACCGATTTCAGCGACATGTTCGAGTTTTCATAGATTGGACAATGTTAAGACGGGAACCCAGTCTAGCTCTAAATTAACAGACGGAAAAAGATAATTATGGCCAATAACTGTTTTATATTTGTCTTGGGTCTTTGTATGTCATACTTGTACTGTCTCCCGTCTGAGTTTGTGTGTACGTGAGGCATGAATCTACGTCATCCCTCTGCATGTGCTTCCGTGTTACTTGACCTCTGTTAAACAGAAATTTTAGCATGAAACAACCTGGAAAGAAAGAAATGGGAAAACGAAATCCGTAGGCCACTGATGAACTTGAACTTTTATTTTAACATAACGAACAAGAAATAAATAACAATACGTAATAATAAACACCTATTAATACCCTAACAACAGAAAACGTTTGAAACAAGAACGGTAAAACTAGAAAATGAAAGTCAACAGAACATTCGCCCCCCACACTCTGGAACCTTCCAAAGTAGGGCAGGGTTACGGCTACGCCCAACCGGCAGCAACCCATATAAGGCGGGCCCTGCTGACAACAATCGGTCAGGAAATCATAACATAGGGTGGAGCCGGAGGAGAGGCAGGGGCCAGCGGAGTCCGGCCGCAGCGGCCCTGGATAGCTGCAGGTAGTCCCGCCACATGCCTTCCCGGCCCGGCCACGGTGGCGCATGGGAGTTCTAGGTAGTCCCGCCACATGTCCTCCCGGTCCGGCCACCAATGGCCAGGGACCAGGGCCAACTGGATCCGGCTGCAGCCGATAACCTAAGGGACCCGGTCCTGGGGCCAAAGCCAGGGGCGTCCGGCCAACATCCACCGGAAGCCCGGCCCAGAGAAGGACGAGACACTTCTTTCCTTTTCCCCTCCGTGATAGCCGCAGCAACGCGCCAGGCGCCACTTCTGTCATGAACAATGGCCGCGACAACTCTGGGCGGCGGGATGTCCTGTACATACCTCCACGAAAATTAGTCCTGGTCGGGCTGGGAGGGAGAGACGACGCGGACGGGCCTCTCCCACCTCCACAGGTAGGAGGCTTCCCAGCCCCAGTCCGGCCATCACAAACACCTCGGCAGAAATTTGTCCAGGATGGGCTGGGAGGGAGAGACGACGCGGACGGGCCTCTCCCACCTCCATGGATAGGAGGTCTCCCAGCCCCCGGCCCAGCACCGAACTCCTCCAGCCAGGCGGCGGTGCCCATATTTTCGCAGCACCGAATATGCAATGGCTGCACCGATACTTGTGCAGCACCGAATGTGCGGTCTGGGTCCGCTGGAAGGCGGGTCTCGGCCGCTAGAGTAACTTTGAGCAGCAATGTAACTCGGGCGCTTGCCCACCGGGGCACGAGCCCCCACCTCCGACAGCACTCCCACAGCCTTGAAGATTCTACAAAAAGTCCCCGGAGGAGCCCTCGGCCCTTGCAGGCTTCCGGTAAGGGACAGCTGCCTTGATCGCTAACGAAATAAGCATGACATAGCCACTCCTTCCGTTAGCATGAATTCTTGAACTGCCGAAAAGGACTCTGGTCCAACTGCCGGTTGTAGGAAACATTTTTCCCTGATGCTACTTCCGGACTAACCCAGCCCCGCCCAAAATGGCGCCGGTATCAATAGGAACTTACGAACACCTCGTGGTGTTCCTTTTTACTAATACAAAACTTGATGTTCTGAGACATATATATGATCCTTTGTACACTTGACAAGAAAGAAGGAGAGCTCACTCGACGAACATGTAAAAGGGATCCCGTTAAAAATGTTGATTACGAATGTACGATGTATTATATATTTTTTTTATTATAGCTGATGTATAACCTTGCTTATGACGCACGCACACGGTATGCATATAGGAAATCTGATTGCAACTATTCTGACTATGCTTCTAAATTATGAAATAAATGCCCCGATCCCCCAACCGATTGATAGGCGTTTTAGTTTCCTACGAATGAATGAATAAACCTTTCTAATGTTTTTATTGCTGCAAAACAACACCCCCCACTGTACGCACTTTAGCCATTGCCGTGTCCGGCCAAATACGACTGCACCCTCATAATCTACGTACGGAAATGATTTTGCAAAATAAAGGTTTTCGAAACTATGAACGGGTATTGCATGCTTTATTTAAAAATGTGGGATCGGCGGGAGAGTTCTTTTCTGTGCACCCTACTCTGCTCTCTCTTTAAGGTTAATAGAAGATGGCTGCCCAGCCCCGGATGAAGGATCGAATCTGAGACACGACACTCTGCCGTCAAAAATGCGACTGACTCAGGGACTCGCGCATGGAGAAAGACCTCGACTTCTGGGGATGGGTAAAAGCGAAATGGTGTAAAAAAAAAATGGAATATAAAAGATGGGTAAAGTGAAACGATGTAAATGATAGAATATTATAAAGATACGACACTCAAAGGTACTAGGGAAAAGAGTTGACCGAAGAACTGATAAACCTTAAAACATCACAGCGTTGAAAGAGATTTAAGGACCGATAGTTAAATACACCTACCAACCAGAAACCTCGCGCTAAGTGCTTCTGATTCTCTAACGTTTTCCTACTCACAGCCTATAAAGACACCCTACCCCCCCCTGGCTCCAGAAACCACGACCTCAGGGATTCTATCCCGAGGAGATAAGACGAGTATGAGGTAAGTAAAAGACTTTCGTACCCGTGCTTTTGATATGCTCGAATGTTGTCTCCCTCCCTCCCCCTTTTTCCCTCCCTCTGCAGGTTACATCAGAGATCACAACCGAGGTATGGCGAAGATCTGAAGCCTTGCCATGTCTGATACACGAAGCGGATTAGCGCCGCAAGGTGGCACCTAAGCACACCCACAAACTACTCATGTAACAAACGAGCCAATAAATAGTATGACTTGATGAAAAATGATCACCCTTAATCCATGTTGCGCGGATGGATGCATGTCACGCGTGTCTGAATCTATGAGAGAGTGTTTGTGTGTGACTGAAGCGTTGACTCAACTGGTCAAAGGACCGAGAATGTAAGGAGTGCGACACAATGGTGCCCTTTTCCTCTTTCCCAATGCATGTCCCCTGTACCCGACCTAATGCTCGTCCGTCTCAAACTGCATGCTTTCAAAATCTTAACGCAGACCCGTAAATGTCTTATGTTGTGTAACGCACTAAATAGCCTATCTTAATACACTGCCCCTTCCCCTGTCGCACGTGTACTATTTAGCCTGTTGTTGCACATCTCTCTCTCTCTCTCTCTCTCTCTCTCTCTCCCTCCTTCACACTCCCCCTCTTCCGAACGACTAGCACCTAAATTGGCAAACCGCCACCCCTAGCGCACCACCCAATTGGCTCCAAATACCGCCAGTATTTTGCACAAAACTTGTCTTTAACTCACCCTGAGACCGTGTCACTACCTCTCCTTTCTGCTAAATTGACAAAACCGAGAATTGGCAATAAGGGAAAGGACAGGTAAGACGACTGAGGTTCCCT
Organism: Lissotriton vulgaris; assembly: GCF_964263255.1. NCBI lineage: Eukaryota > Metazoa > Chordata > Amphibia > Caudata > Salamandridae > Lissotriton > Lissotriton vulgaris. The sequence continues at coordinate 302,422 of NW_028252109.1, forward strand.
AATCTGACCCGTAATAAGGGAACTACATGTCAGCGGCTCCTATGATGAAATAAAATACCTCAGATGACGCGACCTTCCCCGTCCCGAATTGTCGCAATACCCAAACCGTAAAGGTAATCGAAACCTCCCCATCTTCCCAGGACGCACCCAGTATTGTATCAGCTGCCCCAGATGAGAGTTTTTAACTATCCTTCACCCCCGATTGTAAGAGATGGGTCGATTTGCGACTAACGCAGGCCAGCCGTGGTTCCTAGAAATGATTTGTTGATAGGCAAACTACAGAGTTTGGAATTCGAGAAATGTCACTGAACGCTTACCAACTGAACTGTGGCCTTCTGCTAAATAATGCTCTTATAACACCAAGCAAGACGATATTCCCTCACCACAGTTTTCTACGTCCCTAGTTGTTTTCCATGAAACCCCGGTTCCTAAATTAAGTAGACAGGTTGTAAAAGGCTATGTAGGAACCAGAATGATGTTTTACAAAGTTAAAGATTAGACCGAAGCGAAGAAAATCATTGCAGTGAACCCTGTTGAAAGCGAAAATGTTTAGTTGAAAGGCAGGATGCATTGATAATATGAAAAATGTTTAGCCTATGTTCGTCCCTCAGCAAGATACCTATTAGTACCATGTTGATAGCTCACAGCACCCTTTGTAAATATAAAGCCCTAGAGAACGGTATAGCTTTGCCAGGCTCGTATTACGAAGGTGGGTCTCCATCAGATGAACTGTCGTAACTGTAATAAATAGTTGTGAAGGAAAGTCATAGTAAATCCAGCAGGCCCATCATCGATCATTTATATGTTAGTTGTGAACCCTAATATAACGGACGTTTCCATTCTTTTGCCTGGAGCTCGGAGAGAAATAGACTATGTGATTACCTTCCTCTGCCAATTCTCTAAAGACTGTCTTTTCAAACTCATTTAAGGGTACGGCTGTCGGAGGAAAGAAGGACCGGATGTGGGAGCACGTGGCCTGACTACAGACTATGGGACATCGGCGACATTGGCCAAGGCGAGACCGCGACAGTAAGGAGCTGCAGGACGAGGCACTGTTTTCGACAAAATGAGAAGAAAGGGCTGACCTGATGCCCCTGCTCGATGTCCAGTGCATGCCGACAAGTCCCCGCTCTCTGAACTCGGTCACGAGCCCGCCTATCTGAAATTTTCCGTCCCACTAGTCTGTTCCCGATCTGGCCCTGCTCCATCCCCCTTTTTCTCCGACCTACCCTATGGACTACTTACACACTCTTCTTCCACCTGAACTTTTTTGACTATCGACTCCAAAGGACACAGGGCAAAAAAGACCTTTTTGACCAGAAACGCGAGGAAAAGGTCATGCCCTGCAAACACGGAACTTAGAATAGAGCTGGACCCGTAGCTCCACCGCCGGTGCTCCACAGTGCCAACAGAAGACGACAAAGAATACTGAGAACTCATTAACTTCGAACATTGACACCCTAAATCATCGTTTCTGCTACGTCTCATTTCTCTCCCAGCCACCATTGTATTAATTATGCTCCAAACAAACATGAACAGAACTCACCTATGTAATGACCTATCAATGCATGTTCCAAACGACTATAAGAAGCTATGAAATGTACTCAACGCTCTCACTACAAAATCATTTCTGTCTGTTACTGCATTACTACGACTTTCCTGCTAACAAGTTTATCAATAGGCCCGCCTCCTAAAACGAGAGATCTAATGTTTACGACTCCTTCACCTGGGTTCCTACTGCTTTTTCTTATGACCGCCACAAAGGACATGATTAGGAAATAGGCCAGCAAGATGTCTTGAATATGTTAAAGGGAGGACTGTGGAAAATTAGTACGGTTTGGTAAACATTATCTGCGCCATCTTGCCTTTTTCCCCTGATGCCACACTTTTTGTCGTGCGCACCCGCCATTTTAGGTGCCTCGATCAGAACCATCCCTTTTGCATGCCACTGCCCCCCCCCCCCCAGCATAGCCCTTCGCCCTCACCAAGCCTGCACGCTGACCAACCCCCTCGCTCGCACATGCTTTGGGTCATAAACCCCTCTCCAACGCAGCTCTGCCTCAGAACCCCATCCTGTTCCCAGCGCGACACCTCCCTTCATTCCTTTCATGGTCCCAGATCCTTTGATGCAAAAACCCCCCTTTCCTGTGTCTGTTTGTCTTCCTCGCTCCCAGGCCGACACCTAGCTCTGCCGATGTTGTCTATTGCCCCTCCCCGTACAGTAGAAAGCTTCCCTCATCAAAGGACCCCCGAATTGATCAAAGCCCCCACCCTATGAGATCCGATCAAGCCCCCACGTTCCGTGAATCGGCGGAATGTCCAGCTGCGCGATAGTCATCACCTGTTGTGACCAGGGAGGGGACTTCAACTGTAAATGTGTGTGGGAACGGGCTTGGAGCGGGGATTCCGAGAATGTCTTTCCGTACATCAAAGCATTGCCATGAATATGTAATATGTAATAAAGTAATAAACCTGTATATAAGAGGCCAGGCCTCAGAGATACGGTTAGAGCACCTCATGACGATACCTGCTGTCCAACTGATGTGTTCTCCTCCGGAGTGAATAAACCTTGTTTCCTGCCTTCCAGTCTCCAGCGCCTGCCTCTTCATTGGTTAATATTCTGTGGGTTAAAGAGGCGATACAGCCGGGCAAATATCGATTGTCCCCGACCTTAGTTTCTACACTGGGGCCAAGCAGAGACGATATCTGATGCTAAGTCCCTTATTTCCTCACAGCACGACCCCCAGCAGAGGATTTTAAACACTCTGCCTGACTTCGCACCCCAGAGGAAAAAAGGGAAAGAGGATGAAGGGGTATTCCCACGACTTCTCACAGGGACATGATTAACACTCTGGGCTGGGTCTAGTCTACCTTCAAGGCTGCAGGTGGGATGACAAAACACACAATTACTTATATATTCAATGACCTCTGCTCATTGTATTGTGCAAGTGCCTTTCTTTCACTCACCAAGATTCCTCAATTCCCATCATATATTACTTCCAGAGTAAACCCAGTCTTTATATCAGATGCGCCAGAACCAGAACAAATCCCAGAATGCAGGTTCAAGAAGCAGATAAAAAACACGAACTTCACCAGAGTACAAATCACAGGAAAGAAAGGAACTTCTTTTCTTCTTTATCCTTGTATTGTTACTGACACAATACGAGGAATTAAATAACCACAAACAGAGTCCTTGTCTCGTGATGAAGGAAAGTTAAACTTGACAGTTTTTTTAGAATTATTGATTTCCAGGAGAAAAAGAGCAGGCGGTTTTCTCACGTAGTTCTGTACCTGCTTGCTCTCAAAAAAACCTCTCTACAAAACTATAAGCGTATTCCCTGAACGCGTCCACAACCCAGTCGCGTTTCAGGAAATAAACACGCTCTTATTTTCTCGCGTGTTGAACAGAAGCGTCTTGTGCTTCTCACAAACGCCGCAGCTTCTCTAACTAACTAGCGGAAACAATAAATCAAATGTCAGGGATTACTGTTCATTTCAGGAAAAAGGCGAGCCCGCACTTTCCACAAGATAAATCTCACAATTATTTACGAATACCAGCCGGTACTCCAGAACTCGAATCCAGGACAAAACAGGCTTCCACGAGGCTTTAATCTTCACGCTGGGATCCGGCGGGGAACACCATCCGCCCTTCCTTGATGCTCAAACAGATTAATTGACAAGCACCTTCCCCTTGCAGAGGAATGGCTTAAGTCCAATGAGAGAACCCCAAGGCAGTCTGGGACTTGTAGTTGGAAGGACTTTTCCCATTTTTTCTGCATAGCAGGAATTCCGTCCCCTGGATCTCAGAATCGCCACAGCGACACACTTTTCTGATTACTGTTACTGTCATGTAAATTCAGCTGGTTTCTAACACATCTTGGTGTTTCCGTCTCTAGATTATGAGAACGGACCCCCTTTACCGCCACCGTAGCTATACTCCTGCTGTGGACTTGATTTTCTAACCTCTACCTGCACTGGCCCATGTTTTGTGTCTCTCTATATCAACACGGGAGACGGACCTGTCCTACCGCCACTTGAGCTGCATGTAACTTTTCCCCGTTAGCGCAACGGCGGCCTTTACACTGTGACACCGTGTGCCACTCACAACCTCTGCGCGCTTTTTTTTCTTACTATTTACCACCACACTAGAGCCTAACTAACACACCCAACATTGCCGAATATTTTGCGAGACCCTGCGTCAGATACATGTCTAGTCATCTCTGATACGCTGTACCTAAACGTTTTTTTGTTAACAGTTTCATGAATCTCCGTTGTGTGTTTTCATTGAGTTTTTCATTTTATTTTATTTTTCCGCTTTTAATATTGTCTGAATTAGGTCCATCTCGATTTTTTACCAATGTAGTAGCAACCCGGGACATATTAGGATGTATACTTTCAAACCTGGTTTTTTTCCACCACGCCAAATGCCATTTACATTACGGAACAGAATCATGTTAGCATTTTTATCTCCCAAGGTACCGATCAATAGCGCATTATGCACTGAACAGGAATGTTCCACTCAGCTATCTATTATGCCTTACCATTTTAAATTTGTGATAGTTGTTTTCTCTCCCAATGTACTGCATTAAGAGACCGTTACTGGTACATACACGTCATTTTGAAATAGGAATGGACTACTTTTCCTTTTTGTCTCCCAAGGTACCTCACCGGCCTGACAGGCTAAGAGAGTTCACTTTCCATCTAGACTTTATTCATGGTTTTGCTCTCATGTCATACTGTTCTCACCTCCAATGACGATACACTCACTCACTCCACTTATCACCACGTTTGTCCCCTATTAGGTTTCCTGTTCAGTTTTTCCTTCATCCCTACAGGTTGCAATTTCCGTACGTGTAGTACTGATGTATATGCACTTTTACATATGCTCTCACCTTATGTTCTTCATATGACACACACCATGTGAACCTTGCGTCGCTGCGTTCGTAATCTTGTAATTTGTGCATTATCTTTCTTCTGAGCAGCTCACCACCACACCAACAGCATTCACCTGTGTATTTTTTGTTCACCTTGGTGTCCTGTGTCTCCGACAGGAACACTCCTGCATCGCCGTTGCACATACCCTTAGGTCTCCACGTTCCCACCTGGTTGTTTGTCTTTGCACAACCTCCTAGCTTCCCCACTGGTCCCCACTTAGTGTTACTTACTCTCACCTTTGTATCTTCCCTTGTTCACCCCATTACACCTTTTTTGTCCCCAGCTCTGAAGAGTCACGGGTTTACCCGGAATTGACAAAACACGTGTCGGCTGGTTTCTTGTTCGAAAAGTCTTCCTTATAATCAGGAGAATCACTCACCAAACTATTAAAAACACATTCAAAACAACATTCGTCTGCAATTTTATCCATCACGACTAATATGATTACTACAAATCAACAAACACCGGTTGTGTGCGCTTGACTTTGCTTCATTGTTCCAGAAGGGTAAGCTCCACTAACCCTTCCTTTCTCAGAGACCAGGGTTTTTTCTGACCAAGAAGCACCAACCACCCTGACATCCGCTAACCATACCTTCCACTACCTGTAGAGTGCCATCCAATTTCTGAACATTCAAGTAACCCTTCGCTGAACTCAAAATGTGAGAAAAAGCGTAACTTACAAACTTTTACATAACAGAGCAACTTAGAGAGGTGGTACAGTTATACTTGTGGTAGAGGCACATGAATATCGGCAGACAGGGGTATTCTATGCATGGATAACTTTTCCAGAAGCAAATGCAACAACACACGAGTTCCACTACTACACAGCAGCGGAACACCCAAAGGAATACATTCCTTTCGAGGAGATTGAGATTCCAATAACTTACCAGCAGCACCAGCTCTGGTTTAATGGCGCCCTAAAACATGAACAACACATTGCCAGGCTCGGTCCACTTGGTAGACCAGGAGCCACATGGCCGGTGTTAGCTGGCTATACACCACATCCTGACCTAGAAGATATTTCAAACAGAGATCTGTTAATCCAGATAAGTCAATTGATTAGAATACATAGGCAAATAGTCCAGTATTTGATGAGGACTTTAACAGTCCAACCAACAATACAAATTCCAAAATACAACCCTCACCAGGGGAACACAAATAAAATTACACCACAGACTATACAGTCAGTGATTGGTAAATTACCAACAAAACAAGAACAAATACCATTCTGGTTAGCTCAGAAAATTACCCAAATAGAGGCTGTATTTCCTGATAGTACACCTCATGAAAAACACAGAATTATGACAATCTGTTTACCAATGGGGATAACACCACATGTGGAGGACTGTGAAAGTTGGGGAACAGTCTTTGCTTCCATCTACACAAAAACACATGGGGCCTCATTTAGGAGAAGTGACGCATCGCTGCGTGAAAGCAGAGATGCGTCACTTCTCAGTGCGCACTCCTTGCGACACCAATGATGCGTCATATCTAATGTATGACGCATCATGTCGCAAGGAGCTACATATACGTCAGTATTTCTGATGTATCTGCAGGCGCAAAAGTGACGCATTGCTGGAGTGTGTCACAAAAGTGAAGCAACTCCAGCAATGCATCCTTTCACATGGGGCAAGCCCCATGTGAAAGGCCCTGTGTCCGTCTTACGCCTGCTGTGAGGCAGGCGCAAGATTTTGACGCAACAGCGTCCTAGTAGTGACGCAGTGAAATCTCATAGATTTCACTGTGTCACTTCTACGAGGCTTTTTGCCGGGGAACACCCCCCCTGCATACATTATACCTGGCGCAGGTATAATGTAGCGCAGGGGTTTACAAAGTGACACATCTGCTAAGATGCGTCACTTTGTAAATAGTGCGCAACAAGGCGCATTTTTTACGCCACTGGTGCGTCACTAAAAGTGACGCACCGGCGGCGTAAAAGTGACGCACAGCCTCATAAATGAGGCCCATGCTGTTCCGTCTATTGCGGTAATACCAGATGTTCTGAAACAAATTCAAGATGAATATGGTCCAGAACCAGCTTTCAGTTTAGGCATGAAGTTAATAAATAACTTCAAACAAGTCTCAGCTATAATTATAGCAAACGTAAGAGGGGAAGCAGCAACTATGGCGATCTGCCAAAGATTAAAAGAAATAGATTCAGCAGACCAACCTGGTGAATTCCCCAGAATAATTGAAAAATTTTACGAAGACTTAGGTAGAGATAGTTTAGGTGGGAAACCACTAAAACCTCAACTACCAGGCAATACTGAGAAACAATTTCTCAAAAACAGTCCGAACGCCCCAAAACAGAAATGGGAGGGTAATAAACACACTACTCCCAGGGAAAAGCAGTGTAAGTCCAGAGGAAGGTCTCCCCAGAGGAGAGATGGAGAGATAGATCTCCAGGCCGGGGGGATAGGTCTCCCAAGCAAGAGCCCTCTGAGAAAAGATATAACTTAAGAAATAGGGATAATTTGAAGAAACCTGACAGATATCAATATAATGATCCACGTCCCTCTCGATCTTTTCAGACTTCCTCACAGAAATCGGAAAGAAGAGGACGGTCAGAACATAGAGAAGAGCGCGTCAAGTCCAAAGACAAGGAAGCTGCTCAACAAGCTAAGAAATTACAATTTTCCAAAAAGAAGGTAGCAAGCATAAAGATAAAACATGCCGAAGATCCTGAGGACACAACTCAAGAACGGAGAATGGGCTCAGACTATGCTAGACAGCGCAGCAGAAGTGAGCATAGCTCGCAAGATCCTGATGAATCTTCTGGAGACAGTCGACACGAATGAGTACATTCAGGTGGAAACTGCAGACACCAGAGTTAGTGTACCCCATAAATTATATGAAATAACACTCCGTATAGAAGGGAACATAACTAGGAAGATGAAAACTCTCTTTTGGGAGAAGATATCAGAGGGCTATGATATTCTTCTTGCAGAGAAAGACTGGCCACCAGAGTTTGTTAGGGAGTGACCTCATGGAGAAGAAATAATTAGGCCTGCCTTCTCAAAACATGTTCCAATACATAAAATACACACTTCTGCTAAAAAATGGGCTGTAGCACAGGCTCCAGCACTATATAAAAATCATGTAGGATGGGATAAGGATTCCCCAGAACATATAATTCAATTAAAAAATCAACCTACTGCACAAAGGCAGTACCCAGTTAAGCAAGAAGCTAAAAAACAAGACAGGGAGATCTTAGATCAACTTGAGTATCAAGGGGTGATTGAAACATGCACCTCACAAATGAACAATCCTTTGTTTCCTGTCTCCAAACCATACAATTCATATCGTCTAGTATTTGACTACAGACATTTAAGCACATGTTGCTATACAATTAAAATACAAACATCGTACATAACAGCACTGATGGACAACATCGTGCGCAAAAAATATAAAACGACATTGAAATTTTCCAATGCTTTCCTTAGTCAAAACATTGCACCAGAGAGCAGGTATTTGACAGCTTTCACAAGCATGGGGACACGAAAACAATTTTGCCGTCTCCCCCAGGATTTCGAGAGTAGCCCAGCACCCTTTTCAGCTAGAGTAGGAGAACTACTACAACTGTATGAAAATGAGGCAGCATTATATGCCGATGACATCTATCTTACTGATGATGACTTGGAGACACACTTGATGAGAGGAAAACACCATTATACTTGGGTTTGCGTCTGAAGGGTACAAATTCGACTTTAGAAAATCACGAATTGCCCACCTCAATGTCCTATTCTTTGGATATGAACTATCAAGTGTGGGCAAAGGACTGGCAGCTAATTTCTTAGAGAAATGTGCGTTGCTCCAACCTCCAAAGACACTGAAAAGCTTACAATCACTTCTGGGTTTCCTGAAATTTGGAGAACAATATGTACCAAATTATGATATAAGGGTATCACATATTCACGATTTAGATCACCCTAATTTTAAAGAAGCTAATTGGACAAAATTGCACACTGAAATTTTACGTTCGTTACAAAAAGACATGGTAACAGGAACACAGCGACAAACGCATGCTAAAGAACAAAGGCTTGTAATCCGAGTAATAACAGGAAAATGTGGTTTCACGTACCTAACCACCAATGAGGGTGAAAGGGTACCAATAGAATACAAATCACATTTGTAAACACAAGCTGAAATGAAACTAACTTCAATAGAAAAGATTGTGACAGCAGTTAGAACAGCTGTAGCAAAAGAGAGAGCCTTAGAACAGGGTAATAAGATAACGGTGTTTGCACCTGACCCTGCTTTAGTTGCGGTGACAACTCCCAGGGCTGAAATTATATCAGCATTAGATCCAGAATGGATACCATGGGTTAACTCTCTTGCTACAACAGATATTAACATATATTTTGATCCCAGTCTGAAAGAACTAGGAAATCTAGAATACGAACAAGAATGTCCTCTGCCGACCGAAATTCTGCCTCTCGAACAGTACACCTGTGTAATTTACACAGACACATCAGCACAACATTTGTTTGTGGACAAACAAGTTTTCAATGCGGCGTGCGCGATTGTAAAAGGTAGCTGGCGCATAGGTAAATTCAGACCAAGGGTCACTAAGACCCAATCACTCAAAAACTGTACAGCTCAGCGAGCTGAAATACAAGCTCTGAAGATGGAGCTTGAAAATGCCGATCGCGAATTCCCCACACTCATAGTGTGTGATTCGCATTTTTGCGTCCAGTCTTACAACAATTTTCTGGAAACATGGATTAAAAACGATTATAAAGATGAAACAGGTGCCACAATAAAGCATAAAAAGCTTTGGGAACAAGTAGTTCTTTTACAGAAAGAACTACAAAAGACTCATGTGATACATACGCAGAGCCTTCAGCGTGATAGCGTTCACGTTGCAGGGAATTCATTGGCTGTTAAAGCCCCAAAACAGCTGGTCAACCGGCTTCCGTAGCTACAGTAAAACGTTCTAAAAAACACATAGATGGTGAAACAGTGCTAGCAGTAAAAGCCTCAATGGAAGGCAACTATGCGACATTACTTCACAATTATCCACACGGAAATAAATACATTATTGATGCAAACTCCGTTCTTTTTGCTCAAATCCCTGGAGTGGGGGACAGAGTAATTCCAAACAGGAAGCGGAGAGTTTACTTGATTCAAGAAACACATATGGGAATGGGTCTGAGGCATCAGGAGATTTTAAAATCTTTGAGAGAACTACAAAAAAAATATACTGGTGGCCGGGGATGAGCATGCACGTTCAGAACTTTGAACTAGAATGCCAGGACTGCAGCAGAGACCGCAGTAATGAACCCGACCAGATACCTGACTCTAATACAGTCAGACCAGCCCAAATACCACTGTTAGACAGTATTAGGCTGTCTACACGCAGGCGTCCCCGCGGGCAAATGCAATCCCAAAAATATTAAGATAGGATACATTTGGATGTGGCCCCAGCACTCGGCTGACGCCAGAACTGTTATTAAACATCTGCGAGTCTTTATCGGAACATACACAATTGGCATGCTACATTCTGACCAGGGTCCTGCGTTTAGCTCTCGAGCTTACAAAGAGGCCATGACCCGCTTGGGCATTGCATTGCGGTACTCTTCACCCTTCCATCCTGAGGGAAATGCGATAGTGGAAAAAAAAACGGGACATAAAGCAATCTATAACAGCGAGGGTATTAGGTTCAGGTGATGGGTGGGTCAAACATCTAACAAGTGTCCAACGTAGTCTTAATAATCTGCCAAGACATTCTCTGGGTGGAATCACTCCGTATGAACTCCTTTTGGTACTAGAATGCTGATCAGTGACCTTGATTGTCAAACTTCATTGTTAGAACAAAAAACCTTTGACATCAAATATCGTTTGGCTGTTTTACAGGACTTAAATGAAACAAGAAGAAGCCTGAGTAACATAAAGCAAAAGCCAACAACCACTGAAGAAAAACCACCTGTCCCAGCAAGACCTGTCTGGATTCCAAAGTTTGGGGATCTGGTCAGAGAAAAGATCGCTGTAAAAAGGAATTTGGGCCTTCTTACAGAAAAGCTGTACCTGTCCTAACCATCAACGGAACTAGATCAGTAGTACTACCGCCCCTTGCTGGTAAAAAGGAGAACCGAGTTGTATTAATCGAACTAGTGAAACCACAATCATGTGGCCAATAATAAGTAGTAGGCCCAGTGGACTCCCAAGATGTAGCAGAAGACCAAATCTTGCTACAATTCAAGAGGTTCAAACTGAGAGACTAATCACATTTGATGAACCTGCAGTGAGAAAAGAAGGACTATGCAACAAAGCCATGGAACTTTTGCCTCTTGAAACCCAAATAACAATTCGTCAAGAATCACCTACCTAGGAGGAGGAGCTTCGCGCGCATCCAAGATGGTCGCGTGAGCACAGGGCTCCCGGACCCTAGCCACCTTCGCCGACTATCCTGACTTCTATCCTGATTTGGACGACGGGCTGTTACTGGCACAGCCCTGCTGATCAATTATCCGTTTACAGACTTTGATTTGGACTTTGGGAGCCGAAGATACGGATCTCTGACTTTTTCAGGCCTGCTCCATGGCACTGCCCCGGTCTCTGTTTTTCTGCCAGCCGGACGGCAATTGAACAACAACGGACCACGCGAGTCATCTCGGCTCGGTCGTCTACTTTCGGTTTCGTTTCTCACCCAGGGGCCTCATTGACTCAGCCTGAGTGGCCTGTTCAGACTGCCTCCCACCCTATTATTTCTCGGAACAGTGACTCTGGTTCATTTGGTCCACTGCCTGGTGAGAGGCCCGTATTTCATCCTTCTCACTGACGCGAGTGACTTGGTTGTAGCCATTTTTACCCGGTATCAGGCTTCCCTCCGGGGCTCCAGATCTAAAATGGCCACCAAGCCTGAGGGTGAAAAACGCAAGACCAAGCCGGGTGTCCGGGGGAATTCCGTGCAATCGAATGTCATGGATAGATATACCCTCGCTAAGGGCTCTCCTGGAGGACCGACTAAATCCCCGACTATTGCTGCAGAGGAATCCTCGACTGGTGAGGACCTGTCGCTATGGGACGTCATGGGCGCTATCTCTGCGATGAATGCCACATTGGGACAACAATATGAGGCCCTGTCCCACAAACTGGACACTGTCGCTATTGATGTCAACTTGATCAGGGCTGACCTTGCAAAGACCAATGAAAGGGTTAAGTCCCTCGATCTGAAGACATCTAGCCTCACGACCGACGTCTCCGATCTACAGGCTGAGGTCGGTAACCTACGGACCGCCCAGGCCTACTTCTCGCGACGCCTGGAAGATTTCGAGAGCCGGGCCTGGCGGAACAACGTCCGCCTGATTGGTGTCCCGGAAACATTGGGGGCCTCTCCGGTGGACTTACTGGTGGAAGACGTTGTATTGAACCATCTAGCACCCAAGGGCCTTGGTAAGTTCTTTGCTGTGGAACGTGCACATAGGATCCCTGGAGGCTCGCCTAAGCCGGGTGCCGCTCTGCGTCCCATCATTGCTCGGATTTTTAATTTTCAGGACAGGGATGCGATCCTGCAAGCGTCACGCCAGTCGGGTCCGACTGCCTTTGAGAATACTACAGTCAGTTTCTACCCGGACTTTACCCAGCAGGTCCAGAAACAGCGACTTGGTTTCCAAGGAGTGAAGAAGAGGCTGAGAGACAGAGATATGAAATATGCCATGCTTTTCCCGGCCCGTCTAAGTGTGGTGTATAAAGAGCGGACCTTTTTCTTCGACCATCCTGAGGCCGCAAGTGACTGGCTGGACTCGCTGCCTACGGGGCAGGAACATTCTGAGAACTTTGGACATTCCGGAGGTGCAGAAGGCGGCCCGTTGGAACAAGAATAGAGATTGGGATCGGCCCCCTTTCCATTGCATTGACTTTCAGCTGTGGTTTGATGCCATGATATTATTGCTTGCAAACGTTTCTTCCTTTTGGGGGTGGGAGGGGGGGTGGGTGACCCTTTCTCCTCTGGAGTTCTTTTCGTAGATTAGTTGGGTACTTGGGCGACAGGCACACTGCAAGTTGGGGTGGCTTTTTAGTATCACGCAGGGGTGCAGGGAGGGGGGTGAGATGTATGGGGTTTTTTGGGGGAAATGGGGGTTGCAGTTTAGGTTTCATGTTTATTTACAAGGCACAGTAATGTCGAGTTTCTATTGTACAGCGTTGCGCTGGGTGTGGGATGTAGGCGGGGCTGCATACTGGGATGGGGGTAGGGGACTTCGACTGTTGTGTTGGAACGGTCAACGGGTTGGGGGATAGGATTAAACGGGGTGTGGTGCTGCAACTGTTGAGACGTTTATCCCCTGATGTTGTTCTGCTCCGGGAGACGCACTTGCTTGGTAATACGTGTCATGCGTTGAATAGGCGTGCCTATCGTCTCCTGGCGCACTCAGGTTTCACTTCTGGATCCAGGGGGGCGGGCATTTTGGTCCGGAACTCCCTCCCTCTTGCTATTGATGAGACCATCCTTGACGATAGGGGACGATATGCCGCCATTGTTGGGCGTTGGGAGGGGAAGGTGATAACCCTGCTCTCTGTCTACATACCACCTGGCCCCCAGACTACTACCTATGCTGACCTAGGAAGGGTTATCCTGGGAGTCCCGGAGGGTCTGTTGGTGGTGGGCGGGGATTTTAACTCCGTAGTTTCGGGGATGTGTGATCGCTGAATGTATGACATAATATCGACCACAAAAATATCGCAATACAAAAATATCGCAACAAAAATATCGAGGACAATAATATCGGGATCCTATCTTCATAAAGGTAAGTACAAAAATATCGAAAAAATAATATCGTAGTACAAAAATATCGAAATTAAAAATATCGTTTTTTTAAATGTATTAATAATAATGTAAACAATGTTAAAATACATATAATTTAACAAATATTAATAAAAACATTAAAACATAATTAAAAAATTAAGTAATACATATACATTTAAAATAAATTAAAAACTTAATAATTTAATGTAATTTTATTTTTTTTATTTCATTTAATTGATTTAAATTTATTTTATTTTTACCCTGTACGCCTGTACCTCAAAAAACCCAAAACTGACCCTGAACCCTAAAAATACCCCTTTACCCCAAAAACCCAAAACTGACCCTGAACCCTAAAAATACCCCTTTACCCAAAAACTGAAAACTGACCCTGAACCCCAAAAATACCCCTTTACCCAAGAACTGAAAACTGACCCTGAACCCTAAAAATACTCCTTTACCCAAAAACTGAAAACTGACCCTGAACCCTAAAAATACCCCTTTACCCAAAAACTGAAAACTGACCCTCTACCCCAAAAATACCCCTTTACCCAAGAACTGAAAACTGACCCTGAACCCTAAAAATACTCCTTTACCCAAAATTAATTAACATTATTTAATTACCAATTAATTATTAATTAACAATAACAATAAAGTAAATATATTAGCACATTAGCTATAGTTAATTTAATTTACTAATTAATATACATTTTTCCCAAATAAATTATTAACAATAACAAAAAATTATATATAAAAAATTAATCTAATTAATGTTATTAACTAATTAATAATAATTAATTACCAATTACTTATTAATTGAAAATATGTACAAATTTATATTAATTAAATAATTAATATTAATTAATTACCAATTAATTATTATTTAAAAATATTTACAAACATATATTAATTAATTAACTAATTAATATAAATTAATTACCAATTAATTATTAATTAAAAATATTTACAAACATATATTAATTAATTAATTATTATTAAATTACTTCCCACCCTATTCCCCTATAAACCCACAACCCGCTCTAATACTAAAACGCAAAATGTTAACAAAAATACTAATTTTCAAACATACATTTCTAAACATATTTAGCAAACATATAAACAACAAAATAAAATACATAACACTAAACAACAAAATTTCGATATTACTAACATACATACCTTAATCTCGATATTCTGTCTGTCGATATTATGGCACATCGATATTCTATACCATCGATATTAAAACATCGATATTATTGTATATCGATATTTTAATTTCGATATTTTGTCTGACTACCGTGATCGCTATCCTCCCCGGGAACTTACAAAGGCTCAATCCTGGTTAAGCGACTTCCTTGAGACTCTGGGGCTTACCGATTGTTGGCGCTTGCTTCACCCGGGGACATCGCAGTACACCTTTCATTCTGGGGCACACGGCAGTCTCTCGAGACTTGACTATGTTCTGATGCCCTCTTCCCAGGCCTCCGCAATACAGGAGGTAAAGCATCTTGCTAGAGGTATATCAGATCACTCCCCGATATGGTTGGTGGTAGACGCGCAGCTGGGGACGGAGGGTCGTGTAGCCCCGATTAACCCCTGGTACCTCCGTGATCCCAAAGTTAGAGTAGAATTGATCAAGACGCTCGACCATTATTTTGCAGAGAATGTTGGCTCTGTATCCTCCTCGGTTTAATTGTGGGAGGCGTATAAAGCTGTTATCCGAGGCCAGGCTCTCTCCCTGATTAGTAACATTAAGAGGAGTAATCGAGAGGACATCCTCCGTATTGAGGGTGAAATTACTGCATTGGAGGGAGAACTGGAGTCCGAGGTCACCCCAGATGGGTTACACCTATTGGGTCTTAAGCAATTTGAATGTAGAGCGTTGGTCACAGATGCTGCGAAAGTGATGAGCAGGGAACAGCAGGGACGCCTGTATGATGTTGGTGATAAAGCAGGGAAGCTGCTTGCCTGGCTGGATAAAAGGGAGAGTGCGAGTCGAGTGGTTCCTGTTATTGTGGATGTGAATGGTGTGAGTCACACTGATCCGGTTGCAATAGTTGAATGTTTTGCTGATTATTTCCAGGATGTATATTCCCCTGTGTCCGATAGACCTGAACAGGACTCCCACTTGCTTTTGCGCGATATTGTGCTGCCCTGTCTGTCTGATCCCGAGAGGGAACTTCTTGATGCGCCGCCTACGGTGGAGGAGGTTGCGATTGCTATCCGCTCTGTTCGTTCCGGGAAGGCCGCAGGCCCCAACGGGCTTCCTATTGAGCTCTACAAACTCCCCCCAGATACGATAGCCCCACATTTACGTTCGATGTTTCTAGAATCACTAGAGACGGGTTCCCTCCCTCCTGACCAGAGACTGGCGTCTATAGTGGTGATTCCTAAGGAGGGTAAGCCTCGTGATCGCTGCGCCTCCTTCCGGCCTATATCTCTGATCAACGCTGAACCGAAGATCCTGGCTAAATTGCTTGCTAATAGATTGGTCACTGTTATAGGCGACCTGGTTCATGCAGACCAATCCGGCTTTATACCTCGTCGCAATACTGCGCTTAACCTCCGACGATTGCATGGCGTTTTCGCGCGAGCGGAAACGTTGCGTGAACCGGCCCTTTTGGCGTCTTTGGATGCCACTATGGCGTTTGATACGCTAGAATGGCCATACTTATGGGCGGTCCTTGCTAAATTTGGTTTCGGTTCGGCTTTCATTAACTGGGTGAAACTGCTTTACACCGACCCCTTGGCTCAAGTGGTTGTGAATGGTCGAGTTTCTGCTTCCTTTGCGCTTGGTAGGGGTACGCGCCAGGGCTGTCCTTTGTCTCCTCTTTTGTTTGCCCTTGCCCTGGAGCCACTGGTGGCCTGGTTAAGGTGGGAGCCGTCCTTGAAGGGCATTAGATGGACTCCGGAATTTGAAGACCGCATATCCTTATATGCGGATGATATTCTGCTATACCTTACTTCACCGCGAAAATCACTGATAGTCCTCTTTGACGTATTGACCTCGTTTCGCAAGAATTCTGGCCTCGTCATTAACTGGTCGAAGTCTTGTGTCTATGTCCTTTCGGGAGACGCTCCTATTTTGCCCCGCGGCTGTCCCATTACAGTAGTGCTGGAGGGATTTAAATATCTGGGGATCTTCATTACCCTGAACCCAGGACTTCGATATGAACGTAATTTGCTACCTCCTCTCCAGCGCCTCCGTGCCGATGTCCTTGCTTGGGGTAGACTCCCTCTCTCTCCCCTCGGAAGGGCGGCGTTGTTCAAGATGATGTCGCTACCCCGATTCCTCTACGCGTTGCAAAACACACTAGACGCCGTGCCTGCTAGTTACTTCCGAGAGATTAAAAGTTTACAGAGACAATTAGTGTGGGGGGGCGCTCTCGTATTGCTATTGCGAAAATGACGCTTCCGTGGTATGATGGCGGTGTCGCACTCCCTGATATTCGCCAATACTACTGGGCGTCTCAGTTAGGGGCTATTAATCACTGTACCTACGCTCCTTCGCCGAACCCGGCCTTCGAGATGGATAAGTGGCTACTGCCTGGCGGAGATTACAATAGGGCTCTCTATTCTAGATCTGCCGGTAGGTCTCTCTCACGGGCCCGACTAGGACGGCAGTCCAGGTCTGGCATCGCGCTACGGTGGCTCTAGGTTGGGCTGATAGGTTGACCCGTGCGACTCCGTTGTACGCATCAGATAAACTTGGGTCCCTTTGGCGGTCGAAGGGTTTTGACAGGTGGGATGTGATCGGTATTAGCAAGGTGAATGACGTGTGGACCAAGGGAAGAGTCAAGACGTTTGATGTGCTGCGAACTGAATATGATTTGAATGATAGGGAATTTTTTCGGTACGTGCAAATTCGACACGCGGTAATATCAGTCTTTCCCTTGGGTACGGATGTACCGGAGGCTTCCCCGCTCGAAGATAGGATATTGGATGGGTACGTTCCTGATAGCACGATTTTGCTTATATATAAAAAAATTGATCAACTCCAGGGCTGATCTCTTGTGTCACCTTCGAGAGGTGTGGACTAACGATGGGCTGGAACTTGATGATGAAGACTGGCAGGCTGCGATCTCCTCCCCTAAGGAAGTGGCGATCCCGGCGCGCCTCCGGTTTGTCCAGCTCAAGATTCTACACAGGGTGTATGTGACCGGTCCTCGTCTTGTACGCATGGGCTTTTCTGTTGATGGACTGGGCAGGCGTGGCTGTGGTCTCGTGGGAACGTTTCTCCATATCATTTGGTAGTGTCCTGTAGTGATGCGATACTGGTCTCGTGTGCATGAAGTTATGAGTGAGGTTACGGGTGTGCGGTCGATGCCTGAGGCGAGGTTTGCTGAATGTTTGGGAACCGACTGATTATAGTGTGGCGCAAATTCGGTGGGTGACCTTAGGAAATATGATTGCCAAGAGAGACATTTCCCAACTATGGGGTGCCCAGAGATCGCCGACAGTTCAGTTATGGAAACAGAACTTGGATTGATGTATGTTCAGGGAAAAAACGGTGTATATCTCCCGGGGCACGCCCCGAAAATGGGGGAAGATATGGACTCAATGGAATGTGTATCGTGGTGAGATATGTACTCCCCCCTTCCAGACCTTGATATTGAACCACTATCTCCCCAACCCAATGTTTCCTCCACGCAGACTTAGATATATTTGATTGCTTCTGGTCCCTCTGCCCCCCACTCATAAGAGATGTCTCTAACTCCTCTTTGAAATGTACTTCCCGCCCCCCCACATGATGTAACACTGTTCTGCAAGTACTGCCTTGTGTTTGTTTTTTGTTTCTGTTACTGTTTTTGTAACTTTATATTTAATAAAAAGTTTTTTTTTAAAAAGAATCACCTATCTACAATGATGTAGCCTCAGAGTATACAAATGTGCCAAAAGAAGAATTAAATAAAGAAATCAAAGCAAATCCTGAAGCAATTCCAACAATTCACAGAACTGCATCTGGCTACTTCATCAATTTCGATTACTTTTCTGAGGATCCTAGCGAGCATGAGGAAAAGCAAGAAAACAAAAATTTCAAAGAAAAAACAACAGAACTCTTTCATCTACTTGGAGAAACATATCTGATTTCACCTTGGACTGAATTATGTATTGTGTTAGGTGTAATTTTCCTCCTGCTCTGGCTTATTTTAGTTTTGTGTTTGGGTAGGATGATTGATGGAAAATACAGTAAAATGGACACAGCAAGTCAGAACATCAACTTGGTTCTAAAGCCTCATAAATCATCTCACATTGAAAAAAGAGAACTATCATCTCACAAAGACAAAAGAGAACTATCATCTGTAAACATCACAGCCATTCCTATACCAGGGGGTATAGCATGGGATGCAACAAACTATGACATTTATGGGCCTGTTGAACTGCTGAAATATACACACCAATTTAAAGTTCCCTTAAGTGATTTTGTCGCACCAAGTACTTTCGCTGATGATTGGGACTTTGAAACAATTAGTAATATGATGTCACAGTTACAAATGTCAGCCAAATACACTGAACACGATTATTTAGACGGCTCTTCTAACTATGAACAAATGTACTGTTTTACTCATTATGGTCACCACTTTCTGCATAAATCTGCATCACCTAGAAATTTTTTATTTTATAATCAATGGGAACATTGTCCAACGCCGCCAAAGGGCAGCTCTAAAACATTTTATGAGAAATTTGCATACTTCTCAGGGTATAACACCTCAAATCCAGAAATATTTTATTTTTAAAATGAAAATAAGACAGGAATGAAAAATATGCTGACCAGTACAAAACAGATATACAATTATCAACATTTGGTTTTGAATTTTGGAAAAAGAACATCGAAACAAAAACAATCTGGGGTTCAAAAGAGTGGCAAGTGCAAGGTTTAGAAGCATTATTCAGGGCCTGCATGATCCCAGAACAAATGATATTTTTGAATGACACTATTCAACAGACAACATGTCTTGGTCTAGCCAAGATAAAGGATTTAAACAAACCGTCTATACCAAAGCCCCTACCTGATAGTAACAGCACTACAGATGAGGAGATAGACGTATCCCATATTTTAAATCAAAACAGAACAAATCCTGATTGGAAAAAATGGTTGATCTGGCCCACAGACACTAAAAACTGTCAAGATAGATTCCTGAATAAAACACAGGGGTACACTCAGCACAGGCCAGACCCAAGATATTCCCAGAGACAACATCCAGGGATTGTCACAACATACAGTGTAGGAAAACTATGTTTAGATTGGCTACAGACATCTACACTTCCTGAAATTAAGCATCACTTAACTTTACTTAAAGAAGGTGCTGACTTGCGAGATTTCTTACTGGGACCTCGCAAACAGCGTCAAAAAGTTTCATAGTCGCCAGTATATATGCTGCTTACAACGAGACTTGGAAAGTAACACAAATTGAAACTACTGAGAAAATACGAGAAATTGATCGTATTATTTTGGAAAAAACCCTTTCTGTAGTGGACAATGGGTTAATGACTCTGTCCTCCAGAATATATTCTTTGAACAGCATAGTATCATCTGCTATTGATATAATAGAGCAAGACTTGTTACTGTTACAACATGGGCGGTCTATTGAACAGTTAGGCTGGACGTTACAAAATCTGCGTTCAGGCTATGTGCCTTGGCGTCTGATAAACACAACGTCATTATTATCTATCTTTAACCTTACATATAAACAAATCTCTTTGGCACAAAGAGGAGCAGACTATACAGTGCTGAGCATAGAAAGATTAGAAAGATTACCACTGACGGTTTCAGAAAAGCCTGTCATTGAATGGATAATACATGGTACGATAACAATACCAATACCAACATTTCAGTTTTAATGCTGCCTCAAGCATATACCATCAGGCCTGTATGAAAAGTTGGGTAAAGGATACATCATGTCAATGTGGAAATTACCATACACACACAGTTGTTGGAGTGGGGGTAGAAAAGTATTTCTTAGTGGAAACAATTGTAAGAACTCGCTGAGTAGTACAAAACTATGTCAAGGAATTAATTTACGTGAAGCCTGCAAAGGTTCATCTAATGACCTTTCTTGCCATCTGCACGGCACCCCTTCTACACAAATAGAACCTTATTTCAGACAGCTTTCAAACGGTAGCTACGTTATGTTAAGCTACCACAGCTGTTGTGGCATGATGCCAGGAACAGCCTATCTCGTCAGCATCTCTTCCATGGTCACTTGTTGTATGCAAGTATTGTATCCAAACCTTCAGCCAGACCAGGAGGCAACAATATGGCCTTCATTGAATATCTCTTCTATTCGAATTGATAATTTAAGCAGAATGAAATCTATTCTATTACAACAAACTGTGCCTTTAACCTCGTCACGAGAAATGTATGGCCTGCAAGTTGCAAGGACTTCTGCAGAGATACATGCATTATTATCAACAAATTGCCCCACGCATTTTATAGAAATGCTTAGTCAAATCTTAAGCATGTCTGATACCAGTGGCATCGCACATGTATTTAATACGATTTTTTCGGGACTATTATCACACTTTGAAGCAGTCCTGAGCATCTTCCCGAACTTCGTGCACTCTCTGTTCGGCGGCCTGCCTCTCATCTTGGGACTCGTAGCAGGAAATTTTATTTTTGTTCCTTCTGCTCCGATATGGCAAGTCCAGTCACAGGCGAAACTCAGGTTACAATGGAAAACACGCTCCTTGCGATGCGGTACCGAGATAGAATTTCAAAAGTACTCGGATTGGCTCGGCTGAG
The DNA here is from genome assembly GCF_964263255.1 of Lissotriton vulgaris. NCBI lineage: Eukaryota > Metazoa > Chordata > Amphibia > Caudata > Salamandridae > Lissotriton > Lissotriton vulgaris. Next base: position 323,844 of record NW_028252109.1, read on the forward strand.
GGATCTGAATACCACCTGGTTCCTTTCATTCAGACCAATCTGGCAAGATTGCATCTTACCTGTTCTACGTTGCCTGCTCTGCGGAGAAGAATGCCCGTTTAGAAGTCTGTCTCACACTCCCATCAGCAGAACCGAAGGATGTCGATACTTTGCTTGGACCAGTAACGGCTCATGCATCGTGTTGTCCCCAGCGGCTACCAATCCTGATGACGGCATTCGTTGAGACCACACAGCTACCAGCTGGCGGTGTGGTACGAGATGAAAGCGGCACACAGGTACAACTTTCAACAACCATTGCTGATCAAAATAGCGAAGACAGCAATGCACCGCATGACTGCACTATTTCTACTTTTTCATATATGGCCGAACTTTCGCCTACAGTTATAGAAACATTTTTTTCTACACTATCTGAGGAAATGTTCTCCCCTAACAACGAGACTAACTTTTGAAAAATTAAGCACACAGCGTTCTCTGAACTTCGAATTTGGCCTTCAATTTGATAAACAGAACTTCCAAAACTGAACTGTAAGAGAAACATTTTTTACACACGGAGATTATCTTTGCCCCGTTCCCAAAATATTTACCTTTTTGGCACAAAATACTCTGCTTAAAGTAGAATTATTCTTAGAGAACAAGATTTCTATTTTAGAAACACTAGAGACATTTATTTCCACTTAGCCTCTAGCACATGTACATTCTTGTATAAATATGTGATTAAATGGACTCGTCCCCTTTTCTTATGTAGTAAGACCCATTTCATAAATGTAAATTGAATGAGGCATGAAATATAATATATGCATTATTTTTAATGATAAGGCTGCTTAGAAGACGTACAGTATAATACTCATTTTTGTGTACATGCCATTTTTAAATGCAAAGAATTTTTTTTGTATTTTGAGGTGGGATGGAAAACACATGCTTAGCTATGTTTTGTTACTAAGAATTTAGTAATGATAGACATCAGACGTGGGGTGGGTGTTGTAAACCTATCTAGGACCCTAATCTAATATTCCTGATTCATGCCCTTATATAGTTATATTAAACCTTATCCTTATATAGGCATAGTAAATCATATCCATATTAAGACATAGCCAATGCAGTCCAAATACGGCAAGGCTACTTCCACAGACTCCTAGAAAGTACAACGCGTCCTTAGAGAGACCAACACATCCAGCAGCCCGGGACTTTCCCCGCCTCTGCTCCTGTATTGATTTGTCCTAAGAACTCCTCGAGTGCTGAAAAGAACTGCGAGTTCTGAATGACGTCTTATGTCCACCCTTACGTCAAACTCTGCACCTACCAGGTATAAATATACCAGCATCTGCCCTAGCTGAACACACTGTGGTTTGGAGCAGATCGACTATCTACTTTCCCGACGCCCTGCTGTTGCAAGCGCCTGTGGAAGCCGACCCCTCCAGCTGATAAACTGAAAGAGACGCTGTCCTTTCTCCTGACGAGAAATCCAGCTCCAGTGTTTCCCGGCTACCCTTGCGGGTCGCTGGGAGATCGAGTCCTGAGAGAGAGATACAAGACCTCCCACATTCTATCATAAGGTACGGAGCTGATTAGACCCATAGAGAATTCTTGGATAGATTCTTGGCAAACCTATTTTAACTAAACTACTTCTCAGTCACTTCTTCCCTGTACTAGGCTTAGGTTAGGTACACTGGGGTAGGCGTAACTTAGAAGCACCAGTTGAGTACGTTTAGTCATTGTTTTATTGTTGTATATATTTTAACCGTTTTTATGCATCTTATGGCTTAGAAACTATATCATGCTTTTACAGTATTATTTCATAATACTCTTTTTACTGTACGCACTTTACTTCTTAACAAGTATTGCGATTGTAGCAATTCACTTCTCATGTTTGAGAAAGAGGAATGTTCAATACATAACATCTTTTATTGAAAACGCCCGACTCTCTGCACTTCTGGTGAAACTAAGAATGCACGAATGACTGAGTAAAATAGCTGTCCATTGTTTCTGCGACTCTGGAGATTTTTCCTCCTCATTCTTGGAGAAGCAAAGTTGTCATGTTAATGCGGTTGTCAGAAACGAATCCCTTCTTGTCTATCCAGGAAGCCTAACCCCTTCCTGTTCATTCGAGAAAGTTTCTAGTGACCTCTGAGCTAGCTGGCATTCATAATTAAGTCTAACATATTCAGTAGAGACCCGGTTGACTTCAGTCCCACGTCTAAACTACCATTTATGTTATTCCAATGCGCAGAGCCTATTGGGAATATAGGAACTACACTACAGTGTGTGTTAGTGTGTTTGTACGGGTATGTGACTAAGGGTATGGGGTGTGTTTGTGGACGTTATGTGTATATGTGTATGAATTTGTATATGCATGTGTGTGGAGATGTAAGAGGGGTTGTGTGGGTGTGTGTGTTGAATGAGCGTACCGGTATTTGTGAGTATGTGCATTTTGGATTCTGTTGATGTGTGTGTCAAAATGTGTGGATGTTTGTGACTATGTCTGGAGGTTGGTGAGAGTGTGTTTATGAGTATGGAGTTGTGTTGGTGTGTGTAGGGGGTTGAGTGTGTCTGTGAGGTTATGTTTGTGGAATTGTGTACTACTGTGATGGGGTTATGTGGGTGTGGGAGTAGTCAGGTTGTGTTTGTTGGTGGGTATGTGTATTTGTTTTAATGTGTGTTTGTGGGATTGTGTGGGGGTTGTATGTATGGGAGGTTGTGTGAGTGCGTGGGGGATTGTGTGGGTGTGTGTGAGACTATGTGTGTTGGTATGTGCCTGTATGTGTGTGTGGAGTTATGTGAATGTGTGTGCGTGAGGTAGTGTCTCAGTGTGTGTGGGAGGTGTCTGTATGTTGTGAGGGTGTTGTGTGTGGGGTTGAATCCGTGTGTGTGAGTGTGTGGGGAGTGTTGTATATGTTTCTGAGCATGTGTGAGTTTGTGTATGTGTGTGTTACGGTCTGTGGTTTGTGTTCCTATTTTACACTTTGTGCTCTGTATGTATGTGTGACTGTGCTTTGTGTGCATGCCTGTGCATGCACTATGAGAGAGTCAGGTCTGTTGGCTTTGGCAATGCTTGTTACTACTATGAGTCTTATCTGCTGAGGGCAGTTCTTGGTCTCCCATGATAGAACGCAAAATGTGTTCTGAATTTGTAGGGCTGCATCATAATCCCAGGTAGTTTGCACCCGCACATATTCATGAGTGGTATTAATTTCAATCAGTAGAATTGTGGGGTATTAATAACAAATTATGTCAGTGAAGGGTTAGAAAATGATTTCGTGCCTATGCAGACAAGAAATGAAATGTTGTGTATTTTAGTGCTGTAACCCATAGTATGCTGCATTTATTATTGGAAATCATATGTGTAATGTAATGCATTAGATTTAAACGTGCACCATGATGAAGACTGCACGAAGAAATAAGGAGCTATGCTTAAAGTGTAATAACATTAGTGAATCGCAGTTCCGCAGTAAAAGTATTATTAATGAGTGTAATTGTTGTACAGGCCTAATGAAAATGTTCTCGGTTGCTATGAAAGGCCTATTCATATTTCTTATGGTAGCTGAATTTTGTAGGCCTGAAATGCGTTCCCTGGGAGAGCTCTCATTTGGAGGTAGTCAGCGAAATTCATGTACGTGCAAGGATATTCAGTTCTCAAGTTTGTTGCAGGTGCAAGGACACCATCCTCGTTAGCAAAGACTAACACGTTTGTTTTAGGAGTTAGGTGTGGAGGAGACTCGCAACACTGTCTCTAGGAATGCAGATAATTGGAGGTGAAACTTTCTCTGCTGGAGGAGCCTGAGAACCAAGGACGCTTCAACGGCTGCTAGACGAAATACAGGCTTCAGTAGAAAGTTACCTACGAGAGGTGCCTGTCCAGAGGAGGTGTTGCAGATGCGTGTTCTATTGATTGTGGATTTTATATTAGGGACAGTGCCCTGAGGGTGGAAGGAAAGGGCTTTGGAGAGGAAAGAGAGAGCATCTTAGAACGAGCTCTGTAGGTTTTGCTACTGACCCGTACAAAGTGAGTGTACATTTTAGGAAGTCTTCACGAGCTGACACCTTTCCTTAATCTTGCCGGGGGAAATGCTGAGTAGGGATGTCACCTTAGTGATAGCATTGGGACAGATTCATGGATTTCTTCCTAAACTTCTAATGAAGACTAATATAGACATTGGAGCAGTTATTGCTTGTCTTATGATCTAGCTTACCCTTTTTATTCTGAATCGGATGAGGTTGCTATGTAAAATTAACTTTGCATTTGTGCCTTTATATTTCTACAACCTCGTGATGAGGTGCCTGTATGTTCAGTTATTTTTGGCTTTGTAAGAAACCCCTAAACTTGGAGTTCGGAGTCAGTGATCTTTTCCGAGTCTGAATTGATTGGTCCATTGGTTTAGTAGTTGAATGAATTGGTTCATCCCTTTACACTTTCAGCAGGTAAAAAGGTCCAGTCGACCGAGGATTCATAGAGAGATTTAAAGATAAGAATCGGGCGTTATCACCCATGTTCATACTGCAGTATAAGTGTTTGCATGGAGCTATTATACTGCTTTTAACAAGATGCTGCTCAGACTTGATGAGATGTTATAGTAAATGTTTTTGAAACAACTTTCGTATTTCAACATGAAAGGAAAATGAAATGTTCAGATAACTGCATCCAAGCATGTAATACAAGTTAAAGGAAATCCTTTTATAAACATACCTCACACTATTGATTTAGAAACCCAGATAGTACTGATGTAAACATGTTTCAGTAAATCATGGACACGCCCATTGTGTCCAGCCTGTGGTCTTACCTTGAAGTGATGGGGCGATGTTAAGGAGAAATAAGATAAAAGTGTAGATAATCATCGTCAAGCTTTTAGTTTGCTATTTTGGCAGCTCCCACTGCAAGAAGTAACCCTAAAAAGAGAAGATAACAAAAATGATTTATAATTAACTTAGACAAATTAAAAATGAGATTGACGATGCTCAACATTTTAAGATTATCTGGCTCATCACATTAATACATTGTTTTTTTTTGTTCAAGAGAATTTTATTTAGAAAGTATTGATAAAGAGTAGAAGGAAACAAAATACAATGCAAGCGATACAATTCATGGATGAGAACTATACAATCAGGGGCTAAATTCGAGAAATAAACAAAGTAAATGCATAAAGAATGAAAGGTAGCCTGTTATAGAGCATAGAGTCCAATTAAATAAAGTGACTATCAATGCACTAAACAACCGTATCACTATCAAATGTGTAAGTGGGGGCAGGGGAGGAAAGAGAATAAAACAGGAGAGGAAAGAAGAGAAAGAGCAGAGAAAAGCTGAAAGGGGGTAGGGGACAGGAAAGAGAAAAGAGAAAGAGAGAGAGAAGAAGAAAAAGAGAAAGGATACTCACAGGACTAATCAACCCAGGAACTTGGAAGACAACAGTCAGACAGACAAACCAAAAGGAAACTGAGGAACCAACCCTTTGGAGGACAACTCCATATAATCATCCAAAGCTTTCCAAACCCCACTAGATATAGATGGAGAAATCTGAGCACGAGCAACCGACGTGTGAGCACTGCGTAAAAAGGAAACCCAAGCCCACCATGTATGATAGGAAACCAGCGAGAAGGATTTCCACTCCATAAGAATGATTTTCACCGCAATAGAAAAAAGAAGATCCAACAACTGTAATTCCAATGGATCTAATGGAAGAGGAGTAGGGGCAGCCAGCGGGCCCAGTAAAATTAAAGGAAAAGAGAGTTGAAACTCAATACCAAAAATAAGAGAAAGATGTTTATGAATTAGTTTCCAAAAAGATTGAAGCAAAGAGCATCCAAAAAACATATGATGGAAGTCACCTGGCAGCCGACCACAACTCCAGCAAAGGTTGTCATCTTTAAGATTGAGCGAGTGAAGACGTACAGGCGTCCAATGGGGGAGATTCATAGAGAAAAACTTAGATTGCATTACAGAAGGTGCAATTTTATTGCGAAGAGAAACTTTACCAATTAATTGCCAAGTCTCAGATGAAATATGAGCCGTGATGGCAGGATCAAAATGACGTAACCATTTTTGTTGGGTAACCGTCTGTGCAGGTAGAGAAGCAGAGGACAGAAATTTATAAATTTTGGAGGCAACATGAACAGATTTAATCCAAATATGAAAAAGTGAAATGGTAGTAGAGGTAGGATGAAGACGAAGCTTGGCATGGGCCACTTTGATTTTAAGAAAGGTATAAAAGTCAAGATTTGTTAAAGAATGCTGTTGAGCCAAGGTGGAAAAAGGTAAGGGCTCATCAGAAGTATCATACAAATGTTTAACAAGAGAGATTCCTTTACCTGCCCAATAAGACATGAGGTTAGGAGTAATGGGGAGTTAAATTTTGGAATTCCGCCAGATAGATGACCACTTAGTTTTATGTAAAGGGATTGCCATCTTCTGGTCTAATTTCCTGACCGCTGCTATTGTATCCAGAATGATAGAGCGAGAAAACAGGATATGTAAAGTAGATGCCGTGGAAAAAGAAGCAGTAGGGAAAGGGGATGCAAGTTCCTGTTCTATGAGCAACCAAGAAGGGACATGAAGAGACGGAGAACAGAACCATAAAGCACCTTGAGAGGCCAAAAAGGCAGTTTGATATTGTTCCCAATCAGGAAAATTGCAACCCCCCATGTCGCAAGGACGACGCAAAAATTTGTATGCCATTCTAGCACGTCTGTCATTCCACAGAAATTTAGAAGTCAGAGCATCAATTTCACGAAAAAAGGAGTCTGATTGTTTAACCGGAAGCATAGATGAGAGAAAATTAACAATCGGCGTGATCATCATTTTAAGAGTCTAGAGTCGACCCCACCATGAAATACGCTTCGGAGACCATGTATCCAAAAGACGTCGGACTTTCAGGAGAGTCTGAGATTCATTATAGGCGGCGGTGGCATAAAGAGTAGAACAGAAATAAATTCCTAAGTATTTCAGGTGTGTAGACTGCCATTTAAAGCCCGCTGAACCAATATGAGCAGGGAAACAATAGGCATTCAAAGGAAACAATTCCGTCTTATCCTTATTTAAGGTATAACCGGAAACCGAGGAAAAAAGGGAAATGGTACTTGAAATAGCAGGAATTGCTAAGGCAATATCGTCTGAAAAAATAAGAACATCATCTGCATATGCAGCAGTTTTGATACAGTGAGGTCCGAAACAAAAACCTTTAATATCAGGGTGTAACTTAATCAATCGAAGAAGAGGATCAATAGATAATAAAAATAAAAGTGGGGATAAAGGGCATGCCTGCCTAGTACCCTGACGAAGATTAAAAAACGACGACGTAGCACCATTAACTCTAATGTTAGCTTTAGGTTGAGAATATAGGGACATTACCATATTAATAAAAGAGCCGCCAAGGTTGTGCGCGCATAAAACAGCACAAAGAAATGGCCAAGATACCTTGTCAAAGGCCTTTTCCGCATCCAGGGCTAGGGCCGCGGCAGGAAGTTGAGATCTTTTGGCAGCACCAAGAATATGACAAAAAGTGCGTACATTGTCTCGCGCAAGCCGACCTTTCACAAAACCAGTTTGAGAAGGATGAACAAGATGAGGGATAAAGGACTCTAATCTTTGTGCCAGAATTTTTGCAAAAATCTTAGCTTCCATGTTAAGGAGAGAAATAGGACGGAAGTTCTTGGGATCGGAATGATCCTTCCCTTCTTTCGGAATCACTACAATGGTAGCTTCAGCCGCTGTACCCGAAACAGACCCATCCTTAACAAAAGAATCAAAGAGAGATTGTAATTTGGGAACAATCTTAGGAAGAAAAGTTTTATAAAATAAAATTGGATAACCATCAGGGCCTGGAGCCTTACCCGATCGAGTAGCTTTGATTGCAGAAACAATTTCTTCGGGAGAGATAGGCTTATTTAAAGAGGTACGATCATCATCAGAGACCGACTGAATCGGGACCGAATGTAAAAAAGCTTGACATTGGTCAAAAGTGGAAACATTGGAGGGAGTATACAATTTATTATAAAAATCCCGAAAAACTTCAAGTATTTCTCCTGTTTGGAACTTTTTAGAACCCGTGTGATCAGTGATAGACGAGATTTGCGAGGACTTGAAAGAGAAATCCTGACATTTTAATGTAGCAGCCAAAATCTTCCCAGCACGATTTTTTAACAACAGTTTCTTAGATTTTTGTGCCTGTACACCAATATGAGCTCTTTTAGTAACAATAGTATTATATTTGTATTTGAGTTGTTTTATTCGCTGTAAACAAGAGGAATCTTTAGAGTGTCGAAAAGTGGCTTCCAGAGTTTTAATTTGAGATGATAAATCTAGAAGCTCCTGTTTAATATCCAAATTCAGTTTGGACATACATCTAATCACTTGACCACGAAAAGTGCATTTAAAGGAATCCCATAGGACGATTGGGGAGGAGACAGAACCTTCATTTTCATGAAAAAAGGTATCTATAGCGTTAGAAAACTCATCAACCTGAGAGGCATCCTGCAAGATTTCGGTATTCATTCTCCACGAACGAGCGCGCGTTTGAGGGACAAAGGAGGACAAAGTAAAAGTGACCGCAGCATGATCCGAAATCAAAATAGGATGTATAAGTGGAGAAGAAGAGGAGGAAACAAGAGAAGAATGAACCAGGAGATAGTCAATACGAGAGAAGGAAGAATGAGGGGAAGAGAAGAAAGAAAAATCGCAACCAGTGGGATTATGAAGACGCCATACATCCTGAAGACGAGTAAGGGAACACATAGTAAGTAGGTGTTTGTGAGATTTAGGAGGACGAAACTTAAATGCAGAGTTCCTGTCTAATAGAGGGTCCATTGGTAGATTAAAATCTCCGCCTACAATAAGTTTGCCCGAGTGCGGGGTGTCATGCAATTTTTTGGTAACAGATTTCCAAAAAGTCGGATCATCAACGTTGGGAGCATAGAGATTCATCACGTATAGATCATGATGACCATCCGACAATTTAGATAATAACCAACGACCTTCAGAATCGTGCTCAGAAGAAAGGATAGATAAACCAGAATTTCTTGAAACCAATGTAATAACCCCATTTCGTTTGCCAGAGGCATCAGAACAGCAGACATCCGAGACCCACTCCTTCTTCAAAAGCATCGCCTCCCTACTTGTGACCTTGGTCTCCTGAAAAAGAACCAGGTCAGAAGACAAAGATTTGCAGTAATCTAAGACTTTCGACCTCTTGACTGGATGATTCAAACCCTTAACATTAAGGGATAAAACATTTAAACCCGGCATGGACATACATATTGGTAAAGAAAAGACGACACGGACGACAAACAAAGAAGCAGCCGCATACAAATAGGGAACCAGTCATTAAGCGTAATAAACATTGAGGTAGACGCCATGTGAGGAATCCAAGAGAAAGAGGAAAGAAGAAAAGAAGAAAAGAAAAAAGAAAGGAAGGAGAGAGGAAGTAGAAGGGGAGGCCTAAAAAAGACCAGCAACATACTAGGGAGAACGTGGAAGAGGGCAAATGAGGGACCCGCACCAGGAGGAAAATTGAGTGATATCACTAGCCCCAAAAAAAAATATTAAACTGATAGCAGTAATAGAGGACTTGGGAACAGACACAAGTAGCAACGCAAAGACCTCAATATAATACAAATAAGCTTAACGTAACGAATATAATTGTATAATCACAGAATGGCAGCAATTTAAAATCAATAGACATATCAATAGTATTGAATACTGTCAGAAAAACTGATGAAAACCAACAAAAGCATAGGGTAACTCATGAACAATAGTTTGTTTGTATAAGCTTTATTCGAGACAAATCTCATAAAAGCACATAAAATCAGAACAGTTACACAAAATACATAATACAGAGTAAAAAAATCATTAAACACGGTGCAGCTCATACAACATTACAGATAAAACAGTTTATACCAATACATAAAAATTTATTAATTTATTAAAAGCAATCCCTAAATTACCTGCTATCCCCTAAGGACCGTCGTCTTATCGCCCAAGCTCAACCCATGTATTTGGCGACACCCATGACTATTGAATCCTGATATGTTGTACATAGGATTCTTAGGGCCACCGAACTATCACGTGTCCCCAAATTTTTGCATACCGGCGTGAGCCATTTCCTCCTTGGATTCACATAAGCTTCACATGAAAAGAGAAAATGGCCTAGGCTCTCCTCGGCATTTTCACAGGCAGGACATAGGCTATTAGTGGGTCTGTGCCAACCAGATGTCAATTTTTTAAGAGGGATAGATCCTGACCTTAACTGGAAAATAAGTTTCCTATCCATTGGTACCGTGATGTTATCCCAATAATTTTCTAGGACAGGTAAAATTTTAGTCTCCTGGAAACGACCAGACATTGAATCTGCCCTGGTGTCATTCAACATCTTGCCACCCAGCCAATCCCAGTATTGCTCTTTGAGGGCTTCTTTGCTTGGGAAGGTTTCCCCCTCAGGGTTATTCCAAAGATTTGAAAACCCTAGATTTTCCAACATGGTCTTCAGATGTTTTAGCCATTTTATCTTATGGAAGATATCTTCCTTAATTATCCACAAAAAGCCCTCCGCGTACTGTCTTATTTCTGGAGTCGTCCAGAGGCGTCTCCAGTAAAGAACTGGTCGCAATCGAGCTCTATCGATGATCGTTCGTCTACCAAGCTCCATAAACAATGGGATCAGGGGGGTACTCTGCGGAAGTCCGGTAATCCCGCGCATAAACTTGTTCTCGGAGGTCTGGAGAGCCATCAGACTATTCCAAGCCCACAGTTCAGCGCCATATAAGGTGGCACCCAAAACCTTCGCATCGTACACTATCAGTGCGGGTTTTATAGGTTTTGTTTTTGATTTACGGTGTTCCCCCCTTAAGGCACCTGATAGCTGCTGGTGCTTTAGGACTACTTTGTTCACATGATGCGTCCAGCCAGTCCCCCCCGCAATCTGCACTCCCAAATATGTAAATTCATTGACTAGTTCAAGCCTGCTGTTATTTAAGGTTATCTTAGGATGGCTTCTACTTCCAGCAGAGAAGGCCATTAGTTTGGTTTTTCCTACGTTTACCTCTAGCCCGTGCTCCATGCAAAAAGCATCAAAAATGCTTAATGCACGCTGCAGCCCCATGGGAGTCTTGGACAAAACAAGAGTGTCGTCAGCGAACATCAGGATCGGAACCCTGGTGTCCGCCAACGAAGGGGCATCGACACTAGCCCTTAGCATTCTCTCGACTATCCCGTTAATAAATAACGAGAAAAGTAGAGGGGCCATAGAGCAACCTTGCCTAACACCTCTTTCCACAGGGAAGTCCACTGTTGTCTCGCTACTTCCTCCCCATTGGACTCTGGCAAAGTTGGATTCGTGCAGTCGCATTATTAATGTTAGCAGTTCTGCAGGAATCCCCAGCTTTTGGAGCACCGACCATAGCTTGTACCTGGGGACTAGATCGAACGCAGCCCGCAGATCGACAAACGCGACATACAGGCTGCCCCTTCCCAGCTCAACGGTCTTCCACCTCAGTATTGTGAAGCGAAAGACCTGGTCGATGGTACTAGTAGCTCGCCTAAATCCCGCTTGATATGGGGAGAGGGCGCTGTTGTCTTCTACCCAGTCCATTAGCTGGTTTGTTACCATTTTTCCAACTATTTTCTGTACAGTGGCTATTAAGCTTATGGGCCTATAATTTGCAGGCAATGAGCGATCGCCCTTCTTGTGGATGGGGATAATGGTAGCACCTTTCCAAATGTCTGGAACCACTGCCCCCTTTGCTAGGGCATTTGCTACAAGCAGGATATATCTCGCCCATCTAGCCACATCATGTTTAAAAATGTCAGGGGGGATGCCATCTGGGCCAGGCGCCCTCCCAGATTTCGCAGAACTAATGGCAATTTCTGTTTCATTGAGGGAGAATAGATCTTCGATTGCATAGACCGGAATTATATCTTCAGCTATCACGGATGTATTACTTTCCGCGTACTGAGGCCCAAAATAATCGACCCAGGAATCTACTGGTACGTTATTGTCAGGTTTTGCTGGACCCGCACCACTACCCCACTTAATGATTTTCCAAAATAACATTGAGTCTTTATTATCGGAGGCTTCTTTTAATTGGGCCCAATGGTCTTCGTCCCATTTCTTTTTTGCACGATAGATGGCTGCATTGTACAATTTCCTATGTTTAATCACTGCAGCTCGATCCCTGTTCCTTATTGCCTGCCCCAGATCTAGACGTGCAGCTCTGCAATGATTATTGAACCACCTACCCACTTCTTTAGTTTTCTTCCCTTTTCTTTTCTTTATAAAAAAACATGATCTTAAAGAGGAGAATAACTTATTGTGGATTTCAGTGATAACGTTGTCCCCGGGAGCCACTGGGACAGCAGCTTCAATCTCGGAGATTGCACCATCAACCTTATTAACGATATACGTCATAGTAACTTCGTTTGCTAACACCTTGGGCCATTTTAGCCTTCGCTCATCGTTACTTAAAAGAGGGGTTTCGTCGTGTGTCTCAGTAGGATTTCCTAGACCTGCATTCCACCACTTATGTGACACACATAAGGGGTTGTGATCACTTTCAACCCGGGGCCTAACGACCATGTCAACAACCCCATTCCACAGCTGGAGACTACAGAATATGTAGTCAATTCTGCTCCTGTTAATGCCATTGTCGAAAGTAAAACTGCCCTCCCTATCACCAGGTGTCCTACCATTGAGGGCTCTTATGCCACATTCCAAACACATTCCATTTAACTGTAAAATCTCTTTGGTCCATCGCTTCACAGGTTGTAAATTTAGAGATGGTACTCCCCAGAGATTATCCTCTTCACACTCATTAGGGTCATTTATACAGTTCAAGGGTTCAAAGGTCCTGTTTAAGTCCCCTGCAATTATCTTTGCATTTCCCTGGGAATTGGCCTCCATAACATCAGACAACAGCTCAATGGTCGATAGATTTGTTACTTTGCCACCCCTCACATAGATATTATATAAATCTATTGGTTGACCGTTTGCAACAGAGATTCTAAGGGCTTGTAAATCACTATTTCCCAGGTCAAGAATTTTTGTATCAATATGCAAACCCTGTCTGACCCACACTGTTAGGCCACCCTTCGGCCGCCCTCTTACCCCTTTGATGGCTGGTATATAATAATTCACATAACCTAAGCAAAAAAGTGGATCGCAAGCCCAGGTTTCTTGAAAACAACAAATGTCAAAGCTGCTTATGAAATCTACCCAAAGCTGGGAATCCAACTTGCTGGCCAACCCGGCGATATTCCAAGACAGAAGGGTGCCAATATCTGCATTTGTTCCGTCCCGAGCTTTGGCAAGCGAAGAATCATGGGATGACATAGAAATTCCCATTACACTAGCCAGCCTGTCTGTGTCATCCATTAAACCCACATGTAAGTCGTCCATTGCAGGATAAATGGCATTTGGATTTGATGTTCCTTGTCTAAAGCCACCCACTTCGGCCACACACCCAGCTTCTGCGTTGTTCTCCTTTATATTTGCCGCAATAATATTACCACAGACATCACCCAACGCCTCTACTTCTATTGAAAATCCGCCCATGATGTTAGTACCAGTGTGTCAATATCCCCAGCCTGAATCCTGCCATCCTACGTGGGGATTAGTGTGTATTTGAGGAGCATAATTAAAACTAACATGGGGGGGTGGTAAAGAAACAACTGGCCATTGCGCTATGGGGGGAATTATAGGTTCATTTAGAAGGCTTGTAGCTACACTTGTTGGTCTGGGGTAAAAAAAGGTGAGGTCCACAATACCTATACCGCCCTTATTTGTTCCCCATCCCTGCCTTGTTATCCAACCCACCACCCTAGGATCTTGAAAATTAACCACTATACATTCCCCCCCAGGGTTTTTGGTGTATAGCCCATCCAGTCAATTCTCCTAGCCCCTATTATTAGCCCATCTATACCACCCGGCAGAGGACGATTTTCCTTTAACCAGTGCATGGTCTTGTTTTTGAGCATCTGGAAGTTCTCTCTCTGTCCTGGGGGTAAAGGTGGTACATTGATGAGAACTGCCACATAGGGGAAGGAGTCTGGAGTTAGATTGATTGGGGGTTTTCTATGAGGTGGCTTTGGCAAGGACGTTGATATTGATTTGGGAACTTGGGGAACAGGTTGAAGGGCGGGTTTCTGCACCTGATTGCTGTTAGCTAAGGGCACTGTTGGGGCTTTAACAGCCGGCTGATAAACATTAGCCCCGTTTCCTACCTCCTTGATGTTTGGAGGTATACATGTATTGGCAGTGGCGCTTGCAGATGTTGGTGCATTACCCACTTGTTGACGCAAGTTAGCTACAACGTTTACGTTGGCTGGTTGTTTTTGTGGCTGGGGTAATGAGGACTGTATGGGATGTATCGAATTCGACTGTGAAGGTTCAGAACCCGAAGCCGCTTTATCGGCCCTAGCTATGGGTTTTGCAGTGACTTTTGCTGGGGGTTTATTTTGTTTGGAAGGTAGAGGGGAACTATTTCTAGGATTTCTACCCTTGTCCTGAATATCGGGGGTATTCACGACCTGAGGGTTTGAGTTTGTTTCCACCCTGCTTGCTTTAATCAGGGATTTTGTAGAATAGAAATTGTCTAAAGTTTTTTGCTCAAAGTGGTTTAACCTATCAATGAGTTTAGCAATTCTATCCTCTATGGGAGTGAGTACCAGTCTAAACATTTTTTCCAATTCAGGAAGCACATTTGCAAATAGTACATCATTGTCTTTACTTAGAACTTTTGGAACAGAACAAGAATCGTCCACTTTGTCTCCATCAACTTGAGAAGTAGGAGTGGTTGGTGTTACACGTCCTGTTCTTTGTACTGGCTCATTAACAGAGTTCCCAATGTTCACAGATGTATGTAACTTCCTACTTTTTGGTGGTGGTCGGGCCATTTTTTTGCAGTTTTTTACAGCAGCTGAACGTTTCCTTTTAGCCCCAGTTTTAAAATTGACAGGTATAACTTGATGGCCCAAATCAGAGAGCAATAATGGGTGAGATGTGCTACCACAAGTATTGTTAGAATCCGTCGCGGCAGTCTTAATTGTGTTTTCACCCAGGGCCTCAGAGCCTTCATTTGTAACTGGAAGACTCACTGAAGAAAGAGGAGTTACCAAAGTGGGGTAGACAACATTTGAAGACTTGTCCATGGAGTTCTTAAGTATTTCAATGGATAGCCTGCGCTCAGCGCGCTTCTCTGCCAAAGTTAATTCTTTGTCTATTGCTAGTGAGCGATTGAAAAAGAATTTATCTAGGGGGCCAATGGCCAAAGGGCCAGACTCCGTTGGAAAAGACATCAATTGGCTGGTAACAGGACTTGTGTTAGTAGCAGTCGCCATAATGAAAGCGAAGTAATACGAAGAAATCTGTGTCACTTACTAAGATATATGATGTGTCACACGATCAAGGGGGGTGGCCCAGCCCGGCCTCCTCCGGCCCCGGACGGCCACAGACGGTCCCGCCCTTGTCCCGGGCTTCTCCCGGCGCCCTCCCGCGCGCTCCCGCGCAGCGGGGATGATACTCCTCTTTTATTGTTAGCTGATTGGACTCAAGGGGCGGAGCCGGCAGGGAGAGCAGCCCAGATGACCACGGGCGCGCGGGGGCTCCTGGAACTTGGAGTCCCCCGCCTCTAGCTCGCAGCCCTGCCGGTCGGTGAACAGGCAGACAGCAAACCCTTACAGCCTTGGGCACACTCCTGGCCGCGAAGCGGGACCCGCGAAGCGGGTCCGGCGAGGGGCAGCGGCGGGAGCAGGCAACAGGCGAGGCAGGCAGCAGCAAGCACCCTCGGCTCCCTCCTCACTCTCCAAACAGCAGGTCCGTCGTTATCCTCAGGGTTGAGGGATAACAATAGATAAATGGGTGACGATCAATATGCATATTCTAAAAATAGCAATATAGTGAATAAACCAACTATAAATGTATATAAAACAATATATCTCTGAAGAGGAGATATATAGGTAACAAGGAGGAAAGATAATGAAATAGAAAGATAAAAGAAATAGAGAAAAACAACACATATGAGAGGAAACAAAGTAAATATGAAGATATAAACGTCATGAAAAAAGAAAAGTGACTCGAAATAATAGTGACCTAAAGGAAACCATATCAAGCAGAAACAGTAAAATAGGGATTGAGAACTGACACAAATAGCAATCCAAAGCAACTAAAAAATGTAAATATGCAAAACTTAACTAAGAAAACTTGCATAAACACTTATAGTTAGCAGTCTAATATCAAAATACACAGTTATAGGAATGAATACAATCCGAGAAACTGGATTGAAAATAACCAATGCAAGAGGTAACTCATGAATAGTAGAGAAATTAATGAAGGTTAAAATGCATATTCGAGAAATAGAGACACCGTACGTGAACAAACACTAACTGTAGATAAGAACAATAGATATCTGAAGTGGAAGTAGATAGGAAAGAAAGGAAGAAGAGAGCGCAAACAGTACTTGAGATAAACAATGACCGAAGGTAAAGGCCAGAAGAGCGGCAGAAAGGGAGAAAACCTAACTAGAAAAAAGAGAAATAGATAGAAGCAGAGAAAAGGAAAAGAAATAAGAAGAAGAGAACAAAAACCCTTACGGATACCAAAAGAACAGAAAAAAATCAGAAAAAGTCTATTAACAGCCTTGGAAGGTAAAATCGACAAATAAACTCAACATGAGAGAGAAGAGATCCAGATCAACAAGAAAATACAGTCAGAAAAAATAAGAAAACACATCAAGTGCCCGAGGCACTAGCAGACTGCGAAGTCGCCTTCTGAATCTCCATCTCTATCTCCAGCTGGTTGTCCAGGAATGTAGATAAGTCAGCCGGTTCATCGAAAATTCTAGAACGACCTTTATAAGTAATGCGGAACTTCGACGGACCAGAAAACGAAAAAGGAATGCCCATTTCAGAGAGACGTTTACGAAGATTGAGGAAACCCTTTCTTCTGATGACAGTATCTCTGGCAAAGTCCTGAGAAATTGAGATACGATGTCCATCCCAAAGAACTTGTTTAGCTTTGCGCATATGAGAGAGAATCTGTTCAGTATGTTGATGTCGCAAAGGCTTAAAGATGATTGCTCTTGGCTGGGTAGCCGCTTTAGACCGAAACGTTGGAACACGATGTGCTCTTTCGATCTCAAACTCTCTGTGAAATGAGATTTGTAAGGTGTCTGGAATCCAATGAGATAAGAACTCTATCATAGATGAAGATGACTTCTCCGAATCTTCCGGAAGGCCAAAAATACGTAGATTAGATCTACGATTACGATCCTCCTGCTCAGTAAGATCTCTGCGCAATGCCGCCATTGAGCGCTCCAAGTGGTTAAGGGATCTGGAGTGTTTGTGCATACCATCCTCCGCAGAACTAATCCGTGATTCCGCAGTCGAAACACGAAGAGAGAGGGCTTTAAAGTCATTCCTGATAGCAGACACCTCCACTTGCAATAAGTCTGTATTAGTTTTTGTGGACTGTGCAATATCATGCACTTCATTAAGGCGTGCCAGTATGGTGTCCAGCGTGGAAGTAGTATCTGAATGAGTAGACTCAGGCGTAGGAGACACCGACTTAAGCCTTTTCAGCGACGTGCCAACATCTTTAGAGTCTTTGGTATTCAAGGAACGACCCATATTGGCAGCCATGAAGGAGAAGCCACTGAGAAAAAATAAATAACCACTTGAATGAAAAAAGTGCGCAGACTGATGTCCAAAAACTACAGATATAGCACACTGAGCTCAATAGGCGCAAAGGAGAGAATAGCGGCGGACTTATATGCCAGGCAGATAGGTATTTACTGAGTTAGATAACTACAAGTAGAGCAGGAGGGCTCAGCAAAGAGTTCTTGCGAAAAATATCCACACTAGTCTAATAGAACTGCCCTGATAGAGAACAGCGCGAGGCCAAGTGAATTGCCAGCCAAGTAGCAAGAAAAGAGCATAAAAAAGGAAAAAATGTTACCAAATGCAGGCATCAGAGCAGAAACTTCCAGGACAGCCCCCACGAGCTGCAATAATGTATCCACGACAGCATTCCTGAGGAGAACAGCCAAGTGCGTCAGGAGCTGGAAATGGCGGCCGTCCGTGAGGAGAATGAGCGTCTCGGAAGCCTGAGGCAGAAATCATGCAGCCTGTGACAGAAACATCAGGAAAACGCCGTCATTCTATTCCCTGCATGTTCCGCTGCTGAATACCTTTGTTTCCGCTCACAAGGGTGTCATGTCGTGTGTAGCAGTCTAGTGTATGAGGATAGACCGGTGGGAGGAGCAGGAAAGGGAGGAGCAGGAAAAGGAAATGGAAAGGTTAGTTAAGGGTAGGATAGCCATGAATAAAGATGTGTTGAAGCCTACTCCTGGCTCCTGTCCTATTTGGGGGGCATGACAATGGCGACGAGGGTGGGATTATGCTGAAACCCACATCTGCCCACAACCCCTGCCGTCCGTGAACGGCCCGAGACCTGAGAGCCTGCAGCCTGTGTCAGCGCCGAGTGCAAGAAGCGCGAAAAACGAAACGCGCCACACGTCGAGCCTGAATGCTGCCCCATGAACTTCACTTGTAGTCCTGGCAAGTGAGCCAACTCCACGATCGGGTGATCGTGCGAAGCCCGACCAGCAAGCGCTGTTGAGCGCTGGAGCCGCCTGAAACCGAGCGCTGTTTGGAACCCAAATCGGGAGCTCACCCCCGATGAGTGAGACTTGGCATGCAGTCCCCGAGTGAACACGCGACCGAGGAAAGTAAGGTGGGAGTACACCCCGACCTCACCTGGATGCTGCAGTGCTCTGAGGGTGAAGAGACCCGGAGAAGAGTTGCTGCCTCTGCGATCAGCGGTCGGTGAGTCCTGGATGAATCAGCATTGACCGGAATGAATGAAAAGGAAGTCTCGTGTGAACTGAGACTTCAGTGTCGGCGGCCATCTTTAAGTCAGGCAGCCTATGAAGACACCCCTGTTCAAACGCCTAAGCGGCCATTTTTAAGTCAGGCACGCAGAAATGAGCATTCAACAGACATCAGAAACAAGCATTGGCGCAGAGAATAAATAAACACTGCAATAGCAAACATAATAAGCACATGCAAATGCAAGAGACAAAATAAGCAACGAGCAAAAGCAACAATAGCAAACATAATAAGCACATGCAAATGCAAGAGACAAAATACGCATACAAGCACGAGCTAAAGCAACAATAAAGTACAACGAACACAAGCAAATGCTGATCCCGAAACACAACAAGCACGAGCCAAGGCAAAGTGTGAAGCAACAAACTCAAGCAAATGAAGCAACAAACCCAAGCAAATGCAAGCCTTAAACGCAACAAACACGAGCAAAGGCAAACTCTGAACATAACAAGCACAAGCAAATACAAACAATCAAACGCAACAATTACGAACAAAGAAGCATACAGCCAACGGGCGAGTGCCGACCAAGCTGATCTCAAGAAACCAAATCCTTCCAACTGAAGCTTGCGCATTCCATCATCATGCCAGTGAGGAAGGACACGCACAAACCCAACCCCTGCATCGGAGTACCTCCTCCAGTGGCACAAACCAGCGACCACTGCTTAGGTCCCGAATGGTCAAGGTGGCTGGAGTCGTTGGACGAATTCCTCGCAACAACCGGTGAGCGGAGGGATAGCAGACGTCGACTACTATTGCTTCAACTGGTGGGTCACGAAGGCCGACGCCTAATCAAAACATTCTCAGCAAAGGATACAGAGACATATAGGGGACTCAGAGAGACGCTGCTCACTCATTTCTACACAAAGGAAGACGTGGATCATGAACGCATTGCTTTCAACGCAGCACGGCAGGAACCATTAGAATCCCTACCAAGCTTCATTACCCGGCTGCAACGTCTAGTGAAATGTTGCCACTTCGACACTTTCACAAATGAAGATGCAATCCGACTGCGGGTGATTGAAGGCTGTTCAAAGCCTGACACCAAGCGCAAGATCATTCAAGGGCGGTTCTCGCTAAAAGAGATCATCAGGAGAGCCGAAGTTGGAGAGCGAGTCACAGCAAGGGAAGCATCCAAGGAATTCCACCAGGACGCAAGAAACAAACAGAGAAGAAAGGAGACATTCCCCATGTCCGCGAGGAAAGCCCAGGAGACAAACAACACCCGAGAGAGGGAGGGCGAAAGCGGACTAGAGACAAGATATCATGAAAGACGCAGTGACAGCGGACCAGAAACAAGATACCATGAGAGACAAAATGACAGGGAAGCAGGAAACAAAAAGAGAAGAAAGGAGGCATCCCCCATGTCCGCGAGGAAAGCCCAGGAGACAAACAAAACCCGAGAGAGGGAGGGCGAAAGCGGACTAGAGACAAGATATCATGAAAGACGCAGTGACAGCGGACCAGAAACAAGATACCATGAGAGACAAAGTGACAAGGAACTCCCTGAGTCACCAACACAAAGGACAATGGATAAGGATGTACGAAAGACTGGGACAACCAGGAAGTGTGACAACCAGGTTGACATAACGTCGAGAAGTCACTCAACACATTACTCCGGAGACATATCAAGCAGTGACACAGACCACACAGAGGAGGCCGAAGACAATCTACTCAACGGTCATGACGAAGATATCAAACACCGGCGAGGGGACAAGTCACGGCATATCCAGAAACTAACATACTACTCTGGAGAACCATCATGCAGAGACACAGACCACGAAGAGGAGACCGACGACAGTCAACTCAACGGCTATGAGAAAAGGACCAAACACAGGCGAGGGGACAAGCCACGCCATCTCCAGAAACCGATATACACACACACTCGAACAACTCAAGACACATACGCTCAAGCCATCTGTGATCAGGAGAAAATAGAGAAGAGTCGAATGTTCCAAGACCAAACCAAGGAAGTAAATACGTGGCTAGCGAACAACCCCGTCACAACAACAACACAAAAGACATTTCAAGAGATGCACCCAAAGGAGTGCCTCCTCGACAGCATCGACTCCAGGAGCGTGTCATCGTCACCTCAAGAGATGCACCCAGAAGAGTGTCTCCTTGATAGCATCGACTCCAGGAGTGCGTCATCGAGCGATTCAGAAAGCATGTCTGGACGATCACCTAGATCAACGGAATCCTGGTACCGACAACAGTCACGGTGTCCATCACCTGAAAACACAGTGGAAGCAAAAACCGTCTTCCTTGTCCAAAGCCGCGCACCTCAGGCCAACAACCCGCAATGCCTGAACTCCCCGCAAAACAACATACCGTGTCAGCCCCAGGAACATCATGACGTGAAAAATATACCGTCACCACTGAAAGGGTTAGCAAGGCTTACGCAAAAGGGGCACAGAAGAAGCGCGGATGCAGGCGACTGCACCCGCCGGGCGGGGAAAGACCACCCAGTCACCCCACCTGGAAGGGCCAACACGTTGGGAAAGAGAGGTCATCATCATCAGTCAGAAGGGAAACGTGCACCTATGTTGTTGGATATGCCTGTCCATGGACAGGAGGACAGTGTTGCCCCTGACCGAATAAGACAACGAGAAATAGAAGTGCATGCAGGCGCTCGGAAGAAAACCAAAATAACGGACACACATGTAAGAGATCAACTGTCACTCAAGCAAGAATTAGAAAAGAATACGGACAGCCGACATCTAGCGGAACCATCGACAGCCACATCACAAGAAGCGATACTCCTGTCAAGATTGCCGGAAAGACACAACGAAACATCTCCAGCAGACTGCGCCCTGCTGATTGATATGCACGCCTCGGAACAAGAGGACACAGGGCCAACAAATGAGTCCCGAGACCAAACCGGGTCACCCATGTCAGACAGTGCCCTGCTGACTGGTATGCACGACTCGAAACAAGAGGACAGTACTGCCCCCGACTCAAAGAGACAGAAGGGAGCAAGATCTCGTACAGATGCTCGGAAGAGAACCAGAACATCGTCCACTCCTGAAGTAGACCGAGCGTACGTCGAACGAGAACTACCAAGAAAGACAGATTGCCGCTATCGAGCTGAGTCACCAACTGTCGTCTCACGCAAAGCAGCCACATTCGCGTCAGGATCTGTAAATGGGTGGATAACCCGGAAGACTACTGAAGCCCGCAACGAATCAGAAGACCACATACAATACTCCATACTTTCATACTCCGTACTTTCAAAGGCACACTCCCGCAGTCAAGGATACCCTTGTCGAGGCAGCTGACAGCAGCTTGAATAAAACAGTGCCTCAATAGACTATACCTTGCTAGCGCCTGAGAAGCTGACTGAGTCCAAGCCTGAACGGCAATGTGTCTATGACTCATGCGGACCCCCGCAGACCTGTATGGGGACAGTCAAGATACTACGAATAAGTTGAAGACGATTATTTTGTTAAGAAAGGGGGAGGTGTCATGTCGTGTGTGGGCAGCTGGGGAGCGGAGAAATAGCCGGCCGGGAGCCTCTTGCCACGGAGCTCAAGCGCGGACCGCCATGCTGAAGCGGCGCGCAAGCCACGCCCCCCCCATCACATTAATACATTGTTAACGTTTGTCAAGTGCTCACCGAGTCTTAACAGTGAATAAATGTAACACCAAGTGACAAATAACAGACATACATGTTACTTTGTCGTCATTATTAACCATTACTTAGAAACACTGGGTGTAACAGTAGGTGCACCCCTATTGCTTTAATACTGGGCAATTAGAATGAGATGCCACTAAACAACTGACTATCATCACTTGATCATCAAGAGGTGCTGTCACTCATATATCGATACAAAAGGGGATGGACGGAGCGTTTGAGCAAATCACTCACCCCCAGTCAACTGATCAGGGTTTGATCCATCACCGTTCTTTAGCCCACTCTGCCACCCCATTTCAGACATGGCTATATGCAAATCAGTCTGACCCTGTGCCTTATGGGAACAGTCCAGCTCACTTGGCCACTGGATTGAAGATAGCCTGGCTGATGAGGATTATGAATCCGAAACCGGTCCTCGGAAGCTTGTTTCCGGTCCAGGGAAGACATGGCTTGGCAGTTCGGGCTGGACTGTTCCCATGAGGCACAGGGTCAGACTGATTTGCATATAGCCATGTCTGAACTGGGGTGGCTGAGTGAGCTAAAGAATGGTGATGGATTAAACCCAGATCAGTTGGCTGGGGGTGAGTGTTTGATTTGCTCAAACGCTCCGTCCATCATCCCCTTTTGTATCGCTTCGTCACTCATATATCAGCATTAGAATTTAGTCTGAATCCTTCAAGCTTGTGGTTCCACATCCTGCCAAGAGAGAAATAGTTGTAGCTGCTCATCAAGCAGCAAAGGGGGGTGAAGCCATTTACAAATGTATGAGATTCACCTTTCCAGAGTGAGAATGAGTTTCCAACTGCAAGGCTGCCAGTTTGCCCAGAAGTGTCTGTCAGCATATTCACGCTGTAAGATGTTCTTAGAGACAGGAAAGAATTTCAAAGCAACAACCAGGGCGCTATAGAGACAAAATTCCCCATGGGTCTTACAACACTATTGAATGGAAGACACCACAGGACTTTGTTAGGGAAACAACAGAGGCACAACAGCCACAAGGACCCATCGTTACTGCTCATGCAAGGAACATATCTTTCAAGGCTGCTTTGTTACTGTACAAAATGACATACAAAATCGACAGACTCGCTCATCTAAATCATAAATGAATGAGACAAAAACCCTCCGCACCAGAAGGGGCTGGAGGTATGCGCGTGTGACACCCAAACTCTGCTAGTGGGGTGACACCCAAGCTCTGCCAGCGGGGGGTCCAATCTTGAATGCGCAGATAACAAAGTGTATTTGCAAAGCGCACATTCACCCGTTGTATCTTTGCGCTGAATAACAGATGTGTGTCGTTACCCAGCTCAATGGAACTCGTTCTATGACGGACAGACACTGTGCCTCCCCTTCGGTCGCCGTTGCAGGTGCATTGATCCGCCGATCTACCTCGCAGCACACGCCGCTCACGCGTCTATGGTGGGGCAGAGGCCACTTACCCGGTGAAGGGCCGGACATTTGACCGCTCACTCCGCTGGGCCACACCCGAGGACCCCGTCAGACCCGCATTCGGCTGCACATCTGTCCGCTCTGAGGGGGGGAGGGGCAGTCCTGTAAAGGAGGGGCAGTCACCTCCGTTCCTACCCGCGCTCGCCTTCGACCACACTCGAAAAAGAGAAAGAGAAAGTCCAAGTCCAGAGCAGCCGGTAAAACCGGTCTGGGGGAGGGGCGGGGACAGACAGGGGGGAGGGGGGGTGGATGGGCGAGGCGGCCTGGGCGGGGTGCAGCTTTAGAAACCTTCGTAGCAGCGAGTGCTCGTGTCACAGCCTGCAGAGCTGCTTATGTGTATGAGAAGGACGGGCAGCAAAGCCTGAGGATCTGGAGTAATGTCCGGAGCTGCCACTTTGGGATCGGTGTCGGCTCGACATTCTGTGCAAATCTTTAGAAACACCTCTCCCCCCCACCCCCTCCCTCCCCTCCGACCTCCCAAAAATCGACGTGTCCTGTGTAATGTCTCTGGTGCTCGCGTGAAGCGTCCAATACCCTCGGGTCGATTCCATGAAACTGCAAAATAAGAAACATGAACTCACGGTTCCTGGGAGCACCGACGGGATTACTGTGGACGCGGCCCAGAGACATCTGAAGATCACCCCGATAACTTACAAGGAGGGCGACTAGAGTCACGTGGCATCGGTGAACCAAAGAACTCAGCGAGAATAACTACATGACGTGCCAAGAAAGGGCACAAGGTGGCACGTGGGGTGCATTCACCATTCTTTGGAAAGAACAAGGGCAGAAGTGCTAAGAACTGTAACTCCCACTAGAACAGAATATTACACGCCGAGTGTAGGCAAAGCACACTTTAGTATCCCAGGGGTGTTAGGGAGGGCGGGGCCTCTAACTATATATCCCCCCCCCCCCATCCAGGCGCTTCACTCGGGTGCATGCTTAAGCCTCGGGCACAGATCCACCCGCGCCCCTCATCAGACACAGGGCACCTGGAATCAAGCGCCATTGAGTGTGACTTTATGCGGCAAAGAAAGGCACAGAATGATGCATTGTGGGTGATTAAAGAAGAACATGTATTTATCGTGTTCTATGTTATTTATCTATCTTGACATTTAACTAGGGTTGTGTGAAGTTGTGAATCTAAGCAATTTCAAACTTTGCATTCTTTTTAGGTTTCGCTGGAGGGCGGAGCTCTCAGCTCCGCCTCCAGAGAAATCTCTTGATTTCCAGTAAGGAGAATGGAATACGCCCCCCTGTCCCATTGGCTAGCTCCATAAATGGAGGCTAGCCATTGGAACAGAGATCTGTCCGTCAAGGCTGGACCAGATTCGGGGGCGTTCCCGAGATTTTTTCCCAGGGCGGAGTTACGTTTTTTCCCGTTCCCTCCCCTTTCACTGATGCGCTGTCCATTTCCGCCCCCCCTCGCTGTCCTGTGCACGTTTCCCGCCGTCCGTGTCCTCTCCCGCCCCCTCCCGCCGTCCGTGTCCTCTCCCGCCCCCTTCCGCCGTCCGTGTCCACTCCCGCCCCCTCCCGCCGTCCGTGTCCACTCCCGCCCCGATTGATGGTTATCTTGAGCCGGTGCCCACCCGGCATTTGCCCGTAAAAATCAGCCCCCGCCTGCCTACCTAAGGAGAAGGGCCGCTGCGCTGCCCGCAGCGACCCGGAAGTGGTTGGCCGGCCGGAAGTGCCCGCCCCCGCAGCCCGGGGGGAAGAAAGAAGAAGCATGGCGGGCGGTTTGCAGGGCTCCCGTGATGCGAGGGAGCCCTGCTGCATCTAGGAGAGCCCAGGGGGAGAAGAACCCCGCCCGCGGCCCCAAAGCGACCGCCGGAGGAGTGCTGCAGGGAGCAAGGCTCCCGTGTGAGGAGGAGAGCCCCGCCCGCCAGAAGACAGTCGGTGAGTGCGGGTGCATACGTTTTTATAGACAATAATGTGTATTCCAGTGGCCAATCCAAGGCAGCGTTCCTCATTCTCCTTACTACGTTGAAAAGTGAGCACTCAAGCTGGTGTTTTCCTCCGCTACAGCCTTTAATTCAAGTACCAAGTTGATTCTTTATCTCCTCTTCCAGGTCAATATCTTATGTTTAGAAAGAGACGGGCTTGGGTCCTTGGAGTTCATATGACTGGTCATGACCAGCAAATATTCAAAGGTTTTGCCACACCAACGTTTTTGAAGGAACACAAAGACCATTGTCTTATTCTGCTGTCTGTGCAGACTCAGAACATATCTGGAAATGGCTCTTAGAAGGCAGTAAAAGACTTAGAAAACGAGACCACTTTCTGGCCCACTGTGGAAGGTGGTTATGTACTATGCTCCACAATAGAATGAAAAGCAAAAGCCTCATTTCACTGGCATTAGTTCCATGTGTTCACCAACTAGCACGCCAGGGGCAACAAAACATTGTATTGCAAGACTACAAGAAAGGCTGGTTTCTGAGCTTAGATGCCAGGGTTGAAGACCTCCGCAACTTGCCTGGCTCCTTTGTACCAATCAATCCTGATCATAGACTAAGATTGTGTAGATATGTTTATATAAATTAGCATAGACCTTAGTACATCTCCACATGACCAGCACCTCATAGTAGGGTGTGGCCCCATATGTAGTACTCTCGTGATTCTCAGTTGCCTTTATTTGAAAATGTACTGCCTAATCTGAAATTGTTGCGTGCAAAAGGAAATCACGATTGATGGGAAGGAGTTCCAGGAATACTTAACAAGCGTCAACATAAAACACAAAATAATTATCCCCAGATGCAACTATGGTAATGGAGAAGTAGAACCTTTCATGAGGGAGGAAAAAAATTAAAAAAAATGGTTTGAAAGAACAAATGCATACTGAATGAGCAATTTCTACTTATAGTGCACCAATCAAAGAACTCGCCCACCCTGCAGTTAGGTGGGCTCCAGCCTCCTTGTTTTCCAACAGTACTATAACAAACTCTGTGCCATAATGGTCACCAGCAACCACCACAACTGAATCATGCTACAGCCAGAATGAGTCCATGTTGGAAGAGTTACCAAACCAACACCTTCATGAGTTGGTGATTGTTATGGTCTGACACCGTCGATGTGGCGGTCCACTTAGTGTCTTATCCTTCAGAAGACTCCTAAATCCACCAGTTCAATAGACTGTGCTAACTCGTTGTGATTGACAAATTCGCAAACTAATGACTAAAAGAGGCTGATCCAAAAAAGCCAATAATAGTTCAAGGTTCAAGACCCAAAGTCCCACTTTAGGTATATTGTAAGCGATAGGTTTGTTTACTTGACAAGTACGCGGTCAGTCGAGTTTATTTTGCATAGTTAATGAAAGCCATGCATTACAATTTTAAAAACAGCATATGTGATATATTCTATTTAAAAAAATGATTAGATCAATTCAAACAAAGAACATCCATTTAAATATTCCCTCAAAATGGAGACTACATAAAAAGGATACCCACATGCTCAACTAAAGTGTAAGGCTGAACACTTAAAACCATTTTCCTAACCTAAAATTGGTTGCTAAAATTCCAGCTATTTCGATGTACTGATTCTAGGAATGTATGAACTTGCAAACCCCGTTGCTCCCCGGCACTTCCTCTGTGTTTTACTAAGGCCGGATTTATTTTTGCGGGACCCTCATTTAAAACAAAGTATAATTCACTAGTGCAGGAACGTACCCCTTAGGCCAACTTGTAAAGTAATAGTGTTATATGCAAATGAGATCTGTAACCGTCACCTAACCTAGCCCCATCAATTTCCTACTAATGGAGACCATTCCTTTCAGTTTTTAAAAGGCTATACCTCGTACATTTAATTGTACAAAGAGATTAAAATTCACTCAAAGAAAAAAACTTCGATTTAATGATCCCCCTCAGGGTAGACAAATGTAACAAGCATTTACAATGCAACGGTTTCGCCTTTGGAAAAGTTAGAGCTATTAGCAATGTAAAAGACAATGCCATTTATTTATCTGTTTTCAAAACCAACACATAAATACAAATTTTGTCATTTACAATGCCAATAGCTTAAACTTTTCCAAAGGCGAAACCTTTGCATTGTAAATGCTTGTTTAGAGACTGCAAACTTTGCATAGTGTTAAAAAACGATATAAGAAAAACCTGATTTCCGAAGTCCTTTGCAGCAGCCAGGAGCTCACTCTAGTGTGCAGTCAGTAGTCACTTCAGGGCCACAGGACCCCCCGCCCCCGTGATGCCCAAACCCGCAAGTGGCTGGCCTCAAGGTGGGCGGGGGCAGCCCTCCGTGACTAGGAGCCCGCCCTCCTGATGGCCACTGAGTGGCCTCGGGCAAGCGCATAGTCACTTCAGGGCCACAGGACCCCCCGCCCCCGTGATGCCCAAACCCGCAAATAACACACAGACACAAGTGTTAAGTTTGGGAAAATTTGCTGCAGGTTTATTACATACAACATATGTAATGATGGTGGGTTATCTTACGGACGATCCAAGGGCAGGCCGCATTCTCGCCACCTGCCCGCCTGTTGAGCCAATCAGCATAGTGGCGAACCACCCAACTGCTGCACAATTATTATAATTATACTACACACGCCCCTTGCAGGGCGTGACTAGGCAAACCCCCGGCTGCACAGGCCCACAACCGCCCGAAGGACTACTGGGGCGCCGACACGAGTTCCTGCACCTCCCATGAGGTTACAGGTTAGGCTCTGGCACCCCTATGTGCCTGCTGAAGTACAGTGTTTGCACCTCTCTTCTTCCGGATCGCCCAGTAACTCCGCCACAGCCCATGCGGTGGTACCCGCTGCCGCACGGGCCCCCCACCACTGCTACTACTCATTACCTGCAACCTTTGCTCAAAAGTGCTTCTTAAGGTCTAGGAGGAACAGGTCTACGCCCACTGGCGTGAGAAGAACACCATCCTCCTCAAAGCAACCCGTGACCTTGTCCTGAATCATCTCATGTTTGATGAAACCCATGCCCCTCCGTTGGGTGAATCATTTCACGGCCCCCCGCCACTTTGCTTTTTAGGGAAAACTGCAACCCTTGCCCTGCAGAGCATTTTGACGGTCCAAGGAACAAGACCAAAACGACAGGTGAGCGGTGGATACAACGTATAAACGGATGGAGCGAAGATTCCGTATCTGCATAC
Organism: Lissotriton vulgaris; assembly: GCF_964263255.1. Classification (NCBI taxonomy): domain Eukaryota; kingdom Metazoa; phylum Chordata; class Amphibia; order Caudata; family Salamandridae; genus Lissotriton; species Lissotriton vulgaris. The sequence continues at coordinate 352,886 of NW_028252109.1, forward strand.
CGGTATTTGTAGCTGTGCATCATAGTTACATGTGGAGCAGACCAGCATATAATCTTTCAACTTTGTAAACATGATGTGTTAGAATTTTGAAATGTATGAACATAACTACATGACATATTTGAGGCTACTGACAAGTGCAGCAGAGAAATTAACACAGAAAATTGATGTACTTAGCAGAAAATGTTAACATGAAGAACTTGAGTTGTGAAAGCTGACAGTACTCATGTATTAAATGTATGGCGATATATATCCAAACTAAGCTTATAATCTCTCTAGATTTGATCATTGCAAGGTGCAAAAAAGGGGTCCGTCTGTCTGGAGCCTCAAAGTAATAGTTGTCCCAATAATAGACTGACCATGGAATAATCCCCCAAATTTATGTCTGCTTCAATAATAATTCACCAAAAGAAGGGGACGGCACCTCCCTGAGAAGCATGCAGATCCAGAAGCAGACACAAATTTGGGGCATTGTTCCGTGGTCAGTCTATTATTGGGACAACTATTACTTTGAGGCTCCAGACAGACGGAAACCTTTTTTACACCTTGCAATAATCAAATCTGGAGAGATTATAAACTGAATTTGGATATATCGCCATACTCAATGCCTTGAAAAAGTCCAGGCGGATGAAACCCATGTCGGCTGCAGTATTTTGGGACAACATTGTATGAAAATCTGCTTTTGGAGTAAAACATGTTGTAGAAGGCTTTGACTTGTGTGGATTGGATGTGATAACAGACTTCAAAGAGGATACTCACCTTGTGATTTGAACTGTGTGCGCCTGAGTACATTTATGTACATGTGATCCACACAGTCTTGAAAGTGTGGCAAATTTGTACCAAAGGTGGCTTGGTGCTTAACACGAAAGCACCACCAAGTGTCTAAAGCTGTGCATTGATGTTTTGATTATAGCCAATGACTACGGATGAATGTGCAGACATTGGGCTTAATCACCAAATGCTGTTTTCTACAATTACAGGCTTTACCCAGTTCAAAACCTTACAGCACAGGCATCCCAGGCCATTGTACCCAATGGGCGAACCACCAAACTTGTTTCACCAGTGACGACCCAGACTTGATGGTTCAAACTTAGCTTGAGGTCTTACTTTTGCTGATGTTTACAAATTGCTGTTAGTTGTTCAGAGGGGGCAGCCAGAGAGAAATGGCTATGATGTTCTACTTCTCTCTGCCCTAGTTTCTCAGTGGCCTTGTGTGCGGGGCCTTGTGTGATGCTGGCCTACTCAGTGAATAGAGCTCTGGTGACAGGGGTGCTGTAGGGCCTCATTATTGATAACTTATAACTAATAATGGACAGCAGTGAGGAATGATTCCTCAGTGTCGGAACATTAGCACATATGTGAGCAGTCAGTCACACGTAGCTGTGAATTGGCTCCAGGTGGGTCTGATTCTTGGGTTCGTTTAGAGTGGGGGCAATGAAGCATAGGCCAAAAATAATTAGTGGTGTTAGAAATGGGATTTCTGGTTGGCTAGTGCTTGCGCCTAAGCCAGGCAGAAACCACTTCTCTAGTCAGAGCAAGGGAGTTACACACTGAAGAAAACCCCTTCTCACCCCCTTGGTAGCTTGGCACGAACAGTCAGGCTTATCCCAGAGGCAATGTGTATAGTATTTGTACCAGCCCTCACAGTAACACAGTGAAAACACCACAAAAGGACACCACACACCAGTATAGGAAAATAAAGTATCTTTATCTAAACTAAACAAGATGCATGGATCTTCGGAATGTGTCTGTTACGATCGCGGTTGACCGCGAACCACAATTCCCGGCATCCTCCGGGAAAGAACTACCGCTCCCGGCATAGTTTGCGGCGCATTGCGCTTCCGCGAGACTGCTGAAAAGGGGAATGGTGGCCGGGGAGCAGTGTCGGTGATTCCGGACCTGCAGTCGAGATCGACCCCTGAGTTCTGAGTGCTTGGTGCGGTAAGAGTGTTGTCACCGCTACGCTGAGAGGCTACTCAGCGGCGGTTTGGATCTTACCCGTCTCATGCTGTACTTTGTTCTTGAGGAAACATTGCTTAGTTCCTAATCTTGCTTTTGGTATTATTTCTTGGATTTGTCCCGGTTGGTATTTTCGGCCAACGGTGGTTTGCCTTCAGTATCTATCGAACAATTGGATAGTTACTCATTTGGTGTTTTCCTTTCTTGTTGTAAATACGACATTCCTGGAACCCAACTAAGAATTATTAGTTGGGGTTTTCATCAATGGATATTCCAGAGGAGCTTTGTGTGGAATAATAACACTGGTTGTGGAAAGAGCCTATCTATATATATATATATGTGTAACATGATATTTGGCCTTTTCTATTAACAGGGGATTAGGAGGTGTGGGTCACACTCTACCCCTGTGATGTTTAGTGGAGTCATATCTAGGTAGGTGCATAGTGTATGAGTGGGGGGGTTGTGTAGAGCACTGAAGTATATGTTCCTCTTGATTGCTTATGTTCCTGTATGTTCTGTCTCTTTATAGTTGCATCATATCCCACCCTACGTTGCCTCTACACACCCACAAGGCTTTGTCTTTTCTTTTACAGGTATGAACCCACATAGCAACCGGTATAGCAACTAACCAATCACAGTGTAGGAATTCAGTCTTATGCATGTTTTATGTTTTATATCTTTCAGATCTCCCTCCCTGCTGTCCCCAACCTTTCCTTCCTTTCTCTTTCTTATTTTCCCCTCACTTAATCCTGTCAACACTCTGTGCCATAAAGGCTATCCAGGTGTTGGCTAGATTTAGAGGTGGGCTTACCTTTCAACAAACCGATCCTGAGGACCATTCGTAACAGAATCACCGACCCACGAATTCTTGTCCTCCCGGTCGGGTTGTGCTGGTATGGCCACTTTAGAGGATGTGATAGAGGCACTGGGCGCATTACAGTTAGAGGTAGCTGCCTCTCGATTAGAGACTGCAGACCTGAGGGCGCGTGTTGACGGGGTCCAACGCAATCCCTTTGACGCAGGGGGTACGCCTCAACCTCAACCAGTTGTGGTAGAGATGCCAGTGTCAGTGCCATTGGCTTCACCAGAAAGGTTTAGTGGGGAGTCCGACAAGGTGCAGGTGTTCCTCACCCAGATAGCATTGCACTATTCCTGTAAACCCAGGTCTTTTCCCACAAATCAGGCGAAGGTGGCTTTTCTGATTTCCTATTTAGCAGGCAATGCCGCACAGTGGGCAGTCCCCTTGGTAAATCGTAATGATCCTTTGTTGCATGATTGGGAGGCCTTCAAAACGGAATTTTTGAGGGTGTTCGATAGAAGGGCAGATTCCTATACTGCCGACAGAGAATTATTAGAACTAAGGCAAGGAAAAAAGGATCTTGCAACATATTTGAATGCCTTCAGACGCTTGGTAACGGAAACTACATGGCCTGAAAACAAACAGGCATCTTTGTTTCATCAGGGTTTGAACGATGAACTCAAAGATATGATCGCACAAATAGACCCCCAGCCTACCACTTGTGAGGGTTTGATGAACTTGGCCCTACGTTTAGATCATAGACTGGGAGAGAGGAAAGGGGATAACCGAAGAAAACCTGTAGCAGAGACACATGCAGCTAAGGAAGCCAGTGCCGGTCCTTCCTCCGAGCCTATGGAAATAGGGGCTGCGAGAACAGCCTTGACACCAGCCGAAAGGGAATCAAGGCGTAAACAGGGCCTTTGTTTATATTGTGGCAAGAAGGGCCACTATGTAAGAGAATGCCCTGTGAAGCCTAAATCTAACCGATTCAGGGGTAACCGAGTGGCTGCTGCTGATGCAGAAAAGGCATCGGAAAACTAATAGACTCTAGGAAACAGGAAGGGGTTTCTTGGAGTCCTCAATATGTCCCTTCATTGAGTAAAAATGAATCGTATGTGACAAATCATCTATATGTGTCCATTGTACTGATGTTGGCTGGGAATGCGATAGAAACCTCAGCTATGGTGGATTCTGGGGCAACAGGCATGTTCATAGATTATCAAGAGGCGAAACGCCTAGGTATCGTTCTAGTGCAAAGAGAGAGGCCAGAAGAAGTGTATGCGGTGGATGGGAGGAAGCTGAGCATGGGTCCTATTGGTTATGACACTGAAGAACTCGAGGTGAGGATGGGGGACAAGCATGCGGAGATGCTTACTTTTGGTGTGATCAGGGCTCCTCAATATGGCATCATTTTTGGACTGCCTTGGTTGGAGAAACATAACCCCGAGATAGACTGGGACTCGAGAAAGGTGCATATGAGTTCTGAGTATTGTTTACATCACTGTTTCCAAGGAGCAATGAGACCTGCTCAGAGTCTGTTAGGGGGGGTCCTGTATCGCCACTGCAGCCGAAAAGTGTGTGCAACTCCCTTCTGCATACCATTCATTTGGCCAAGTGTTTAACGAGGAACAAGCTGAGGTGTTACCACCGCATAGGCAGTACGACTGTCAAATCGATCTGGTCCCGGGTGCATCTATTCCGTGTGGCAGGATTTATGCACTAACAGAACCTGAAAACATACATCTTAGGGAATATCTGGACAAGTTGTTGGCAGTGGGTTTTATACGCTCATCCAAATCCCCAGCCGCATCGCCTCTCTTCTTTATCCCTAAAGCGAATGGAGAGCTGCGCGCATGTGTGGACTTTCGCGCATTAAATGCAATTACCATCAAAAACAGGTACCCTTTGCCCTTGATCAGTGTGTTATTAGAACAAGTGAAAAAGGCCACTATCTTCACAAAACTTGATCTAAAGGGGGCGTATCATCTGGTCCGCATGCGTGGCGGGGATGAATGGAAAACGGCATTCAAAACCAGATATGGACTTTTTGAGTACAGAGTAATGCCCTTTGGGCTCTGTAACGCCCCTGCGGCCTTCCAGTACTTTTTAAACGATGTGTTCTGTGACATCTTGGACCGCTACGTGATCGTCTATATAGACGACATACTGGTGTATTCTGAATCGGAGGATCAGCATTACCAACATGTCACCAACGTGCTTACGATTTTGCAGGCTAATCATCTATACTGCAAGATCAGCAAGTGCGATTTTCATGTTCATGTGGTGGAATTTTTGGGAGTAATGCTGAGTCCGGAGGGTCAAGAAATGGCGGAAAGGAAGGTGGCAGCAGTACGGAACTGGCCTGTTCCAACTAGTGTGCGGGACGTTCAGTGCTTCATGGGATTCGCCAATTTCTATAGGCGTTTTATCAATCAGTTCTCCCGGTTGGTGGCGCCCATCACTCATCTGCTGAAGAAGGGACAAGGGTTTGTGTGGACAGAAGAGGCGCAGTCTGCTTTTTCATCCCTTAAGGAGGCATTTGTAACGGCCCCTGTGTTGTCACATCCAGACCCCGGCAAGCCGTACATAGTGGAGGCGGACGCCTCGGAGGTGGCGATTGGGGCGGTCTTATCTCAACGCCATTCTGTTACGGGTCAGTTACACCCAGTGGCGTATATGTCTCGTAAGTTGAATCCAGCAGAAAGAAACTATCACATAGCTGAAAAGGAGTTGTTGGCCATTCGTGACTCTTTTCAGGAATGGCATCACTTTCTGATGGGTGCTCGTCATGTGGTCACTGTTTTTTCCGATCATCGGAATCTGCAGTTCATGTCTGCTGCGCGTCATCTGTCTCCTAGACAGCTTAGGTGGATGATGTTTTTCTCCGGATTCAATTTCATCATCACATTCCGCCCGGGAGCAGACAACAGGAAGGCTGACGCTCTCACTCGTCAGTCGACATACAATCCGAATGAGGAAAAACCTGAGGCTAGCATAGTGGCTCCGGAAAAAGTGGTGTGTGTGTTACAGCCGGATACCTTTTTGAGGGATGTTCGGTTGGTAGTGAACTCCTTTATCTGGAAGAGGTGGTTGGGTTGCCATAAGGAATGGAGACTGCATGGGGGCCTGCCCATGTTTCGTAACCTGTTGCTGGTGCCTACGCGTGCTCTGAGACGGCAGGTATACGTCTGGTGCCATGAATCACCTAGTGCAGGACATCTTGGTGTGGCCAAAACACTGGAGCGTGTTTTGAGACAGTTCTGGTGGCCCTCTGTAAGACCTGATGTGGGGGGCTGGGTGGCCGCCTGTGCTCAATGCGCTAGAATGAAATCGGACCATGGCCGTCCGCAGGGGTTGCTGCAGCCCCTACCTACTCCATCGATCCCTTGGGATCGGATATCGGTGGACTTCATCGTCGGCCTTACAGCAGACAGAGGTTGTACGGCCATTATGGTGGTGGTCGATTACCTGTCCAAGATGGGGCATTTCGTGGCCTGTAAACAAGTACCGTCGGCGGGTCAGCTGGCAGTGCTGTTGATGGTAAATGTGGTGAGGTTGCATGGATTGCCAAGTCTCATTGTATCCGACAGAGGGGCGCAGTTCACAGCTCAGTTCTGGAAGACATGGTGTTCCTCGTTGCATATAGAGTCCGCCCTTTCCACCAGTTTCCACCCGCAAACTGATGGCCAGACTGAGCGGTTGAACCAGACCCTTAAGCAATACCTAAGATGCTATGTGGACCTTGACAAAGAGAATTGGGTGGATTACTTGTGGCTGGCGGAGGTGGCTTACAATAATGCCACGCACGGCTCCACCAAACACACTCCGTTCTACTGTATGTACGGCAGACACCCTCGATTCCTCCCCTTTCTGCAACCTACTACTGGCTCTTTGCTTCCTGGAGTGGCTCAACGGGTGGCACATATTAAGAAGACGATGGTCAAGGTACAGGAACATCTGCGAGCTGTGAAAAGCAGGTATAAGGTTGCGGCGGAAAAACGCCGGAGGCAAGGACCTCTATACTGTGCTGGGGATGAGGTATGGTTGTCTACCAGGAATTTGCGTTTCAAGAAACACAGTGTGTTCAACCCTAGATACATTGGACCTTATAGGGTGCTGAAACGGGTGAATCCGGTGGCTGTGAAGCTAAAACTCCCTTCTCATCTCCGCGTCCATCCGGTGTTCCACGTTTCGTTGCTGAAGCCGTCAAGGTCAAAAGGCAGGTCTCGTCCTCCACCGGTCTTGGTGCAGGGTGAGGAGGAGTATGTGGTTCGACGTATTCTGGACTCCCGTTTCAGGAGGAGTAAGTTATGGTATCTGGTGTCCTGGAAGGGGTACAGGCCGGAAGAGAACTCTTGGGAACCTGCTCTGGGGGTCCATGCCCCGCGGTTGGTGTCAGCATTTCATAAGAGATGCCCCTCGAAGCCGGGCCCCTGTTCGAGCGGTTGAGAGAGGGATGTACTGTCACGATCGCGGTTGACCGCGAACCACAATTCCCGGCATCCTCCGGGAAAGAACTACCGCTCCCGGCATCCTTTGTGGCGCATTGCGCTTCCGCGAGACTGCTGAAAAGGGGAATGGTGGCCGGGGAGCGGTGTCGGTGATTCCGGACCTGAAGTCGAGATCGACCCCTGAGTTCTGAGTGCTTGGTGCGGTAAGAGTGTTGTCACCGCTACGCTGAGAGGCTACTCAGCGGCGGTTTGGATCTTACCCGTCTTATGCTGTACTTTGTTCTTGAGGAAACATTGCTTAGTTCCTAATCTTGCTTTTGGTATTATTTCTTGGATTTGTCCCGGTTGGTATTTTCGGCCAACGGTGGTTTGCCTTCAGTATCTATCGAACAATTGGATAGTTACTCATTTGGTGTTTTCCTTTCTTGTTGTAAATACGACATTCCTGGAACCCAACTAAGAATTATTAGTTGGGGTTTTCATCAATGGATATTCCAGAGGAGCTTTGTGTGGAATAATAACACTGGTTGTGGAAAGAGCCTATCTATATATATATATGTGTAACATGATATTTGGCCTTTTCTATTAACAGGGGATTAGGAGGTGTGGGTCACACTCTACCCCTGTGATGTTTAGTGGAGTCATATCTAGGTAGGTGCATAGTGTATGAGTGGGGGGGTTGTGTAGAGCACTGAAGTATATGTTCCTCTTGATTGCTTATGTTCCTGTATGTTCTGTCTCTTTATAGTTGCATCATATCCCACCCTACGTTGCCTCTACACACCCACAAGGCTTTGTCTTTTCTTTTACAGGTATGAACCCACATAGCAACCGGTATAGCAACTAACCAATCACAGTGTAGGAATTCAGTCTTATGCATGTTTTATGTTTATATCTTTCAGATCTCCCTCCCCGCTGTCCCCAACCTTTCCTTCCTTTCTCTTTCTTATTTTCCCCTCACTTAATCCTGTCAACACTCTGTGCCATAAAGGCTATCCAGGTGTTGGCTAGATTTAGAGGTGGGCTTACCTTTCAACAAACCGATCCTGAGGGCCATTCTTAACAGTGTCAACCATCGATGCAGCGGTGTTGCGCGGCACTGTGTCGGTCCTATTGAGCCGCAATCCCTCGATGCGTCAATTCTTGCCACGACAACAGGAGCTGCAGCGGCTTTCGCAGCAGCCCGGCAATGCAAGGAAATTCTTCTTGCGCCATGAAGATGTATCTGGAAAACAGCAGCAAGAAGAGCAATGCGTCGAATTCTGCTGTCCTTTAACTTTCTTCTCTCTTCCAGCACCCAAACAGCAGCAACAACCTCCAGAGGCCCAAAACTAGCACAGACACCTCAAGGCAGATCAGAACTCACAATAGCAGAGTTCAGTGGGGCTGGGGGTGAAGTCTTTGTGTCTCTGAGACTTCTGAACAGAAGGCCAGCTCACTTCAGGCCCTTGGAGATCTCCTTCAAGCAGGGGAGACAGCACACAGCAAAGTCCTTCTGCTTTCCTTGGCAGAAACAGCAACTGGAGGCCAACCCCAGACACACAGCAAGGGCAGTGCTTCTCCGCAGTCTCTCCAGCTCTTCTCCTTGGCAAATGTTCTTCTTGAATTCCAGGAATGATCTAAAGTTCAGGGGTTTAAGGTCTGATACTTATACCCCAACAAGTCTTTGTTCTCTTTGTGCAAGGGGCTCTGAGCCCAGTTTAACCCAGTTCTGGGGGCACTCTGCCAGTGCATACAACATCCTTTGTTAGTGTGAGCCTTGGCTCCAGACACACAGCAGGGGGCGGAGCCAGCATTGTGGAGACCAGAAACAGCCAAATTCAGGGACTGGTGCTACTCCTCCCACCACTCCAAATGCATATCAGGCCTATTCAGCCTAGTGCTAACTCATCTAGACTCCTGGAGCCACTGCAACTCGCCAGCCCCTGTCACTCCAAAGCCAGACAGTCAATCCACAAACAGGAACACACAGGAAGGTTGAACAAGAAAATAGCCACTTTCTAAATGTGGTATTATCAAACGCACAATTTAAAAACCATCTTTAATAAAAGTTGTGTTATTAAATTCCGAATTCAGGGGTACTAAACTCCATTTTTCAATCTTATCCCTATGGGAAGATATGCTTGTAAAATGTTACAAAGCATTCCCCATTCTGTCCTAGGGGCAAGATAGTCTTTCAATAGTGAAATACTAAATTGGCAGTATTTCACTATTAGGACATGTTACACACACCAGTACATGTCCTACCTTTCACATACACCGCACCCTGTCCAAGGGGGTACCGTGGGCCTTCCACAGGGTAAGGCCTGGCAAGTGGGTGCACTTGCCAAGGGGACATGGCAGTTAAACTGCGCGCAGGCACTGCAGTGGCAGGCCTGAGACTTATTTTAGGGCTTCTCATGTAGGTGGCACAATCAGTGCTGGAAGCCCACTAGTAGCATTTTTAGGTCTCGCCTATCTCATTCCGCAAGGAATGGATAGGGGAGAATTATAGTGGGCAAAATAAGTTCTCAAACCATCGGGCGGATTTCAAACAGTTCACGTGAACACAAGCACGCGCTTTTCCCTCGCTCCCGAGCCGTCTGCCTCCGAGAGCTTCACTTCAAAGGGCTCCGCTCCCCGCCCCCCGCCTGCACATCGCACTCACTTTCACGGCCGCCAGGCCGTGTCTCGCATTTCTCCTCCCCCCCTCTCAGTGTACTTTTATTTTTTAACTTGTTTCTTTGAGGTATGCTTCGGGCTTGTTTCTTTGAGGTATGCTTCGGGCTTGAGTGTTGGCGCCCATTTCACAGAGCGGCACGTAATCCCCCAGTGCCACCCTCGATGCCACTCCCACAACACTGCTTGTTGCTCTTCAATGCTCGATCCAGACTCATTTGTGCGGTTACTTTAAAAGGCAGAATGGGAGCGTCGAGCTGCGTTAACCTGTGCCTCTCTGCGCTGCTTTCTCTGTAAATCTGTTGAAACACTGAGAGGTGGAATGCGTACATTTCTCTTCCATGTGGCAACACGATTATGTGATCAAACTAGTTTTAAGTGCATGGGCGCTGAGCTTTGTTTCAGCCCGGCACCCGCCTTCAAGTTAGGAAAAACTATTCCGAGCGGGGGCTCCAGGTCACGGACCTTATTCAGTGTGAATTCTTTAGCTGCACTTTATTTTCAGCTTAATATGACATTTTGGTCCGTATTTGCGGCTTAACTACCTACATGTTTTTTAATCACATTGACCTTTAACATTTCTCCCCGTTTTGTGCTCTCCCTCTTAACACCAAAATCTACACTCCTCCCACCCCCACTTCCGGGTTAAGTAGAGTGCCCTTCGTCATCGGTCGCCCGGGCTCAGACTCTCCCGGATCACCTCTATAGCCGCAGGGGCCACGGTGATCAGCCCACCTCTCTTCCTCCCCTGCAGCAGCTGATCTACCACTGCAGTTGACACCGCTCTGCAGGTAAAGCCCTTTAATGCCTTTGTGCATTTAGAGGTGACTCATTGGTTATGCAGCATTTTCCATAGTTGAGAAAACCAGCCTGAATGCTGTCCTTTTGACCACCAAAAACCCACCCAATCACAACGATTTAAGCAAGCTGTTAAAAACGTTATTTTGGTCCGTATGTGCCGCTTAACTACCTACATGTTTTTTAATCACATTGACCTTTAACATTTCTCCCCGTTTGGTGCCCTCCCTCTTGACACCAAAATCTACACTCCTCCCACCCCTACTTCCGGGTTAAGTAGAGTGCCCTTCGTCATCGGCCGCCCGGGCTCAGCCTCTCCCGGATCACCTCTATAGCCGCAGGGGCCACGGTGATCAGCCCACCTCTCCTCCTCCCCTGCAGCAGCTGATCTACCACTGCAGTTGACACCGCTCTGCAGGTGAAGCCCTTTAATGCCTTTGTGCATTTAGAGGTGACTCATTGGTTATGCAGCATTTTCCATAGTTGAGAAAACCAGCATGAATGATGTCCTTTTGACCACCAAAAACCCACCCAATCACAACAATTTAAGCAAGCTGTTAAAAACGTTGTTTGCGCTTTGAAGGTGCTCTCCAGCATGTTCAAGAACTATGGAATTCATAAAGATTATAATCTTTTCCTTTGCAATTCTGTGCAGCAAATCGGAACATAAAAGTCCTCTACCCCATTTTGGGAGCCAGCTGAAAACCATTAAAAGTGCCGGAGCTTCCGTAACTTGGCAGTCTGCTACGCCTTCCGCGGTTGTTTGCTGTACGCTGTTCTACTGGGATGTCCTAAACCTGTTTATTAACACCAGAAGGATCACTTCTGACATTTGATTGGTTTTTGCACTTCAATTTACTCATTCAGTACGGCTGTTGGATAGATTTTTTCTTTGCTTAGAGCACCATCTCATGCCTTGCTGTGCCATCCATCCATCCATCCATTCCCCCGACCCCATCCATACCACCTCGCCCCACACTCCATCCCTCCCTCGCCCCACACTCCATCCCACCCCCTCCCCACACTCCATCCCTCCCCTGCCCCACACTCCATCCCTCCCCCGCCCCACACTCCATCCCTCCCCCGCCCCACACTCCATCCCTCCCCCGCCCCACACTCCATCCCTCCCCCGCCCCACACTCCATCCATCCCCCCACTCCATCCATCCATCCCCACCTCCATCCATGCCCCCCACTCCTTCCATGCCCCCACTCCATCCATCCATCCCCCACTCTATCCATCCATCCATCCCCCACTCCATCCTCCATCCCCCCACTCCATCCATTCATCCCCCCACTCCATCCATCCATCCCCCCACTCCATCCATCCACACCCCCACTCCATCCATCCATCCCCCCACTCCATCCATCCATCCATCCCCCCACTCCATCCATCCATCCCCCCATTCCATCCATCCATCCCCCCACTCCATCCATCCACCCCCCACTCCATCCATCCATCCATCCATCCATCCCCCCACTCCATCCATCCATCCCACTCCATCCATCCATCCATCCACCCATCCCACTCCATCCATCCATCCCACTCCATCCATCCATCCCACTCCATCCATCCATCCCCCTCACTCCATCCATCCATCCCCCCACTCCATCCATCCCCCCACTCCATCCATCCATCCCCCCACTCCATCCATCCATCCCCCCACTCCATCCATCCATCCCGCACTCCATCCATCCATCCCCGCACTCCATCCATCCATTCCCCCGACTCCATCCATCCCTCCCCGCCCCACACTCCATCCCTCCCCTGCCCCACACTCCTTCCCTCCCCCGCCCCACACTCCAACCCTCCCCCGCCCCACACTCCAACCCTCCCCCGCCCCACACTCCATCCCTCCCCGCCCCCCACTCCATCCCTCCCCCACCCCACACTCCATCCCTTGCCCACACTCTATCCCTCCCCCGCCCCACACTCCATCCCTCCCCCGCCCCGCAGTCCATCCCTCGCCCACACTCCATCCCTCGCTCACACTTCATCCCTCGCCCTCTTGCCCTGCCTCTATCTCTCACCCTGCCTCTATCTCTCGCCCTCCCTCTATCTATCTTTCGCCCTCCCTCTATCTATCTATCACCCTCACTATCCATCGCATCACCACAGCATCACTCAGGGGCACCACAACATCAGCGCTACCACAGCATCACTGAACGCCACAGCATCACTCGTCGACGCCACAACATCATTCAGGGCCACCACAGCATCAATCTGTGCAACCATACAACAACAACTGATTCAAATATGTTCTCTCAATGTTTCAAACTTTATTACAAACTAGCAGCCCGTCTCGACGTTGTCCATGTTATGTGTGTAATGTTTGTAATAGTAAATGTTAATTTCTTGCAAGACTAGCAGCCCGTCCCGTCCCGACGTTGTCCGGGTATGAATTGCTGCCGGCCAGTAGTATATTGTTTTTAGGCTGTCCTGTTTTCAGTTTCTATTTTTGGTAAATTCTGGTGGGGTTTTTTCAGTGTTTTCAATATTTTAAAAAACAGTTGTTATCAGTGGTTACACATTTTCACGCCACTAAAAACAACAGAAAAAGTGTTTTTCCGGTGTTTATGGAACGTTTTGCTTTTATCATTGCTTGCTTTCTGCACTGAAAGAACATGTTATATAGACAGTGTACGTATAGTGTATATGAGGTCCAAAGAGAATTTTGCAAATTAATCTTATTGTAGTACACCATACAATACTTCTTCAGTGAGTCTTTGATCATGTGCGCTCGCGCATTCCTTCCCATGTAAACTTCTGTGAAAAAGCCCTCTCAGCATTCATAGCACCTTGGGCTGAGAACCGTCAGCTAAAGGCACAGTTGGGATGACTCTTTCTTCGATGCCACATAAAGCACGAAATGATAAATATTTGCGTTTTAGTTCCTGGGCATAAGAAAACAGTGTACCAGAATGGACTAAAAAGTCAATAGCATCCCTCATTAACTCTGAAGATTGTAAAGATGCTTTCAGCATACCATCTAACAAGTGGCAAGGATCTCCTACAGGGAATCACTTCAGCTCGGGTATCATTTTTGACAGGTCATCACACAAATTTTTTATATACGTGGCTGAAACACTACAAATACAAACAATATCACTCCAATCTTTGTTGAACTTGGAAAGAACCTTTTTTGCAGAGCATAACAAGTGACACTGCGTTCCATGTTTTCCAAAAGTCTGGTTTCATGTTTTCACCACTATCCGTGATGCTTGGTGATATATATATACTTGTCACTATACCTTGCATTTAATGTTTAAAGCCTAAGGTGTTGGCAATTAACCTACTATCAATACTGACCTACTAGAAACGATGGTCTGATGTATTAAGGGTGTTTACCCATTCTCTGTGGGCAAATGTGATGACACATATTAGGAAAGATTTTTATGAAACTAGCCATTTTACCTATCAGTGAAAGAATATAATGCAGCCAAAATATCGAATAGGAGTTTGATATGTCCTGATTCTCTACAGTTTATAAAATAATTAAACTAAACCTAAAACGTGAATCTAAACCCTGCATCTTTAGACCAAAGGCCATAAAACTGAAAAAAGTAAAAGGAAGAAGAAACACTATTTCAGTGGCATCCCTAAAGAACAAAACTCAAGCAGAATAATGTTAGCCAGTCTTTCTTACTGCTAGCTTGTATAACAAAGTTACATTTTATTGACCCCTTCAGTAGGAACAAAATGACTCTTTCACTTTCTTTTTCCTTTCTTTGAATAGCATTTAGTTTTGAGCAGGTGTTTTTTCAGTGTTTATATGTTTTCACCGGTGAGGGCTATTTTTCTTTCAGTGGGGTTTTATCAGTTATTATAGGTTTAAACCTAAAACCCCACAACCTAATTGTTTTGTAGGATTTCGTTTTGATATCATTTCTTATCTGTGACAGGCCTGTGAAACGCTGCGATTCACAGTGCACTGCTGATGCACTTAAGAGTGCATGTTCAGTAGTGTGTGAACTCGAGTTTCCCTACTTTATTTTTCCTTGTTATTTTTATGTCTTTTCATTCCCTTTTACGATTTCTCTTCAGCCCCCTCGTGCTCCACTTTTATTCCTCTTTCCTTCTTTCTGCCTTGCTGTCCCCTCCCTTCTTCTCCCACTAACACCTCATATTTCTCTATTTTCTCTCCTCCTCTCAACATTCTGCCTTCCACTCACTTCTGTTGTTCTCTGTCTCTCTTACTAACGTCCCTTTACACCCATTTACATGCTCCCCTCTCTCCTTCGTTCGCCGTGTCATTGCATTTTCTTCTTTATCCCTTCGTCTCATTCTATCTATCGCCATCACTCTATCGCCCTCATTCTATCTATCTATCAATCTATCGCCCTCACTCTATCTATCGCCCTCCCTCACTCTATCTATCGCCCTCCCTCACTCTATCGCCCTCTATCTATCGCCCTCCCTCTATCTGTCTATCGCCCTCTATCTAGCGCCCTCCCTCTATCTATCGCCCTCCCTCTATCTATCGCCCTCCCTTATCTGTCTATCTATCGCACTCACTCTGTCTATCTATCACACTCACTCTATCTATCGCCCTCCCTCTGTCTATCTATCGCCCTCCCTCTATCTATCTATCTATCGCACTCACTCTATCTGTCTATCTATCGCACTCACTCTATCTATCGCCCTCACTCTATCACCCTCACTCTATCTATCGCCCTCACTCTATCTATCGCCCTCACTCTATCTATCGCCCTCACTCTATCTATCGCCCTCATTCTATTTATCTCCCTCACTCTATCTATCGCCCTCCCTCTATCTATCTATCGCCCTCCCTCTATCTATCTATCGTCCTCCCTCTATCTATCTATCGCCCTCCTTCTATCTATCGCCCTCTATCTATCGCCCTCTATCTATCGCCCTCCCACTATCTAGCTATCTCCCTCCCTCTATCTATCTATCGCCCTCCCTCCCTCTATCTATCTATCTATCTATCTATCTATCTATCTATCTATCTATCTATCTATCTATCTATCTATCTATCTATCTATCTATCTATCGCCCTTACTCTATCTATCTATCGCCCTTACTCTATCTATCTATCGCACTCACTCTATCTATCTATCGCATCACCACAGCATCACTCAGCACCACCACAGCATCACTCAGCACCACCACAGCATCACTCAGGGGCACCACAGCATCACTCAGGGGCACTACAACATCACTCAGGGGCACCACAGCATCTCTATGCTGACACAAGTCTAACCTCCTGCTGCTGGGAGTCCTTCCAGTCACGGAGGTTTGGACAATAGGTTTCCTGCTTGGGGAGGTTGCCAGCACCACCCCAGGCAGGAGTTTGTGTATTGGACAGGGAGGGCTGAATAGATTGAGACACTGCCTGAGGCACACTAGGTGCTTCATGCATACCCCATTTCAAATGGTTGCTGGGGCACCACAGCCCCAGCTCTAGCGCAAAACTGGACAAAGGAGAGGGAGTGTAACCACCTCCTTCCTGGTCCCACCCATAGGAGGGACCTAGAAACTAATCCAGCCCCTTTTAGTTGTATAAAGGTAGGCGCTGTGTCCTTAGACTTTAGATTAATCCTGAACTGAAACTTGAAACAAAACTCTGGACCTTCGACATTCTGCTGAAGCTGAAGACTGAAGAATCTCCCTTGTGGCCAAGGAGTGACCACCCTGGCCAACCAGGCACCATCCAGCAAATCAACGGCTTGCTTTGTCGACGTTCCCGCCGGAACCTGAGCACAGAGCCTGACAAGACCCAGACTTCCAGACCTCTCTGAGACCTCTCTTCACGTCTGCAGCATAGCTGAGATCCATTGAGGCGACGAGACACGTGGGACCGGACATCTTGAAAGCCTGCAACTTGCTAACTGTGCAGCTCCTGAGGCTGTGCACTGGGGATTGAGAAACCCCGAAACCGAGCTCCACCTGCACCGAAGACCAGCCCTCCACACTCCACGAGTTCTGCTGGGGCCCTTCTGCTAGTGTTCTGCTCGACGCGTTGTCTAGTTGCTGGCCCGTTGGCTAGTAGCCTCTGTGACAACAATCCTTTTTATTCACCTCGCTGGTCTGGTTGCTCCAGACTGGCCCTTGCTTCCCTGCAAAGGTGAAGCACCTCAGACCTTGCTGGTCTGCACCAGAAGCCTTTGTTGTATCCTGCGTGGGTTGCCTTTGCCAAAGCTTGTTGACTCCAATCCGGCAGTTGACCCCTCCATCTGCGAGAACCTTCGTGGGACAGCTCCTCTTCAGCACCTGGTCATCGTCGACGCCTCCAGGTCCGCGTGGCTGCAAAGACAAGCTTCAAGACAGCACCTGATTGCTCCTCGACATCGTCGGTTACATCCGGTCACTGGCTAGTGACATAGGTCTTCTTCATCTTCGACCCACCCAGACATCTTCCTCCTGGTCGCCTGCAGCATCTTTCTTCAAGGCTCCATAGGATTTAACGACAAAACCTGACACATCTTCACACCTATGCACCCGCTGTCCGTGGGTGAGGTAACACGAGTACTTCGGTGCTCCCAAGGGTATTGACTATCCAAGTGTCTAGGTTTTTAGTTGTTTCCTCCTAGCTAGACCGGAAGTGTCCTAAATCCTTCTAAATCTAACTTTGAGATTCCCATTGACTTTGTATTGACTCCTGTGTGTGTGTAAAGACACTGCACGCTCCGCCTGTGGGCCTCCTACTTCTAAACTAAGGTTCAGATAGTGTAGCCCCAGTGATTCCCTAGGCCCTAGGCCTTTCCTTTTCTCATGACGTGGTACTTATACCACTTTCTTAATATATGGTTTGCTTCGCCCCTAGGGCCTAACCGTAAATTGTGCAACTTAACGTATTTCTTCTAAGTAACATGTTATGTGCTTTTGCCTCTGATCTCATAAAGAGTTTAAAGGAGTGTGTTAGTAAATAAATACTTATATATTTTATATATATCCTGTGTGGTGTCAACTCATTTGATATTCAAGGGGTTACATATGGTAAAACAGCTCGCTTTACACGCCCTCAAGAGTCTTTTAGCCTAAGACTGTTCTGTCCACGCTACCACTAGGATAGCTGGTCTATAAGGTTGAGTTACAACCATCACCATAAGGGTTGTTTGGACTGGTGCAAGGTGATCACTAGAATAGTGAACACCATATACCAGGCCAACTTCTCAC
The DNA here is from genome assembly GCF_964263255.1 of Lissotriton vulgaris. NCBI lineage: Eukaryota > Metazoa > Chordata > Amphibia > Caudata > Salamandridae > Lissotriton > Lissotriton vulgaris. Next base: position 370,688 of record NW_028252109.1, read on the forward strand.
ATTGGTGTGCAGCGGTTGGGATTAGAGCTTGCTGTTGTTTTACCACTTGTAATCTTGAGATATCATTTGAAAGATCACATAGGTACCTATAGGTACATATAAAAACAAGTCTTAGTATCCTTAAGTATTTTCTGGCAAGGGCCAGAGCAGACTCACCTTTCCCTGCCGCCAGCACTCCTTCTGGGCCCCTGACGCTGCCTGTTTCCCCCGCAGCCACTGCTTGTGACTCCGGGCGGCTTTGAGGGGAGAAACTACAGCTCCCAGCAGGCTTAGCGGTCAGTGAGACCCACCCCAGCAGCAGCGTAACCGGAGGCGCTCAAAAGAACGGAGGCTCCCTCGGAGGAGCGGGGACAGTATTTTCTGGCAAGGGCCAGAGCGGACTCACCTTTCCCTGCCGCCAGCACTCCTTCTGGGCCCCTGACGCTGCCTTTTTTTCCCCGCAGCCGCTGCTTGTGACTCTGCACAGCTTTGACCGGAGGCGCTCAAAAGAATGGAGGCTCCCTCGGAGGAGCGGGGACAGTATTTTCTGGCAAGGGCCAGAGCGGACTCACCTTTCCCTGCCGCCAGCACTCCTTCTGGGCCCCTGACGCTGCCTGTTTTCCCCGCAGCCGCTGCTTGTGACTCCGCACGGCTTTGAGGGGAGAAACTACAGCTCCCAGCAGGCTTAGCAGTCAGTGACGCCCACCTCAGCTGCAGCGCGACCGGAGGCGCTCAAAAGAACGGAGGCTCCCTCGGAGGAGCGGGGACAGTATTTTCTGGCATGGGCCAGAGCGGACTCACCTTTCCCTGCCGCCAGCACTCCTTCTGGGCCCCTGACGCTGCCTGTTTTTCCCTCAGCCGCTGCTTGTGACTCCGCACGGCTTTGAGGGGAGAAACTACAGCTCCCAGCAGGCTTAGCGGTCAGTGACGCCCACCCCAGCTGCAGCGCGACCGGAGACGCTCAAAAGAACGGAGGCTTCCTCAGCGTCGCGGACGAGCGCGTGGGCGGTGCCGGGATAGGCCCGGGCAAAGGGCGGGCCCTCTGTGGCCGGAAGAGGCTGGGCTGGGCCACGGACTTTGACCCTGCATTATAGGACCTATATACCCAAGTGAGACTTTTAACTCTTATCAGGATAAAGTGCTTCTGAAGTTTGTTTAGTTTACCCATCTGGCACCTAAGTACAAAAGTAAGTTTGGACGATGTCTAAATCCAAAACTGATAAAATTGCATCTGGGTTGGGCACCATGGACAATTACTTGGTAAAAATGTTGAAACAAATTAATAACGATCGTAGGGCCTCGCTAGGCCGAGGGACCAATCCTGTTTTACATGAAGTTATGCCTATCCCACTGGTGGATTCAGCTGTGGTTGATATTCTTGATGTGAGTGATAGGGCAGTCATAACGGCTGAAGCGCAGGTGCATGCCGAGTTGAATATACCTGTTATACCTATTGAGGCAATAGAGCAGCCACCACCTGCCCCCAGACCAGTGAGAACTTGTAGAAAGTTACAAATCAAACGCTGGGGGAAGTACAGTAAAAAAAGAGTAGAAACAGTCCAATTAGCTCCTAATGGCTCTACTATTGGAACTGATTTACTTGAAGATAAAAATGTAGCTGGTACAAACATAAACTCGGAGCAATTTGCCCTATTGATTCGCACTATAGAAGCTAAGATAGAGGCAAAGATAGAAGAGCTGTTGAAACCCTTGACATCTAAATTGGATACTGTGGCCCTAGAAGTTAATAGATTAGGTGGACTGATAGCAACACACTTGGCCTCAGCCTCGGCCGAAAGATCTAAGGCTGTGGACAAGGGCTCTGCTGGAGAGGGGCAGGAAACTGTTAGAGTGAACTCACAGCAAACTAGTCAGCAAACAACTATAATCAAAACTGCCTCACCTGATCTGACACCACCAATCGGCCAGAATAAACAGGCTACAGTAGATCCAGAGGGTAACACAGATACTAAACAAGTAAAGAAATGTCGCTACATTAATCTTCCTCCTGACTGTGCACCTTATGTGGCTGTACTAACAAATGTCCCGCCCATTGATTGTCACTCTGCTCAACCCTATGAGGAATCCCATGATTCACTAAAAAATAAAACTATATCATGGTTAAATAATAGATGCGGCTTTCCAATCACATACTCTGATCAAATATTGTCAACGAGAAGGGTGAACTGGATTGGTCCATCCAGAAAGACAGTTAGTGGGGATTGTATTATTGTTAACTTCAAGCATCCCCAACACGTTGCGACAGTCTTATTAAGAGCGGCCTCCCTAGTTCACAATTTGAACAGTGTATGTGTACGCCCACTCGGTTATTTCTACACTCATTTAATTAAAGCCCCTCCCAATCCTAGGAAAATTAGACCATTTTTTCCTATTCAGCCTCCGGTCCCTGAAGTAGCATATCTGTATAATGTTGATAACCATTGTATGAATGGGTTCAATGTTGTAACGCAGAATAGATTTTATTTACTCTCAGGTCTGGAGGCGTGCGATTGACGTGAAGAATCCGAGAGACAGGGAAAGGAGAGATTGGCTGAAGTGGGATGTACGGAAATCACACGGGTAAAAATGAGTCAAAATAATGTAATCTCATGGAACATTGCGGGACTAGGTGCTAAGATGGCGGACTGCAATTGGACTAGGTATATTAAGCAGTACCAGATTATTTGTTTGCAGGAGACTTGGTCAGTTGAATGTGACCATTTTCTTGAAGGGTATAAGGCATTTTATGTCCCTGCAATAGCAACCATCAGGGGAAGACCAAAGGGGGGAATGGTCACGTTTATCTCTGTTGCACTATCTTGTAAAGTACGTAGAGTCTTAACAAGCAATTGTGGAATCATTGGTTTAATTTTAACAGGAGAAAACTATACGGCCGGTTTGGTCAATTTTTATAACGCTGTCAATCCATGCTCAGTTTCGAGTCAAATATCAGCACTGAATGTCCTTATCAGTATCTCAATGTGTGGTTCTGAAAATCTGGACCCTGTTGTTTTCCCGATATCGAGGTCCAATACCCGTGTCACAAAATATCAACGTACCATGACGAATTTGGTGTCGACGAACCGATAATGCTTAGGACATCATTCCTATGCATTTGCATCATAATTGAAGATTGCTAACACCCCTAAATCGTAGTTTCCATCCCGACCCTTTTGACTCCATTTTGTAAACGACATCCATCTTACGTCTTGCCCTCATGATAAGTCAATTAAAGGTCGAGCTTGATCTAAAAGGACATGTCCACCTTCCCTGACTTCCCCCTGACCTGTCCCAACTGACTCCATTGCCTTTAGCCAAACCTGTTTGGGCAGCTCCTCGCCCAGTGGCCCAAAACGATAACATCAATGCATAACATTCCACAACCTATTCACTACATACAGACCATGCTTTCTACAAACATGCACCTGTCCACGTTCCCTGTTTTATGGCCAGTTTTATGACTAGGAGGTGCCTTTCTTTATTGGTGTTTCATCGATATCTGATGGGAGGTCCGGGCCTAACCGGGTAATCTATCACGAACTGGACATCTAAAATGTGGGCTTGCTTACATGACTTCGCTCTTTGTATTATTGTAGAAATATGTGTATAGCCATATCATAAACTCAGGAATTCTTGCTTGCAGCTATTATTTTTGTATATAAGGAGACGGCTGGTTCTGTAAAAACGAACAGTCTCCTGAGAACACACGATCCGCGTTTGTCGTGCTTCTAGGACGCATGTTACTTGGTAGCTGCCAATAAAACTCGATCTCTGACTGTGACTAGAAGACTCCGTGTTTCTGTGGTCCGGAACAAGGGAGAACTCGGAGGTCTTCGGGTGTTATCCCCTGGCACCAACGGGTTCCTAAAAACCCGTTACCTCAGTTGGCGCCCAACTCGGGGCGGTCTCAAGCGGCAACGGTCCAAGCCAGATGTTTGTGAGGAGCTTCGTGTGAAAATTCTGGAGGACGGCCAGCCACTTCAGCGACCCCTGTATGTCGACGTGGTTCCGAAGGTCTTTGCTGCGAGGTTCCCCGCATCCCGACGGCTACGAAGGACTGCTGCCCTGACTATCGCCTTGTTTTGGACCCAGTGATCATTGGTAGAGCGAAACGATAGACGAGTCTTCTAGCGACGTCACAGATCTTCAAATACTTCAGTTAAGTATGAGTGGAGCGTCTCCCAGTCCTTAGTTTGTCCTTAGTTTTTGGTATCCTTGAGATACGCTTTGATTTGGTACTTGCAAGCCCCAAAGCCGAAGGACTCGTGTTTTCACGAGAAAATATCGTATCAGATAATCCTTTGAAGTTTGAAGCTAGACTAGTGAGCGAAGATGCCTGGTTTTAGCAGACTTGGAAACTTGTTTTGTCTTGGTTGTAGTAAGGACTCCCGATTAGAGGATTCTTGTCCGGTTCCTCCAATTGGAACTCCAACGTATGAGCTCTATGTGAAGCATGGCGTAGGTCCTATCACATATAATGAAGTATGGATAAAATACACCCGCAAGGATGGTGTTTTAAAATGGCCCCAATATGGTAGTTTTGACTCAGAAATTTTAGATAATTTAGAGGTCAAATTGTTCAAGAAGAAAGCCCGGCCGGCGATGTTTGACTCTTTCCGTTTATGGCGTAAAGAGGCCAAACAAAAGGAAATTAAATTAGAAAAGAAAAATAAGAGAGAAAGAGGTATTTCGGTAATGCAAGCCGCAATAAAATTTAAAAACAACGAAGAAGATCAAATGAGTGAGCAGTTGCACAGGCAACGTAAAATGGCAATAGATAAATGCTATCCTGTTTTACCATCTCTTCAGCAAGAGACAGTAAAGGTGCGCGAAAAAGATCCATTAATGGCCATTTGCTAAGTTCGCCACCACCCTATGCGCAAAATGCCACAGCACCTCCGCCAACTTTAGTTGCACCTCTGGTAGCTGTTATGCCGGCTCCTTTACAACACTCACCAGCCGCTCTTCAGCTGGCTTCTATTTCTCTGGTGCAGCCTCCTCAAGGCTCACCGATCACATCTACTTGTCCTCCTGTTCCTCCTACAAGTTCGCCTAGCGCACCTTCTATTTCTTCTGATACTCGTTCTACGAATGCTTCTGTTTCTGCTTTGCGTGACTCTGTTCTGCCACCAGTTATTCCTCCACTTTCACCTTCTGTCTGGCATACAATGGCCAGCATTGTTACTAACATTCCTTCACCACTGTTTCGGTCACCTAAATCGACCCCTAATACGGGACAAAGACAATTACGAAGCCAAATGCCTGATTATCAGGAGAGGGAATCATTGAATAAGTTAGCACGGAATTGGGCTATGGATACAGCGAGATATGATGTAGAGTCTGTCATGAACGTCTTCCGTCAATGGGATGAACCAACGCAAAGATACGTTTTTGAACAGATGTGTGTTTTTCTGTGTGAGGATTTGGAAGATAATGGTCAAGAAAGCAACACTCGAGAATTGTGTAATGTACGACTTAAATTTGGGGAAGGTATGATCATAGGTCCTGATGTCGAAAAAGCAGTTGAGATATTATTATCATATCGAAGTACGGGTGGTAATTCTGGGTCATCATCTGAATGTGGTACATCTAGTAGGAAAAGAGCGAGACAGTACCCCATGAGAGAGGTTCCCCCGGTTTGGAGGGAAGGTGATGCGAATGCAAATCCACCAATTCTGCCTCATTTCCAGCATGTATGGGTACATGTCCCCTGGAAAAGATCAGAAGTTTTAGCACTCAAGCAGACACTACCTGATCCTCGTAAAAACCTGACTGGGTATTATAAGGAGTTATCGCAAACTGCAAGCTCATGTATAATGAATTTAGCGGATATAGACATGCTGTTTGGGAACGTTGTTCCACATCCTTTATGGAGTAAAATTTGTCATACGAACCATGACCAGGAACTAGGTGACTCATGGGCAAACATTACCGCTACAGATGCTAGACAAATTGGTGGTTTTAAACCTGAGCCGTTAATAGCTGAACTTCCCGGTAGGATTATCGCGTACATGAAAACAATAATGCCTGAAGTACGCGTAAACTGGGATAAGCTATCTGCGTGTAAGCTGAAGAAAGATGAGAATGTGTCTGACTTTTTCACGAGATTTGAGGAGACTTTCACCGATCAAAGTGGTCAAGATATGGCTACCGAGGGTGGTCAAAGATTGTTTGTAGACAAATTCGTACATAACTTACTTCCTGAACTATGTAATAAACTAAAAGATTCAGAGAGTGCTTGGGCTGTCTCTACGTCCACGCAGATTTTAGCCACAGCCCAGTACTATGAAAATAGGCGCAAAGACGAGCTAGATAAGGCAGACAAAAAGACGAAAGATTTAAAAACTAAAGTTCTTCTCCAGCAGGCCTATCCGCCTCGTGTAGCTAGTCAGCCCAATTATCAGCAACAACAGCAGTATTCGAGAAACATGCAAGGAAACGAGTTTTCCCATCAACGTCTTCCGTATGGCCTGAATCAATGTGCGTATTGCAAGGAAGAGGGTCACTTCAAAAGTAATTGTCCGGCTCTTGCGCGACGGTTAAACGGCGTTTCGGGTGTAAGGGGAAGAGGTGTTCAACATGCCCCTAGAGGTAGGGGTCGTGGAAATTTCTCCCAGAACACAGTTTCTTTTCTGCCTCAGAATTCCATGAACAGCTTTGACCAACAGAATAATGCATTGTCTAGGTCAGCTCAGTACTATGCTGACGACTATTACACCGAACACGATACTGAGGGTAACGATTGCTAGGACAGCCATGGACAAAGAGAGGGAGTCGTTTCAGTTCCAGTAGATCAGAATGGACCTTATGTCGAGGTAATTGCCTCAGGAGTGTCAGAGCCATTTCTGCTGGATACTAGTGCTACAAAAAGTTCTATTATGCACTCGAAACTTCCTGGCGCACCTTTGAATGGCGAAATGAATGTGTCAGTAGGTTTCTCTGGCACCCCTGTTAGAAACCCGATCTCTAGTCCTATATCACTTTCTGTTGGCCCATGCGAATTAGAAGCACCCCTCATTTTGACAACAGGTTGCGGTGAAAATTTGTTAGGTTTGGATTTACTAAAGAGGTTGTATGCGACTTTATACTGTTCCCCCTTGGGAGTACAACTTACTTTAGGTAAGAAAGTCATTTCTCCAATGTATTTGTCAAAGGAAAATATTCCAACTGAATTGTCATCACTCCCTGATATACTTTGGGCTAATGGTTCTAATGATGTCGGTCGTTTGGAGATAGCACCGTATGTCATAACTTTGAAAGCCAACGTTAGGTTGCCACGTATTCCCCAATACAAAATATCTAGCGAATGCGAAAAGGCGTTGTTGACGATCATTTATGATCTGATCGATAAAGATGTTATCAAGGAAACAGGAAATGTTTGTAACAGTCCAGTTTTGCCCATCTTAAAACGCACTGATCCTTCACAACCGCCTGTATACAGGTTCGTGATTGACCTCAGAGAAGTGAATAAGGTAGTTATCCCACAGTTTCCAGTTGTCCCCGACATTACTGCATTATTGACCATGGTTCCAGCTTCAGCAGCTTGGTTCTCAGTGATTGACCTGAAGAACACTTTCTTCAGCATCCCGATTGCTGAGGAGAGTAGGGATATTTTTGGATTCAATTTAGGAGGACGAAGCTTCCGCTTCAAGTGCGCTCCTCAAGGCTACTGCGAAAGCCCATCAATATTCAGCCAGGCCCTGAAAACACAACTGGACACTATTGTTCTGCCAGATGGGTCAACTCTGATTCAGTATGTAGACGATCTGCTGATCGCTGGAGACACTGAAGAAATTTGCAAACATGCCACATTGTCATTATTGCGTCACTTATGTGACATGAAGCACAAAGTCTCTCTTTCCAAGCTACAATTTTGCCGACAAGAAGTAACCTACTTAGGTCACATCTTGTCGAAGGAGGGAAGGAGACTGACACCAGAAAGAATACAGGCAATTGCAGATCTGAGTGCCCCAAGGACACAGAGAGAGGTTTGAGCCTTCTTGGGCATTACATCGTACTGTAGACAATGGATACCGAATTTCTCACTACTAGCTAAACCCTTGCTGGCACTACTCTGCAAAGACACACCCAATCCTATGCCCTGGTCTGAAGATTGTCAGACGAGTTTCCACGAGTTGCGTGATGCATTGTGTTCGGCTCCTGTGATGGGAAACCCCAACTACAGTAAGCCTTTCACATTATACGTCCATGAGAAGGAAGGTTGTGCATTATCAGTCCTAACACAACACTTTGGGGACAAACAGCGCCCATGCGCGTATTTTTCGGCAACTCTAGACCCTGTGGCTTAAGCCCTACCAAGTTGTCTGAGGGCTACCGCCGCAGCAGCTGTCTGCATTCGACAGTCTGCTGGATTAGTCATGAATAATACTCTGATCGTTATGGTTCCGCATGCAGTAGACATTTTGCTAAACAGGACAAAGACACAACATCTTACTAGCGCTCGACTATCCAGTTACGAACTTACACTGTTAGCAAGTCACATCCACATAAAGAGGTGTGATACACTCAACCCCGCTACGCTACTACCCATCCCGACAGAAACAAACGAGATTGATAAACATGACTGCTGCTTTAGGACAGAAGAAGAGACAAAAGGGAGAGTAGACTTACAGGACACTCCCCTTCCCGAATGCAATGATACTTTATGGGTTGATGGTTCATGTTTCAAATTGCCGAATGGTGATACGACTGCAGCATATGCCGTAACGACATTACACACCATTATAGAGACCGCGTGCATTTCCCACAATTCTGCACAAGCTGCAGAGCTGATTGCGCTTACAAGAGCATGTGTGTTGGCGAAAGGAAATCGAGTGAATGTGTACACTGACAGCCAATACGCCTTTGGTGTGGCTCACAGTTTTGGGAGATTGTGGCGTGAACGTGGGTTCCTTACGTCACATGGTGCAAAGATACAACATGGTCAGCTAGTTAATAAACTCCTTGAGTCACTGACCTTGCCACTACAAGTTGCCATCATGAAATGCAGTGCACACAAAAAGATTCAGGATGATGTTGGCCGCGGGAATGTATTTGCAGACCAGGTTGCGAAAGAGACTGCAAGGAACACGATGAGTCGGATGTATGTTGTAGGTCCCGCTAGATGGATTACTGATGTGGGAATGTGTGAGGACACCATTGAAAGCGTGAAATCTATACAAGCTGAGGCGACTGAGAAAGAGGTGAATGAATGGAGAGAAAGTACAGGTAGATTAGATACGAATGGTTGTTGGGTCGAATTGTCGGAACACCAGCGATGGCTATTACCTAACGCATATGTACTTGCAGTAGTAACAATGGCTCATGGAATTGCACACATCAGTTCGAGAGGAATATGTAAACTATTGGCCCCAGTATGGCAGAATAGTAATATCCCAAAATATGCAGAGAATGTGGTCAGAAACTGTATGGTATGTTTAAAGTACAATCCCGGTAGGGGAACCCCAACTCCAGCTGGTCATTTTGCACCTCCAACGTATCCGTTCGAGGTTTTGCAGCTCGATTTCATCCACATGGAGAGGTGCAACAATCTGAAATATGTACTCGTTGTTGTTTGCGCCTTTTCAAGGTGGGTGGAAGCGTACCCCCTTAAGGACAATACCGCCATGTCAACTGCCAAAGCCCTTGTCAAAGAGTTCTTCCCGAGGTTTGGTATGCCTAGAATTGTCTGGAGTGATAATGGAAGTGAATTTGTAGGACGCGTGATGAAGAGAGTGTGTGAGTGTCTAGGCATATACCAGAAGTTCCACGCTGCAAATCACCCCCAATCAGATGGATTAGTAGAGTGCTACAATGGCACATTAAAGCTGAAATTAGCCAAGATCCAAGCCAGTACAGGTCTTAAATGGCCTGACGCCCTGCCTTTAGCACTCCTGTCGACCAGAATGACTGTCCATTCCAGATTAGGACTTAGCCCCCACGAGATAGTGTTTGGCCGCCCAGCCAACGTCTGGGGCGTGCCAAGACCAAAGAAACTCAGTGAAATAGAACACCCCGTACTGCTTGACTACTTGTGCGAATTGACAACTAAATTGCGTGTTTTACACCAACAGGTTCACAGTTCCTCTCTGCCAGCCTCTGACGATCCAGGTCACACCATCGTACCCGGCACGTGGGTTTTGGTGCGGAACTTTCAGCGCACCAACAACGAACAACTGAGGTGGACCGGACCGCACCTGGTACTTCTTTCCACGAGATCAGCCGTTCGGGTGGAAGGCAAAAAGAACTGGGTACATGGGACCCATTGTAAACGGGTCCCTCTGCCCCTTCCATACAACCGGTAAGTCAATGAAGGACTTGCCGACTCAGAGACAGAATCCGTACCTCGCTTCATCCCTTTCAGCGATGCACGTTTGAAAGAGACTGGTTCCGAAAAGGAGAGTGATCATATTTTGCAAGGACTTGTGCCACCGTCTATGCAGTTGGACACTACCGAACCTGAGACATTGTTTGAAGACCACACCGTACCTGGGAAACGATGGTACAACCTAAAATCTAGCCCAAGAGACTAATAAAAAAAAAAGCAAACTAATGTGATTACTTTTCCCCTAAGAACTATTTTTGATTTTTCAGCTCTCTCACTCTCAGGAAACTTGCTCATTTTTGATTTTCGAACCGCCATCCGGTTCCGCTGCTAGGGTCGGGGTTGAAGTCTGGGGAGTGCAACTGGGGAAGTTTTAGGTCAACGGTTCTGGTTGGTCCGAGGGAGTTACCCTGGACTGAACGGAGCGCACTCCCTGGCAGAATCAACCTACCACCGCGGGCAGCAAGTAGAGGATGGAGTTTCCAAGGGTAGAGAGACCTGCCAAACTTACGAACTTTGAAAAACAATTGTGTACAATACTGTCCAGAAGAAGATTTTTTATAATATGTGTTTTAATGCTGTGTAGCATAGTGATGTTCTTGACTGGTTATGCTCTATTCGTATTTCAAGTTTCCTTGTTCTCGAATGACACTCGACCAACGCCTCCTCCCACTCTCTCCCCGCACTCCTTTCACCCTCTACCCGAACACGAGTCTGCCAGAAGACTCAAATTCGTAAACAACTCATTCATTCAACTCCTACACCAACACCAATCCATAATGAACACATCAAACTGTTGGATATGCGGACTCATGCCACACTCGACTGATAAGGGTATCCCATACTTCGTCCTGCCATTCAGTTATCATGGTTCTCTGTGGGCTTTCCAGACCACGTTCTTATTCGCCTTAGAACCATACCCGACCCGTTCCACTGAGAGCGATTCCAGTAACAAGGCACTAATAGCAGGGATAAGAAATATGAGTAGGGATATTGACACCTACCTAACGATTCCCAAAGATGAACTCACTCCGTACGCCCGTTGGAACGTAACTAAATATGGGTTTTACCTGAGTAAGAGCCAGACAGCGAAGAAATCCCGCCCAGTTTGGATAGTACCCCACCGAGGTCACTTATGTTTACAAGGTATCGGTAGGGATCCCAAAGCACAATTAGGCAAGTGCATATGCACGGAAACATATGTGTTCGCTTCCCGAACCTCCCCTATACTCCTAGCAGCCAAAGGCACGTATTTCGTCTGCCACGACCAAGCCTACACATGGTTGCCCCCTGACTTCTCAGGTACATGTTTTATCTCATTTCTGCTGCCTCCCACCTACACGGCCAGAGCAGATTACCATCGGACAAGGACAGCTAGGGGTGTCGTGAGTAAAGACGACACCGCAAGTCAGGAATTCGCTGACTTTGCAAAGGGTTTTCTGCCATTTTGGGGGCCTATGGTGAACAGCAGGAATATTCCTCAATTAGCAAGGATAGTTGAATCCGCCGTGATTGAAACGGCCGGAGCCCTTGGCAATTTGACAACCGAGCTTCAGTCGGATCGACTTATGACCCTTCAGAACCGAGTTGCCCTAGATATCATACTCGCCGATCGTGGGGTTTGTGTAGAGTGATCCAATCCAGTTGTTGCATTTTCATCCCTGATAACGCACCGACAGTGTACCAGGCCATCTCTAAACTACACGAAATATCTGGTTCCCTTCACGTGGAAAAAGGAGATTGGTCCTTGCTAGGGTGGTTCTGGGGCCTGATCACTGCCTGGGGATGGAAAACACTGATCTTCATTGGGATGATCTTAGCGCTTCTGTTTATGTTCTGCCTGTGTGTACAGTGCGCTCCTGCACTCTGTGGCCTCTGTGCTACTTCATGTGTACGGAAGCCTGTGTTAAAGGACGGACTGAGCAACAGAATGATGCTACAGCATCATCTCCACGAATTCCTTCATACAGATTTAGACTCAGATTAACATGAGTTATTGCCTTACATAAGGGCAAAAGGAGGGTCTGTGGTTCTGAAAATCTGGACCCTGTTGTTTTCCCGATATCGAGGTCCAATACCCGTGTCACAAAATATCAACGTACCATGACGAATTTGGTGTCGACGAACCGATAATGCTTAGGACATCATTCCTATGCATTTGCATCATAATTGAAGATTGCTAACACCCCTAAATCGTAGTTTCCGTCCCGACCCTTTTGACTCCATTTTGTAAACGACATCCATCTTACGTCTTGCCCTCATGATAAGTCAATTAAAGGTCGAGCTTGATCTAAAAGGACACGTCCACCTTCCCTGACTTCCCCCTGACCTGTCCCAACTGACTCCATTGCCTTTAGCCAAACCTGTTTGGGCAGCTCCTCGCCCAGTGGCCCAAAACGATAACATCAATGCATAACATTCCACAACCTATTTACTACATACAGACCATGCTTTCTACAAACATGCACCTGTCCACGTTCCCTGTTTTATGGCCAGTTTTATGACTAGGAGGTGCCTTTCTTTATTGGTGTTTCATCGATATCTGATGGGAGTTCCGGGCCTAACCGGGTAATCTATCACGAACTGGACATCTAAAATGTGGGCTTGCTTACATGACTTCGCTCTTTGTATTATTGGAGAAATATGTGTATAGCCATATCATAAACTCAGGAATTCTTGCTTGCAGCTAATATTTTTGTATATAAGGAGACGGCTGGTTCTGTAAAAACGAACAGTCTCCTGAGAACACACGATCTGCGTTTGTCGTGCTTCTAGGACACATGTTACTTGGTAGCTGCCAATAAAACTTGATCTCTGACTGTGACTAGAAGACTCCTTGTTTCTGTGGTCCGGAACAAGGGAGAACTCAGAGGTCTTCGGGTGTTATCCCCTGGCACCAACGGGTTCCTAAAAACCCGTTACCTCAAATGAAGGTTTGCCTCCACAATCTCAGGATCATGGGTGATTTTAATGTTCACCCTTGTGGTGACCTACTTTTGAAGAGTATTTCGGATTTGCATTGTGCAATCGGGTTTGCATTTGGAACACACGACAGAGGGGGAACTTTTTAAAGATCTATTGAATGATCTGGACTTGACGCTGACCATGGCAATTGTTGGATCCCACCAAGTGTTTTGAGACCCCGACTTTTAAGGGGCATGGGAGGGGAACTTTAATTGATTATGTATTACTTACATCCCCACGCAGTCCTTTGTGGATTCTTTTTCTATCGAAGAAAGTGAATTTAGTGTTCATAATCCGCTCACTGTTCACCTGAGGGGTCCAAGGATAGCTAAAGAAGGACCGAATCATAGCACTGGTAGGGTGAGCACAACTGATGTGAGACGCCGACTAAGATGGTCTAAGATCAGCCCAGATCTGCTGTACAAAGACATTAAAGCCATTTGTGCAGATGAAATTATGGTTTGCATTCAAGAAGGGTCGCAGCCGAGTAAGGTCCTCAGTGCCTTCCAAAGTCTATCGGACAAGGTCTCCCAGTTTCTGTCGGCTCCAGCAAAGAATTTAGAGAATATGGGACCGAAATGGTTGAACCACGATTGCTCTAAAGCAGCAAGAAATCTAAGGTTGGCACTGGTAGCTAAACCTAGAATAAAGGCGACAGTTCAGCTGTGTCGGAAAGAATACAAATCTACCATTGCCAAACATGAGGAATCCCTAAGAGAAGAGGCATGGAGTGAGATCCTTGATCCCACTACCTTGCGGTGTAGCTCCAGATTCTGGGCGGTAATGAAGAAACCTTTCCTGGTCCAGGAGCCAGGTAACGGTTTGGAATGCTACATACCAAAGGAGGAGTGGGAAGCACACTTTAAGCAACTATATTGCTGCTCGATGGATGAAACATCCAACCTTGCCCCTTGCAATAATGGTGAAATAATTAGTTTTGATAGAGGTGAGGTTACAGAGGGGATTGTAGGACTAACAGCCGGGAAAGCTCCCGGTCCCGATGGGATTCCTCCAGACTTATTTAAGTCTGAGCCAAATTTTTGGGCACCCATATTAGAGTCTGTTTTTAATGCTGCTGTGAAAAATGGTTGTCCACAATAATGGGGGGGTCTCTACGATTGTCCCGGTTTACAAGAAGGGGGACAAAGGTAGCCCACATTGTTATAGACCTATTTCACTAATAGACTCTATGGTTAAAATAGTAGGAAGAATCCTACTGCAGAGACTTTCAGACTGGGCGATGGAAAACAACATCATGTCCATCTCCCAGTATGGTTTCTGCAGTGGCCGTTTAACAGTAACTCAGTGCCTTAACCTCTTTTTAATATTAAGTAAGTACACTGATGCTCAAAGGGGTACCATCCACCTCGCCTTCATGGATCTGTCCTCAGCTTTCGACTGTGTAAACAGAGGAAAGTCGTGGCAGTCCATGAGGGTGAAGGGTGTAGATAGTGGAATTGTTAATTTTCTTGTTGATCTACATAGCAATACTAGAGCAAATGTGAGATATTCTCAAGATCTAAGTGCAACAAATATTTTTGACATTAGAAAGGGTGTTCACCAAGGATGTATCTTGGCCCCCTTCCTTTTTAATTTTTATATTAATGAGCTAGATAGCGTGTTGCAGAATGTACCAGCTGACTGCCCCAGAGTCGGCAGGCAGGGAATTCCTGTGCTTTTATACGCAGATGATGCGGTTTTAATTTCCAGAACTGAGAGGGGTCTTCAGGCTCTCTTAAATGCTTTTAAACTGTTTATGACGGAAAGAGACATTTTGGTCAACAATTCGAAATCATTTGTTATGCAAGTTGGCCAACATCCAAGAAGGAACTTTCCATTTAAAATTGACGAAGTAGTAATCCCCATATCAAAAACGTTCTCGTATCTTGGGGTTCTTTTTTATACTAAACTTAACTGGGGTCCTCATCTTTCAAAAAAAAAAAAGGGGGAACTGGTCAGGGTTAATGCTTCGATTTTTAACTTTGCATCGAAACTGGGAAAAAAAACTACCAGTGCCATGTTGAAACTTTATAATGCAAAATCAGTGGCAACTGCTATATATGGTAGTGAAATTTGGGGGTATGTTGCCGGTGAGCAGCTGCAGATTGCTGAAAATTTCTTCATGAATCGCCTCCTGTGTGTCCCTGCAGGCACGTCAAATTTTGCAGTACACGAAGAGCTAGGGACACAATATCTAAGTGACACTTTTTCCTTACGCCCGTTGAGATGTTGGTAAAACTGTGGTTGAATCAGGATATACCTCTGACACATCTGATTGTGAGGGATTATCTCATCCAGGATAAGGCAATGGGCACCCCATGGATAAAATATCTGAAATCCAGCTTTGCCAAGCTTGGCCGTCTGGATCTGTTTGAACACCCAAGTCAGATTGTAAAAGGGGATCTGGAGTTTACTAAACAGGCCTTCCTTATGGACAGGAAGGCCCAGAGGGAAGGTGTGGAGCTCCAGAAACAAAGTGTGAGAAAATTTGTCATGCTGAAAACATGTGAAACCACAGAGCCGTATTTGTTGGGCTCACTGACCTCTCATGAAAAGTTCCTGCTAACAAGGTTTAGGTTGAATCTCTTTCATCATCTGCTGATTAGGCCAAAAACTGATATTTTTAACAAATTTGCTGCACCCTGCGGCTGCGACGGAAAGTCTCCGCAGGATATGCTGCATTTTATATTTTTATGTAGGTTTTATGAATACCCACGCAAGCGCTATCTGGTTACCCTTTTAAAAAAACTTAATTTTACTCAGATCAGACCGGCAATAATGTATTTACAACTTTTGCATAGTGACAGTATTCTCCAAATTACTGAATTTTTAAAATTGACTGTGAAGCTGAGAATTTGTATGGATCGGTAATGGTCCCCTGTGATGAATTGTTTACTTTCTTGATTCCATTGTACGGAAGATAGCACATTCCTGCACCTTTGGCACTTTATCTGACATGTGTTTACAACTAATGTGTTTTAAAAATTTTTTATTACTGTATATGTATTTTTATGGTTTGTATAAAAAACGAAATAAAGTCTTTTATTGATTGATTGATACTTAAGTTCTACTGAACTTAGCTGTTTAGAGCAAAGGGCCTAGCATACCCTGACTACAACTCCTAGATAGGTTCTGTAGGAAAACAAATAGTGTAGGTAGGTGCAACACCACACCTCACTAGAAACCATGTCTCAGACAGTGAACACCAGTGGTTCTCTGCCTGTAGAGGTAGATCCCTTGAGGACTACTTCGAGATATGAAGCCTTAGCCTTTCCAGAATTGAGACAATTGTGCACTCCTAGAAGGCCAAAACAGGGTTCAAACCCTACCCTCAAATTCCTGATTGAGCTCTTAGAAGAGTATGATGCTCAACAGACACCTAAGTCAGGTGCTTCAGGTAGCACAGATGAGATCCAGCCCTCAGCAGAAGATTCCACGGATACTTTGGTACCAGATAATGAAGATGAGGGAGAAGAGGTGGATTCTGATATTGAGGTAGACAGCCATGTCCCAGTCAGAAGACTTAGCCAGGCTAACCTAAGCATACACGGGAGTCAGTATGGGCAGCACCCATACAGACCCCCAAGTGGGCTTAACCAGAGGCAGAGGAGAGGAAGATCCCACTCCAGGGAATCTCTCCTATCTCATGCTTCAAATGGCTCTCATGGCCCTGCTCAGAGAGAGATGACCTCTCCTCAGAGAAGGGAACATGAGGCAAGAATGAGAGAGGCTAATCTGAGGATCCAGAGGCAGGAACTTGAGGTTGCCCTGGCCAAAGAGAAGTTTGCTTGTGCCAGAGAGCACAGAGATAGTGGGTTAGAACCCACTGGTGGCAGCAATATCCCTAAGGATAAATACAGGTCCTATGAAAATAGAAACCCAAGCAAGATTGTGCCCCCTACAAAGAAGGGGGTGACATCCACAAATGGATAACTACTTTGGAGAGGGCCAGCAAAGTGCAGCAGGTACCCCAAAGTCAGTGGGCAGCAATCTTATGGCTCTCCTTTTCCGAAAAAGGTAGAGACAAGCACCTCACAGTTAGTGATGGGGATGCTGTAGCAGGGTTTCTGTTCTCCCACAGAACTGTGCACAGAGGATTGGAACCTCGGCGAATTAGGGTGACCCAAAACTCACCTCAGTACCCAACAAACCCCTTACCGAGCTAGCTACAGTGTCTCATTGGTCATAACAAACTCCCAATGTTTAGACAAACCAGAACATGAACTTACAATACCTCAGGTTACGTGGAACACATGAGCACTCTTTCGTTATACAATCATTTCAAACCAGAACGTGGAGTAAATGAGGACACGTGCACATTTGAAATATTTATTTACTAATGCCGTCTTCTCAGGCGCAGTATCTTAGATAATACAAGGAAACATATTACCAGAAGCAAAGTTATCAGCATAGTTACTAGTCCATAGAAAGCAAATGGTGACAGCATGTTAACATGCTGTAAATGAATAAGGGTTAACAACACTTATTTCTCACCCTCCCTAACTCACATATTATATTAATAACTAAGAAGGTCTCTTTGGGTTTTAGCAGGGCGGGCCCATACCTCAGGATCCTAGAATAAAGAGATCACATCAGCATACACCAGCTCTCTCCGCATGCGAACAGCATCAAGTGTGTTTGTGTGCTTCAAGCAAAGCAATATAAAACCCGCCTAAAGCCAAAAGTTGGCAGAAGCTGCACTTATGTTATGTCTATAAAGGCGCGAAGATCAGACCTCATAACAATTCTGTATCGTGTTATTCCTGAAGCTTCAGCACTCTCTGTACAGACATAGTTTATTAAGCAAAGCTGATATCAGAGTACTAACATATTATTCTCCTGTAAACCACAGCGAACTACTAGGTTGAAAGCTAAATCAACAATTAGGTGTCGGGTGCAGAAGCAGCAAAAGGAAAAATGGCGTTTAAACATTTAATGAGCCTATGCTAACTTAACACATTATAAAGATATACAGTAGCTATATGACAATGCTAACAACTACTCTGTCCTGAAGAGTGCTCTAATTGATGGGTTTGGCCTAACCACTGAACAGTATAGGTTGTTGTTCAGGGATACCCAGAAGACACAGACTCAGGACTGGACTGATTTTGTTGATTGTGCCACTAAGGCTCTGGAAGGCTGGTTACTGGGATGTCAGGTTAAGGACTATACAGGATTGTATAATTTGATCATGAGAGAGCAAATCCTTAATAATTGTCAGAACCAGTTACTGCATCAGCACCTGATTGACTCTGATCTGACCTCTCCCCAAGAATTGGGAAAGAAGGCAGAAAATGGGTCAGAACCAGGATTAAGCAGAAAAACCAGAACCAAGGGGGTGATCAGAAAAAGGCAGACCAGAAGGGTAATGAGCAGAAACAAAAAGACCAGAAGTCTTCACCAGGTCCCCAAAAGGCACAGGGGGAGGGTGGCTCCAAAAAGAACAAACAGAAACAGCAAGAAGGCCTAAAGAAGCCCTGTTGTGGATACTGTAAGTCCGTCTCTCACTGGTTTAGTGAGTGCACCAAGAAGGGCACAGCAACAACCACCATTGCCCCTAAGGCAACTGTTCCCCCTAGTCAAGCTGTTAGTGGTGGTTCCCAGCAAAAGGGTGTAGTAGGGTTAACCCTGGGAACTGAGATGGATTCTGGCCTAGTCAGAATACCAACTCAGGCTGTTCTTGTCTGTGATGGGGACATAGCAATGTCCTCTACTGTAAGTCCCAGTAATCTGAGCAAGTACAGGCAGACGCCTTTGATTAATGACAAAATGGCTCAGGCCTACAGGGGCACATGTGCCAGTGTCTCCATGGTGACACCTAACTTTGTGGACCCTGATCAGATCCTACTAGGTGAAAATTACCTAGTCACCAACGCTAGCAATGCCACTACCTCCCATAGTGTGGCAATTGTTAACTTCTCCTGGGGAGGCGTAACTGGCCTCAAGAAAGTTGTTGTGAGTTCAGACCTTCCAGTAGAGTGTCTGTTAGGAAATGATCTTGAAACCTCAGTTTGATCTGAGGTGGAGTATAGGACCCATGCAGAAAACCTTGGAATATCAGCACATGTCCTTGCTGTGACCAGGTCACAGGCCAAAAAGTGCTTACCTGAACAGGTGCTGGGACCTGGAACAATGGACCAGACACCAACCAAGAGAAAGAGCAGTAGGGTTAAGGCAGTGCCTTCCCCCCTGCCTCAGGTTGAAGATCAGCCCTCTCAGGAGGATGATTCAGAGACCCAAGAAGGAACTGTCCTAGAGAGCTTGAGCCTGACCAGGTTGAGTTGCCCCAAACCAGCATCTGGGCACAGATTTATACTGGTGGTAGTGGATCATGCCATCAGTTCCCCTAAGGACCACAACAGCTCCTGTTGTGGCAAGGGCCCTACTTGGAGTTTTCTCCAGAGTGGGGTTTCCAAAGGAGGTTGTCTCTGACAGAGGTGCATACTGACAGCCATCACACAGGAAGGGTTGTGTGTGAGAGGGTTACATCTGCATACTGACAGCCATCACACAGGAAGGGTTGTGTGTGAGAGGCCTACATCTGCATACTGACAGCCATCACACAGGAAGGGTTGTGTGTGACAGGGTTACATCTGCATACTGAGAGCCATCACACAGGAAGGGTTGTGTGTGACAGGGTTACATCTGCATACTGACAGCCATCACACAGGAAGGGTTGTGTGTGACAGGGTTACATCTGCATACTGACAGCCATCACACAGGAAGGGTTGTGTGTGAGAGGGCTACATCTGCATACTGACAGCCATCACACAGGAAGGGTTGTGTGTGAGAGGGCTACATCTGCATACTGACAGCCATCACACAGGAAGGGTTGTGTGTGACAGGGTTACATCTGCATACTGACAGCCATCACACAGGAAGGGTTGTGTGTGAGAGGGCTACATCTGCATACTGACAGCCATCACACAGGAAGGGGTGTGTGTGAGAGGGCTACATCTGCATACTGACAGCCATCACACAGGAAGGGTTGTGTGTGAGAGGGCTACATCTGCATACTGACAGCCATCACACAGGAAGGGTTGTGTGTGAGAGGGCTACATCTGCATACTGACAGCCATCACACAGGAAGGGTTGTGTGTGAGAGGGCTACATCTGCATACTGACAGCCATCACACAAGAAGGGTTGTGTGTGACAGGGTTACATCTGCATACTGACAGCCATCACAAAGTAAGGGTTGTGTGTGAGAGGGCTACATCTGCATACTGTCAGCCATCACACAGGAAGGGCGCTGTTTCCTGTTTGGTCCTTGGATTGCTCGTCTACCCACCTCTACAGTGTGGTCCCGGCGCTCCCTGGATATCCTAAATCTGTGTCTGTGTGCCCTGCACCAGAATCACAGAGCAGGATTCACCTTCGACACGAAGGAAGCCCTCCCAGCGGGCAAACTCACAGTGCCGTAGAAACCAGGCTCCCTCTGCAAGTTCCTCGTTTTGTAATATTTGTTGCCTCTTAATGCCATACTGTTATTTGTTTGACACAATACTATATACTCTCAAGCGTACACACACACACACACACGCACACAAACACACACTCTACACATTCCCTCTAAAATCTACTGAGTGTTCTGATTCTCTCCCTTTTCTCTCACAGAAAAACAGGCACACACACACACACAAGTAAAAGCTGCACGAACAGATTTGTTGCACGCACGGCATACAACCCTCAACTTTTTTTTAGCTGTGCATTATTGAAGCCTGTGCTCGGGATATGATTTTACTCCAAAATTGCCATGATTAGACTAAAAAACATTAGTGTAAATAAGTATGTCGTTTTGGGTAGCTCTTCTTCACTCCTTGAGTTTGAACCTTCAGGCATGAAAGTTTTTTTTGTTTTTTTTTCTAGAAAAAGATAAATGCAAACTCTGTGCAAGTTTTCTTTGCCAACTGTGTACTCTTTCACCAGGCGAGAATCTAACATTTGCAGGATTTGTCTTGAAATTATTAGTGTAACATGCATGTAAGTAGTTTTTGCTAGCTGTTCCTCAAGACATCCTCAGTTTGCACTTCTGGTCATATCATGTGATGGAAGCCTCGTATTCTCAGATTCTGTCCGCAAAAGATGAATTGTAGCCTGCTCGTGTGTAGCCTTGCCTATCAAACTGTGCATTATACGTCTAGGGAGGAGAGCCTAAGATTTTCAGCGTTTAACCTGCATGGATATAGTCCCGCCTCCTCGCAGGTTCAAGCATGCGATGTGGTGTTTCCCATCAAAATGTCAGGCCTATTTATGTGATGGAAGATTGCACCCAACCTTTGGTGGAGCATGTGGGATGCACTGTTAAAAACCCACGGCCGGAGAAGTGGGGTGAATAGTAGGCTCGGCTCCCGCTGAACCACAAAAGTTCATTAAGAACATTAGTCAAGCGCTTGGCACTTCCTGATTCTTTCTTGGACAAGTTGGTGAAGTAACATGTTTGTTGTGGCTGTGGGGAAGGAGAGCATACCCCCGTATGGCCCTCATTCGCCATTAGAAGTGTGTGTGCTAGAAAAAGGGGGGAATCCCCTTGTTGGAACTAAAACCCTCACACACCCAGCAAGCTAGGTGTCATGCTTCATAATTTTGGGTTCTGCTCCTCGTCAGACTGGCGCTGCAATGTCTGACGGGCTCCCGAAACCGGGGCTCTTTATCGGAGATCTTTTGTTCCGGCCATAGGGTGCATGCGTGTGAGAGGGCGGGGAAGTGTGGTCGTGGCGTGAAAAAGGTGAAGTTAAAAAAGGTGGGTCAGTCCACACACTAATTTATTCTCGTTGTAGACTCCCTTGGTTATAAGGTGGGAGGGGAGATGAATGCCCTGGAACTATCCAAGCATGTTAACTACTAGTTAGGTCGACATGTTTCTTGCCGTGATGGCAATTCCTCAGAACCTCAGTAGATAGTACCACACAGTGAAAAAATAATAATAATAATTAAAACTTGCAATATGGTATACAACCTTCTATGGTCAGTAATACCGGAGCGCAGGCCGATTGGTCCTGCTGAAGTATTGCGACCCCAGAAGATTCCCTGAGGTACCTCGCAGTCTGCTCCCGTGGGACCGGCTGTAAAAGGTATGGTACCTTCGGCGGCGTACGGTCCTGGCCGATGCACCTACCCCACGGACAGCGTCTGATCAAGGCGCAGGGCAGCCTTGATCAGACCAATCGGCCTGCGCTCCGGTATAACCGACCATCGAAGGTTGTATACCATATTGCAAGTTTTAATTATTATTATTATTTTTTCACTGTGTGGTACTATCTACTGAGGTCCTGAGGAATTGCCATCACAGCAAGAAACATGTCAACCTAACTAGAGGGTAGTAGTTAACATGCTTGGATAGTTCCAGGGCATTCATCTCCCCTCCCACCTTTTAACCAAGGGAGTCTACCACGAGAATAAATTAGTTTGTGGACTGACCCACCTTTTTTAACTTCACCTTTTTCTCGCCACGACCACACTTCCCCACCCTCTCACACGCACGCACCATATGTTTGGAACAAAAGATCTCCGATAAAGAGCCCCGGTTTCGGTAGCCCGTCAGACATTGCAGCGCCAGTCTGACGAGGAGCAGAACCCATATGATGAAGCATGACACCTAGCTTGCTGGGTGTGTGAGGGTTTTAGTTCCAACAAGGGAATTCCCCCCTCTTTCTAGCACACACACTTCTACTCCGTCACTCTTCCCGGGGAACTTTATACCCTCTTTGTGTTACTAGTTTGTGGACTTGTACACTGGACCCCGCTAAATATTGTCCTTTTCTAGTCCCTCCTTTGTTCAAACCTCAATCGCCATTGCCTGGAAGGGGTCCCAGGAGCGATGGTTATTTTTTCATGTCTTGACTCCACACCATCCCTACTCCTGCCTTCCACAAAGAGAAACAGCTCCTGTCCTGAATAAAAAGATATGGGAAAACAAGCATTTGCAATGCAATAGGTCTCGCTTTAGAAAAGTTTGAGGTATTGGTATTGTAAATGTCAAATATTTTATTTATGTGTTGGTTTTGAAAATAGCTAAATGAATAGCTTTGTCATTTACAATGCCAATAGTTTTAACATTCGCAAATGTGACACCTACAGCATTTGTAATGCAACATGTTTTGTATTTACGTGACTTAGATGTATTGATATTACAAATAACAATGGCTTTTTAAAAAAAAAATATTTAATACTTAAATAAAGTTATTGTAATTTATAATGGCAATAGCTTTAACTTTTGTAAAGATTATGTTCGGTGTATTTTATTGTGACAAAAATCCAAGAACAGAAGTGAAATATTAACATCTTTTTGTGACATTTGTAATAAAGCTTGAAACATTGAGAGAACATATTGCTGCTAAACTCCTGAGGCGAAAAGCCGGGAGGTGTTCTATTGATTTTAAACTTGTGATTGTGTATTGTTTTTAAGAAAATACTTGCCGATTTGCACACTCTCCTGACTCCCAGAACAGCTGATTATTAGCTGTTGGGAAGCAGAATCTACTCGTTTCTTGGCGCCATTGACCGCCGAAAGGGAGACGATAGCCACGCCCATCTATTGCTGGCCACGACCCCTCCTACGCCATCTGCTGTTACTATAAATCATGTGTCAATACCGGAAGCGCAGCGGACGAGCGCAGCGGGCACGCCGATTGCGCGCCGAAGGCGCGCTTAAGGCGAGCTCGTCTGCGCTCGTCCGCGACGAGGACGCGCCTAGCGCCACAAACCCTGCCCAACACAGCCCGCTTTCCCCCTGCTATTCCCGGGATGCACTGCTTAATCTCCGAGGATATGCACATGAAGGTAAGCTCACCTTTGAAGAGACTGCTTCTCCCTTAACTGACATCACCCACAAGGGCCTAATTGTAGGAGGCCTCTTGAACGTCAGATCGTTACCGAAGCATGCCACTGAAATTAATCTCCTTATAGACTTACATCATCTAGATGTACTTTTTTTAACTGAGACTTGGACACATGCCAACTGTGAGACTGACTTAGCCTCTGCTTGCCCTCTAAATTTTAACATTCTCCATCTCCCTAGACCCAAAGGCCGCGGTGGCGGTGTCGGTGTCATCTTCCGAGCCTCGTGGCAAATGAACACCATTGACATAGATCCAGTACCCGGAATCGAGCTTTTCGGTCTGACTATAAATTGCCACCTAGGAGTCACCTTCACGGTAATTATCTGCTACCGACCGCCTGGGGCCTTCTCCCTCTCGCAACAGCAAGCGCTCCTCATGATTATCACTAATTTGGCAACCTCCCATAATAAACTTATTATTTTAGGAGACTTCAATCTTTGGCCAAACGGCAGTCTAGACACAGGTCTAAACAATCTTCTGCTGTCCTGTGACAGTGTGGGGCTTTACCAACTGATAAAGGACCCCACCCACTCCGCTGGCAACCGCCTTGACCTCATCTTTTCGAGTCCGGGTCTAACGCAAGTAGGCGACATCCTGCCTATGAGCTGGACAGACCACTCGCTCATTAAACTTTACATCAATAACGCCACAATAAGAAAGCCCAAGACTCACTTGCCACCACAATTTTCTTATCGCAACTGGAAAGCTTTAGAAAAACTTACCATCTCCGCCAAAGTCTTCGAGGTGGAAGATAGTTTCTCCTCTTCCAATTCGGTGGAATACAACTACAGATCCCTTAGCGCAAAAATCACCTCCATAGCGGACTCGGCCGCCCCCCTAAAACTCTGCAAACCCAAAGGTAGAGCACCTGCTCCCTGGTACAACGACTCCCTGAAAACCCTCAAATCAACCTGTAAACAGGCTGAGAGACAGTGGAGACACGGATACTGCAATAACAATAAAGTCCTTTGGAAAAAGGCACTCCGTGAATAAATCCGCCATCACAGAGAGCAAAGCGAATTACTACTGCTCCACTATAGCTAATGCGGCCAACAGTCCTAAAAGCATATTTCAGATCCTGGACAATATTTTACATCCTGATTGCGCCAAAAATCCCCATTCCCCCATCTCAGACCCTTTGTGATAGCCTTGCTCAGTTTTTCACCGACAAAATTGAGACTATCATAAACAATCTAGCCACGCCCCCGCCACACATCCATCCCACCCCTCCTGAAGTCAGCCCCATCAATCCTGACTCTTCGAAGTCAGCCTGCCCTCCCACAAACAGGCTCCGAGCTTTCCCCCTTCTCTCTCAAACTGAATTTGATAAAGTGGCACAAGGCATCACCTCAGGATCTCCCCTTGATCCTTTGCCTCCAAAAATTTGGAAAGCATGTGGGCACGAATTATTTCATACTCTCCGGATGATTTGTAATCAATCCCTCAGCTGTGGCTTCGTCCCCACCCCCTGGAAGCAAGCGCTCATCACCCCGCTTCTAAAGAAACCCACGCTTAATCCAGAATGCTTGTCCAATTTCCGCCCCATATCACTTCTGCCATTCCCGGTGAAGGTGCTTGAACGTTGGGTCAGTAACTGCCTCTCAACCCACCTCGAGCAGCACCACATTCTGGACGAATTCCAATTTGGTTTTCGCCCAGCCCATGACACCGAAACCGCTGTGCTCACCGCCATGGAGGAGCTTCGAATGCGTGCAGACAGGGGCCAAGCCGTGGCCTTGATTTTATTAGACCTGTCTGCCGCATTCGATACTGTCAACCATGGGATCCTGCTCGAGCGGTTGAGAGAGGCAGGGATCGACGGCACGGCCCTGATCTGGTTCCACTCTTACCTCAGTGACAGAAAACAGGCTGTATCCCTTCCCCCTTTCCAATCGGCCTTCTCCCCTGTCCCTCACGGTGTTCCCCAGGGCTCCTCTATCAGCCCGATTCTATTTAATGTTTACTTGAAACCTTTGGTCACTCTAATCAAATCACACAACATGACCACAGTAAACTATGCGGACGATACTCAGCTCCTTCTCTCTTGGGAGGGCGAAGATTCCATCTCCTTAGAAGCTTTCCATAACTGTCTAAGAGACACCGCAAGCTGGCTGCACAGAAACTCCCTCCAGTTTAATTCCTCGAAAACCGAGGTTCTGTTCTGCCCTGCGAGCCGCATACCCCGCCCTCTGCCTGCTGAGTTTTGGCCCCCGGAAAACTCTAACAACCCGCCACCGGTCACCAGTGTTCGCAACCTGGGCGTCATGCTAAACCACCAACTAAGCATGGAAACGCAGGTTTCAAGAACAGTCGCTACCTGCTCAGGCCTTATGCGCTCATTGCGCAAAGTCCTGCCTCAATTACCACCTTCTGCCCGAGCATTGATAGTCAGGTGCACTATTCTTAGTCGCCTAGACTATTGCAATGCCCTGCTGTTTGAATCCCCTGCGACACTACTGGACAGACTCCAACGAGTTCAGTCGGCAGCAGCCAAACTGGCTCTTGGCTGGACCAGGAGATCTTCGGCCACCGCTGCACTGGCCGAGCTGCATTGGTTGCCGTTGAAGCAACGCATTGCCTTGAAAGCCCTTTGCCTGGTCTTTAAGGCACTACACGGTGCCGGACCCAGACCTCTCCAACGTCTGTTCTCGTGGTATACTCCCACCAGAACACTTAGGTCTACAACCGCCTGCCTTGTGAAAGTGCCCAGATGTAAGAAGGCCAGGACTGGGGGAAGATCGTTCAGAGTAGCTGCTGCCAAGCTGTGGAACAGTCTGCCTGTCGATATTCGCCAAATCCCTCATCTCCTTCCCTTCAGGAAACGAATTAAAACTTGGCTCTTTCCTCTGCCCCTTTAAATCCCCAGCCATAGTTTAACCCCCCGTCTAAGAACCCCCAGGAGTAGCCAACAGCGCCAGGATACCTGCCAGGTGACAGTCGCGCTCTATAAATATTTTAAATAAATAAATAAATAAATAAATATTTGAACCAGTTGTTGAATGGTTGCACAGATTGATGCTGTGGTCGCGCTGAGTGATGTGGTGGCGATGAGTGATGCTGTGGTGTTCAGTGATGCTGTGGTGGCGCATAGTCATGTTGTGGGGCCCCTGAGTGATGTTGTGGTGCCCCTGAGTGATTCTGTGTTGGTGCTGAGTGATGCTGTGAGGATGCGATAGATAGATAGAGTGAGGGCGATAGTAAGATAGAGGGAGGGCGATAGAGTGAGGGTGATAGATAGATCGATAGATGGTTGTGTGTGGGGGGGTTGTGTGTGTGTGGGGTGTGTGTGTGTGGGGGGGTTGTGTGTGTGTGTGGAGGGGTGTGTGTGGAGGGGTGTGGGGTGTGTGTGTGGGGGGGTGTGAGTGTGTGTGGGGTTGTGTGTGTGTGTGGGGTTGTGTGTGTGGGGGGTTGTGTGTGTGGGGGGTTGTGTGTGTGTGGGGTTGTGTGTGTGGGGTTGTGTGTGTGGGGGAGGGGGTGTGGGGGTGTGTTTGTGGGGTCTGTGTGTGGGGGGGTGTGTGGGGGGGTTTCTGTGTGTGGGGTTGTGTGTGTGTGGGGATGTGTTTAAGGGGTGGTGTGTGGGGGAGGATGATCAACAGATGAGAGAGAAAGGAGAGAGTGAGAGAGAGAGAGAGAGAGAGAGAGAGAAAGGGGGGAGAGAGAGGAGAGGTATAGAGTGAAATAGGAGGGGGAAGAGAGAGTGGGAGAGAGAGAAAGAGAGAGTAGAGAGACAGAAAGAGAGGGAGGAGAGATAAAGTGAGAGAGGGAGGGAGAGAAAGGGAAAGACTGAGAAAGAGAGAGTGGGGAGGGAGAGCGAGAGAGGGGGAGAGAGAGCCAGAGAGAAAGAGAGCGGGAGAGACAGAAAGTGTGAGGAGAGATAAAGAGAGAGAGAGGGAGGTAAAGAAAGAGAGATATAGAAAGGGAAAGAGTGAGAGAGAGGGCGAGAGAGGGGGAGAGAGAGAAAGAGAGTAGGAGAGATAGAGAGAAAGAAAGCTGGAGACTATGCGCCCTGGTGGGAGCTGTGGGAAACAGGTTCAAACAAATTCTGTTGAAAAGAAAGGGTGACATACGTAACATTAGATGGGTTCTTGAAAAGCACCCCGGCTTCTTGCCTGGGCTCTCAGCAGGCATCAGCTTTACACAGCATGTTTTTTTTTTAGCCTTCCTACCACAGAGCGCATAAAGTGTTCAAATGGGGGAGGCAATGTTGTTTAAAGGGGAAAACTGGCAATGAACGAGTTTGGAAACTAGGTTTTAATGTCTGATTGTGCTTAATAGCCTGTGATTGTGGACGTATTCTTAAACACACCAAAAATAAATATGACCTAAAGTGGAGCTACGCTACTAATTTTATTTGTGTATAGCTGCAAACACGCTGTGACAGCCGCCCTACTAGTGCTTAATTTGTAACAAAGGAGGTGCCGGTGTTGTGTTCAGGCAGCAGCTTCATACTCTATAATTCTTTTGTTAGTTTGCTTAACAGGGAGAGCGCACATAAACTGATAAACTGAAATTTAATAATGGCTTGGCTACAGCCGCTTTCAAGTGGCTGTAGCCAACCCATTATTACCAGCCAGACATGCACGAGGGGCACGGGAAGAGGAGACGAGGGGTCAGAGAGAAGTTAAAAGTAAAATTAGTGATAAGGTGAGGGTGGGAAGAGAGGGCGAGGGTGGGAAGAGAGGGTGAGTCGGGGGAGGGCGAAGGAGACGCTGAGATGAGGGGGCACAGATTGAGAGAAAAAGAGACAACTAAGGACACAGTAAAGTGGCCGCGAAATGAAATTAAAAGCGGCCGGGAAATGCGCATTCCTTTCTACTGTGAAGCAGGGATGTAATTAGGGGGGAGGAGAAGTGAGGTCGAGCGCGCACTGCGCACGCTGGGGAAGCAACAGATGCCTGTGGGAGGAAGGCTGATGGCTTTGATGTGGACGAGCTTTCCGCTCGAGTAATCCACAGGCACTGTCCAAAATCTTGCGGAATATAATAGACAAGACCTTAAAAGCACTCCATGAGCTTGATACCAAGGATGAGCACAGTGCACTTTTACTGGTTGTATAGCATTGCCCCATTAATGGCATAGTGCATCACCACACACAGCATAGTGCACCACCACTCTCAGAACAGTGCACCATCTTCACTTTGTATTGACACTGCTTTGGTGGAGAATAGGGTTAGACCAGGACAATGTTAGTGTTACAGCAGAGAACTTCATTGGGCACATAGCCTCACTTGCATATGTGCTACACACACAGCACACTGGCAGGGATGCAAAATCCTGGAGAGGACTGACCAAAATTAGGTTGTCAGAAAATGGCAATATAGTTAAAATGTTATAAGAGTGCAAAACAGGCAACCCTGAGCTGGCTCCTCCAAGTAAGGTGCATTAGGCTTGCTCCCTTTTTCATGAATGAAAATGCAGCAAACACAAACTAGAACAAGCCACTAAACAATATGGGCGGAGAGTGAGCAGGGTTTCAAGTCCATACCTGAATCAATTTCAATTTCAAGTATCTTTATTTCGGTAAGAATTTTTACCATAAAAGACGTTTAAAACATACATTTTAAAACTGTTGTTTTATAAAAGGTTATACAATGTAATGTAAAATATAAAATCATGCTTTTGCAGAGTCCTGTATTGCACTGCCATGTCCTGGATACAGGGGGGTCAATTACCAGCCCTGAGGCATTTCCTTCTAGTAATCCAGATAGCGCTCAAGTATTTGGCCACCGCAAACACAATGTAGTCAGTCAGGTTGGTTTTCAAGACTCTAAAAGCGGCCTGGCAATTCACAAATCCCAAGTTTCTGCATAAGGGGGCAATCCATTGTTTGCGAATTTCTCGATAGGCAGGACAAAAGAAGAGAATGTGAAGTTCAGACTCATCGGAGGTTCTGCATGCTGGGCAAGTACTGGTTACATCATTGCTCCATTTGTTTGTAAATGATCGTATAGGGAGGGACCCATGTCTCCACTGCAGGTAAAGTTTCCTGAGTAAAGGGGGGTGGACTTTGTCTAGAGTTGATTCAAAGTTGTAAGTGGCCTTAAAGGACACGAAGGAGTCTGTCAGTGACCCGGGTTTTAATTGGTTAAAAAGCAGCGATAATTTGCTGTCGCGGTATGCCCTGGCTAGTTCCTTTTTAGGAATGAGTTGGCAAGTAGACAAGGGATCAGACCACATTTTAGAAAGTCCCAATCCCTCCAGTTCCAGTTTGATAAATTTGAGCCATTTGATTTTTCCAGCATCCGGCATAGCAAGGACCTCCTGTAGTCCCTGTCTGTAGCTGGCCAATTCTGGAGTTGCCCACAGTCTGCGCCAATAAGCCAGCGGGCGGAAGGCCAAATCGTCATCTAACGGATGCAGACCCAGATCCATCCTGAGGGGGACAAGGGGCGTACTGGGAGGTAGTCCTACAAGCATTCGGATGAACTTATTCTCCACTTTCAAGAGATCTGGTGTTCCTACATGGCCCCAAAGTTCAGACCCATACATGGCAGCCCCCTTAGCCTGTGTTGTGTAAATCTGCATTGGGGGACCAATGGGCCTGATTGAAGATTTATTGTTCGCCAGAAGGTTCATAATGCCCCCCGAGTATTGGGTCAATTTCAGTAGGGCTTTCTCCAGGTGCATGTTCCAGGATAATTTATCATTTAACATGATACCCAAGTATTCAAAGGTTTTCACCCTCTCTAGCCTGTTGTGTGCAATACTGGGGCTGGAGTGGAATTTCTGTGGGGGATTGAAGACCATGAATTTAGTTTTGATAGTGTTGATTTCTAAGCCATGGCCCTCACAGAAGTCCGCAAAGCCATCAAGGATGCGCTGGATACCCATTGCCGACTTTGATAGCAGCAAGGTGTCGTCGGCAAACATGATGGCCGGCACCCTTTCAGCAGCCAATTTTGGGGCGTCAGAGTTAGGTACCCCCTCCAGGTGAGAGATAACCCCTTTGACGTAGAGGCAAAACAGGGTCGGTGCAAGCACACTACCCTGTCTTACACCCCTGCCAACGGGGAACCTCTCGGACAGTACACCCATCCTGCCACATCTCACCTGTGCAAAATTGGCGCTGTGAAGGCGAACTATCATTTTCAACAAGCCCTCAGGAATCCCCAATTTGGCCAGGACCTCCCACAGCTTGGTCCGGGGGACCAGGTCGAACGCCGCCCTCAGGTCCACAAAACCAGTATAGAGGCTGCCACCCTCCAACTGCACCGCTTTCCAATAAATGAGGACAAGCCGAAAGACCTGGTCTATGGTAGAGACCTTCTCCCTGAATCCTGCCTGGAAGGGGCTCAGGATATTACAATCTCTAATCCACTCAAGCAGGCGGTTTAGGAGCAGCTTAGCAAAGAGTTTTTGTGACACGTCAATCAGGCTTATTGGCCTGTAGTTGGCCGGTAGCAGAGGTGATCCCTTCTTAAAAATTGGGACTATCTCTGCCCCCGGCCATGTCGAGGGGATTGGCATGCCATTCAGGATTGAGTTGAATAACACCCTGAAATAAGGAGCCCATATCTTGGGTTCGTGTTTATAGAGGTAGCCTGGCAGCCTATCAAGGCCCGGCGCCTTACCGGCAGCCAAGGCCGTGATTGCCATGGTGATCTCCTCCACACTGAATCCATCCATGGGGGCTACACTTTCAATGGGTGAATGCAATAGATCTTCAGGTAGAGTCATTGGCTGGTCGCTACTATGTGTTTTGTAAAGATTTTTAAAGTGTTCCTCCCAGACAGAGGGTGCTATGTTGGCTGCAAGTGGTTCAGCTGAGCCATGCTTAACGATTTTCCAGAAAGTCCGGGCATCTCGTAATGCAAGGGCAGCTGTCATTTTGGTCCAATTCCCCTCATCCCAGTATACTTTAGCAGCACGGAGGGCTGATTTGTAAGCTAGTCGTTTTTCCCTGATTCCACTTGAAGTGTCTCGTGCTTTGAGTGATTCCAATAATGCCGCTTTTGCTATCCTGCAGGAAGCGCTGAACCAGGTGACTCATTTCTGCTTGGGCTTCTTTAGCCTGGCCAGCGGGTTCAGCACCTCTGCGAGATTAGTGCATAACTCAGAGTGAATAGTGCCAAGCTCATTCAGTTGTACAGACTTATATAGGGAGGCATTAGGTGCCTTGGAATTACCTGGGGAAGGAGATTCTAGATCGTTGACTGGTTGGTGCATACAGCGCTCAACCTTTTCTAGGGCGGGAACAGCTAGCGCGTACAGTCTTCCGATGTTACTTGGGTTTTCCAGCAATTTTACCCATTTAATTCTACGTCTATTGCTGGATAGTGCAAGATCCACCTGGTATGCGGAATTTTCGTCTACCTTGACTGTTTGTGGCCTCTGTAGCTCGAATTTTAGTGAGAGCAGGTTATGGTCGCTGTCAAATCTGGGAATTACACCGAAATCTTTCACTTTCCCCCAATCCCTGACTGAGACCATGATATAGTCAATACGTGACTCATGGCCCGATCTGTTAAAGGTATGTTTTGGCGGGATGTCCCCTTTTATTCGGCCATTGCAGGCCCTCAGCGAATGACTGAGCGTGAGGGACGTTATTTGGGTGGCAAGTGGGGTCCAGGCCCTGACCAGTGGATCGGTCAGGGTAGGGATGTTCCATAGTTCGTCCTCTTCACTGGATATGCCCGCCAGGTGATCCGGGAGAGGTTCGTACTGGTGATTAAAATCACCACCTACAATTAGTGGGGAACAGGGGGTGAGCAAGTCAAGAAACAGGGCTTGGTCCTCAACAGTTCCCGAGGTGGCTGCTACCCCCACCGGTCTTGAATATATATTGATCAGTGTTAGTTTTCCTCCGCTTGGCCATTCTAGAGATACGCACTGGAAATCCAGTGAGTTGGTTTCCAAGTGTGTGGCCCTGCAGCCCAAGTGGGACCCAACCCAGATTGAAAGGCCCCCTGATGGACGGCCCTTTCCTCCCCATTTTGCTTGAGTCTCAAAGATAGCAAAGCCCGGTCGGAGATGTTTTTCTCTGGCCCAAGTCTCTTGAAAAAGGCATATATCATACCCCTCGATGAGTTCCCCCCATTCGGGTGAGTCTGCTTTGTTAGCTAACCCGGCTACATTCCATGAGAGAATGGATATTACTCCTGGAGCCTCCGGTGTATTGGTGGGAGCTAGTGGCAGAGAACATTCACGTAGGGTAGATACGCCTTGTTCACTAGAGAGAGATGTGCCCAATAGGACCATCTTTGGTTTTGGGCAGGACAGAATAAGAGGGCTATCCTTATCATTCATGTCTGATTTATGAATTTTGGTTTTAGTTGGCTTTGGTATTGTGACTTCGAGCCTGCCTAGCCCTTCTGTAAAGTTATAGTCCTCCAATTGATTTTGTGGTGGAGGAGAAATTAAACGACCCTGATGTGGATTTGATATGGTGAAAGCTAATTGACCCACGGGGTGGGTCGGGCAACTTATTGAGACGGGTGCTGAGGCTAGAATGATAGGCAGGTGTGGACGTCAATCCACTTCCTCAAGGCACCCGTATCTGTTAAAAGTCGGTACCCCGTTCCAACCACCATGTGTATCCGCCCAGTGATTGGGTGGCCCTCCCCAGGTGCCATTCCTCTCCGGGATCCTTCTCCAGTTCCCTCCCAGGTTCGAACAGGAATGGGGAGGATAAAAGTAAGTGAGGGGTCTGGATGCTATTGGTGAGTTTGTGCTGTAGTTATTCCAGGAGTGAATGGCATGTGCAGTGTTAGGGTCCTCAAAGGAGACAATCACACAGTCGCCACTAATGGACTTGTGTGTGGTGCCTACCCATGGGACCCTGCACACCATAAGGATTTTACTCCTTAGGTGGTTAGGTATTGGCCTATTGACATTAAGCCAGTGGATCACTTTGTTCTTGAGTGAAGCAAAGTCCTCCTGCTGGCTATAAGTCAATTCTGTAACCCCTGTCAATACTACAACATAGGATCTGACTTCAGGGGGAAGGTCAACATAGCCCCTGAGGCGTGTATTATTAGTGTTGGCTCTCTGAGTTTTGGAATGATTAAAGTTATGGCCATTATGCCTCGAGTTTAACTGATCTATCATGGATAGTGCCAATTGTCCTGCCGTGGCTGATGAGGTTGATGGAAAATTATCAGCCACCGATTGGTTGGTGATCATCGATGCCCTGTTAATTGGGACATGAGTATTTACCTTATGCCTTGCTTTTGGGATCGGTTTGGTCTTTGGGCTAGCAATAGAAGTAACAGCTATAGATGTAATAGAAGAAGGGAGTGAGGTGGCATTAGTAGTTCCCGTAGGCTTAACCTTCACGGGAGCCTGCGGGATAGCAGCAACTGGAATTATAGCATCAGATGGAACTGTGGGAGTAAAAGTTCCGTGCGGACAAGTTGGTTTTTTATTCTGCATAGAAATGGTTGCCAAGTTTAAGATGCTTTTTTCGGTTTCCAGGAGTGGAGTTTCAATGTGTGACAGTCTCACTTCCAGGGGGGAGAGCAATTTTTTAAGTGTTTCCCACACAATTGTTAAAAACTCGACATCCTTCCCTTTTATGGTGCAATGCGGGACCCTGGTGGTGTTACTTTCTATTGTGAGGTCATCGTTTTCGTGAATAACTACCGATTGTAAGGAGATGTCTTCTGGACTCATTTCAGAAGAGTGAATAGTAGTGGTTGCTGGGATGGGATCTAGGGGAGCCTGAGATAGTGCCTTAGTTAATAGCTGGGCCTTCGCTATCTTGGCCTTTTTCCTTGAATATGCCGAAGTATTTTTGCGCTTCCTTTTGTTGTGTGGTCCATTTTGTGGAGTGAGAGGATTGGCTCCTTTTGGTGGCGTGGATTTGCGGATTGGCGCTGTTGCCGATAAGCCCACCTCAGCCTCCTTCTCCTGCCCGGCAATTTCACCTGATTGGGATTGTGAGGAGTAGGTAGATTTTAATGGAGACCCCCCCTGCAATGTAGGTATAAAAGCTGTTTGTGGCTGGTGAATATCTACGTGTGTAACAATCAAGGTAGGGGCGGGACCAAGTGGGCGGTCAGGTGTTTTTGCCCAAGCAATAGGCCCTAAGGAAGATTT
Source organism: Lissotriton vulgaris (assembly GCF_964263255.1). Lineage (NCBI taxonomy): Eukaryota > Metazoa > Chordata > Amphibia > Caudata > Salamandridae > Lissotriton > Lissotriton vulgaris. The sequence goes on from NW_028252109.1 coordinate 405,831, forward strand.
ATTAGCTGCTGTTAGCTCCTGTGACAGTCTTCTTGCAGCCTCTAGTTCAATAGACACCCTGTGCTGCATTTTGGCGATCTCAGTATCAATAGCTGTGTGGGTCCTGGTAATAAAATCATCTAGAGTGCCGTTTTTCAGTTTAGTCTTGGCCGCTCTGTCTCTGTACTCTCGAGTTGACATGGTGTATAAACAAGGTAATCAGCGAGGTGGTGTCAGTGGGGGGAGAGCGGTAGGACCAAGTGATGTGGCCCAGTCCAGTCTCTACCTGCCTCTAACGGCCTCAAACGGCCCGCTCTTTGCCCGGTCTTCGCCCCGCGCGCGTCCCGCTAGCGCGTCATTGGTTGAAATTATGTAGAGGGAGGAGTCGGGAAGAGGACCAGCTGTGGCGAGTTTAGAACGCAGCGCCCGCTGGTCCTCGCAGTCCCTGGTGGTGTTAGATTCCCTCGACGATGCCTCTCGTTCAGGCATCCGGTCAGCAACCAGGACGGTGAGAGCCTCGAGCGGCTCCCGCGCAGCGGGGGCCGCGAGGCGTGGGGTTAGAAAGCAGCAAAAGAGCACCCGGTATGAAAGCAGTGGAGTCTCTGTAGGCAGGCACACGGAGTGAGTTCTCGCCTCCTTACTTGGAGTCCAGCGGGAGGGGCGGGAAGAGGACCAGCTGTGGCGAGTTTAGAACGCATCGCCCGCTGGTCCTCGCAGTCACTGGTGGTGTTAGATTCCCTCGACGATGCCTCTCGTTCAGGCAGCCGGTCAGCAACCAGGACGGTGAGAGCCTCGAGCGGCACCCGCGCATCGGGGGCCGCGAGGCGTGGGGTTAGAAAGCAGCAAAAGAGCACCCAGTATGAAAGCAGTGGAGTCTCTGTAGGCAAGCATACCTGAATCATCATGCCTCGCAGAGCAGCGCTGCCCAGGCTCGACCTAAAAATGTAAGTGATATGGATGTATGACGTTACAACGCATACTTTTACAACGCCTACCTTTACATCGCAGGTTTTACAACGCATACCATTACAACGCATAATGCTTTTTGACGCTGGATAGTGAATAGTTTAATTTACTATTCCAACTCCAGTTCCCGTGGACACTAGGGAAGGTTATTGGATAGTAAATTAACCTATTCCCTATCCTAGAGCGCCCCCAATCGCTATGCGTTGTAATAGTTTGCGTTGTAAAAGTTGCGTCGTAATGGTAGTGCGTTGTAAAAGTTTCGTTGTAAAGGATGTTTCCCAAGTGATATGCGTACAACAAAAACTTTCTCAACTATGTGTAGCGTGATTGAAGCAGTAACAAAGGCAGAGATGCGTGAAAGGGATCAAAAGCCACAAGGACGGAGGGTGGGAAGGAGAGCGGCAAAGGCAACATGAACAGAGGGAAAGGGTTTGGGAGGGAGTGTGCAAAGCCAAAACCAATAGACATGCCTGTCATACAACAAAAGCAACATTCAGAAAAATCTCATGAACACGCACAGTAACAACAAAAACATCCCTTTTGTCTTGCGCCCCGGATGGACAAACACACAAGGAGGAAATAAAACCAGCATGCGCTAATCACAAAAGCATGGAAATAAGAAATAAGAGTGATGATGAAGCCAACGAATTGTACGCAATTGATGGGCTCTAAATCACCTTTAAGCTAACAAAATGTCTTGCAAGCGACAGCACATGCGCTGTCTGAGGCGAGACCTAAAAAGAGGAGAAAAAAAAAACCCAAAGCAAATGGAGGACAGGCCAACTACCCATTAAATAAAAAAGGACCGGAAAGTATGGGGAGGTTGACATCCTATCCAGTCCCATGCCTCAACATTCAAAGAGCAAATGGAAGAAAAAGGCGCATGGAGGAACCGAGCATTGAGGGGAAACACAAAGCATAGAGGACTTGTAACATGGGCCAGATAAAAGTGAAGTTGAATGAAAAGCAGCAAGGTAGGAGAAAGAAAACGGCGGCAGAGGATATTTACAGTAAAGTGTGAGATGCATAAGTTCTGAAGGAAAGTTGAGCAGGAGTGAATAGGGTTCTATTTTAAGAGTCAATATCAGCCACCACTATCAGATTTCAAGTACATGTCTTGTAGAAATCAAGTATAGTTCAAATACAAGTTGCTGAACTGCTCTGTGCACTACTGCTCACTCTATCGAATAGAGTTCCATAGACTGACAACATTGAAGCATATGCTTAACCTCACCGCATACTTGATGTCAATACAGCTACATGTGACATTTAAATGTGTTTATTCCTATAGCTATTATATCTAGGACGTATTTAACTCACTAAACCCTCATGCCAGCACAGTGAATATATGTTTGCTTCTTTTATTAGTGGCTGGTGCTCATGGCGGGTGCGATAGAAAGGGAGCGGCTAGCTTCTCTCAAGAGCCGGGAGCCCATTGGTTTTCTCAAAGCCATCACCCCTCTGGCGTCGGCTCGATAAAATCCAATTCCAACCCATGTGTTACTGTAGGTTTCAGGCAGCAGGGAGGCTGTTAGGGTGTGTGAAAGTCCGATTCCGTATGCAAAGCACAAACACGGTTACGCATTACGCAACTGTGCCATCCCCTCTGCCATGACTGAAAGAAGCCCTGAGTAACGAAGGACCTCTTCTCTAGGGCACTTGGTTGAGAAGGGAAAGCTACACAAGTGGGTGAAGGGAGGAGAGTGGAGGCTGTAAGGAGCTGCATGCTCGGTCACTCGAAGAGCCTGTCCGTTGTCAGGCAACCAGGCTACAACAAGGCGCAGCCGGCGCCCGACACCAAAGACGGACACAGCCCACTGAACAGGACAAAAGCAACTCCACGCAGACCCTGGAGCCTTAACACCGCGCACCACTCCCACAGGGCTCTGTGCAAGAATGTGCTGTGCAGGTGCAGTCTACTATTAAAAAGCAAGCATGCTTTGAGCGCGGTGTCTGTGGCAGTTCAATACAAAAAAACACAGGGAAAGCCAGAGATAAAATAAGTGTCCCACATGGCATATATTGATAAGGATTAACAAGTGACGCCACTCTCAGCTCAAGGCGAGATCTAAATTCTGAAATGAAACCTTAGAAAGAAGATGCCACAGACCAAAGGAATGCCTGGTGCCCGTTCATAAGGGGGTCAGGTTGGTTCAGGTGCAACAGGAACCATCGCAATCTAAGAAACAGCTGGAAACTAAATAGAGCACAGTGTTGCAGCTGAGAGATAAGTTAACTAAAGTAAGACTTATCTGCTGCCTTAATGCCTTCTAGTATACTGATGCCAATATCCAAGTTTCGTTGTTGTTGGAATAGATGCAAGTTCAAAACTCTTCACCAAGTTGATAAATACAAAATAAATGTGGTTCCACTAAAGTAAGAGACACTTTCTAATTAACAAGCTGGGCAACAGAAAAGGAGACACAGCCTAGCGGCCGTGAAACTGAAAGCACGGCCGGCCGGCCGTGAAATCCTTTGATGCAGCAGGGGGTGGAGCGGGAAGAGCTGCTGGCGGCACCAAGCTAGGCAACAGATGGCTGGCGATTTGATGCTGTGCATGCGCATTTTAACTCATTGCGCTTGCACATTGAGCTAAAAGCGCACATGCACTGCATCAAATCGCCAGTCTAGTTAAACTCTGTTTAAGCCCCTATAGTCTCGAAAGCTCAATGCGCATGCGCATTGACAGGCGAGACCTAAAAACGGCTTTGGCGAAGGCAGAGGATTTTGTTGGGCTGTCAGTCAATATCCTAAATAAGACTGGATTACTGACTGACTGCCCCTCCCAACCAATTTACACACCTGATGGCGAGGGGTGGGGATGAGACTAAAGCACTCTCAGACGAATAGTCCTCTGGCACCTGATCGACAGTGAAGGGTCTGTGTAGACCCTGCACTGTTAATCACAGCGTGATGCGCAACGAGCCCTCTCAGAACCCTGAAGAGTCAGGCCATTCACATGGGCGCAGCGACTCTGCAGGAGGCTTGGCGGTTTACACGCTCCTGAGAAGCAGAGAGGTATCTACGCTGTGCTATGGGAGAGACATAACCGGAGCCTGCAGTCCCATCTATTAGGGTACCGGTACTCTTCCCTGCCTAATAAGAAGTGCCGTTACTGAGGGACAGAAAATTCAGAAGTGCCGGTACTCAGTACCGGTGAGTACCGGCCCATTTAAAGCACGGCTTGTGACCCCTTCTCCACCGGAGCACGAACAAGCCCGGAGGAACTCTGCTCTGTAGGGGGCTTGTCCGGGGATTCATCCTTACAAGTGGGTACATTTACTGAAGAGATTGAGATTGAGTCAATTCCCCTGAGGTATTATCATTTCAATTCTCGGGGACAATAACTATTTTCATTTTATCCTGACCTTTTTACACATTTTCATCATTGATCCCAGTGGTGCAGAGCTCCTGGCCTTCTGGTAAAGACACATCATTTTCTTGCGGTAGGTTTTGGTTCTGAGACTGGGGGTGTATTTCTGCATGTACCATAAGATCATGTTTTTCCTGAGCATGGATCTGAGCCCCCTTTCCTCAATCAGGATCTCTGCTATTGATCTCTTTGCCGCAGGTCTGTTTTATTACTTTCAGTTTCTCTCAATCCATTTCCGCTGGGATTCTGTCACAGGGTTTCCTGTTTTTATCCAAAATTGAAGTTGATTTCTGATTTATCTCTAGGCTTAAATCTTTTCTTATTTTTGTTATACTTTTTTATAGGCTCATCAATCAATTTAATTATTGGATTCTTATAACCTGTTATCGAGCATTTCCTATGGGCTCTCTTGGCTTCTATTCCAATTGGGTGCCTTTGTTGATGTGATCTTAGCAGCTGTATCGATTCCTGCCGAGCCATGGTGAGCAAACCCAGTCCAGTAACAGCCTCTTTAATTCACCTTCCTCACGTGTATGTTCTATTGGGCCTTTCTTGATACTAAACGGGACTCAGTGTAATAGTTCGATTGAACCCCGCTCAATCATGTTACATTGTTCTTCAGGTGTTTTGTTTTTTAAAACAATATTTATTGCGTCAATTGTCAAATCCAATGCAGAGCTCTGTGACCCAGAGGCTGACGGCTACATGTACAATACGAAGAGTGCGTGGACATTTAATATATGCATTAAACATAATCACATAATAATAATGTAAACACAACTCCCCCAATGCACTGTCTTTGCGACACACAATAAACAGCAAGTACCCACCCACCCATAGATAATAAATCCCGCTGGGCCTCTAGAGCCCTGCACCACTAATCAGCCCATTCGACCCGGTGTGAGACCCCAGCGATGGAACCACTGAGGGCTGCAGTGGGAAAGCCAAGAACACTGGGGGCGGGGACAAGAGCTGAGGAGCCGCGACATCTGAACAGGGGTGGGGCAACGGGGCAGAGTATAGACTCAGTGCAAGTAGCAATGCTTGTTCCTGAAATAAGCAGAATGGCGTAAACTATTTCAACAACACATACAATCAAACTGCAACTTGAATCGTATGTGAGAGAGTCACCCATAAAGTGTACATTCTACAACAACAAAATGTCTCAGAATTTCACAGAACTTTTGAGAATAAGTATCTGCACTTTATAAATCTCCAGATTACATAGAAATCGTTTGTAGCACTACATGACAACACTGTAACAACAGCATGTAGAAAGATATCTACAGGTGCATAATGTACTGTAAGAAAGACAGAGAGAGAAAAAAAATATTGTTTATTTAGACCATCATCTATAAAAACCATGTAAATACAATTTAATAAAAGAGTACATTACATAAAAACAATTAAGACCTACAGTTCTGTTAACTAAGTACTTCCTTAGGAACTCCCCCAGTGCACACGTTACATCAAAAAAGCCATATTTTACAACAGTCTAATTGCTTCACTTCTGTGCCATGTGCCATACTTCACAAACATTGATTTGAAATCTTATTGATAGAAAATACAATCAAAACACTAAATGAAAATGAAACTTTTCATTAAAGAACCCGCCTGAACACAGACAATTCCTATTCCAAGGGTCACGTAATATATGAGAGCCTATATACAAAAGACTCGGGGACGCATGTATCATTATTAGGAACAGCGACGACCTAAAATCGATTTTCTGCGAACCACAATTATGTAATCTCTATTCCAAATATACGAAACTACATGAATTTCATTAAGCGATTCCTAGGGGTGTCGCGAATTGACCTACCTCATTAATATTAATGAGGTAGGTCTCAATTTGCAACCCATTAGAAATCGCCAAAATCACGAGGATGGTGGCCTGCTGGGGTCAGCCGACCACCATGTCCGTGATTGCTGTTAAATAAAGCAGTCTTTTTTTTTGTAAATGCAGCGTTTAATTGAACAAAATGGAAAGTTTTCTTTGAATTTTTTAAGAGTAGGCAGTGGTCCGTGGGACCACTGCCTACTCTTAACAAACGTTTTTGTCACCATTCACAGAGGAGAAGGGGTCCCTTGGGGGGAAAGAGGTCCCTTGAGAATGGGTTTCCATCAGATTGAATCTGATGGTAAACTGCAAATATTCTGCAACCGGAATTTGGTCGCCCTAAACACACCCCTTCTTAATACCGACTCGCAAACCCATTTAGTGATTCCATAACAGGCTACTGAATGGCAAAGTAGAGGTTGGTATACTGGGAAATACTTTTTGCGTTCACAAATGAGCAGAGTCAGCGAGTCAGCCTGGTTGCAATTGCAAAATAGCTCCCTGCATGTGGCCCTAAAAGCGGCACAACATTTTAATATAACATATGCATTAATGGATTGGGTAATTCTAATAAGTATGGCTAAGCTGAATTAGCCTGCCCTGATTCAATTAAATAGCTGGCGGATTTCTTTGAGGTAAAATAACATAGATCAGCAAAGCTCAACTCCTTCGAACACATTTCATTGAATTCTTTTTTTTTAAAGAGCAACGGCTCCTCCACCTTAAAATCACCAATATTCAAGATTTCAGCGATGCCCAACAATCGGGCTCATGACTCTTTTGGTCATTGCAACCTATTGCAGATTTCCAAAGCACACAAGGTGGAGATTTTTGAATCAGGAGCCTATAGTGGTTTATACCAGAAACGCCAGGTTAATTTACGTGCCAGATAATTCCACGATTAGATTCCATTGTTACTGCCTGAACCATTACCCTTGAGGAAGACAAAGCATTGTTTTCGAACATTTCCCGTCTCTCGTTTCCCAGTTATAGTTTGCATCCAGAAACAAAGGTTCCATCCCATATAGACATTGTGGGGGCACCATTACCCTGTAAGCTGTACATAGCGGGGACAGTGAAGGTTCACAGAACTCTCTTTGAATCTGTGTTAGGCTCCTTATTGTTAACAGAGCTTGAGATTCTAAAGCATCCAGATGCGGATCCCAGGGTAAATTTCTGTTAAATGTCACGCCCAATTACGTATATGAAGAAACAACTTCCCAACTTCATCAGCTAATGCCCAGGTGAAGGGCTTGGTCTTCTTCAGAAATATCACAATATTAGTTTTTTCCATATTAATAGTTAGATTGTTAACCTTACAATACTTGCTAAATACCTCAAGTTTTCTTTGTAAACCCACTTGTATCAAAACAACAATTGCCAAATCATCTACATATGTGAGGCATGATACATGTCTTTCCCCCATTTTGGGGGAAATGGCATCTGCTTCCCGCAGAGTAGACAGAATATCCGCGAGATGAAAGGAAACTAAGATTAGTGCTAACACGCATCCTTGTCTTGGACAGTTCTCTATTGGGAGTTTCCTAGATACAGACCTCTGCGTGTCCAGTTCCACCACAGCCCAATTTTTGCTATGGAGTTCTTTTAAAATAGCAAGGAGACAAGCATGAATTCCCAGATTCCTTCATTTCTTTCTCAAAATCTTTCGATTTACTAAATGAAAGGCTGAATAAACATCTACTGTAGTTTCTAAGGTTTTACTGCCCATTTGCCACAAACTGAAGCAGTGGTCAATCATCGACTGACCCACTTTAAAAACTCCCTGTTCGATAGCACAAGATCATTTTTTGCTGGCCAATCCTTCATATACAGCAAAATATCTTTACACTATAAAGTGGCATCTATCAGACCCATCGGATGGTAATTCTTGGGGTCTGAAGGATCATTTTTCTCATGAATAGTCTTTATATCCGCTCCTTTCCAACTATCCAGAAAGGTTCCGGTTTCCCTAACTGCAATAAATACTCTTGAGAATAAACTTGCCCAACAGTCAGAATTTGTGTTTATGATAACTGCAGGTAGATTATAGGTCTGCTGCCCTAGAAAAACTGTGGAACAATATAATCTTTTCAACAAATTTTACTTCAAATAACTTAATGAGAAGAAAGTCATTAGGATGAATCCAAGCTCCTCTATAAGGAATATCACCTGACATATATCTTGGTTAAGTAAACAGCCAAACTTTCTTCTGAGACCATACACCTAACAATATTTTTTTTACACCCTGTCTATATTAATTTCAAGATTTTTTTCCGATCTTTTGCAGATAATAGTCCTAGCATTTCATCCCAATGTGTTCTATATTATTCATTTTAATTTTCCTTTATCAGAGCTGCATATTAATTTGTTATCTTGCTCAGGATTTTCCCCACCCCGCGGCAATTTAAAACTCTTTTTTATGTCCTAATATTTGTATATTCTTTTTCAGTGCCTGACACTGTGAATCTTACCAAAGACTCCCTTCCCGGAATCATTACATTACACTTCTTCACTATTGGTGTGAAAGAGTTTACCATCTCTGATATACTCCTCTTATACTTATGTGCACACCAATACTCCTCCTTAAAGAAAGGGGATTCACACTCCGTTTTGAATGTTCAAATGTTCAGTATGTTTATTCAAACAGTTTTTTGCAAAAGATTGCCAACTCAAATGTTTGTTGCTCGTTGTTTATCGTTTTTAAACATATCACAGTCCTTTAAACAGATCCAATGCATTTCGGGCCCATGGTTTGGCCCTTCATCAGGGAAAGGACACTATAAATGCAAAACATAAACATAATGACCTGTCACTGGATATGTACAAGTGTATGTAGTGGGGTATGTGCAATTAATAATGGGGGAGTCGTGGTCTACCAGTGTGGAAAGTTAGGTTGTCACCTTAAAAAATCTTCATACCCGTGTGCAATTCAAAAAATAATCACACATCTCTTACGTGTCTCGTTTGTCAAGGTTAGCGTGATTCGACTCTGTGAGTAAAAGAGTACGGAAAAGATGTTATGGTCGCATGTTAAGCAAATAGCTAAAAAACTCACTAACTAGTACGTTCATTGTAAGGTAGAACGTGGACTGACCTGTATGAGCTTTTCAGGTTCGATTCACTCTTCGTTTGTTCGTGTACGCCGGTCAACACGGGAATGCCGGTGACCGCGTCTAGTGCGGATGAAGAGTTCCGATCACTTGTGTGATGGAGAGTGAAGATAGACTATGTTTGTATCGAGCACGGAGTGAAAAACAGAGATCTCTGGTTGTCAGAAATATATATGTAAGATCCTGATCGGTATCAGGAATGAGGATAAAAGATACTGTTCCGAATGAAAGATAAAAAAGGTGGAATTGAGACATGTGAAAAAGATAATAAAGATCCGAACCCCGTGGGGTAAGGAACGGTAGACCGGAGGCTCTAGTCAGTGTGCTGTGGGGTTGTGAGTGGAGGTCCAGTGTGTTGGACAGGTAAATAAATACATGAACGAAAACATAAACAACTTAAATACAGTGATATTAACTAATTAGTCACACATCATAGTGAAATATCACAGGGATTACTACATCAGCTATCAGAGCAGTTTTATAAGTAACAAGAATATTCAATTCTGTCATTCAAGCCCAATGGCTTCTGTGTTGAAAGTTTTTGTATCCAGGTATTCTCTCTTTGGAGCAAAAATTTAGTGTTGTCTCTCCCCTCAATTTTTGGGATGATTTCCAATATGATGAACTTCATTTGGGAAATGTTGTGTTTGTGTTCAACGAAGTGGGTTGCCACTGATGTTTTCATGTTTTTTAGGCGAATGTTTGATTTGTGTTCCGTGAGTCTAATTTTAATTTTGCGTTCTGTTTTGCCCACGTATAATTTACCACATGGGCATTTTAGAGCGTAGATGACGTTGCTTGAGTCACATGTGGCGTTGACTTTGAGTTTGACCTCGTGACCTTTCATGGGGTGGTTGATTTTGTTTCCCTTAATGATATTATTGCAGTTTCCGCAATTGAGACATGGTTTGGTGCCTGTGTATTTGGTGGTTATTGCGGGTTTATGTCATACCAGTTCTCCTAGATTACATGCCCTGGTAAATGCGAACAACGGTGGTTCCAAAAACATCTGTTTAAAATCAGGTTCCAAGTTCAACAGTGACCAATGTTGGTGTATGATCCTTTTGAATTTAGTAATAGAATTTAAACAAAATGGTACTAAGAATTGAAGAAATAGCCACCAAATTTCGCAAGAAAACATCACTGAGGAATCCAAACAGAAGATTTCGCACATAGACCGAAAAAAACTGTTACAATCCAGCCCAAAAAAGCAACAGACCCGCATAGTGGTAGTCTCAAAATATTCTACTTCCAGTACTAAATTCAAAAGGATCATACACCAACATTGGTCACTGTTGTACTTGGAACCTGATTTTAAACAGATGTTTTTGGAACCACCGTTGTTCGCATTTACCAGGGCATGTAATCTAGGAGAACTGGTGTGAAATAAACCCACAATAACCACCAAATACACAGGCACCAAACCATATCTCAATTGCGGAAACTGCAATAATATCATTAAGGGAAACAAAATCCACCACCCCATGAAAGGTCACGAGGTCAAACTCAAAGTCAACGCCACATGTGACTCAAGCAACGTCTTCTACGCTCTAAAATGCCCATGTGGTAAATTATACGTGGGCAAAACAGAACGCAAAATTAAAATTAGACTCATGGAACACAAATCAAACATTTGCCTAAAAAACATGAAATCATCAGTGGCAACCCACTTTGTTGAACACAAACACAACATTTCCCAAATGAAGTTCATCATATTGGAAATCATCCCAAAAATTGAGGGGAGAGACAACACTACATTTTTGCTCCAAAGAGAGAATACCTGGATACAAAAACTTTCAACACTGAAGCCATTGGGCTTGAATGACAGAATTGAATTTTCTTGTTACTTATAAAACTGCTCTGATAGCTGATGTAGTAATCCCTGTGATATTTCACTATGATGTGTGACTAATTAGTTAATATCACTGTAGTTAAGTTGTTTATGTTTTCGTTCATGTATTTATTTACCTGTCCAACACACTGGACCTCCACTCACAACCCCACAGCACACTGACTAGAGCCTCCGGTTTACCGTTCCTTACCCCACGGGGTTCGGATCTCCCTTAGCACATCGTTTTTTTATTATCTTTTTCACATGTCTCAATTCCACCTTTTTTATCTTTCATTCGGAACAGTCTCTTTTATCCTCATTCCTGATACCGATCAGGATCTTACATATATATTTCTGACAGCCAGAGATCTCTGTTTTTCACTCCGTGCTCGATACAAACATAGTCTATCTTCACTCTCCATCACACACGTGATCGGAACTCTTCATCCGCACTAGACGCGGTCACCGGCATTCCCGTGTTGACCGGCGTACACGAACAAACGAAGAGTGAATCGAACCTGAAAAGCTCATACAGGTCAGTCCACGTTCTACCTTACAATGAACGTACTAGTTAGTGAGTTTTTTAGCTATTTGCTTAACATGCGACCATAACACCTTTTCCGTACTCTTTTACTCACAGAGTCGAATCACGCTAACCTTGACAAACGAGACACGTAAGAGATGTGTGATTATTTTTTGAATTGCACACGGGTATGAAGATTTTTTAAGGTGACAACCTAACTTTCCACACTGGTAGACCACGACTCCCCCATTATTAATTGCACATACCCCACTACATACACTTGTACATATCCAGTGACAGGTCATTATGTTTATGTTTTGCATTTATAGTGTCCTTCCCTGATGAAGGGCCAAACCATGGGCCCGAAATGCATTGGATCTGTTTAAAGGACTGTGATATGTTTAAAAACGATAAACAACGAGCAACGAACATTTGAGTTGGCAATCTTTTGCAAAAAACTGTTTGAATAAACATACTGAACATTTGAACATTCAAAACGGAGTGTGAATCCCCTTTCTTTAAGGAGGAGTATTGGTGTGCACATAAGGATGGGACCAGTGGTCCACTGGCCCCACAACTGTTTCATTTTATAAACGACGTCGTGGGACGTTTGACGTTACTTCATGGAGCACCCGAACAATTGAGAAAAACATTTGAGCCTAAAACAATTAAAATAGCTGTGCATCTGCCCTATCATTACCAGTATTTTACTTCCTTGTGTCCTCAACAGGACGGATAGCACGCAATTAACCAAAATGAGTAATTTTGATGAAATTTCAAGAAGCACGGAGGCCAGGGCCTCCACATTCGCGTTCAAACCAGATGAAGCGGATCGCATATATGCGCTCATTAGGGAAGAAAACACACAGGAAACTACTACTCGGTCTAAAGAGAAACATATATGCAATTAATATATCTGACTAAGAGAAGAATTAATCAACAACTACATGCGAGTACTCTCGTGAAATATCATCGTAACCAACGTATACCGAGGGGCCTAAGAATAGCCTTGAAACCATCCCTCTGAAACAATTCTAAGAAATTCCAGGAAAAATGATACGAAATCCTAAATAAATGTTCTTTGGACCTGATTCTACTGATTATCGAAGAGTTATCAGGAATACTTGAAGAGCTCACTACTGAGATCTCCGAAGTATCAACGGAATTATCCAAACTGTTGTCTGAGGACGAACTTAAGACCATACTTGAAGACATTCAATTACAAATGGACAAACACACCAATTACATTAATGAACGCAAGATCCGCAAATACAAGAGGGACACTCTCGATTATAGACTCGGAGAGGTTTATACATGGGCCGAAGTTTATGCTCAAAAAAGAAGAAATAAACCTTATACATCTCAAACGGAGACCTCCTCATCAGACAGCGATACCACCCAAAGAACAAGGAGAACTCAATTAGCACCTAAAATTCCGGACACCACCCAAGCTCAACAACCATTTACTAGCCTACAGACAGAGTCCAATCCTTTTTTAGAACAGGGCCAATCACAAAAAGGAGACCCCGGAGAGGACAAAACAAGAGGAAAGGAAAAAGAGACAGAACCACCTACAACGAGAAGTGCAACGGGAACCATCAAAGACAAGAAAGGGAAGAAAACCATAACATAGAACACTGGTTATTAATATCAGTGACTATCACTTGACTAACTATGAAATTCAATTACTGCAAAAGGGCATATCATTTGTACCAACCACCACTACCAATAACCTTGAATTAGAAGTAAGCTTCTTTAAGCTCATGCGCAAACTTCGTCTACGTCACTTTTTCGAGAATGTATTACCTCAACAAACTAATGATGAACCTGATCAACTGTTAGGTCTAAGATCACCCAGTACCTTCCAATCTCCGGTTAGTCATAAGACATTTGATTTATTCGAGAATAGAGTCAAACAAGATCTCTGCAAGATCAACCATTCCAACAGACAATTCAAAAACATCACTCAAAAAGACCAGGATACCCTTAAAAGAATATCAACTAATAGTCAAATTATTTGTACCAAAGCTGACAAGGGGGGAGCCCTTGTAATTATGAACAGAAGCATGTATGATTTCAAAGTGATGGAACACATTTCTGACACCACCACCTATATGAAACTGGACAATAACCCCACAGTTGAATTCACGAAGATTCTCCAAAGCATTTTTGACAAAGCACTCGAAACAGGAACAATTATCCAAAAAACAAAGAAGTTTCTCACCAAGCTTAACCCCAAGAGTCCAACACTAAGAATGGTACCCAAGATTCACAAAAGTATGATGGACCCTCCCCTGAGACCCATAGTCTCAACATGTGGTAGTCTCCACGAACCCATTGGACAACTCTTGGACAAATACCTGCAACCCACGGTACAAGCCATGAGAACATATACTAAGGACACAACACACTTAATTTCCATATTACAAGACCTGACGCTTGATCCCGAAGACAAATTGATACTCTGCACAGCGGACGTGCGTTCACTCTACACTTCCATACCCCATTCCCTGGGCATAGAAGCTATCGAACAAGCTTTACTAAACACTGACCTTGAAGCACCCTTTAAAACATTTTTGATGGAACTCATGCTATTTACATTGTATCAAAGTTATTTTAAAAACAATGATACATGGTATTTACAACTCATTGGAATGGCCATGGGCAATTCAGCGGCGCCCGCATACGCTAACATCTTTATGCAATATTTTGAGGAGACTCACATCTTTGCCAACAAAAAATGGACAGACAATTTGAAACTTCTAAAACGCTACATTGATGACATCTTCATCGTATGGAAAAACACTAAGGAAGAACCACTAAGGGTTCTTATTGAACTTAATCAAGTTGATGAACGGATCCAACTAACCTGGGAAATATCAGAGAAATCTGTCAATTTTCTTGACGTTAAAGTTTCTATTAACCCACATGGTTTCGAAACTGACGTTTTCACGAAGCCCACAGATCGAAATAACATGCTCCACTTCACAAGCTTCCATGAACCGAATTTAAAAAAATACCTTCCTTTCTTTCAGATGGCACGTGCCAAAAGAATAACATCAGATCCAAACAAAATGGTACTAAGAATTGAAGAAATAGCCACCAAATTTCGCAAGAAAACATCATTGAGGAATCCAAACAGAAGATTTTGCACATAGACCGAAAAAAACTGTTACAATCCAGCCCAAAAAAGCAACAGACCCGCATAGTGGTAGTCTCAAAATATTCTACTTCCAGTACTAAATTCAAAAGGATCATACACCAACATTGGTCACTTTTGAACTTGGAACCTGATTTCAAACAGATGTTTTTGAAACCACCGTTGTTCGCATTTACCAGGGCATGTAATCTAGGAGAACTGGTACGACATAAACCCGCAATAACCACCAAATACACAGGCACCAAACCATGTCTCAATTGCGGAAACTGCAATAATATCATTAAGGGAAACAAAATCAACCACCCCATGAAAGGTCACAAGGTCAAACTCAAAGTCAACACCACATGTGACTCAAGCAACGTCATCTATGCTCTAAAATGCCCATGTGGTAAATTATACGTGGGCAAAACAGAACGCAAAATTAAAATTAGACTCCCGGAACACAAATCAAACATTCGCCTAAAAAACATGAAATCATCAGTGGCAACCCACTTCGTTGAACACAAACACAACATTTCCCAAATGAATTTCATCATATTGGAAATCATCCCAAAAATTGAGGGGAGAGACAACACTACATTTTTGCTCCAAAGAGAGAATACCTGGATACAAAAACTTTCAACACAGAAGCCATTGGGCTTGAATGACAGAATTGAATTTTCTTGTTACTTATAAAACTGCTCTGATAGCTGATGTAGTAATCCCTGTGATATTTCACTATGATGTGTGACTAATTAGTTAATATCACTGTATTTAAGTTGTTTATGTTTTCGTTCATGTATTTATTTACCTGTCCAACACACTGGACCTCCACTCACAACCCCACAGCACACTGACTAGAGCCTCCGGTCTATCGTTCCTTACCCCACGGGGTTCGGATCTCCCTTAGCACATCGTTTTATTATTATCTTTTTCACATGTCTCAATTCCACCTTTTTTATCTTTCATTCGGAACAGTATCTTTTATCCTTATTCCTGATACCGATCAGGATCTTACATATATATTTCTGACAGCCAGAGATCTCTGTTTTTCACTCCGTGCTCGATACAAACATAGTCTATCTTCACTCTCCATCACACACGTGATCGGAATTCTTCATCCGCACTAGACGCGGTCACCGGCATTCCCGTGTTGACCGGCGTACACGAACAAACGAAGAGTGAATCGAACCTGAAAAGCTCATACAGGTCAGTCCACGTTCTACCTTACAATGAACGTACTAGTTAGTGAGTTTTTTAGCTATTTGCTTAACATGCGACCATAACATCTTTTCCGTACTCTTTTACTCACAGAGTCGGATCACGCTAACCTTGACAAACGAGACACGTAAGAGATGTGTGATTATTTTTTGAATTGCACACGGGTATGAAGATTTTTTAAGGTGACAACCTAACTTTCCACACTGGTAGACCACGACTCCCCCATTATTAATTGCACATACCCCACTACATACACTTGTACATATCCAGTGACAGGTCATTATGTTTATGTTTTGCATTTATAGTGTCCTTTCCCTGATGAAGGGCCAAACCATGGGCCCGAAATGCATTGGATCTGTTTAAAGGACTGTGATATGTTTAAAAATGATAAACAACGAGCAACGAACATTTGAGTTGGCAATCTTTTGCAAAAAACTGTTTGAATAAACATACTGAACATTTGAACATTCAAAACGGAGTGTGAATCCCCTTTCTTTAAGGAGGAGTATTGGTGTGCACATAAGGATGGGACCAGTGGTCCACTGGCCCCACAACTGTTTCATTTTATAAACGACGTCGTGGGACGCTTGACGTTACTTCATGGAGCACCCGAACAATTGAGAAAAACATTTGAGCCTAAAACAATTAAAATAGCTGTGCATCTGCCCTATCATTACCAATACTCCTCTTATACCACATCTGAACATGCTCATCATTTTCCGGACTCCCTGGGCGGTCTGATAGTGTGTCAACACTCCAACATACCTATCAGAGGTCCACCTTGTCCTACGTCCAGGGAATAAAGTTTCAATAGCATCACAGTTTGCCTTTGGAGAAGGTCAAGACACAGCATGGCTCTTAATGCCCAGTGGTCACTCCCGCTAATACCTAACACAAAAAAACTACCACAAACTTCCACGAATCATGATTGAATAAATATGTATTCTATTGGACACTTTTGATTGCCATGTATAAAAGTTTGGGACGCAGGGGTGTCACCCATAAAACGGACATTTGAACGTACAGAATTAGGTTCCACAAAACACTTTAAGAGGACTGTATCTTTGTTTGCAATTGACACTTTGGGAATATTGCCTGTGGGATCTTATAGGCTTCGAGAATTTCCATTTGGTTATCATCAACCGAGTCCAGGGTAATCCGCAAGTTTTTGCGTCCCTTTAGACTGCTCTCCCTTCATGTCCTCTGGTTACTTTGTTAGTTGAAGCCCATTTGTCCCTGATACTTGTAACTATCCATTTAACTCCTACAGTGCTTAATTTGTAAAACAATAAGTGCCAGGGCCCTCGTCAAGAGGCGACCAGAGCATGCTCTACCCTCTGCCCCGGCCAGTGCTACCAATGACAGAACCAACACAACTACTAACCGTCACACTCCAACAAGTGTGACATAACAGACTATTCCAGGACCCCAATGCTATAAGAATGGCTTGGGCAGCAGGTATTAGCCAATTTTAATGTATTTTGAATTTGTAAACAACTGTTGATGTGCTCATCTCTAAACCGGACCTGTAGTGCCACCATGTGACAGACTGCCATAAGTCCCGGTGTTGACAATTAAGTGGTCATGCCAAGCACTGGAAACCACCGGCACACATTAAGCACTGAACTCCTCTTTGCTTCTAGATCCACCATCTGCAGGATTCCTACCGATAGGTCTCATCAACTTTACAACATTCCCTTTTGAACTTTCTACACATTTCCATCTCTTCATACCCTTTCCATCCTTATGATAACGTCCGTTAGAAACATATGGATTACATCTTCTTTTTACCAACAATGGCCACCTTGTAACATAAACGGACAAGGACCCCTCCCCTTCACATTTTCATTTACACCATCAGCAGCCCCGCCCTCTGGGCTCTGTATCGACCTATCTAAGGCACTCGTGAGTTGATCGATTTCAGTTCCTGGGGTCTTTCTTTTAATGAGCCAGTCTGCTGTTTTGTCTTTTGCCAATACTGTTGCTTCAAGGATGCTGTGAAGAGCTCTTTGCACCAAGAGGAGGACAACAAACATAAGCGACGGACGAGAAGCCGAAGTCTCTCTGCTCGAAGTTAAGAGGAGACTCTGTTGTCAACAATCTTTGAAGATTTCACGTTTGCCTGGGGTATTACCTCTCTCTGGCAGCCACTAATATTCTCCGTTACTTTAAGAAGGTGAGTCTCTCAGAAAGGCTGCCCTTCCCTCACCACTAGAAGCGTGTACGCTTCCACTCTGCAAAGGAAATAAGCTCATCGGGGCGGGTTGAGAAAAATATGGTGAGGAAGATAATTGAGTTTCTGCAAAAACAACACCGGAGACTTCAAACCATCCTGCTCGTCACCCAAGGGCCCTTTTAATGGCAAAGTCAACTGTGGTGATGGAGACCTATCCGCAGCCTGCAACATAGAAGAAGTAGATGACTCATCTAAATGTTTGCTTTTAAAGTGCCTTCTCATGGAGTCCTTTATTGATGATGCAGAGATAGAACTGATTAACGAGCTTGGGGGCAGACGTAGAAGAAGCTTCCCTCTGATGAGCATCACGACCACTGCATGCACTCTCCAGGCTCTGGAAGCTCTTTTCTTCTCCGGCCTCCTTCAATAAGCATGCTGGTCCACTTATACGGGTGCCCAATCTCCCTTTCCACTGAGCTATTAGCACCGTTCGGAGTCTTTTTCTTTGGGCAGGCATCACTGGACGAGTTACTACACCAGAGCAGCACAATGCAATGCTATGAGCACTGTCAGCGTCTCTAATTCCTTACCACCCGAGAGATATGTTATACTATATTGCAAGATCACCAACAAACAAAAAACTAAAATAAAGCTCCTTCCTCCTCCTGGATCGCTGCACGTACCGCCGCCACCACCCTATAGCCACTCAATCAAATGGTGTCCGATGGAGCCTCCACCAAGAATCAACCTAGCTACCACTGTTGCTTGTCAACTAGATCCTGTCGCTGACGCTCTTGCGAGGTAGCTACGGCTTAAGGGTCAGAGGAGGCGGTGTCCCTGCACCCTGACGCACACCTGCACCTCAGCTCTCCAAGGGGAGGCGCAGTGGTGAAGGGGCGAAACCACAAGCGAGGGCAAAGATGTCCCTGCAGGCGCCTGCTCGCCCTCACAGGCGCGGATACGAAAGTGCCTGTAGATATTGGTAGAGGTCATGGTAACAGTATAGTCCAGTTAGAGCCTCCACTCCAAGCCGCAGTCAGTATCCAATGGCTCCAAGGGGCTCAGGCCTTTGCAATCCTTCGGCCGTTCAAATGTCTTCCAGGCCTGGCTGCCACAAAAAAAAGCAACCGGTGCCTGTACAAACTGACAGCAATTGAAGCGTTTGTTCGTTCCATTACAATTTCAATCAGAGCTTTCGGGCAAAATGTATAAAGCTCAACACCAAACAACTGACAACAGCGAGTGGGCGAGGCAGACAGACACAAGCACGGCACGCAGCGTCACAGGAGGAGTATCCATGAGAAATCAATGTAGGAGAAGCCTTCATTTCTCTCACTTATCACACTTGTTGCGTAAAGTCTCTGACTTGCTTTAATTAAGTTCTGCCTGCATGTAAAACTTCACTGTTCACTGAATTGTGCACTATATCGCTTTTAACATACTGAATAAGACTTGTCTCCAGTACCACACTGTTTCTATATGAGGAGCAGTAGTGGGGATGATGTGATCAGTGATGTCATCAATGATGTCAATTCAAACAGCTATCACTTGATGATTCTATACTTAAAGACACTTCTGAAGTATGTCAAAAGGTGTTGTCACGTTTGCTCAGGTGTGTGAGTGTGCGACAAGCACAAGCTGCCTGGTTTGAAATGACCTATTGGGAGCTTACCGAGAGCGGACTTACAGCCCACCCACTGCTTACCATTGGCTTACTTTTACTGTCACTCTTAGTTCTTGCTTCTTACAGGATGGATGTTTGCTCCATCTTGTGTGTCCCTCCTCTGGAACACGGCCTCTTTCCCACCCTTTGGCTTGGCTGACTTGAATCCTTTTGACTTCTTTGCACCCTCACCTAATCGTTACTAGAACCCAGGGACCCCCACTGAGTCATTATTGCAATAAAAGAACCAGACCAACGCAGTTTCGATGATGTGAACCACAAATATTATGACATTTTGTTTAATTCACAAACAAATATAAGAAAACAAAACTGTTATTTTAATGGAATGGTTGGAGCTTTTCTAAAATCAATAGGCTAGCATCGTCCATACTATATTCTGTTTGATAAACTTGCACTACTCTTATGACTCGACATGAGGATGCAACTTAATTTTTTGCCTTCAATTTACAAGTCAATTTTCCTTTACAAGTAGAGAACATTTTAAAATGTCCAATTTTAAATTTTCTTATTTATATGCACCTTGTTAATCCGTTAAAATGATTTCTTTTCCAAGCAGCAGCAGACCCCCTGATTAGGCGTCATGGCCCCCACGGGGTTCACAGACCACAGGTTAAGAACCGCTGTTTTACAGAGCTACTTTTTTCTTTTTGCGTTAGTACTCAAGAGCGTCTATGCGTTTACTTGCTCACTCCCTCCTATGCTTCTAACCCAGCCAAATACCTGACCCCCCAGCTCTGTGCTGTTGTCTCATCTGTTTTTTTATTCATTTTTATTTGTAGAGTTTTATATAACCCTAACTTGACCCAACTTGATGTATACATGGTAGTAATTATGTGGTTTACTTGAAACATGTTAGGGTAGACATAAAGGCAAAATGGAAGTACATAGGCGAAACATAAGAAGGTGTAAGGATCAGTAGCTAATACATGTTTGTGGTATATAAGTTGTATTAGCAGCGCACAGTAGCAGTACCTATTAGGGTAGGTATAAAGACATCCTGGCGCTATCGAGGCAAAATGTCTAGACATTTCTGAGGTAGAGACAGTTTATGAAATTGTTTTCACAGAGTATAGTATCGGTATTTATTTGGGTAGACATAATGACATAGTGGCAATACGTAGGCAAAATAAATGAAAGTATTCGGGTCAGGAGCTGAAACATTATTGAGGTGCTAAGAGCATAAATGGATATATAACAATTTAACAATACTTAGCTACATTAGCATTGGGGTTCGTGTGGAGTAAGTAAACAAACATAGGACCAAAGATTAACTATGGGCTGCGGCGCGTGCAGGCGAAATATAAAAAAGGCATCAGGAACAGTAGATGATTCATGGTTGAGGTAGAACACTATATATATATATGTATGTATAATATTTTAGCAGAGCATAGATGCATTGGCACAGGTATCGCAATCTCTCTGTTGAGTGCTTCTCCTGCTGCCAAACTCCTCCCCACTTTCCATCTTACTTTGTCGCTCATGTGCTTCCCTCCCTGATGCTGCTCCGCACACTCCTCGTTGCTTCCCCCTCCAGCTCCTACAATACCACGACCCTGCAGTCTTCTATTTCCCATTTTATTGTTTATTTGTTTATTTATTTAGGAGGACAAGACAGAAAAGTGTTGCAGGCCCCTTTGCATTAAAATAGCGTTTTTGCAGTATGTGCATTTCATTTGGCAGCTGTATCACGTTGTAGGTGCATGCAAGCGTAGTGAGGCATGCACACACACACCATGTCACGCATGTGTGCACCTACTGCATGAGCCAGTCGCTATGGCTGCATCAATGTGTCTTTTCTTTGGGATTTATTTTCCATTTGACCATGCTGTACAATATCACCCTGAAGCTGCGCGCACTGTCAAAGTGCATTAGCACAGTCAATAGGCCCCAAAGGTGAATCCTATTGGCTTTGACAATG
The DNA here is from genome assembly GCF_964263255.1 of Lissotriton vulgaris. Classification (NCBI taxonomy): domain Eukaryota; kingdom Metazoa; phylum Chordata; class Amphibia; order Caudata; family Salamandridae; genus Lissotriton; species Lissotriton vulgaris. The sequence goes on from NW_028252109.1 coordinate 427,591, forward strand.
CTTGTTTTCTCAATGAGGGACATCAACCGGTAAGTCTTTCGGCCTTCACATGTCAATCACGTGCTGTAAATAAAGAGCCACCTGCTGCTGTTCAGCCCCTCCTCATAGCATCAGACGAGCCTGGCTGTCCTGGAACAGGGGGCCAGATGTACAAACTTTTTTAGCAGTCGCAAATGGAGACCGGGCCATTTGTGACCACTAAAACTGCTGTCAGCATGCGCCAACCCAATTTTGCAAGCCTGAAAGCTATTACCGGCTCGAAAAATACAGTTTGCAAGTCAGTTTTAGGAAGGGGCATGCCAAGGGCGTCCCTTCCTAATAGCGAGTCGCAGGGGCATAATTGAATGTTTTGCGCCCGCATTACGGTCTCAAAACATTTATATTTAACAGACTCTGTGAAGGAGGTGGTAACCCATTCGCAAGGTCCAACGGACCATTGTTTTTCATTTTTGGTTTTTAATACATCAATTTTCCTTTAACCCTTTGGATGCATGGGACGGCCCCCGGACGTCAGACATCATGGTGGACGTGGGCGTCGGACGGCCGGGAGCGGTCCGATCGGCACACGCATCAAATGTTGCCGCATTGTGGGGATTTTCCACCCGCATTCAAAGGGTTAAGGAAAAATGGGCTGCATTTAAATTTTAAAAATTACTTCATTCAAAAAGCAATCACAGGTATGGTGGTCTGCTGACCCCAGCAGGCCACCATTGCTGTGATTACAGGCCATTCCAAATTGAGACCTACCTCATGAATATTTATGAGGTAGGTCATTTGTGACCCAATTTTGCGAGTCGCTAATTGCAAAGTCGCAAAAACTTGCAATTAGAGACTCACAAAAGGAAATGGTCGTACATGTGGCCCTAAACGTGAAAAGGCTCCTTAACAGGTTTCCGCTTGTTATAATGGCACAAATCGTGAGCAAGCTCCCCACGCTGCACGGGAAAAAAGTAAGCCTGCAAGAAATATATGGCAAAGCCTACAAGTCTGAGTTATACGGATAATTCAAGAAAAAGCTTTTGGCTTTGCCAATGCTTGTTTGTTTTGGTGAATCTTCCCCAAGGAAGGCTGTGGCTGTTTAAAGCGTGCTCCGGTGGAGTGGAAGGAAGAGTTATATTTACCGGTTCTGCATCTCTAACTGGCACCAACAATGGGCGTTCTAGAATGTTCCTTTGATGATTTCAGCTGGGGTCCGAGGTGTATTATGACATCATTCACAGGCGGCCCCTTTAACGAACAAGCACATATCAAAGTGGCATTCATCTGTGATTAGTTGCTCAGTTCGCCCCGTGCCTCCCTCGGCTCTTGGCTGGAGTCAGATCAAATAGAAAGGATTGAATTCGGCTTTTGGTACAGAACGGGATCCGTCCGCTCCCTGAGGAAGACCGGGTTGGTGCTTTACAGGACCTAGAATATTTGTAATATTTCTGTTGGTGAACCCCCCACGGCAGAGCTGCTTCACTAGTGTGTCTTCCAGGTATCATAGGAGGGCCGAAGTTACCCAGAGCAGCACCTCGGTACTTCCTCTTAGAGCATAGAAGGCACATGCGGCGCTACATTATAAAGTGAGGCACTATGTCAAAGGCATATATACCTTTGGTGAGGTTACGAAAGGGCCGGGCTGACACACAGGACAGTGACAGAGACCCCCACATACAAGCAACATGGAGTCAGGGTACAGAGAAAACAATGGGCAGCTGTTACCCGGTCTCAGCAGAGTTACAGGTTCAAAAACACACAACTGCAACACCCCCCCACACCCCACCTGAAAACACAGGAGACATACAGGATGCATTCCTCTGCAGGACAGTGACCCACCGGCACTAGACAACACCTGCCCTAAAGGGCAGCGCCCAGAATAAAGCTATTCAGGATCCATCCCCCCCTTCCCCGCAGAAAAGACCCAGACCCCCCTCAAAAAAGGACTGTACCCCCAGTCCCCACCAGTGATCTCCCCTCATATGTTGGGGGGGCTCTTCTTCCCTCATCTGCTGGGGGTCTCCCCCCTCTCACTCCCACCCTATCACCGTCAGGACCCGCAGCACCCTGACATTCCTCCCTCCCTTGTTGCATCCTAGATTGAGGTAGGGCCGCAGGGTGGGAGGGAAGGTCAGTCACATTGTACACGGAGAGCCGGCGCGTCTCATTGTCCAGGAAGAGACCCACAGCCCTGGGGTTCACACGGGGGGTCAGGGGGGTGGGGGCGGGGTGAGAGCTTCTCTGGGGCGTGTCCGGCAGACCCTAGTTTTTGTCTCCCAGCCTCACACTCCTTCCGCCCTCAGACAGGATGAGCCATCAATGGCCAGATCCAGGGTCACCGCAGCTGCAGCAGAGAGAGAAGCAGAGGTCAGAGGTCACCACCAATCACAGCAGAGAGTAGTACTTGACATTTCAACCTTGTACAACAAACATCTAAAATAATAAACAAACACTGGCAAAGCTAACAATACTTTTCTGCCCGTCTGTGCCAACACGTGAGATACCAGGGTGCGGTGTGAACCCTGTGCCAGACCTGGAAAGGGGGACACTTGATACCTGCGCGGCCTCCTCTCCCCTTGCCCCCCTGTCCCTGGCCTTCTCCAGAGCCTCACCTCTCCCCTCATCCCCCTGTCTCTGACCCTCACCAGAGCCGCCGCAGGGCCTCTCCTCTCTCATCAGCCCCTCTCTGTCTCACCAGAGCCGCCGCAGGGCCTCTCCTCTCTCCTCGTCCGTCCCCCTGTCTGTCTGTCTTGGACCCATGGCCTCACCTCTCTCCTCACTTGTGTTCTCGTGTTTTCTCTCATTCTATCCTTGCTACTATGTCTCCCTCTCCCTCCTTCCTCACTCCTGGAGTCCGATGGATGAGTGAGTGTCTTATTCATTGGACTGCAGCTCTGATGGTGTCTCTTGTGTGTTCAGTTCCCTCTTCCTAGTGAGCGCATCCGATCCAGGGCCGGACTGCTCATTCCGGGCACCGGGCAATCCCCCAGTAGGCTGAATGGGGAGGGGGCAAGTTTTGTGACAGGGGGCCGGTTCTGTTGTTGGGGCCAAATCAGCCCCAACAACAGAACACAATGACCAAAACTTACATTGAGCAGAATCAGGCCGCCTGTCTGACTGAGGCCTGGTGAGCACAACGATTCTCATGCTGGTGCTCCGACACATGTCCGCCGAGTTCAAATCAATTTCATTTAAGGCAGCACAGGCAGGCCAGGCTACTATGATCAGGCAACAGGCTGCCGCCATACTCATTATAATTTATTAAACACCACCTGACCTGTCACCTGACCATGATGATGTAGATGCACGCAGCGAGCATATGTCACCGCTTCCGCGCGCCGCTGTTTTTTTCGGGTGAGGTCCGCTGCCTGGTAGTGATGCTCATGCGCATTGGATAAAAGTGCGCGTGACTCTGAGGTGAGGTCGAGGCAGATATCTGAGAGGCCAGAGGGAGACAGGGACTGGGAAAGAGAACCGCTCAGCGGCACCCAATAATTTAATTCCTCCTGTTTGCCACCCGCAGGTGAGTGCTATTTGTTCCTGGCCTGATCTGATTTATGGGTAGTGGCACTGTCTGGGCCTGGGGCCGTGTGGGGAGGGGTGTTGTGACTGGGCTGGGGCCAGAATCAAAAGCAAATGTGACCTAAGGAAGAGGCAAGGGCCGAGGCCCCAGCCCAGTTCCGCAGCGTAGTGGCTTTGGTTTGTTGTTGTGAATGTGAGCAGGGAGCAAGGTGGTGGCTGGCCTCAGGCTCAGCCTGGCTCTAGTCTAGGCCAGGCTCTGATTGACGACTCTTTGGCCAGCTATCCCAGACCCCGGCCGCCGCCCGATCCTCCAACCATGTAACTTAGCCAGCTATGACTCTGAGCCATCACCCCTCTGAGGTCTAAACATGCACATGCTATGCAGACCTCGGAGTCGGACCCGGTCCAGGACCTCGAGGGGTGATGGCTAAGGTTGCACTGCCCCCCTCCACGATTATAACCTGATTTCCCAGCCAATCCCATGTCTCACGATTTCATTTTGATATTTATGACCAAAATTCTGAACTGCATACAGAAGTAATACCATGCATCTTACGTCTATATACAACGCGTCAAATCCATTGGTATGCAGGAATGTATGTTAATACCAGTTTTAAGACATCAGCGGGCTGTGGCTTTGCAATAAAATATTTTAGAAGTGCCTGTGCCGGCCGGCCGGCAGCCTTGACTACATGCACACACCATTCAGGGTATAATCAATATCCCTTGCACGAGGTTATGAATCTGAATTGATGAGGTCACTAGTTGCAATGCGTTCTTATTGATAAAGGCCTTCAGGCACAGTTTGACAGGCGGACTGATTGAAGCCAGCGTAGTAAGCAACCCTCGCAAGAGACGCTAGGAAACGGATCTCTGGAGGAGATCGATGTTCTGCAGCCTCTGAGTGCTAACGCGATTCCTCCTGGTGGAAGTGTGGTCAGAGAGTGAAGAAGTATTGAGAGCTAATGAACCCAGGGCTCCCGGGCCTGCTATAAAGGAACTGTCTGAACAATTAGGCTAAAGGTTTTGTTTTTGTGTTCACTGATGCCACTGAAAGAAATATACAACCCAAAACCTTATGGCATTGGTGTTATATATGCTGTGGTCACTTCTTTGTACACATACTTGCACATTTTTATTTGCTGTTCTTTCCAATTGAAATTTTCCGCACATGTGCATCGCAGTTACAACTTGAGCACAACTTCTGGCATGCACAGCAAGGTATTTCGCAATCTCTGACAGGCAGTCCCTGTAATATTTTTATTTAAATATTAGCGAATCATGCATGTCAACCGCAACTGCACAGCAGCTCTGCATTGTTTCTATCTGCGTGCACCAACATGTAGAGGCCTTCAAACATGCACACATTCTCAGGCATGCCAGATGTTTTTGTGGGTCCCGGGACCACAACTATTGTGGGTCACTTCTGATTCAAGGAGCAGCTTGTAATAAAGATGACACGTAGTGTTTTATTGCTCACAAACTAGTTTCTTCATGGGTGTGAGGCCTCAAAAAGTGCGAGGAACTGTGCATGAAGCCCCAGCTTCCCTTCCTTTATGATGGTCCTGTACATTCTCCTGGTAATGAAAGGTACAGAGCGCTGACGAGGGCTCTTGATCTAATGTCCTACTCCCTATATTTAATAACTCACTCAAAGTGAGTGATGTATATCCGTCCCTTGCCCCTCACCCCTGTGGAGTTGCTGCCTCTTCGACTCAAGAGGTGTTGGATATTTTATTTAAAGGTATTTTGCTACAAAGAAAACACGAGCTGAACAATTCAGGCAGATGCAGAACGTGTTAGTGGTGGAGGACAAACGGTGGAGTGTACATTTCTCTTAACCAGAGGTGTAAGTGGACTGGCCAATACCACAGTGGTACACTTCAGAGTATAATTTACTAATTTTTACACCAGTCCTAGAATATTCATGGTACTCGTGGGCTCTGTACTTCAGGTATATTAACAAATAATTACTTAGCGTATGTAAATAGTATTTCTTCAGATTAACACTTATATACCCTGTCTGCGTTCTTTTAATAATGTTGCCAAGTTAAAGACACTGGCAAGTAGATATATGCTGGGAGCCTCTTCACTTTCCCATTGAGAACCTGCCCAGGACTGTCCTCCACTGCAAGACAATGTGCTGTTATAAGCTGGCTTTTCTCTAAAGAAGAAGTCTGTTTACACTTTCAACCAGAGACCAGGCCTCCAGAAAGGAAGTCCCACCCTCCAGTCTTCAAGGCTGACTTTCCTCCACTCTCATTCATATTCAAAGACCATTGGATTTATAGAAAAAACTGGAATGATTCTTTCTAAATTATCCGTCTGGAGATCGAGACCTAGGGTTGGCTATACAATTTGTTAAACTGACAGTTATCAGATGAACGCTGCATGATGTACCGAACAGGCCCGGTACCCAGGCTTTTTGGAAGGGACGCCGGGAAGCAATCCACGCCTTCGAGATGAAAGGCGGTGTTGGAACTGCGCCCTCTAGTGGGCGTCTCGCTGGCATTGCAGCACTTGAAATACAAGTTGTGGCTGGTTCAAGGCGCAACAGAGACACGTGTTCACATTTGCTGTATGTATATGCAGTCATTTGAGTCTAATACGTCATGGGGAGAGAGACCAGGCCAGCTACAGTTTCCAATTCCAGGGATGGCAGCGAATAACTTGCTAAACCCCATACCTAACCTGCCACATAAAGCGAACATTGCAGCAGCATGCAGACGTGCCCGAGAGCGATGTAATACATTTATTAAATAAAATAACAGGAGGTTTAGTTTGGGGCGATCTCCGGTGCAGAGCAGAAAGTACCGCTTAAGTGACCCTAATAATACACGTGACGTGATATCAAGTTTTAAGGGAAATTGGTTGAGGATATTATGCATTACAACAGCCATTCCCAATCTCAGACTACAGCCAGTGGCAAACTGCATGAGAAAGAGTGGATCACTGAATTGTTGTTTAAGAGTAGGTGCTGGTCGACGGGCAGATGAAAGGCAGCAGTGGTGCCTGTTGATGATGATCTGTCTCCCTTCACAGGCAAGACAACCTTATTGAACCTCAATGGGTCACTTACGGGCGCAGAGTCCTACACATACTTTACTCAAGAATGGTTGATTCTATTGAGAAACTAATTTAATAGACGGGCTGTCTTCTCTTCTTCGCACATTGCTCTGCTCGTCAGATCCTTGTTCAAAGCCAGACAGTCATACTTTCATGTCTGTCTTCTTTCATGTCTACTGTAAATCATTTGTGGCCTAATTTTAAACAATCAGTCGCATGGGTCCGGTGCTATTGTGTAGTTCAGTTGTTTTGGTGAAGGGTCATCCAAGGAAGACAGGATTTTGCTAAATGCAGATCATTTTTTAATATGGATCTTGGTAGACCCTGAACCATCTTTGCCCAGATATGTATATACGGGATATATGTGGGTCTACATTCGGAGAAAACAATGTATATGCTGATAGCAGGTGACCATATAGACGTAGAGGAAGTGTCTACCCTTCAAAGGGCAAATGATCATTTTAAATACCTTGGCAATGTGACAATTATCATAATTAAAAGAATGTGCGCGCTGGCATTGTGTCCGCCCTAACAAGAAGTGGAGATGGCTACTACGCTTTTATTTGGATTTGTACAGGTGGGAGATGGAACAGATCTCCCGGATTGTAAACCCAGATTTTTTAATTAAATGCATTAACACAATGTGTGCATGGGCCGTGCGATTATAATATATGATGGTGCACTGTTTTTATTTTGAACCTGCAAGGGCTTTATCTTAGATATACTGTGATAAAGCTGTTGGGCCAAACTCTTACAATGTCCTTTGCATACATCGTTGTCCTCTCATCAAAGCCAGAAAGTCATACTTTCATGCCTGTCTTCTTTCATGTCTACTGTAAATCATTTGTTGCCTCCCATTTATCTGGAAGCTGGGCATCTTTGGTGCATCAGTCGTGTAACCTACATATGTATTATCCCGCTGAGCAAGAGGTCTCCCTCCTTGTAGTAGTTTGTTACGTATGATTCTTTGACTGACACCAGCTTTCGTGTAACGTCTCCACTAATAGAAATATTTCCTATAAGTGGTGAGCGGAAGATTGAATCCCTTTCCCCCGAAACTGATGCCACTGATTGGTATATTCAATCATTGTCATTTATCTGGCTCTTTTGATTTGTGGATCAGTGTTAATCCCCCCATTTCTGTATGTTGATGTGACTACACACTCACGATAAGGCTTTATTATGGTAATATTGATTATAGAAGGGTCCTATTAATATGCAATGTCTACGGTCCTGAAGATGGTCCGACGGATTGACGCCACAGAGACCAAAACGTCGACTCCATCATCTATTACTGAGATATTTGTTGATCTTTAGTGACCATTATTCTTACCAAGGAATATGTCACTGTCAATCTCGTTGGAGTAGATGATTTTCATGAATTGTTGGATTTATTTGATTTTACCTCTTTTCATGATTTGTTACTGATTTGCTTTACCAATTGTACTCCTTTTTAATGAATTATTGATATATAAACAAATTTATATTTTCAAACAAATAAGATATTTCCGTGTTTTTGTGCTCTTGAATTGAATTCATTGTTGTTGTAGGACACTTGGGTGGATGTTCTTATGAGACCCACCTCCAGAATAATTTGAGAACAGTTACTCATTGAATCTCTTTGAAACAAAACCCATTATAGGCGCTTTCTACCTATTATTGTCCATGAATAAGGCACTCACTCATCCACCGGACCCCAGGAGTGAGGAAGCGAGGGAGAGGGAGCGATAGTAGCAAGGATAGAGTGAGTGAAAACACGAGGACACAAGTGAGGAGAGAGGTGAGGCCATGAGTCGGAGACAGACAGGGGGAGGAGGTGAGAGGAGAGGCCCTGCGGTGGCTCTGGTGAGGGTCGGAGACAGGGGGGAGAGGTGAGGCTCTGGTGATGGTGAGAGACAGGGGGCGAGGGGAGAGGTGAGGTGAGGCTCTGGTGAGTGTCAGAGACAGGTGGGGAGAGGGGAGAGGTGAGGCTCTGGTGAGGGTCAGAGTCGGGGGGATGAGGAGAGAAAAGGCCATTCAGGTACCTTCAGTGTCTGGCACAGAGTTCACACCGCGCCCAGGTATCTCATGTGGGGGCACAGATGGGTAGAAAAGCATTGTTAGCTGTGCCAGTGTTTTTTTATTATTTTAGATGTTTGTTGTATGAGGTTGAAATGTAAAGTACTGCTCTGAGCTGTGATTAGTGGTGACCTCTGACCTCTGCTTCTCTCTATCCTGCAACTGCGGTGACCCTGGATCCGGACACCGCTCATCGATGGCTCATCCTGTCTGAGTACTGAAGGAGCATGAGATATGGGGACGAAGACCAGGGTCGGCCCGACACGCCCCAGAGATTCACTAAATACAGCATTGTCCTGGGGAGAGAGAGGCTGAGCTCCGGGAGGCATTACAGGGAGGTGGAGGTGGGGGACAAGACGAACTGGGGCCTGGGGTTGTGTGACGAGGCTGCGAGGAGGAAGGGGGAGATCACAGCATCAGCCAAGTATGGATTCTGGATAGTGCAGCTCAGAGATGGTGAATATGAAGCTCTCACCTCCCCTCCCACCCTCCTGACCCCTGTGTTCTGCCCAGGGCTGTGGGTCTCTTCCTGGACTATAAGGAGCGCTGGCTCTCTGTGTACTATGTGACTGACCGGTCTCTGCTCTACACCTTCTCCATGGCCCACTTCACCCCCACCCTGCGGCCCTACTTCGATCCAGGGTGCAACGAGGGAGGGAGGAATGCGGGGGATGCGGGTCCGGCTGGTAACAGGACCGGAGTGAGAGGGGGGAAGAGACCCTCACAGCTGAGGGGAGAAGAGATCCTCAAAGAGGAGGGGAGAAGAGCCCCCCAGCAGATGAGGGGATATCACTGGCGGGTACAAGGGGTACAGTCCATTTTTGAGGGGGGTCTGGGTCTTTTCTTCAGGAGGGGGCTGGATCCTGAATAGCTTTATTCTGGGCGCTTCCCTTTAGGGCAGGTGTTGTCTTGTGCTTGGGGGTCACTGTCCTGCAGAGGAATGCATCCTGTATATCTCCTGTATTTTCTGGTGGGGGGTGTTGCAGTTGTGTGTATTTCAACCTGTAACTCTGCTGTGACCGGGGACAGCTGCCCATTGTTTTCTCTCTACCCTGACTCCACGTTGCTTGTATGTGGGGGTCTCTGTCCTGTGTGTCAGCCCGGGCCTCTCCTAACCTGACCACAGGTATATCTGCCATTGACATAGTGCCTCACTTTATAATGGAGCGCCGCGAGTGCTATTTGTTCCTGGCCAGATCTGATTTATGGTTGGTGGCACTGGCTGGGCCTGGGCCTCGGTCAGTGGAGCGTCGCGACCGGGCCGGGGCCAGAATCAAAAGCAAAAGCGGCCTAAGGAAGAGGCAAGGGCCGAGGCCCCAGCCTGGTTCCGCAGCGCAGTGGCTTTGGTTTGTTGTTGTGAATGTGAGCAAGGAAAAAGGTGGTGGCTGGCCTCAGGCTCAGCCTGGCTCTAGTCTAGGCCATGCTCTGATTGACGACTCCTCGGAGTGGCTATCCCGGACCCCGGCCACGGCCTGATCCTCCAAACTCCATGTAACTTAGCCAGCTATGACTCTGAGCCATCACCCCTCTGAGGTCTAAACATGCACATGCTATGCAGACCTCGCAGTCGGACCCGGTCCAGGACCTCGAGGGGTGATGGCTTAGATTGTGCTGCCGCTCGTCACGATTATACCTTGATTTCCCGGATAATCTCACGTCTCACGATTTCATTTCGATATTTATGGCCACAATTCTGAACTGCATACAGATATAATAACATGCATCTTACATCTATAAGTGGGCATTGAGGGGTTACGCAGTAAATAAATATACAAAGTGCCAAATCCATTGGTATCCAGGAATGTACCGCTTAAGTGACCCTAAAAATACATGTGATATCAAGTTTTAAGGGAAATTGGTTGAGGATATTATGCATTACAACAGCCATTCCCAATCTCAGACTACAGCCAGTGGCAAACTGCATGAGAAAGAGTGGATCACTGAATTGTTGTTCAAGAGTGGGTGCAGGTCGAAGGGCAGATGAAAGGCAGCAGTGGTACCTGTTGCACCTGTTGCTGATGATCTGTCTCCCTTCACAGGCAAGACAACCTCATTGAACCTCAATGGGTCACTTACGGGCACATAGTACTACACATACTTTACTCGCCACTCTCACTCAGCTGGAGAATGGCCTTGATTCTATTGATAAACAAATGTAATAGACGGGCTGTCTTCTCTTCTCCATACATTGCTCTGCTCGTCAGATCCTTGTTCAAAGCCAGACAGTCATACTGTTTCGATTGGACTCATTGACAGCTGCCCATACATTTGCATCATTTAATGAAAGATCCCCTCAAGATTAGGTACGTGTTGTAATGGCATGCATTTCAACACAGGGTGTGTTTCATCATAAGCCGTTTAATTACTCACTCGCATTCCCTTGCACTATTTTACCCTCAAGGTCTCGAGGTGGTGTTTTTAATCGAGAATGGTCTCTACTGATTTAAGAACAGTTTGACAATCTGAATAAATAAACGATTTGCTGCCAATCTACCCCCAGGCTCAAGTCCCTATGTCGTAGTGATGACAGGAGTACCTGAGACCCCCGATAATATAGATGAGCCATCTTGGTCGCTACTTAACAAGGTTACACACTGGCTGAATAATAATAGGCCTCTACCATCATACTATGTAAGTAAAATCTTGACAGTACGAAGAGTACCTTGGGTAGGCCATGAGAAAAAGAGAGTTCAAGGTGACTGTATCATTATTAACTTCAATGACCCTCGTACAGTGGATTTCATTTGCTCCTGGGTTAGTGAGGGATATAACGAGGGCATTGAGACAAGGCACCTCTCATATTTCTACCCGCCAAGAGGAAATCCCAGACAAGAATGTTATGAGGATTATGATTATGGCTTAGACGATGGGTGGACCCAGGTAGGACAGAGAAACAATTGGGGAGAATGGGGGAGAAATACCCATAGGCACAATAATAATAATAATCACTGGAATTACCAAAGACCCCATTTAGCAAGGGATCCAACTTGGGGGTTTCCTACATCCAATAGATTCAATGCTTTCAATACTTTGGACATGGTAGACTGACTCCTATCACCACCTGAATTTCAAAACAACCCATCAGATGTCAGTGTTAGAGACAAAAACATCAATGAGCCTCAGGCAGGAAGCATACAAATAGATGAGGTATATGCTACACCAGTACAAGGATTAGTTAATGCATTGGGTCAATTAGTGCCCTATGGAAAAGAAGAACATGCCACACCCCATGACTTGGTGATACACAAAGGTAGTGAATATCCAAAGGAGCATAATAAGGAGTTTAAGATCATAAGCTGGAATGTTGCTGGATTACAGCAAAGGGTCTCTGATCCTGAATGGCTAAAGGTTATTTCCGAAAAGGACATAATATTATTTCAGGAAACTTGGGCGACAACAGCGGTGCATATAGAGGGTTTCCACTGTTATTGTATTAATGCCAAAAAGCCTGTCTTTGGCCGCCCGATCGGAGGCTTATTGATAGGGTTCAAGATAAGCATAGGAGGGTCCATAAAATTGATCCATTCAAAAAATCCAAATATTCAAATAATTGAGTATACTCGAAGGGTTCCATACTATCTTATTAATTTTTATAATAACGATTTTAGTTCTACTCCGAATAGGAATTTTATTGAACTTTTCGGAGAACTATCTAAAATAGCGGAAAAGCTCCATTATCAAATAAGCACCAGGACAATATTGGCTGGAGATTTCAATGCCAAGTTTATAACATCAAAAACGAATAATGTACAAATAGATAGGGCATACAAACAGGGCAAAGAACTAGAATGCTTCCTTAATGAACACATCCTAATAGATATAATGGATGTTGACAAAAAGGAGCCACTTATCTATATCCCAACCTTTAGAGGAAGAGATTTTTCTAGTACAGTGGATTATATTTTCATGTCCTCTGACTTAATAGATAGAGTTAATAAGGTCGGTGTCCTTGAAACTGCCTTTGGGGACCATAACGCTTTGGAGGTCAACATTGGCTTAGGCCCCCCGAATGCCCTTGTTCGATCCCTGGGGGCAAGGGATATTACGGTCTTAGCTAACAAATTGAGGTTAAAATGGCGAGGGGTAAATAGTGGACAAGTAACGGACACTATTATAAGTAACCATGGTCCGTTACTTGAATCATGTTCTTTGGATGATGGGAACCATTGCAGAATAGTAAAAGATTTTTCTAAACTCTGCAACACCATTAAATCCCTCTTAAGTGTCCCTATCAAACCAACTGCTCCTGAGCCAAGGTGGTTCGACCGCCACTGCTCGACAGCAAATAAAGCTCTTCGTAGAGCTTTAAACTGTAAACCGAGAAGCAAAATAGAGGTGAGGACCGCTAGACTGAATTATAAAACAGCTATAGCCTCAAGGAAGGCTGCTCTACTAACTGAGCAATGGGAGGCATTAACAACTGCTGCTACCCTGGGGAGCAGCACCACTTTTTGGCCTGCCGTTAAAAAGATGCGGGATATGGGTAAGCAATTAACCCCGACTAGCTGTACCATAGCAAGCAAGCAATGGGAATTGCATTTCTCTAAAATATATGCCAGCCCTGGCGTGGTTTTAGAGGATTATACCCCAGGAACATTGGAATCCCTAGAAATCACTGTGGGGGAAGTCACCGTGGCCATTAATAAGAGCCTTGGTAACAAGGCACCTGGGCCCGATGGCTTCCCAATAGACATAATCAAGCACAACACAGAACTCTGGGGAAATATTTTTGTCAACCTTTTTAACAGTCTACCGTTTGCCCCAATACCCGCAACTTGGTCCACGAGCATAATAGTGCCTATTTATAAAAAGGGCGAAAGATCTGATCCCGCAAATTATAGGCCTATTTCGCTCTTGGACAGTACTTTAAAGATCCTGGGTAGGGTACTCTATAATAGAGTTAATGACTGGGCTGAGGAAATGGGGGTACTTGACCGTTGTCAAATGGGTTTTAGACGCAAGGTGGGAACCATCGAACAATGCCTACATTTAAACCTCTTAATTAGCAAATATAATATTGCTAAGGCGTCACCCATTTACTTGGCGTTTATGGACTTATCGTCCGCATTTGACCTGGTAAACAGGTCAAAATTGTGGTCGATTCTATTGTCCTATGGCCTGGATCTCCCCCTGGTACATTTCCTTGCCTATGTACATAAAGATACAAAGGCACAAGTACGGATTGACATGGAGGGTACACTCTCTGGTCCAATTAATGTAGAAAGGGGGGTGAGACAGGGGTGCGTTTTAGCGCCTCTGTTATTTATCATCTACATAAATGGCTTAAGAGACTCCCTAAAAAAGGCTACCCAAGATGTCCCTAAAATTAAAGGTTGCCAATTACCGTGTCTTTTATACGCGGATGACGCTGTGCTTATGGGATTAACACCTAACGCCCTACGGGCACTAGTCAGGGATTTTGCATCATATATGGGGAATTTGGATTTAAAAGTAAATTTAAAAAAATCATTCATCATGTCCTGTGGGCCAGGGGCCAAGCAATTAAATTCCATCACGATAGGAGCTGATAAGTTGCTCCTAACTAAAACTTTCCCATACTTAGGTATGGTCTTTGCTGCGAACGGCCTGTGGAATGGGCATATTGCCCACGCCACAGGCAAGTTCTCAAAGGCCATAAACTCAATTTTATCTCTCCCCAAACCGAGGAAAGTTGGAGCAACTAAAGCAATTTTAAAGATTTATAGGCTCCAATGCATCCCAGTGGCAACCTACGGTGCCGAAATTTGGGGGTCGGTAAAAACCCCCTCAATACAAAGAGAAGAGAATCGGCTCTGTAGGAAGCTACTGGGGGCCCCCATTTCATCATCAGGGTTTATTTGTCACTCGGAGCTGAATGCACCCTATATTAGTGATTTCATTGCAGCCAGGCCTGCATTATTTTGGTTAGCTATCTGGGTAAATGAATATGCTAGCCTAACACATGCATTTTGAGGGAATGTTTAGCTTGTGAAAAATGGAAAAAGATCCCATGGTTCCGTGGCATACAAGAGAGTCTGTCTAGTACAGACAGGGGCAACCTCTTTGAAAATCCATCTCATATACAGAGGACTGACAAAAAAGTAGTCCAACTTGAACTGTATGCCAATTACAGGGAAAAAAGATTGTCAGAAGAGATGAAGAAACAAACTGTTGTGTCCTATATTAACAATGGTTTATTAACCCAGCAATTTCCGTTGTATTTGACACTACCAATGTGCCACTGGGAAAGATCTCTATTGTTTAGACTGAAAGCAGGAACGGTAAAATTTTTACTTTGTTTTCCTCTGGGACACACCGTTGATGACAAGATTCCGTGTCCTTGTGACGGAACCAGTAAACAAAATGATTTACATTTCTTCTTCATGTGTAAGTTTTATATGAAATACATTAAATGGTTTCTAGCACCATATTTTAAAAAATGTAGACCCATTTCCCTGAACCAGTCTTATTTGATGCTTTTAAAATTGGAGGACGACGAACTTATATTTCGGACAAGCTGTTTTTTAAAAGTCATTTTTAATGTACGTAGAAGTATGGAAAACCCTTGAATTAACAATGACTATTGTTCCTTTCTTGCACTTTTGAAATGCGTGACTTAGTAAATGCACTAATAATGTACTTTATAGTGTCTATTGCACCTATTGTAGCTGTAATTGTAAATGTCAAATTGTTTTTAAAGTGTGCTTTTATGGATTTTTGAAATCCGAATAAAGATTTTTGAAATTGAATTGAAATTGACAATCTGAAGATACGAACATCACTATATCATGAGAACATGTTATGTTTATCTACTTCTGAAATGGGACACTTCATTGAGAGCTCATGTATTGACATACACACGATATAGTATGCGACAGTGCCGTTAGGGGCTATATACCCTGTTGATTGTGTCTTTTACTGGTTGTACTAGATCCTGTTTTGACGCTTGTTCAGGACCGTAATTGATTCGTGATTGACGCTTTCCACTGACAATCAAACGCCATAAATGTCACGTATAACTATGGAATGACCTATGCATTTTAGCTTTTGAAATGTACTATCACGTCGGGAGTGATATGTGGGTTTTGCTTTCCATCTTACTGTGTTGGTAGAGTTTTGGTTTACCGCCTGTCCTGTGTTGTTTTTAGAAATATTTTTAGGAATATATTTAGAAGGTACATACATGTAGTTTCTTATTTTGATAGTGAAAAAGTGGTAACTAATTGCCCTGATTGGGACTCCATTTTTTCAGAGACTTGATGACCTTTGAAGCGTCTATATGACAACGACGCTGTCTGATTGATTGACCTTATGCTTTGGTCCATTATCCTGTGGCAATTATACATTCCACCCACCATGGTAAAATCCTTTTGTGTTCATGATGATTTAACGTTATGTTTGCATATTCTCTCCAAATTTGACTGTGAGAGTACTAATATATGATTCAATTTACCTTTATAGAAGATTTAGTGTACCCTTGGGTCTCACGCTTTTGTCCTGATGAACACCTTGGTGTAAGGTGCCAACTACGCCTACAGTTGTAGTTTTGGGGTCGAAACGTCGACGGCTACTTTCTCCAACATCAGTTGACGCTACCCCTATTTTGGATATTGAGTACCAGCGTCATATACATGATTACTGATGAACTTTTGGAAATTAGTTATCCCATTTTTTGGCTCAGGGATCTGAAGCCAATTTATTTTTGTATGTTAAATTTGAAATAATTTGTGGTCACATCAATTATTTATTCTTGCACATTCCTTTTCCCTTTTCACTACATCACGCTACCCTTTCCTTCCTCTCCCTGGGGCACTATGATGAATATGTCGCTATTATTATCTCCGAATGTACTGTGGATTCAGCTCATTGTGATTAATTAGCAATGCGCTTTGATGAATTTATGTACTTAATGGTATTGTGAATAAATGTGATGTAAATATAACGGTTCACTGGGACCCTCCAAGGATGGTGAGCTGTAGCACTAGTCTTCAACAGGCCTCCCTTGTGAAGTGTTTTTTAGATACATATTGTTCATACTGACTGCTGAGACATGGTAAAATAAGTCCTTGTCGGCCTAAGATTTCTCCAGATTAAATTCAGGTTTGATCTGCTTGTTAGTATTGGTGAATCTTCTCCAAGAAAGGCTGTGGTTGTTTAACCCCTTGGGAGCGGCCGGAATTTTGCAGCAAAATTCCACACTTGCGCAGATCGGATGGCTCCCGGCTGTCCGAAGCACACGCCTGCCGTGGAGTCGGACGGCCGGGGGCCGTCCGACGCATGATAGGGGATAAAGCGTGCTCCGGTGAAGTAGAACAAAGAGTTATATTTGCTGGTCCTGATTCTCTGTCACCAACAATGGGTGTTCTAGAATGTTCCTTCAATGATCTCAGCGGGGTTCTGAGGTGTATTATGGGGTCATTCTCAGAGGGCTCCTTTAATAACATGCAGATATCATGTTGACCTTAATCTATGATTAGTTTTCAGTTCGCCCCGTGCATCCCTCGGCTCTTAGCAAAGTCAGATGGGTCTGATGAATAGAAAGGATTGAATTCTGCTTTTTATACAGAACAGAATCCGTCCACTCTCTGAGGAAGACCGGGTTGCTGCTTTACAAAACCTAGAATATTTGTAATATTTCTGTCAGTGAACCCCCCACGGCGGAGGCGCTTCACTAGTGTTTCTTCCAGGTATCGTTGGAGGGCCAAAGTTACCCAGAGCAGCACCTCGGTACTTCCTCTTAGCGCATAGAAGGCACATGCGGCACTACATTATAAAGTGAGGCACTATGTCAAAGGCAGATATACCTGTGGACAGGTGAGGAGAAGCCCGGGCTGACACAGGACAGGGACAGAGCCCCCCCCCCTCAACAAGCAACGTGGAGTCAGGGTACAGAGAAAATATCGGGCAGCTGTTCCCGGGTCACAGCAGAGTTACAGGTTGAAACACACACAACTGCAACACCCCGACCTGAAAATACAGGAGACATACAGGATGCATTCCTCTGCAGGACAGTGACTCCCCAGCACAGGACAACACCTGCCCTAAAGGGCAGCGCCCAGAATAAAGCTATTTAGGATCCAGCCCCCCCTGCAGAAAAGACCCAGACCTCCTCAAAAAAGGACTGTACCCCCTGTCCCGCCAGTGATCTCCCTCATGTGCTGGGGGTCTCTTCTCCCCTCATCTGCTGGGGGTCTCTCCCATCTCACTCCTGTCCTGTCACCGGTAGGACCTGCAGCGCCCCGCATTCCTCCCTCCCACCTTAAGTCCTGGACTGAAGTAGGGCCGCAGGGTGGGGGGGGAAGTGGGCCCCGGGGAAGGTGAAGAGCAGAGACCGGTCAGTCACATTGTAGATGGAGAGCCTGCGCGTCTCATAGTCCAGGAAGAGACCAACAGCCCTGGGGGGCACACGGGGGTCAGGAGGGTGGGAGGGGCAATGAGAGCTTCATATTCACCATCTCTGAGCCTCACTGTTCCGAATCCATACTTTGGTGATGCTGTGATCTCCCCCTTCCTGCCCACAGCCTCGTCACAGACCCCCAGGCCCCAGTCGTCTTCCCCCCCACCTCCACCTCCCATTAATGCCTCTCGGGAGCTCAGCCTCTCCCTCCCCAGCACAGCTCCGAGTGGATCGAATCTCTGGGGCGTGTCGGGCAGATCCTGCTCTCTGTCTCCCGTCCTCACCCTCTGTCTGTCCTCGGACAGGACGAGCCAGGGACTCGCAGTGTCCGGATCCAGGGTCACCGCAGCTACAGGAGAGAGAGAAGCAGAGGTCAGAGGTCACCACCAATCACAGCAGAGATCAGTACTTGACATTTCAACCTTGTACAACAAATATCTAAAATAATAAACAAACACTGGCAAAGCTAACAATACTTTTCTACCCGTCTGTGCCCCCACATGAGATACCAGGGCGCGGTGTGAACCCTGTGCTAGACACGGATGAACCTGAGCGGCCTCCTCTCTCCTCATCCCCCCGTCTCTGACCCTCACCAGAGCCTCACCTCTCCCCTCACCTCCACTGTCGATGACTCTCACTAGAGTCTCATCTCTCCCCTCGGCCCCCATCTCTGACCCTCACCAGAGACTCACCTCGGCCCCCCTGTCTCTTACCCTCACCAGAGCCTCACCTCTCCCCTCGCCCACCCTGTCTCTGACCCTCACCAGAGCCTGGCAGGTTCTCAATGGGAAAGTGAAGAGGCTCCCAGTAGATATCTACTTGCCAGTGTCTTTAACTTGGCAACATTATTAAAAGAACGCAGACAGGTATATAAGTGTTAATCTGAAGAAATACTATTTACATACGCTAAGTAATTATTTGTTAATATACCTGAAGTACAGAACCCACGAGTACCGTGAATATTCTAGGACTGGTGTAAAAATCAGTAAACTATACTCTGAAGTGTACCACTGTGGTATTGGCCAGTCCACTTACACCTCTGGTTAAGAGAAATGTACACTCCACCGTTTGTCCTCCACCACTAACACGTTCTGCATCTGCCTGAATTGTTCAGCTCGTGTTTTCTTTGTAGCAAAATACCTTTAAATAAAATATCCAACACCTCTTGAGTCGAAGAGGCAGCATCTCCACAGGGGTGAGGGGCAAGGGACAGATATACACCACTCACTTTGAGTGAGTAATTAAATATAGGGAGTAGGACATTAGATCAAGAGCCCTTGTCAGTGCTCTGTACCTTTCATTGTCAGGAGAATGTACAGAACCATCATAAAGGAAGGGAAGCTGGGGCTTCATGCACAGTTCCTTGCACTTTTTGAGGCCTCACTCTCATGAAGAAACTAGTTTGTGAGTAATAAAATACTATGTGTCATCTTTATTACAAGCTGCTCCTTGAATCAGAAGTGACCCACAACAGTTGTGGTCCCGGGACCCACAAAAACATCTGGCATGCCTGAGAATGTGTGCATGTTTGAAGGCCTCTACATGTTGGTGCACGCAGATAGAAACAATGCAGAGCGGCTGTGCAGTTGCGGTTGACATGCATGATTCGCTAATATTTAAATAAAAATATTACAGGGACTGCCTGTCAGAGATTGCGAAATACCTTGCTGTGCGTGACAGAAGTTGTGCTCAAGTTGTAACTACGATGCACACGTGCCTAAAATTTCAATTGGAAACAACAGCAAATAAAAATGTGCAAGTATGTGTACAAAGAAGTGACCACAGCATATATAACACCAATGCCATAAGGTTTTGGGTTGTATATTGCTTTCAGTGGCATCAGGGAACACAAAAACAAAACCTTTAGCTTAATTGTTCAGCCTCTTTATAGCAGGCCCGGGAGCCCTGGGTTCATTGGCTCTCCATACTTCTTCACTCTCAGACCACACTTCCACACAGGAGGAATCGCGTTAGCACTCAGAGGCTGCAGAACATCGATCTCCTCCAGAGATCCGTTTCCTAGCATCTCTTGCGAAGGTTGCTTACTACGCTGGCTTCAATCAGTCCACCTGTCAAACTGTGCCTGAAGGCCTTCATCAATGAGAACACATTGCAACTAGTGACCCCATCAATTCAGATTCATAACCTCATGCAGTGGATATTAATTATACCCTGAATGGTGTGTGCGTGCAGTCAACGCTGCTGGCTGGCTGGCACAGGCACTTCTAAGATATTTTATTGCAAAGCCACAGCCGACCGATGTCTTAAATCTAGTATTAACATACATTCCTGCATACCAATGGATTTGGTGTTTGTATATTTATTTACTGCGTAACCCCGCAATGTCCGCATGTAGATGTAAAATGCATGCTATAATGTCTGTCTACAGTTCAGAATTGTGGCCATAAATATATAAACAAACTCGTGAGAATTAGGAATGGCTGGGAAATCAAGTTATATTTGTGACGGGCGGCAGCACAAACTTAGCCATCACCCCTCGAGTTCCTGGACAGGGTCCGACTCCAAGATCTGCATAGCATGTGCATGTTCGGAGGGGTGATGGCTCAGACTCATAGCTGGCTAAGTTACATGGAGGTTGGAAGATCAGGCCATGGCCGGGGTCCGGGATAGCCACTCCGAGGAGTCCTCAATCAGAGCATTGTCTAGACTCGAGCCAGGCTGAGCCTGAGGCCAGCCACCACCTTGCTCCCTGCTCACATTCACAACAACAAACCGAAGCCACTGCGCTGTGGAACTGGGCTAGGGCCTAGGCTCTTGCCCCTTCCTTCGCCCCGTTTGCTTTTGATTCTGGCCTCGGCCCAGTCACGATGCCCCCTCACCCCCCGGCCCCAGGCCCAGACAGTGCCACTACCCATAAATCAGATTTGGCCAGGAACAAATAGCACTCACCTGCGGGTGGCAGAGAGGGGGAATTAAATTAAGGGGTGCCGCTGAGCCGCTCTGTTTCCCAGTCCCTGTCTCCCTCTGGTCTCTGAGATGCCTGCCTCGACCTCACCTCAGAGTCAGGCTCACTTTTTCCCAATGCGCACGAGCATCACTACCAGGCAGCAGACTCCAACCTAAAAAAAAGTAGCTGAGTGCAAACGCGGAGGCGGTGACATCTGCGTGCTGCGCATTTCTACATCATCATGATCATCATGGTCAGGAGACAGGTCAGGTGGTGTTTAATAAATTATAATGAGTAGGGCGGCGGCCTGCCACCTGATCATAGTAGCCTGGCCTGCCTGTTATGCCTTAAATGAAATTGATTTGAAATCGGCGGACACTTGTCGGAGCACCAGCATGAGAATAGTTGTGCTCACCGGGCCTCAGTCAGACAGGCGGCCTGATTGTGCTTAATGTAAGTTTTGGTCACTGTGCTCTGTTGTTGGGGCTGATTTGGCCCCAACATCAGAACTGGCACCCTGTCACAAAACCGTCCCCCACTACATCCAGCCTACCGGGGGATTGCCCGGTGCCCGGAATGACCATTCCGGCCCTGGACCGGATACGTTCACCAGAAAGAGGGAAATGAGCATTCAAGAGACACCTTCAGAGCTGCAGTCCCATGAATAAGGCACTCACTCATCCATCGGACTCCAGGAGTGAGGAAGGGAGGGAGAGGGAGCGATAGCAGCAAGGATAGAATGAGTGAAAATACGAGGACACAGGGTGAGGAGAGAAGTGAGGCCACGAGTCCAAGACAGACAGGGGGATGACGAGAGAGGAGAGGCCCTGCTGCGGCTCTGGTGAGGGTCAGAGACAGGGGGGATGAGGAGAGGGGAGGCCGCTCAGGTACCTTCTGTGTCTGCCACAGGATTCACACCTTGCCCTGGTATCTTATGTGGGGGCACAGATGGGTAGAAAAGTATTGTTAGCTTTGCCAGTGTTTGCCAGTGTTTGTTTATTATTTTAGAAGTTTTTTGTACGAGGTTGAAATGTCAAGTACTGATCTCTGCTGTGACTGGTGGTGACCTCTGACCTCTGCTTCTCTCTCTCCTGCAGCTGCCGTGACCCTGGGTCCAGACAGCTGCCCATTGTTTTCTCTGTACCCTAACTCCATGTTGCTTGTATGTGGGGGTCTCTGTCACTGTCAGCCCGGGCCTCTCCTAACCTGCCCACAGGTATATCTGCCACTGACATAGTGCCTCACTTTATAATGTAGCGCCGAATGTGCCTTCTAAGGTCTACGAGGAAGTACTGAGGTGCTGCTCTGGGTAACGTCGACCCTTCTATTATACCTGGTAGAAACGCTAGTGAAGCGCCTCTGCCCAGGGGGGTTCACCGACAGAAATATTACAAATATTGTAGGTCCTGTAAAGCCCCTAAGCGGTCTTCCTCAGAGAGCGGACTGATCCCGTTCTGTACAAAAAGCAGAATTCAATCCTTTCTATTCATCAGACCCAACGATCTGACTCCAGCTAAGAGCCGAGGGAAGCGCGGGGAGAACCGAGTAACTAATCACAAATTAAGGCCAACATGATATGTGCAAGTTATTAAAGGGGCCCTCTGAGAATGACGCCATAATACAGCTCCGAACCCCCACTGAGATCTTTAAAGGAACATTCTAGAACACCCATTGTTGGTGACAGAGATGCAGGACCGGCAAATATAACTCTTTTTTCCACTTCACCGGAGCACGCTTTAACCCCTTGCATGCATCGGGCGGTCCGCGGCCGTCCGACTCCACGGCGGGCTTGTGCGTCGGACGGCCGGGAGATATCCGATCTCCGCACGTGTGGAATTTTGCAGCAAAATTCCGGTCGCGCCCAAGGGGTTAAACAGCCACAGCCTTTCTTGGGGAAGATTCACCAAAGCAAACAAGCAGATCAAACCTGAATTTAATCTGGAGAAATATTAGGCCGACAAGGACTTATCTTATCATGTCTCAGCAGTCAGTATGAACAATATGTGTCTAAAAAACACTTCACAAGGGAGGCCTGTTGAAGACTAGTGCTACAACTCACCATCCTTGAAGAGCATCTCCCCTGAAGTCCCAGTATCATTTTGAGTGTTTAACACAGGAGAGAGTTGATGGATGCATATTCTTTAACGTTCTTTTAAAGTATTCTGAGTGTTATGTGAAGCAGATATGTATGTCCATTTACTTTGAGGAGTTAATAATTGGCATAACCCACTGCCTTTATGGGCGGGTGCGTCGAACGTCCGGAAGCCGTCCAATCTCAGCACGCGTGGAATTTTGCTGCACCGCAGCAACATTCCAGCCGCATTTAAGGGGTTAAACAGCCACAGCCTTCCTTTGGAAAGATTCACCAAAACAAACAAGCATTGGCAAAGCCAAAAGCTCTTTCTTGCATACTCCGTATAACTCAGACTTGTAGGCTTTGCCAAATATTTCTTGCAGGCTTACTTTTTTCCCACGCAGCGTGGCGAGCTTGCACCTGATTTGTGCCACAATAACAGAGGCAGCATCCTGTTAAAGAGCCTTTTCACATTGAGGGTCACATGTACAACCATTTCCATTTGTGAGTCTCTAATTGCAATTTTTTGCGACTTGCAATTAGAGCCTCGTAAAATTGGGTCACAAATGACCTACCTCAGAAATATTCATGAGGTAGGTCTCAATTTGGAATGGCCTGTAATCACAGCAATGGTGGCCTGCTGGGGTTGGAAGACCACGATATCGGTGATTGCTTTTTAAATGAATCAATGTATTCATTTAAATGCAGCAAATTTTTCCTTAACCCTTTGAATGCGGGCGGAGTCCCCCTCCGATGCAGCATGTGAGCGCAGATCGGACGGCTCCCGGTCGTCCGACGCACATGCCCACCGTGACGTCAAATGTCCAGGGCAGTCCAATGCATCCAAAGGGTTAAAGGAAAATGGATGCATTTAACAAATAAAAATGGAAAAACAATGGTCCATGGGCCCTTGTGAATAGGATACCACCTCCTTCACAGAGTTGGTAAAATATACATTTTTTAAGACCGTAATGCGGGCGCAAAACATTCATACATGCCCCAGCGACTCGCTATTCGGAAGGGATGCCCTTGGCATGCCCTTTCCTAAAAATGACTTGCAAACTCTACTTTTCGAGTTGGTAATAGATTTCTAGATTGCAAAATTGGGTTGGCACATGCTGACAGCAGTTTTAGTAGTCACAAACGGCCTTATTCTCTGTTTGCGACTGCTAAAAACATTTGTACATCTGGTCCCCTGTTTCAGGACTACAAGTCTCGTCTGATGCTATGAGGAAGGGATGAACAGCCGCAGATGGCTCTTAATTTACAGCACATGATTGACACATGAAGGTCGAAAGACTTACCGGGTGATGTCCCTCATTGAGAAAACAAGCATTGTCAAACCCAATAGCATTCACCTTTGGAGCCTATTGACTGTGCTAATGCCCTTTGACAGTGCGCGCAGCTTCAGGGTGATATTGTACAGCATTGTAAAATGGAAAATAAATCCCAAAGAAAAGACACATTGATGCAGCCATAGTGACTGGCTCATGCAGTAGGTGCACACATGCGTAACATGGTGTGTGTGTGTGCCCCATTATGCTTCCATGCACGTACAACATGAAACCAAATGAAATGCACATACTGCAAAAACGCTTTTTTAATGCAAAGGGGCCTGCAATAGTCTTCTGTCTGGTCCTCCTAAATAAATAAACAAATAAATAATAAAATGGAAAGTAGAAGACTGCAGGGTCGTGGTAATGTAGGAGCAGGAGTGGGAAGCAACGAGGAGTGTGCGGAGCAGCATCAGGGAGGGAAGCAACGAGGAGTCTGCGGAGCAGCATCAGGGAGGGAAGCACATCAGTGACAAAGTAAGATGGAAAGTGGGGAGGAGTTTGGCAGCAGGAGAAGCACTCAACAGAGAGATTGCGATACCTGTGCCAATGTATCTATGCTTTGTTTCAATATTATACATACATAGATATATTGTGTTCTACCTCAACAATGAATCATCTACTGTTCCTGAAGCCTTTTTTATATTTTGCCAACGCGCAGCCTATAGTTAATCTTTGGTCCTATGCTTGTTTACTTACTCCACACGTATACCAATGCTAATGTAGCTAAGTATTATTAAATTGTTATATATCCATTTATGCTCTTAGTACCTCAATATTGTTTCAGCTACTGACCTGAATACTTTCATTTATTTTGTTTACATATTGCCACAATGTCATTATGTCTACCCAAATAAGCACTGATACTATACACTGTGAAAACGATTTCATAACTGTCTCTACCTCAGAAATGTCTAGACATTTCGCCTAGATAACGCCAGGATGTCTCTATGCCTACCCCAATAGGTACTTCTACTATGCGCTGCTAAAACAACTTATATACCACAAAAATGTATTAGCTACTGATCCTTACACCTTCTTATGTTTAGCCTATGTACTTCCATTTTGCCTGTATGTCTGCCCTAACATGTTTTAAGTAAACCACATAAATACTACCATGTATACACTGTGAAGTGATCTGATCCCCTCGGGTCAAGTTAGTGTTATATAAAACTCTACAAATAAAAATAAATTAAAAAAACAGATGAGACAACAACACAGAGCTGGGGGGGTCTTGTATTTGGCTGGGTTAGAAGCATACGAGGGAGTGAGCTAGTAAATGCATAGACGCTCTTGAGTGGGTGCACAGACATAATATCGAGTCCAAAATATCGATTGGACATAATATCGAGTTGTAAATATAGACTGGACAAAATATCGACAGGACAGAATATAGATAACCAAAATATCGTTTTTAAGGTAAGTGATGTAATATCGACTGTAAAAAATATAGAAAGTTAAAATATCGAAGTATATAATATAGATAGGTAAAAATATCGATTTTTTAATAATATCTAATTTTGTATAGTGTCTTTTTATGTTATAATATGTGTGAAAAGTGTGTATGTATGTTATAATTAATTTTAATTAATGAATTTTGTTTTTCATAATTATTGCGTAATTTAGTTGTGTAGCGGGTTGTGGGTTTATAGGGGAATAGGGTGGGAAGTAATTTAATTATAATTAATGAAATATGTAAATTTATTTATTGACAGTAATTTTTATTAATTGTTAATTAATTTATATTTGTTAATTAATTAAATTTCAATTGGTAATTAATTTTAATCATTGATTAATTGGTAATTATGTAAATTTTACTAATGTATTTTCTGTAGCGGGTTGTGGGTTTATAGGGGAATCGGGTGGGAAGTAATTAAATTATAATTAATTAAATATGTAAAATTCTTTATTGGTATTTATTTAGCATTAATTATTAATTAAGTATTTATGGGTAAATATAAAAATTTTATTTGCCAATTAATTTAATTTAATTGATTAATTGTTAATTATGTTAATTTTAATATTTTTTTTCTGCAGCGGGTTGTGGGTTTATAGGGTAATAGGGTGGGAAGTAATTTATTAATAATTAAATAAATAATTAAATGTATTTAAATTTATTTAATTGGAAATAATTGTTAAATAATTTTTAATTATTAAATAATTAATTGTTAATTTTTAATTAATTTGTATTAATAGGTGATCAATTGAAATAATTATTGTTAATTAGTAATTTTAATATATTAATTATTGTATAATATAACATTTTTAATTATTTTTAATTAATTATTAATAGATATTCATTTTTAAATTTTTAAATAATATATGAAGTATTTACTTTCCTAATGTTGTATTCTCTGGAGTGGGAATAGTAATTTTAACCCGTACGCTATCCAAAGCTTTCCCTACTGTTGCACTCTTTGGAGTCGGAATAGTAATTTTAACCCCTACGCTATCCAACTTTTTCCCTACTGTTGCACCCACTGGAGTGGGAATAGTAATTTTAACCCCTACGCTATCCAACACTTTCCCTACGGTTGCACCCACTGGAGTGGAAATAGTAATTTTTACCTCTACGCTATCCAACGCTTTCCCTACTGTTGCACTCATTGGAGTGGGAATAGTAATTTTAACCCCTACGCTATCCAACGCATTCCCTACTGTTGCACCTATTGGAGTGGGAATAGTAATTTTAACCCTTACGCTATCTAACGCTTTCCCTACTGTTGCACTCTTTGGAGTGGGAATAGTAATTTTAACCCCATACGCTATCGAACGCTTTCCCTACTGTTGCACCCACTAGAGTGGGAATAGTAATTTTTACCCCTATGCTATCCAATGCTTTCCCTACTGTTGCACTCTTTGGAGTGGGAATAGTAATTTTTACCCTTACGCTATCCAACGCTTTCCCTACTGTTGCACTCTTTGGAGTGGGAATAATAATTTTAACCCCTACGCTATCCAACGCTTTCCCTACTGTTGCACTCTTTGGAGTGGGAATAGTAATTTTAAACCCTACACTATCCAACGCTTTCCCTATTGTTGCACCCACTGGAGTGGGAATAGTAATTTAAACCCCTACTCTATCCAACCCTTTCCCTACTGTTGCACTCACTGGAGTGGGAATAGTAATTTTAACCCCTACGCTATCCAACGCTTTCCCTACTGTTGTACTCTTTGGAGTGGGAATAGTAATTTTAACCCCTACGCTATCCAACGCTTTCCCTACGCTTGCACTCTTTGGAGTGGGAATAGTAATTTTTACACTTTTGTTATTGTACGTTAATAATATTGGCTATTATTTAAATATATTTTGTTACTATATATATATGTTTTTACTTTCATTAATTATTTAATTATTATAAGTTAATTTAAGTATTTTTAAGAACATTTTAGTAATTAATTTTTAATATTAATTTAATTTAACATTGTTTTCAGTAAAGTCGATATATTTAAAAACTATATTTTAGTAAACAATATTTTTAACTCGATATTTTTGTACTTACCTGTTTGTAGATAGAAACTCGATATTCTGTCTGTCGATATTTTTTCAACGATATTCTTGATGGCCGATATTCTGTCCCTCGATATTATGTCAGTGATCCTCTTGAGTGCTTTCTCAAAAAGAAAAAAGTAGCTCCGTATAACAGCAGTTCTTGACCTGTGGTCTGTGAACCCCGTGGGGGCCATGACGCCTAATCAGGGGTTCTGCAGCTGCTTAGAAAAGAAAATCATTTTAACAGATTAATAATGGGCATATAAATAAAGAAAATGTTAAATTAGACATTTTAAAACATTCTCTAAATGTAAAGGAATATTGACTTGTAAAATGCAGGCAAAAAATTAAGTTGCATCCTCATGTCGATTCATAAGAGCAGAGCAAGTTTATCAAACAGAATATAGTGTAGACGATGCTAGCCTGCTAATTTTAGAAAAGCTCCAACCTTCCCATTAAAATAACTTATTTTTTCTTATATTTGTTTGTGATTTAAATAAAATGTCATCATTTTTGAGGTTTACATCATCAAAACTGCGTAGGCCGGGTTTCGAATATTCCAATAATGACTCAGTGGGGGTCCCTGGGTTTTAGTAACGATTAGGTGAGGGTGCAAAGAAGTCAAAAGGATTCAAGTCAGCCAAGCCAAAGGATGGCAAAGAGGCCGTGTTCCAGAAGAGGACCACCCCCAAGATGGAACAAAAAGCCATTGTGTAAGATGCAAGAACTAAGAGTGGCAGCAAAGTCACCCAATCGTAAGCAGTGGGCGGGCTGTAAGTCCACTCTGAGCTCTTGGTAAGCTCCCGATAGGTCTTTTCAAACCAGGCAGCTTGTTCTGTACGCACAAGTACACCCTTGAGCAAAAGTGACAAAACCTTTGGACATACTTTAGTAATGTCTTTCAGTATAAAATTATCAAATGGTAGCTGTCTCAATTGACATCATTGATGACCTCACTGATCACATCATCCCCAGCTACTGCTCCTCAAATGGAAACAGTGTAGTACTGGAGACAAGTCTTATTCGGTATGGTAAAAGATATAGGGCCCGATTCACAGAATGAACTTAAGACTCAATCCTAAACTTACTACTGTTTTGGTATTCACAGATTGCACTTACTACTTTTGGTATTCACAGAATGAACTTACTCATTTCGGTAATCACAGAAGTTAGGACTCCTAACTTTAGGACTCCTAAATGCCTTCTGTGAATACCGAAAGTCATAAAATTAGGATTTTTCTCAATTAGTAGTAGTAAAGTTAGGACTCCTAACTTTAGGACTCCTAAATGCCTTCTGTGAATACCGAAAGTCCTAAAATTACGATTTTTCTCAATTTAGTAGTAGTAAAGTTAGGACTACTAACTTTAGGACGCCTAAATGCCTTCTGTGAATACCGAAAGTCTTAAAATTAGGATTTTTCTCAATTTAGTAGTAGTAAAGTTAGGACTCCTAACTTTAGGACTCCTAAATGCCTTCTGTGAATACCGAATGTCCTAAAATTACGAGTTTTCTCAATTTAGTAGTAGTAAAGTTAGGACTACTAACTTTAGGACGCCTAAATGCCTTCTGTGAATACCGAAAGTCTTAAAATTAGGATTTTTCTCAATTTAGTAGTAGTAAAGTTAGGACTACTAACTTTAGGACGCCTAAATTCATTCTGTGAATACCGAAAGTCTTAAAATTAGGATTTTTCTCAATTTAGTAGTTGTAAAGTTAGGAGTCCTAACTTCTGTGAATACCGAAATGAGTAAATTCATTCTGTGAATACCAAAAGTAGTAAGTGCATTCTGTGAATGCCAAAAGTAGTAAGTTCATTCTGTGAATACCAAAAGTAGTAAGTGCATTCTGTGAATGCCAAAAGTAGTAAGTGCAATCTGTGAATACCAAAACAGTAGTAAGTTTAGGATTGAGTCTTAAATTCATTCTGTGAATCGGGCCCATATAGTGCACACTTCAGTGAACAGTGAAGTTTTACGTGCACGCAGGACTTCTTTAAAGCAAGTCAGAGACTTTACCCAACAAGTGTGATAAGTGAGAGAAATTAAGGCTTCTCCTTCATTGATTTCTCACCAGTACCCCTCCTTTGACGCTGCGTGCCGTACCCGCCTGCCCTGCCCACTCGCTGCTGTCAGTTGTTTGGTGTTGAGCTGTATTCATTACGCCCGAAAGCTCTGTTTGAAATTATAAACGAACAAACAAACACTTAAATTGCTGTCAGTTTGTACGGGCAACAGTTGTTTTTTTTTGGAGCAGCCACGCCTGGAAGACATTTGAACGGCCTAAGGATTGCAAAGGCCTTAGCCCCTTGGAGCCATTGGTGAATGACTGCAGCTTGGAGTGGAGGGTTTAACTGGACTATACTGTTACCATGGCCTCTACCACTATCTACAGGCACTTTTTTATTCGCGCCTGTGGGTGCAAGAAAGCGCATGCAGGGACATCTTTGCCCTCGCTTGTTGTCTCACCCCTTCCCCATTGGGTCTCACCTAGAAGAGCTGAGGTGCAGGCGTGCATCAGGGTGTGGGAACACTGCCTCCTCTGACCCATAAGCCGTAGCTATATCACAGGAGCGTGTGCCATGGTCTTGATGCTCATCAGAGGGAAGGATTTCTACGCCTGCCCCCAAGCTCGTAAATCAGTTGTATCTCTGTATCGTCAAAAAAAAGGACTCCATGGGCAGACACTTTAAAAGCAAAAATGTGGGTGAGTCGCTCACTTCTTCTATGTTGCAGGCGGCGGATAGTTCTCCATCACCATAGTTGACTTTGCCATTAAAAGGGCTTCTGGGTGACGAGCAGGATGGTTTGGAAGTGTCCGGTGTTGTTTTGTGGGTCCTTGATTATCTTCCTCACCATATTTTTCTCAGCCCGCCAAGATGAGCCTCTTTTCTTCGCAGAGTGGAAGCGTCCACGCTTCTGGTAGTGAGGGAGGGGCAGCCTTTCTGGGTGACTCCCTTCTAAAAGTAACGGAGAATATTAGAGACTGCAAGGAATGGTAAATCTTTAAAAATTGTTGAGCAACAGTCTCCTCTTAACTTCGAGCGGAGAGACTTCAGCTTCTAGTCCGTCACTTTTGTTAGATGTCCTCATCTTGGTGCAAAAAACTCTTCACAGCATCCTTGAAGCAACAGTATTGGCAAATGACAAACAAAACAGCAGACTGGCTCATTAAAAGAAAGACCCCAGGAACTGAAATCGATCAACTCATGAGTGCCTGCCTTAGTTAGATCGACACCGAGCCCAGAAGGCGCTGAAGGTATAAATGAAAAAGTGAAGGAGGGAGGAGGGGTCCTTGTCTGTTTATGTTACAAGATGTCCAGTGTAGGTAAGAAGAAGATATAATCCATTTGTTTCTGATGGACACCTGAGTTATCGTGAGCATGAAAAGTGTATGAATAGATGGAAATGTGTTGAAAGTTCAAAAGGGACTGGTCGATCTAGAAGCAGAAAGTAGTTAAATTACTATTTACTAGTACCAGAGCCTAAAGGGCAGCATCCTACAAAGGAACCAGAGGGTATGAAGGGAGAGCAGTCTAGACGGAAAACAAAAACGGAATGTAGCAATTAGAGCGAGGTAGATAAGGTCGAAAGGTGGAGAAGTGTGGCTCACTGGTTAGAGCAGGCAGACCCTGAAGCAGAGGTCAGACCCGGGACCAGGGTTCAATTCCCGACGCGGCAGGGTCTTGAGCTCAAATGTCCACGGACTCGATAATTCTCGCTTCGGTGCCTGACCTAATCATGGGTTCACACTCTGCAACTCTGGGCACTAAGCTTGCTTAATCTCCACAACGGCCCCCCGCGGCGGGATGCCTGGCTTTCACCTTGGGGATGCCCGTTAGGGGCTATCTCACAGGGAAAAGCCAGGACGGGTTCCCAAGGCAAGCGCCGAGATGCCTCCGGGTAGTCGAGCGCTATATAAAAACATACAAAAAAAAAAAAAAAAGGTCTCCATCATGTGTAAAAGGCCACCTAGGGAAGTGAGAAACAAGAAAGTGGTTCTTAGGAGGACAATGTAAAAAGAATGTATCCTAAAGAAAATCCAAAGGGGCGCCTAAACCCCAGTGGTTAGAACTGAAAGATATGTATATCTATGTAGATGTTCGAAGGGAAGGGAAACAACCTAACAAATCGCATCCCTTGAATAGGTCTATCCTGTTGAAGGGGTTTTGGAACTGCCCCTCTCCAAGCAATATCTCGCAAAGGGATATAAAGCAAGTGGCCTTTCAGAAAAGGAAGTGTGCCAAGGACGTCACCAAAGTCTGTTGTTCTTCCCTCTTGATTGTAAACTTAATTGAGATGCTGAGTCAGTGCTCACCAGAATAGGTTTAAGACTCCTGTGAGAGCAGGAGGTTGACAAACCTTTGGCAAACACTTTTTAACATATCACGCCGGGCCAAGTGAACTCTTATTATACTCAATGTTGTGTGTTGAGGCTGGATTACCTCAAAGAGATCTGTGGGATGCAACCAATGTAGCTTATAACCAAAAGTACTCAGCAAAATAAAAATTTGAAAAACATGAGAGAACCCAATTTGCTAATAACCGTTATACATGTTTAAGAATCATCCATGAGGACGACTGTACTTGTGGCTGGCCCATGTGGATTCGGTGTCGGTACACCAGGAAACCTGCATGTTTGCTCTTGGAACATACCTGGGGTAAACTGTTTGTTAAAACAGTTGATCTCACGAAGGTGTGGGACGAAAATGAAATTGTTTACAAGACACTTGGTTGACCGGTAAAAACCTGACCCTAAATGATTCTCTATAATTCAGAAAAGATACAAGTAAGATAGCGCCAGGACGATTATCAGGTGACCGTCTAAAGTTAATTTCGACAAAGTTGGACAAAGAGGCCAGTGTAATTACAACTCATTGTGATTGGGTGCCAGTGTGTCTAGTAGATTTGTATAAAGGTTCCTCTGCTACTAATATTTTGCTTATGTGTATGTGACCCTCGGTTTGGATACTTATAATGCTAATCAAATGCAGATGCTCAGCAAAGATTTGTCTAATTTGGGAGGTCAGTTCAAAACTTTGCCTAGAGTTATCCAGGGTGATTTTAACTTGAGGCTTACCCCAGCCTTGGTTAATGATAACCAAATGGAAATTCTCAAAGCCTATCGGATCCCACAGACATATATTCCCAAATTGTCAATTGCAAACAAAGACACAATACTCTTAAAGAGTCTTGTGGTGGCTGATTTTCTAAGTATAAATGGCCATTTTAGGAATGACACCCGTGTATCCCAAACATTTATACATGAACACATTTATTCAATCATGATTCTTTGAACTTAGCTGTGGTTTTTTTGTGTGTTGGGTATTAGCGGGAGTGACCACTGGGTGTTAATAGCCATGCTTTTACTTGACCTTCTCCAAAGGCAAACTGTGATGCCATTGAAACTACGTTCCCAGGACGTAGGACAAGGCGGACCTATGATAAGTATGTTGGAGTGTTGACACACTATCAGACCACCCAGATAGCCCGGAAAATGACGAGGATGTTCAGATGTGGTATAATCGGATTGTATCGGAGATAGTAAACTGTTTGACACCGATAGTTAAGAAGTGTAATGTAATGATTCTAAGAAGAAAGTCTTAATGGCAAAAGGTTTGCCTTGATATGATCGACAGTGTCAGGCACTGAAAAAGCATACAGATTAAATAAAGCATACAGACATTAAAAGTGAGTTTTAAATTGTCATGAAGTGAGGAAATGTTGCGCAAGATAAAAATGAATATGCAGCTCTGATAAAGGAAAAGACTAATTAATATTATAGAACAAATTAGCATGAAATGCTAGGAATTCTATCTGCAAAAGATATGAAAACATTCTGGAAATTAGTACAGACAGGGTGTAAAAAAAGATATGATTAGGTTTATGCCTCAGAAGAAAATGTGGTTGTTTAACTAACCAACATGTATGTCAGCTGATATTCCATGTAGAAGAGCTTGGATTCGTCCTGATGACTTTCTTCTTATTAAGGTATTTGAAGGAATGTTTGTTGGAAAAGATTATATTGCTCCACAGGTTTTCTATGGCAGCAGACCTATCATCTACCCACAGGTACCATAAGAACAAATTCTGACTGTTGGGCAAGTTTGTTCTCAAGAGTAATTATTGCAGTTAGGGAAACGGGGACCTTTATGGATAGTTGGAAAGAGCAGATTTAACGCCCATACATAAGAAAAATGATCCCCCAGACCTCAACAATTACCTTCTGATTGGTTTGATAGATATCTGGGCTAATTTATACTCTAAAGCTATTTTGCTGACTATGAAGGTTTGGCTAGCGAAAAAGGACTTCATTCCATCTAACGGGGAGGCTTTAAAGAGGGTCATTCGACTATTAACCACTGCTTCAGTTTGTGGGCAGTCGGCAAAAAAAACCTTAGAAACTTATAGATTTTCACTTAGCCTTTGATTTAGTCAATTGAAAGGTTTTGAGAAAGAAATTAAGGCATATGAGAATTCCCACTTGTCTCATGGCTATTCTAAAAGAGCATAGATGGATTCAACCCAGATCTGTGACTTGGGGTAAGTGTCTGAAAAGTTTCAGCACTCCGTCCATCATCTCCTTATGTTTGCTTTGCTCACCCTGAGTTGGCAGGGCATACCAAGACGTGGGTCCCTTGCTCACTTTGCCACTGGATTCAAGCTATCCTGGTTGATGAGGGGGTGTTACCTCAAAAACAGCCCCAGGATGCTTTTTAAGGTCCAATGAAGACGTGGCTTGGCAGTACTGGCTGGACTGCTCCCATGAAGCACAGGGTCAAGACTGATTTGCATATAGTTGGGTCTGAACTGGGGTGGTGAAGTGAACTAAAGAATGATGACGGATTCAACCCAGATCTGTGACTGGGGGTGAATGTCTGAAAAATGTCAGCGCTCCATCCATCATCTCCTTGTGTTTGCTTTGTTCACCCTAAGTTGGCAGGGCATACTCAGATGTGGGTCCCTTGCTCACTTTGCCACTGGATTCAAGCTAGCCTGGCTGATGAGGAGTGTTACCCCAAAACCGGTCGCAGGATGCTTGTTTCCGGTGCAGGGAAACCCTGCCTTGGCAGTTAAGGCTGTACTGTTCCCAGGAGGAACTGGGTCAATACTGATTTGCATATGGCTGGGTCTGAACTGAGGTGGCTAAAGGAGCTAAAGAACGATGATAGATTCAACCCAGAGATGTGTCTGGGAGTAAGTGTCTGAAAGGTTTTGGTGCTCTGTCCATCATTTCCTTGTGGATGTTTTATTCTAAAAGAACTCGACAGCAAAAATTGGCCAGTGGTGGAACTGGACACAAACGGGTCTCTATACAGGAACATCCCAATAGAAAGCTGTCCAAGACAAGGATGCATGTTAGCACCAATCTTAATTTCATTATATCTCGCATATATATATATATTTTTTTTGTGTATCTTATATAGCGCACGGCTACCCCAAAGGGGTGTCCCGGCGCTTGCATTGGGAACCCGTCCTGGCTTTTCCCTGTGAGATAGCCTGTACTGGGCATCCCCAAGGTGAAAGCCAGGCATCCCACCGCGGGGGGCCGTAGTGGAGATTAAGCTAGCTATTGCCCAGAGTTGCAGAGTGTGAACCCGTGATTCGAGTAGGCACCGAAGTGAGAATTATCGAGTCCGTGGACACTTGGGCTCAGACCCTGCCGCGTCGGGAATTGAACCCTGGTCCCTGGTCTGACCTCAGCTTCCGGGTATGCCTCCTCTAACCATTGAGCCACACTTCTCCGTTAATTCCGTTAATTCTGTGGGAAACCTATGCCTTCTTCCCTGAAGTATGGGAAAGACATGCATCACAATTCATATAAGTAGATGATTTGGCAATTGTTGATTTGACACACGTGGGTTTGAAAAGAGAACTTGAGGTTTTTAGCACGTATTGTAAGGCTAAAGATTTAACCATTAATATGGAAAAAACAAATAGTGTTATTTTTGTGAGGACCATAGGCTGCTGGTGTTAAAGGGCAAAGGGGGTGTTGCCCTGCTATCATGGCGATGGGGGAAAAACCTATGAGCAGCTCCAGCCAAAAAGCAAATGGTTGCTTTTGACTAGAGCTAGTCATGGGTTTTTCTTTCCCTCCCAAGGATGGCAGAGCAACGTGCTCTTTTATGACAGAATTTTTGTTTGCTTGGCAGGAGTACCAAACTGCGCATGTGCTGAGCATGTATTTATTGGTGAAGGGCCGGGCAGACTCAGGGGGTTGATGCTGGAGTGGGTGTCAACCATGGAACACAACCTTCTCTCCTCCAGTGCTTGTGTGTCTTGTATTGGCTGTGGAGTGCTGAGGGGTGGAGTCCAGCAGCTTTCGACCCGAAGTCAAGGAGTCCTGAGGGGTGGAGTCCAGCAGCTTTCGATCCGAAGTCAAGGAGTGCTGAGGGGTGGAGTACAGCAGCTTTCGATCTGAAGTCAAGAAGTGCTGAGGAGTGGAGTCCAGCAGCTTTCGATCTGAAGTCAAGGAGTGCTGAGGAGTGGAGTCCAGCAGCTTTCGATCTGAAGTCAAGGAGTGCTGAGGGGTGGAGTCCAGCAGCTTTCGATCTGAAGTCAAGGAGTCCTGAGGGGTGGAGTCCAGCAGCTTTCGATCTGAAGTCAAGGAGTGCTGAGGGGTGGAGTCCAGCAGCTTTCGATCCGAAGTCAAGGAGTGCTGAGGGGTGGAGTCCAGCAGCTTTCGATCTGAAGTCAAGGGGTGCCTAGGGGTGGAGTCCAGCAGCTTTCGATCAGAAGTCATGGAGTCCTGAGGGGTGGAGTCCAGCAGCTTTCGATCCGAAGTCAAGGAGTCCTGAGGGGTGGAGTCCAGCAGCTTTCGATCTGAAGTCAAGGAGTGCTGAGGGGTGGAGTCCAGCAGCTTTCGATCTGAAGTCAAGGAGTGCTGAGGGGTGGAGTCCAGAAGCTTTCGATCCGAAGTCAAGGAGTGCTGAGGAGTGGAGTCCAGCAGCTTTCGATCTGAAGTCAAGGAGTGCTGAGGGGTGGAGTCCAGCAGCTTTCGATCTGAAGTCAAGGAGTCCTGAGGGGTGGAGTCCAGCAGCTTTCGATCCGAAGTCAAGGCGTGCTGTAGTCCGTTAGCCGGGCTGGCTCACTAGTAGGTTTTAGATTTACCCTATTAAATTAAACTCTTTCTAGTGCCTTGCCTAACTGCGCACATGCCTTCAGTGTGCTCGGTACTTTAGCGATTGCAGCAGCAATCCCAGCAAGACACAGGCCAATGGCCAGCTCAAGGGGCACCCTTCACCAGTGATGTAGGCTTAGTGGGTACCTTTCCACTGTCCACACCACCAGTTCCTGGTCTGTAAATACCAGTGTTAGAAATGGGGGGTTCTAGTTAGCAGAGGGAGGTACCTTTGACCAAATAGAGACCCTGCTTCTTGTCAGGGTAAGGGGGAAACACACTGTAGATAACCCCTGCTCACCCCCTTTGTAGCTTGGCTCGAGCAGACAGGCTTATCCCCAAGGCAATGTGTAAAGTATTTGCAACAACACCCACAATAACACAGTGAAACACCACAAATGGACACCACACAGGTAGGTTCTGTATCTTGTAGGTATTATCACACAAAACGATCTAGTAGTTATAGTAACCCTTTAGGTAAACGTAAGGGGGTCAGTCTCAGGATAAATAAATAAAGGATTCATAAAGACTGTACCCCTTCCGTAGGCATGCAAAAAAAAAAAAAGAAATATGGCTGATTCTGTCCCTGTTGCCAATGAGACAGTTTCTGTGTCCTCAACTGACTTTTCTCCCGTGGGGCTGCCCACCCTTGGTGGCGATGTTGGCACCAGGAATTATGCCCGCAGAATGGTGGGGAAGCAACTGACAACTTTTCCAGGCTACTCATGTGGATGGTATAATCAGTGATGCAGGCCCACCTGTAGCATTTGATTTACCAGCCCTGGCGCAATCAGTGCACTTTACTAGGGACCTACTGGTAACACAAATATGCCAATCATAGATAACCAATCACAACAACAATTTATATAGAGTATATGCACTTTACCACTGATCAGCAGTGGTAAAGTGCCCAGAGTCCTATAGCCAACAACCACCAGTCAGGAAAAAATAGGAGGAAGAAGCAAAAGGTTTGGGGCTAACTCTGCAAAAAGAACATTTCCAACACCCAGGAATAGGTTAGCATGTCTGAAGCGGTAGGGGCAGGGCACCAGGCTGGAGGGAGACTGTTTCTTTGCTTCTTTCTTCCAGTAGGCCCCGAAGCCTCTTCACCTCCCGCCACTTCACTCCCCTCCTTCCAGAATTTTAATAGCTCTGCTTTTGCCGTCTCCTTCAGTATAATTTGATGTTTAACATAATTAGCACGTGCCAACACCAGGCGCTCTGCCTCGATCAGTAATGTGCATGTAAGGTGAGAAGCGTGCGAGTGAAACCCTGTCAGTTACACACTCCAAACCGGACAGGAAACGACCACGCATAGAGCAGCAGGATGCCTGTAAAACTGCTCTTCTCAGGTCCACCTGGACAGTGAGGCCGCTTCCGGTCTCCGCACTGCAATTTTGTAAACAATGAAGTTGAGGCCCCTGGCACCCGGCAGGTACTGTGAGAACTCAGTGGAAATCTCACGGGAAAAGTTGTGCCTTCTGCTCCTCAGGGTTCAGCTGCTCATGAGAGCTCCGTGTGAGTCCTTCAAACACACCAATGAAGGGTGCTAGGAAGGAAACATGGAGGTTCAATATAGGGTGCCCTGGAAGAGCGTCAACGTTGCTTTGGTTAGAAAAAAAGGAACAAGACCTAAAGAAAGGAGGGAGTGATGAGCAAAACGCAGAAGAGAGAGGGGGGAAAGAAGATGAGAAAAAGGCCACAAGGTTAAGAAAAAATAATATTTATCTTTAAAAAAAAAAATCTTTTATTGTGATCAAAAGGGCAGATATCATACAATAAATTAGACAAGAGAGATCAACTCTTACAATTCATAATATTTACACACATTGTAAGAGGAAAAAGAAGAAAAAAAAGAACAAAAGAAAAAAAAAATTCAAAGGGAAGAAACGGGGGCGGGGGGGGGGAATACCCCCTTCTCTGCTACTCATCTTAATATGAAACTTCAAGTGACCATTGTCCCCATATTGCCTCGAATTTTACCAGAGAACAAACTCCCCTAGCTTTAGCTAGAGCTGCTTCCATACCATTCCCAGATGACAGTCCACCAATCGCCTACAGATGGCGGTATCGGGGAGACCCAAGCCCGAGCATTTGCCAGTCGAGCTGCGACTAACAGTATTGAAAGAAGTCGTGTGAGTGCTGGATGGTCTGCCTTCTAACCCATCATTATTTCCAAAGCTGTTAAGGGAGATTCTAACCCCAATCTGAAATGAAGCACTTGACCAATCTTCTGCCAAAACACACTCAGTCTGGACAAGTTACAAACATATGTTATATGTTAGCTGCATATACATTACATTTAGGACATTTTGTCTTGCCCCCCCCCCCCTGGATACCCTGTAGACCATTTAGCAAGTCTTTCAGGCGTATAGTACAGCATGCATAGAGTGTGAAATTGTTGAAGTTTCAGACTGACTGAATGCACTGAATCGCTAATAGTTTCAAGAGCTTGTTTAATCACACCAGGTGCTACACATACCCCCAGCACTTGACTCCACCGCATCACCACTTTTTCACTATCATCCTGTCTATAGTTAGAACAATATTTGTACATATCACTAATTAAAGACTTTGTTTTACCCCCATATAGACAGTCCCATATCTCGGAATGAGTTGTTGCAGTCAGAGACAAGTTGTTTGCTAAATAATCCCTGATCTATAGATATTTAAAATAGAAGTGGGCTGGAAGCCTAAAATAAAGACGTAAATGTTCAAATGTCGCCAGTCCACTTTTATCATATAGATCTGCGAGACAAGTAATTCCATATTTGGTCCAAGATTTACCTCCGCTATCATGAAACACCTCAGGGAACATCGGATCGCCCCATAACGGAAGCTTATCATGATAAAGTGATAATTTACATCTGGCAGACATGGCACGCCATACATATATACTGTCCTGAACTGTCTTAAACCTAACTCTCTTACAATAATTTGGGTCATTAGTTCGATATAGAAACAGATAGCTATCCCTTCCCAAAGTCCAAAGATAAAGAGAGTCCTTTTGATCAAGACCTATAAGACTATGAAAACGCCCTGAAAAAGCAGGGCAAAATACATTTTGAATTCAGGGAGGTCTAGTCCCCCTTGATTATAAGGAGCTTTAAGCAAATATATTGCACGTCTGGCCTTCTTCTATCCCCAGATAAAACTACTAAATATCCCCTCAAATTTTTTTAAAATTACATTGGGAACCCGTAGGCGGATTGACCGGAATAGATATAAAAACTTAGGAACTATTTTTACTTGAATAAGATTGCATCTCGCTATAATTCCTATTGGGAGTTTATACCATGTTTTAAGCTGCCTAGCAGTTTCCTTCAATAGTGGTTTGTATTTTAAAGTAAAGATCCGGTCAATCTTAGACGAGATCTTCACCCCCAGATAAATAGCTGAAGTGCAGACGCCCATAATTGAAGATTCTGGTTTAAAGTTAATAAGCGCTTGCGTTTTATTCACGTTTAGTTTGTATCCTGAGATAGCACCGAACTTAGTTGCTTCTTCCTCTATAGATGTTACAGCCGTAGCTGGATTAATTGCAAAGATCGCAATGTCATCGGCATATGCAAAAATCCTAAGCTTAATTGCCTCAGATTCCAATGCATTTATTTGTGTACTAGATTGTAAAATACGAATAAACGGCTCTATATACAAATCGAACAGCAGTGGGGAAACAGGGCAGCCCTGCCTGGTCCCACATAAAATTTGGAATGGTGATGAATGTCCCCCTAAGTAGCTTGAGGTTTATAATATAAAGCTTGGACCCAGTGTCTGAACTGCCCTCCTAGACCAAAAGTTGTCAGTGTGGCCCATAAAAAGTCCCACCCCACTGTGTCAAAAGCTTTCTCAGCGACTAGAAGTATGTTGCTGAGATCTACCGACATCTTCTCAGCCAGATTGAAAGCCCCCACTGCTGTGTTAACATGGGCAGTAGTATCTCGACCAGAAATAAAGCCATGTTGATTGCTAGACACTAACCCAGGCTTTATTGGAGCCAGACAGTTTACCAGAATCTTTGCAAAGATGTTGGCATCCCCATTTATGAGTGAAATCGGTCGGTATGAACCACACTCAGCCGGTGGTTTGCCCTTTTTTAAAACAAAACTATCTGTGTCATATTCCATGACTCTGGTATCCTCCCACTAGCACCTATGTGATGTATAGCCACGCTGAATGATCTAAGCAGGACCGTTTTTAAAGCTTTATAAAATTCCATAGGTATGGAGTCCTCCCCTGCAGCTTTGCCGAAGGACAATGTAGATATTGCTATATCGATTTCCTCGGCCAATACATTGCTATCTAGTAAAGTCGCGTCTACACGTTCAGAACTGAAAGCTTACTATCTTTCAGATACTGTAACATATCTCCCTTATCCGGTACAAAAGTATGTGAGTACAATTTCTGATAATATAATGAAAATTGTTCTAGTATAGCTGAAGAATGAGTATGCGAAGTTACACCTGTTCCTTTTATGACGTTTATCTTAGTTTTGGCCTTCTCATCTGCCACCTTAAAGGCCAGGACCCTACTAATTTGCTCACCGTATTCATATTGCGTTGTGTGATATTTATTATATCTAGCCACAATTTTTTTCTCTGAAAATGTTCTTCACCACTATTCTTGCATGTATCAAAGAAAGAAGCAACTGGTCCGGACCCCCCGATCGCTTACAGCCTCAACATGTGGTTTTTCCATATCCTGTAAGATTCGTACCCATACCTCAAGTTCCCCTTTCCGTTTTTAGATCTCGCCTATGCAGCGCGCATGCAATGCATAGGCAGAAAAGACCTTTAGTAATCGCTTAGGCTTTTCAGCCAAAAACGTGCACACATTCCATTGTTTTCAATGGTAATACGTGCACGTGTGGTGATTCACTTGCGGGAGCGAGCGGCACCTTATGGTAGCAATTATCACTCCCGCAAGGGAATCGTGCAGGCCCCCCCTCACCTCCCCTGTTGTCGCGCAAGGCATGCATGGGCCTCCCCTGCTGCTGCATGCTCTTGTGCTTGTTTTTTGTTAGATAAAAACCATGGTCAGTTTTGCTTGAAGTGTAGTCATGCGATAATGTGAATCTAAATTTCCCTCAAACATCTAGAGATTAGTGTCAGAGCCCCAA
Source organism: Lissotriton vulgaris (assembly GCF_964263255.1). Classification (NCBI taxonomy): domain Eukaryota; kingdom Metazoa; phylum Chordata; class Amphibia; order Caudata; family Salamandridae; genus Lissotriton; species Lissotriton vulgaris. The sequence goes on from NW_028252109.1 coordinate 469,638, forward strand.
TTGAATTGTTACCGCTGAAGAACTTACGCAGCAGCAGAAGCTGATTGTTCCCAACACCCTCTCAAAGCTCCCCCTGAGCCCGTTATAAAACCTGGCTCCTGGAGACCCTCAAGGGGGAAGGGGAGTGGACAAAATAATAAACAGACAAAGAAGAGACAGCTCGGTATTCCTTCTTGGCCTCTCTTGGGTGGTCCGACCTGCAGACTCTGTGTTCAGAGAGAACCTAAATTACAATGACAAGAAATTAATCAAAGTTCCCTAATCTGCTCTACTTTCTATGTGTTTTCTATTTCTGATTTTCCGTACCCAGCTACCCAGAGCTCTTGCTTCTCTCCTTATCGTCTTACTATTTTTCTGCTCTTCAACTATGTGGATTTCTGGATAGGAATAGAATGTAAGTATGCTGTAATATTTGTTTCTTCTCTCCCTTTCTAATATAGTAATTCTATGTATCCTTCTTACCTTCTCTCACTAGTTGAAGTCTTGATATTTCTGTATTCCTTCCTAGCAAGTTCGCCCTATACTATAAGTAAAGAAATAACTGATATGTGCCTATGAGTAACCTACCTAGTACCTAATAACTCTTACTAAGTTTTTACTTCTAACTGACTTCTATTCTATGATGCCCTTATCTATTATCACTTTATAATGTGTCTTCTTGGTATCTTCCTATCTTTTCAGGACAGTTGCAGTCTTTGCATTCAGGTAAGTGCGCAAGAATTCATCATGTACTTTTAACTTATTAACTCTGTAAATTTCTATACACTTTTATTGACATGACTTTTCGACTTATCTCTTTTTCTTGCAGGCTTCTTTTGTCGAGTTGTTTTGTCTATTTCTCCTGTCGTTGGAGGCCTCTTGAAGAAGTTGAATACTCGTCACAATAGGTGAGAAATATCTGGATTTTCTCAGGTTCGTATTCTCCTCCGCAAAACTCAGATGCATTCACCCTTGATGTGTGCCAAAATACGTGCCGAAAATCAGCGAGAAATGCTCTATTCAAGAGCCTCTGAATAAGCGTCTAGACATGGTAATCTCTCAGGTGAAGTGCGCTGACAGTTGGACTTCACCTTTACTCAAACACCTGAGGATTTCCAATAGACTAGACCGCTATCCCAGAATCGAGTTTGGCGGCCATCCTAGAATTCCACGATCGAACCTGCAACTTCCAATTGTTGCAAGCTGGGTTGTTTCTGCACTGAAATGTCGGCGACTTCCCTGTTAATGTGGAGACCATGTGAGAACTCTGATTTGGGGTTCTGACAATTAGTAACGAGAGCTACAAACTTAGGAAGTTGCCACTTATTCCAATAATAAACCTTCTGCAAAGTACAATGTTTTATGGCCACAAGAGAGAGGACAGAAGAGCCACAGCCAATGATGATTTCTGCCCTGCTGAAAAAAATCGGCCATAAAGTTATAACCCGGGTTATGCCTGTACTCACCGGAGCCTAGACAAGCAAACAGAGGACTATTCTATGGCAGGACGGAGGCTCCGATTATGCTTTCTCTATTTCTTTACTGGCAAAAAACAGCAGCCAATCAGAACACAGTAAAGAAGAAAACTACAATACCCATGAGTACACCAACAATATAAATAGGGTCACAGAGGTCATAACTTCCTCTTTCTTTGGTGCTTCTCAGCCAGTTAAGTGCATTTATTCTTACTACTTATTGCCTTTGCGCTACTGTTATGGTCTTGTTTCCGCTTTGTGCGCTACTTTATTTGCATAATTGACTGTTGTACCTTGTTATCTCGCCGCTTGCCATTTTTTTCGTGTGTCTGTCGGCTTTCAAGCCGCGGTGTTTGAGAGCGTGTGTCACCTCTCTAGATAGACGCGCTGTGTCGGTGTCTTCTTTTTTCTGTGGAGCGGGAGATTGAGGGGCTGGAGAGACGCGCGTGTGTCGCGCGTCCTTTCCTATCGGCAAGTCGCCATTCGGGTATGCGCGACGGGGTTTGTTTACCTTTGTGACGACGCACATTTCAGTAGGCGCTCGTCACACACAGAGTTATTTCAGGAATTTGGTTTGCTGTGCCCTGTCGACACTTGCCGTTGAGCCCCAATTACGTTCTTTTTTTCAGGAAATTTAAAGGGTTGTATAAATTCTTGCATAGGCTCTGCCTAGAGTGGCAAAACTTTGTTCTCTGCAAGCCCTCCCTCCACATTATTTTTTCTGGTCTGTCAGGTTGCTCCTGTACCATTGGCTTGCTTTAGGGGTACAACTCCCCCAATTTTTGGCTTTGACCATTTGTAAATTGTGAAAATCTTTGGATTTTCTTAAACCTTCTTCCAGTGGGTACTGTTAATTGATTTTTTCATCATGTCTGAGTATTATGATGATGAGGAATATGGGTATTATAATGAGGATGAGCCGTCTGCTTCCATGGATGACCTCATGGGTCAAGCCTTATTCCAAGCGATTGCGCCTTTGAAGCGGCATTTATCAGAGTATGCTGCGCAACAGGGTTGGTTGCCCCCTTCCTCGGGCCGCAGCAAGAAGTCGCCCAAAAACCCTCCTCGTGCCGACTTTGTGAAGTTGGCAAAGAATTTATCTACGCCTACAGCTAAGAAGCGTCCTGCTCCTGTTCATGACTCTCCAACTTCTGACTCTGACAATGGTTCTTCTTCATCTTCTTCGTCCTCGGAGCCTGCAAGGCCGCCTCCTTCCAAGAAGGCTAGGAAGGAACATTTTGTGGATGCTCTTTCCACACCACAAGTTTTGACTTTTGACCCATCGGACATCATACACCCTAACTCGTCCTCATGGTTGCCCTCTCCGGAAGTGGCGGCTTACATCCAGGACCACATTTGCACCCCTTTAGAAAAAGATGTGCGGGTGCGGTTGCGCTCTGAGTGTCCTCGTCCTGATCTTGCCAACAAATTGGCTGTCACTCCTGAGGTAGATCCAACAATGATCACCTACATTAAGAAGTATGCAAAGGATCCAACTAAAGGTTTGGATCGTTCTTGGAGGCTATGTCAGGATAAACTTTTGGATTTGTTGGGGCCTCTTACGAAGATTCTTGATTTGGCTTACAGAGCCAAGGAGTCTGGAGCTCTGATTGACCCAGATGAACTGGTGGGGTGGTCCCAACGTGCTGTTTGAATGCTTGGAAATGCGAACTGCGCATTATCCTCTGACCGCCGTCGATCCATTTTAATGAAGTTGGATTCCAGACTGACTGATTTGGCGTCTTCAGAGTCCGGTCCCCAAGCACAAGGCTTACTTTTTGGAGCTCCTTTTCTTAAGGAGTTGACTAAGTTTTTCTCCACATTCAGTGGGTTGGATAAGGCCCAGGCCATTCAACGCAGAGCTTTTCGTCCACTTTTTGGCAGGGCCGGACGAAGGGGACGTTCGTCCGGCCGTGGCACAGATCAAGCCTCGCAGCGGGGCAACAAGTCCCAGAGAGGTAACCAGAATTTCTCCAATACAAAGTAGAGTTTCTACCCCTCCAAGAAGGGCAGAGGAACCTATGGCAAAGGTGGTTACAACAGTAATCAAGGAGGTAGACAGGATTCCGCCTCAGGTGAGCTTAATTCTCGCTTCCAATGTGGTGTTGGGGGGCAGAGTGCAATCTTTTCTCCACAATTGGCGTTTGATCTCAAACGATGCCTGGGTGCTGGAGACGGTACAAAGGTACAGGATAGAGTTTTACACTCGCCCTCGCCAGCATCTTTGGCCTCAGCCTCTTGTTTTTTCCCTACAAGATCAAAGGGTTATCTCCGCAGAGATCGCCACCCTTCTTGCCAAAGGAGCCATTGTGTCCACGACTCCCCCCCCCGCGGCTTTGTCAGCAATGTTTTTCTTGTCGAGAAAAAAGGGGGAGGGTATTGTTTGGTCTTAAATTTGAAGGACTTCAACGGCGGGGTGGTTTACCGCCATTTCAAGATGGAGGGCATCCATCTTCTTCGAGACCTACTTCAGGAGGGCGACTGGATGGTTCGGCTAGATCTCAAAGACGCCTATCTCTCGGTGCCGATGTATGCCCCTCATCGCCGTTATCTTCAATTTCAATGGCTCGGGAGTTGGTACGAGTACAAAGTCCTTCCTTTCGGCCTCTCTTCAGCTCCGTGGTGTTTCACGAAGCTTCTCCGTCCTGTTGTGATAGAGTCTCTGAGGTCTCGCGGAGTTCGTCTGATTGTTTACTTAGACGATATCCTTCTCTTGGCGCAGTGTCCTCTCCTTCTTCGTACTCATTTGCAATGGTCCCTAGATATTTTACAGTCTTTGGGTTTCTTAGTGAATCCGCAGAAATCCAATTTTCTCCATCTCAGTCGATGGATTTCCTGGGCTTTCGCATCGACTCTGTCTCCTGCCAATTGCTTCTTCCCGGACAGAAGATCAGGTCCATCAAGAGGGGCTTGCGGCTGCTTCTGGCCAAACAAACTGTTTCCTTGCGCTCGGTGGGTCGCATTGTGGGCCTTCTGTCCTCTTCCATCCAGGCGATCTTTCTGGGTCCACTTCATTATCGAGCGCTTCAGCGTCTCAAGATCAGACATCTTCAGAAGGGTCTGCGATATTCCGATCATGTTCCCCTTTCGAAGGATGCCCGAACGGAGATGCTGTGGTGGCTGGACCACATGGAGGCATGGAACGGTCGGGCGCTATTCGGGAGGACTCCCGATGTGGTGATCGAGTCAGATGCCAGCCTTTGGGGTTGGGGAGCCCGTTGCGGTTCGGTGACGACGGGGGGTCGTTGGTCCCCGGAGGAACTGTCCTTACACATCAATTGCCTGGAACTTCTGGCGGGTTCTTTCGCAATTCGGTGTCTTTCCCCTCAACAGACACATTGTTGCATCCTTCTCAGGATGGACAACATTTCTGCAGTTCGTTATGTGAACAAACTGGGGGGCACGAAGTCCAGACTTCTGTCAGAGATTGCAAAGGATTTTTGGCATCTATGTCTGCAACGCAAGATCATGGTTATTGCAGAATATCTGCTGGGTTCTTGCAATCAGATTGTGGACTGGAACTCTCGCCATCTACGAGACTTCAGCGATTGGAGGCTTCACCCTCAGGTGTTTCGGAGGTTGATTCACATTTGGGGGTCTTGTCATCTCGACCTGTTTGCCTCCCGTCTCAATTCCCAACTTCCCCAATTCTTCAGTTGGCGCCCGGACCCGGCAGCCCTGACTATGGACGCGTTTCTCCAGCCTTGGCCTCCTCGCCTTTGTTATGCGTTTCCTCCCTTCATAATGATCCCTCGAGTTCTTGCTCGGGCGCACCAGTTCTCTTCGGAACTCGTTCTGATCACTCCTCTTTGGAGGGCTCAGGCTTGGTTTCCAGCTCTTCTGGAGATGAGCTGCTCGATGCCGATCCTTCTTCCACACATGTGGAACCTTCTTTTGGATCCCCTTCATGAGCCTCATCCTCTAGTGTTGTCGGGTCAGCTCCTGTTAGTGGCCTGGAGGATTTCGGTGGATGCTGGCAGGTCCCTGGGTTATCGGGAGACGCTACCCGATTTATCAATGAAGGTTGGGCCCCCAACACACGCAAGCGTTATGCGTCAAGTTGGAAATGTTGGTGTGATTGGTGCTCACAACGGTCGGTGGATCCCATTTCAGCAGATCTCGCTTTGATTAGCAACTTTTTGGCCTCTATAGCTTCTTCTGGGCTAGCCTTCAGAACAGTGAATAACTATCGTTCTGCCATTTCGGCAGGTCATCTTCCAATTGACGGCAAACCTGCGGGAGAACATCCCTTGATCTCTAAATTGCTGAAAGGCATTCGGATGGTAAAACCTCCTTGCACCAAATATGTTGCCTTGTGGGATGTGTCTGTTGTTCTACGTTTTCTTGCTTCTTGGCCTTCCAATGCTTTGCTGACCCATAAACAACTTTCAGCCAAGCTGATGATGCTTTTGTGTTTGATATCCTGCAAACGGGTTTCGGATGTGCGAGCCTTAGACCTCGCTGGTCGCACGTTCTCCCCTGAGGGTGTCACTTTTGTTATTTCTAAAAGGACGAAATGTAATACCTCCTCCGTTTCTTATCCCTCGTTTCCTCACAATCCTCAGTTGTGTGTGGTTCAGTGTATCAAGGATTACGAGGTAAGCACTGCATCTTTACGACATGATTTACAAGGTCAACTTCCTATTGCTTTGCAAAAGCCTTTCAAGCCTCTTACTCCTGCTACACTGGCGCGTTGGTTACGTTGGCTCATGCAGGAAGCGGGCATTGATATTTCCCTGTTTGGTGCTCACTCCGTAAGAGGAGCTATGGCCTCAAAAGCTTTTTCCATGGGTGCTAGTCTTCATGATATCATGAAGGCTGCAGAATGGTCATCTGAATCTGTGTTCAAGACGTTCTATTTTAAACCAATTATTGATGTTGCCTCTGATGTGGTGGATAAGCTTTAAACAAGCATAATCGGAGCCTCCGTCCTGCCATAGAATTAAAAATTTGCTAATATTCGTGCCAAGAATTTTCAATTCTATTAAGGACAGGAGGTGAGGATTATCCCACCCTTGTTATGCTGTAATGATTGCATTGTTCTGTACAGTTATATATAACTTGTTGTTTCTGATTTAGTGAACAATGTTTATGCAATGTATCCCACCCTGTCTTGATTATTTCCTTCATTGTGTTGTGGGTGTAGATATTACGGCTATGTTTTGATATTTCAGGTTCCGGCCTCAAATGATCGTTGGATTCGACGTCTTCGTTTGCTGCTTTGGCTTGTCCCTCTGGTCCTTGGATTTGCCTTTCTGCTTGATTTATGGATGACCTGCGGCCAGATGTTCTTCATGGATCCTTGTTTTTTTCTTCTACGTTTTTGACTTTTCATTATTAACTGTTACTAACAAAGAAAGAGGAAGTTATGACCTCTGTGACCCTATTTATATTGTTGGTGTACTCATGGGTATTGTAGTTTTCTTCTTTACTGTGTTCTGATTGGCTGCTGTTTTTTGCCAGTAAAGAAACAGAGAAAGCATAATCCTCGCCTCCCGTCCTTAATAGAATTGAAAATTCTTGGCACGAATGTTAGCAAATTTTTAATTGTACACCAACACCAAACAAATGAGCTGGGTTGGGAGTCCGAGATACCGTAGTAACTCAGCAGAAATCTGCATCACTCTCGAAATAATGGCAAACCTCTACCAACGTCAGTGGCATCCCCTGCTCACCCCCTTTGACTTCAATGACGTCACCCACGCAACAGCGGTTCGCCCCGTTGGACTTCAATGCCAAGCACCCTCCAGGAAGCAAGCATAGCCCTCGCAACCAAGGCCAATGGGATGAAACTCCTGCATCACCCTTTTCACAATGGTACAAGTTGTTGTTGCCTGCGCTGATAGAAACTTAATGTAGGTGTTTTCCCTGAAACGACTTGACAAGGAGAACTGCTGATTCCGACAGCTGCCAGGGAGAATTAAATATTCTTACCACGCATGAGTAAAATATCCTTATGTTGCTATTTGCATTATTTGGCCTTTGCCTTATGAAGGCAGAGGTGGCTCAGTTTTCCCAGCTGGCCAGAAGGCGTCTGCCGGCAACACTATGTGACTGCACTCACTGCCTTGACCAATCCCTGAACAACCATTGTGCATCTGAAGCAACTCAGGCAGGCAGACTCGCTGATGCCCAACGGAGTGATTACTGTTCAATGAGGGCTCAGCCAGGCATTATTGCTGATCAGTGGATGGGGGTAATAAAGTTGGTGATCATCTGACTGAGAATTTGGTGCATTCCTTGCCTCTGATACAGCACTATCTGGTAAAATTGATGTTAATGGATGTCGGGGAGCAATGGACTCCCTCAAGTCTATCTAGATTAGGGTAACCACTTCCATCCAGGTCACTTTGGATGGTTTCCAAATCAGGACTTTTGTTGGGCAGCATAATGTACTCTAGTGGTTCCACTGACTGTTTAGACTGACATATCTGAAAGAAAGAGAAGTGTCAGTAAAATTTAGAAGTGAGGTGGTCATCTATCTAAGTGAAAGCCTTACAGACAGTGTATAAAGCGACCAGTACAAGAGGGCATGGGTAACGTGTACACTTGTGCACCTGCTTACCTCTCTTTTAAATCCAGGGCAATAAGTCTTTACTAATGCCCCGATCAGGCAGAGTCAGGCATGGGCACATGTTTATGGTCAGTGCTTCAAATGGGCGGGCACTATCAGGTACTCAGTATTTACACTTCTTTAATTTGGAAGGGACAGTATCGGCACTTCTCAACACTGCATTGTTCAGCAGCAAACAGGTACTCTAGGCCAAAGAGTACATGCCTGCACTTTTATATTTCCTATTCGGCCACTCTTGGGTTTGATTGTTTGCATCTTCACACTTACATCCTAGGGTTGCACTATTGGTCGAGCTCAGTTGAACCAACACAATTTAAAACAGTGATTTGTGGTTGAATATATACATAGCTTGGGAGTCTAAAGCTGGTGGTGTACTGTGACTGTACCACATTTGTAAGACATTTTTAGAACGGATCATGATTCTGGCTGAAGCAGTGTTTTGGACAGATACACACTGACATAGCAAACACGGAGAAGCAGAGAAAAGATAAGACATTGTAAAAACAGGTGGGGGGTACATGTGGGCTCGGGTCTGATGGATTTTATCAGGCAGGACTGGTTCTATGATTTGCGAGGCCCATGGCCAAAAGTGAATGTGTGAGGCCCCTCTAATTTAATTAAGGGAATGAGCGAGGCCCCTCTAATTTACTTAATTGACCCAATTCAGAGACACCGCGGGAGGCCCATTGTACAGGATTTTAGCGCCCCCACAGTTTTAACTATTAGCCCACATGCAATTCTCACACCTCCAGCCTGATTGCTTGTGGGCTATGAGTTAACACTGTGGGGGCGCTACAATCCTGTAAAATGGGCCTCCCGTGGTGTCTCTGAATGGGTCTCCTTGCAATTCCCTAGGCCACCAAACACCATCCCTGAGAGGCCCAGGGAGGGGACCCCTCTCATAGACCCTAATTGCAAGGAGACAATGAAACAACAGGGCAAACGATTGGTTTGGTGCCCCATGCTGGAGGGCTGAGTGTGAGGCCCTGGGCAGCTGCCCACGCTGCCCATGCCTAGCGCCAGCCCTAGTATCAGGCCCCAGGGACCGCCAAGTAAGGGTTTTTAACTGCGCATTGGGGCCACGCCCCCTCGATGCAGTTTCCTATGATGCTGATAGAGCAGCCAGCGGCTCACCACATCCCTGTCCAGCCGGGGCCTCGATCACTCTCCTCCCCTCACCCTGACCGCAGTCAGGGGTGCACCCAGCCAGGTGACAACACACCAGGAAGGTGTCCTCCATGCTTGCCCCCACCGCGGGCCAGGCCCACAAGACAAAGAAGGACAAGTCCTCCTTCCTGGGAAAGCTGGGCGGGACCCTTGCGAGGAAGAAGCAGGCAAAGGAAGGTGAGTAGCAGCTGAGTGGATGCAGCGCGCTGCTAGCAGGAATTACAGTGGGCACCACCTCCCCTACTGCTGTCTCCATCCAACTGCCTGCATACTTATCATACTTTCTGTGCAATATATTTTACTACCACATTTTAATGAAAATCATATCCTGGAGGAGTTTCAGAATTCACTATTGTTGTTTGAACGGTACATTTTTGCAGGACTGAGCGCGTGCTTTTTCTGTTCCGTCTTTAATCTGTCCTGGAATAAAGTGATGGAGGCGCTTCTAGTGTTGTGCGCGGAACAATAATAATTCGGGTTTGCACCTTGAGCACACAACCAAGTACCTTGCCACTAACGACGCACATGTCAGCTAATATAATGCGATAATTAATAACCAGCCATTTATTCCTTTTCCACTAATATGATTGTCAAATATTTATCCTTTCGCAAACGTTCCAGATTAGACACGTTAAATTGAAGAGACTGTATATCACTGTTTGTTGATTATTAATCTCTAGTATTGTTAATTAAATATTAAAAACTTGTATAATTGTCAATAATATTACATGCGCTTTATTCCCCAATTATCCGCCTGAGTGGCCATTTGGTCAGGTTCATTGGTAGTTAGTTTTTGTGCAGTACATACATGTTCCTGGCATTTGAGTTTGCTGGTGATCCAATTTACTTAACCCAGATGCAACAACTATTTACTCAACGGTGGGTCCCATAACACCGCCAGTCACACACACACACACATTACATCTGAATCAATGACAAAGAGGTAGAGCTGCTCCTTAGCGGAGTACCTAGGATTTATACTATATACATGATATACATTTACTTTATCCTATATGTGCTAACATGTTACCTGGAAAAACCCTACACCAAAGCACTCCACTATTTGGTCGATAGATCATCTAGTAGAAGTTAGTTGATGGAGACTAAGACCAGCTTAATCATAGTAATTCCTATAACATTAGCATTTTATTCTATCATGAGATTTAAATTAAAATAAAACACAACTCAAGTTTAACTTTTGAATTTAGCTTTATCTACTCATTTAGGAAATGGAAACCTTAGTTTATTCAGACAAATACGAATTTAGCCATTTATTTAGTACATGTTAAAAGAAAAATGAAAATTAGAAATCATATTACATAGCTCTGTTATAAAGAAATAACCGAGTTGCACGAGTCTCAATCTGCCTCTCTATTCTCCTCAACGCCTCAAAATAAAATCTCTGCATTTGGTCATCTTCATTGCTCCAAAAATGTAAAGTCCCAAAAATATTTCAAAGTCTCTGGCACCATAAAATAATTCAAACCAACAGCATGTCGTGGTGCAGAATAATTCCAAGGAGCAAGCTTTTTTACCCCTCTCGAACGAGATCTTTTATACCCTTTTTCACTAACTATCTGCCTAAAATTGAAACTTTTAGGGTCCATAGTTCATTCTGATTGGTCCCTTAGCGGGGTGACAACAATCACCTCATCCTTCCTTGGCAGAACTATTTTTCCAAAATGCACAGTCATTTTCACCCGTTTCCCATGGATGTCATCTCCGTATTTATTTTGTCATTCAGTTTATTGCTACATAGCCTTCCGTTTCCAGGTTCTCAGATGCAAAACAACTCTGGGCATACTCTTGCACTCCTGGGTCAGGCTGGCCTTGACATCTTTCGCTCAGTGTACCAAGCACACTGCTGATCCAACCATTTATTTTGTGCGCATGCGTAAAGGCTCTTTCTTTCAGGCTACTGTCAAGATTGCAGTCAGCAGCCATTTATAGCACCCAGGCCACGTAGGCCTCAATGAGAACTAGTGCGAAAACAAATACAAGAGATATTAAATTATAGAATTACAGATTTTTCTGTTAACCTCCCACCACTCTAATATTCCCAATTAGTAACTTACCTAGCAGAAGCATACATGTAGTTTTAGTTACTTACCAAATGCATTTATTTTCTTTTTGCCACGATAAGACATACATATTCACAAATTCAAAACACACATGCTGTTTTCGTATTATAGCACTATATTAGTATGACTTGTTCGCAATTGTTAATAAATTAGTCTTTGCAGTAAGCGATTAGTACCCATGTGTAATATTGTTGTCTAAATGCAAATTTGTTGGTTAATTATTCATGCTTCAATCGATTAATCTGATTATAGTTATGCGAGTGTAACTTCACAGGGGGTACACAAATAATTTTTGTCTCACCCCTGCTCCCTCAACTCCCCCCTTTGGTGATTTTATCACCACACAATCATCCCACCTAAATTTTTCTTCAAGAACATGTTTCAGGCTCTTTCAATTTTTAGGCCTTTAGTATCTCTCATAATTTGTCCTCTTGAATCTTCCATTAGTTTATGATATAATTCATCAAGTTCAATTTTACCTATTTCTCGTTCTCTCTGAATTCGTTTTTCTATATTTCTTTTTAATTTTCTTTCAGCTATATTTCTTCTAATACAAACACACCCTAATCTTATCATTACTATTATCATTATTATTATAGTTGCTGGTATTAGTATTTTTCCAATTAGTGAACTACCTATTTCAGCAAACTACTTCTTTACCTTAGAAAAACTCTTTCCAAGTTTCTCTAAAACACTGTTAATCTCCAGCGGGTTAGTTTCTTTATGCAAATTAGTAATATTTTTAATATACCTTTGTATATTTTGACTTTTGTCGAGAATATCAGTACAACAATGTTGCACTTTCAATATTCCACAGACTCCTCCTTCCTTTGCCAATAAAATGTCAAGAGCAAGTCTATTTTGCATAACCATAGCTCTCATAGCAATCATTTCTATATTTACCATTAGAAATCCTCCTGCTGTACTTGTTGATCAACGATCTACTATCGTTGACAATTTCCGAAAGTTGTTTGCATTAAAATATATGCCCACTGATGGTATCAGTGCACCAAAAATATTGCCTACAATTTCTAGGAAGCTTTCTCTTCTTCTACGTGTTAATGGTTTACCTATTTCATGAATTCCATTGGTAACTCTATCTACATGAAAAGTTTTAGGAAAGACCAAACCTACATAACAAGTTCTGTGCCAATGGTCTGGTAATCTATAATAAGCTTTGTTTCCGCAGATGAAATACAAACCAGGACATACAGTGAGGCAGATTTACAAGCCCCCTGTGCCACCACTACGTCACTTTTTGTGACGTACTGGTGGCGCAGGGGGCTCCTCCATATTTACAAGGAGAGGAAAAGCCACCATGCGTGACTTTTCCTCTCCTTTCTTATGTGCGGCACACTTTACCACTGTAATACTTTGAGGCAGCTGTATCGCCTTAAGCAACATTTTTACAAAATTACCATTTCGTATAGGTGATCCAGCAGAGGTCATATACCCTCTCTGAGATCAAAATTGTCCATAATCATGGACCACTCAAAACCCATATTGACTATCCATCACAATGGTAATTCGAACATTCTCACTCAATTTGCATGCTTGAATCAAGGCAATCGATTCAGCTACTTGAGCCAAACTTACTCCTTTCAGACAAGATGCTTCCATGACATCTGATACTGTACATTCAGCATATGCAGCACTCAAAGTTCCTTCTTCTGTTCTTAAACAGGAGCCATCAACAAACAAAACATAATCTGATTCTTCCAAAGGTTCATCTTTAATATCAGGTGTTGGTTTGGTACAATACTCAAGCATATCCAAACATTTGTGATCAACCTCATCTTTCACCTCCACATCCGAAGCATCTGGTAACAAGGTTGAAGGATTCACATTTACACACCTTGTAATTGTCACATTGTCTTCACCCAATATCACCTTTTCATATTTGTTAAGCGATGATTGGTCATGTATTGTGTCTTGGTACGGGTCAAAAGTATCTCCACGGAATGTGGCACGTAGATTTTGACCGGATACCCCATCAGAATACCTTCACTTTGTTCAAGACTCATACTTGTGGCAGCAACAGCTTTCAAACACCCACGCAATGCTCTTGCTACTGGACCCAATACCGCTGAAAAATATGAAATGGGTCTTCTCATTCTCCCATGTCTCTGAATTAAAACTGATAATGCACACCCTTCTCCTTCACTGCAATACTGTTTAAATTCTTTTTCATAGTCAGGCAAGCCTAATGCTGGTGCTTCACATAAACTCGTTTTCAAATGCTTCCATGTCTTCATCATTTAGCACAATAGGGTCTTTCACATCACTTTTTGTGCACCTCTGTAGCGGTTTTGCAATCAGTGAAAATCCACTAATCCATTGACGACAGTAACCAACCATGCCCAAAAACAGTCTTACTTGCTTTTGTGTTTTAGGTAGACTCATTCCGCTTATGATTTTTATTCTTTCTGAGGTCACTTTTATTACTCCCTTTCCAATCCTATGACCTAAATATTGTACTTCTTGTTTACAAAACTGTAATTTTGATGGGGACACCTTATGTCCTCCTTCTGGTAAATGATTCAGCAGTTCTATAGTATCAGAAATGCAACTTTCTTTTGTTTCGATGCAACTAGCAATTCATCAATGTACTGGACCAATACTGATTTTTCTGGCATGGTTAGATCCTCCGATGACTTTTTTATTAACTGATTTTAAGGCAATGTGCACCGCCCATAAACTCCTCAACGGTCAAGGCCCTTTCGATCCTCAGAGACATGGTCACCCCGTATAAAGCACTGAGATCCCTGCGCTCGGACAATGAGCATCTGGCTAATGTCCCCAAATTCAGGAGGGTTCACACTGGTGGTCGACGCTTTGCAGTAAAAGCATCCTCAGGCTAGAACTCGCTCCCACGTTACCTACGGCTGGAACCCTGCTACCTACGCTTCCGCAAACAGCTAAAAACCCTTCTCTTCCCTAAATAGGACCTCCGTTCCATTTTTGGTCATCGCAAGTTCTTACAGCGGGGGGATGCCTCCGGGTCACCAGGCGCTCTACAAATCGTTAAATAATAATAATAATAATAAAATTGAGGGACTTTCAGTATACCCTTGAGGGATTCCGCACCAAGCCAAAATATGCTCTCCAAATCGAAATGCTAAAATCGGTTGGCTAACGGATGTAATGGAACTGTAAAGAATGCATTGCATAAATCAATAACGGTGTACCATTCTGCATTATGTGGAATTTGATATAATATCACTGCTGAATTTGGCACAATTGGACAACATGGAACAACTATTTTATTTACCTTTCTCAAATCTTGTACAATTCTAAATGTACCATTTGGCTTTTTCAATCCCATTATAGGGGAATAACATGGTCTGCTCATTATTTCTCTCAGAATTCCATATTCAATCATTTTATTAATCACTGGAGTTACTCCTTCAATTATTTATGGTGTCAATTTATACTGTGGAATGTTTGGATATACAGCATCTTCCTTTACAGTGATGTTTACAGGATTTACATCTTTCATTAGCCCTATTTCTTCTCTAGTGAAATCCCACACCTATTCTTTAACTGTTTCTTTTAACTCACTTGGGATATCTTCTTTATTAAACAATGGAAAGGTTTCACTCTTTTCTGAATCAATTATGGACATGGTCATTTTACACATACTATCATCATCTGCTGTTTAGAAAGCTATGCCATCTGGGGAACAATAAATGGCAAAGTTCATTTTACACAGTATGTCTTTTCCAAGTAGATTTACAGGACTACTGTCACAAACTACAAAACGATGCATGTCTTTAAAATTGCCAATTTCTGCTTCTACTTATTGTGTTAATGGAGCTTTAATTTGTCTATTTGCTACACCTACAACTTGGATTACTTCACCAGAGAGAGGAAGGTTTTGAATTTCTACTGATCTAACTGTAGAACGGGTAGCACCTGTGTCCACTAGAAAGGTAACATTTACACCATTCACTTTACCATTCACAAAAGGACCAGATTGATCTACCTCTAGAGTTGCGTCAAGCACGCACTCCACTTCCTCTCCTAGGCACCGTCAGAAACTCTCATCTGATAAATTTCCATCCGATCTTAACCAGTAATGTTGAACCCCAGTCACACATGGTGATCTTTTTACCTGCTCTCCTTCGTAGAATCCTGTCTCTGCACTGTATCTTTGATAATTAGCACTCTGCAGAAGAGATGGCAATGGCACCTGATTCGGTTGAGTGGAATTTGCTGATTTACCTCATTCTGCACCTGCGGATTCAAATATTTATTTTCTTGGTCAACCCTTGGTGGCAATATACACTCATTTCTCCAATGCCATATCTTTCCGCAATTATGACATGGTCATTTCTTTTTAGCCTCATCAAGATTCATTTGCCACTTTCCTTTATTCAATTTATTCTTAAATTTTGTTTGATTCCCATTATTAGTAATTTGTGCTTCTAGCTGTTCTGCAACTTTTACCTGTGCCCACATTGCTTTTTCTTTTAGCTTTCGCTGTCTGGCTTCAATGTCATCACAACAATATTTTGCATATCTCATGAATTCATCTACCGAACTAGACCACCAGCACATCATATGGTGCCTAATTTTGTCACTTATTTCAGGTCTTAAAGCGAACAGAAATCTGTATACAAAATGACTCATATCTTTTTCACTAAAATTCTCATATCCGCTTTTTATTGTTTGAAAACTAACAAAAATCTTTCATAATATGCATGTACTGGTTCTTCTGGCTCTTTAGTAGTCCTATCAATCTTTTGCCAATCAGTTTCTTTTCGTGGAATTTTATTTTTCAAAAAGGTAATAACTGGATCATATTTTCTCATAACTTCTGGAGCTGGTGCACCTGTTTTTGCATCACTCGAATATTCTTCTTTTGGCCAATCTACTGTAATTTTACATTCTATCCACAAATCTGCAGGTGCAACTATGTCATATAATCCATCTGAATCTTCCCATAGCACTTTTGATACCTTCACAAACCTATCCACTTGTCTTTACCATTCAACCGTTTTTTCTCGCAATCTTGGAAAATCATTTGTAAATGACAAAATATCTTGTCTTCTCATATCCTCCTCCTGGTATTTCTCTCATAGGGTATTCTTTCGCTGCTATTGGTCCTTTTCTCTAACAGGAAATGCTAACAAGTTTTTGTTATTAAGGTCTTCCTTCTTTTTCATCCATTTAACTCTCCATCGGTCCAAATCTCCCCATTTTCTCAGTATTACAATTAATTCCCTTATATGGGTTAATTTTCCTGCAGTATTCATATTATCAATATCCTTTTCTGTAAAATCTACTCTATATGGTTTCTGTAGAATTTGTATCTTGGAAAATTCTATATCCAAATAATTTGCAAGCTCTTCTAATCTGTTATGAAGATTCCTAGCTCTCCATGTTATACTTTTGCTCATGAAAATCAACTCCTCATCTTGATATGTTTTTAATTTTTCTATTCCAATAGTCCCTAATATTAATTCTTCTGTATCTATTTTTATTTTTACTACATCTAAAACCTTTGGTTCTGCATCTTTCTGCTGTAAGTTTTTATACCAATCATTTAATTCTTCAACTGATGGACCAACTGGAGTTTTTATTATATCTAAATCAAATAAACTTTTCTCCGGAGTTACAGTCACTAATTCTGCACCCATAGGAATATTACATATTAGACTCTGATTAATTGTCAAATAAGGTGGTGAAGTTCTAACAGTATTCCTAGTTTCATTCAAATCTGGATAAATCCTTTCCCTGCTTGAATTTAGAGGAACAACTAACATATTATCATCTATTTTCTGATTTTCAAAAACCAGAATTACAGGACCTATTGTTACAGGCACTGTCACAGCCTCTACATGCTTAGTTAACTCCTTAATTGTTTCTGCCAATTCTTTTGTCGTTTTTTCTAATTCTGATGTGCTTGCCTTTTCAGTCTGTATACATTCAGAATTTTCAAAATGTCTTTCTTCTAGATATCTTTTTGGGGTTCTACAATATTATCCTCTATTGACGGTGCATTTGGTATTATTTCTTTAGAAGTCGATTGATATGGGGGAGGTCTTTTATTCAATATTCTTTCCACCACCTCATCCTCCGTATCAGTCATTCCATACATACTCCTTTGTGAAACCTGATTATAATTTTTTTCTGTACATTTCCTTCAAACCGTCTCATCTACAGTCTGTATCGGATACATTCCATCCCAAATATTTGCTATTCTTCATCTTTTCATTCTACTCTCATGCGTAGATCCCCAATATCCTTTAAAATTCCCACGTTTACCATTCATGCTTCTAAATCTCTCTTCCTGTAGTGTAGTTCCTATATTCCCAAAAGGCTCTGCACATTGGAATAGTATATCCTGTAGTTTAGACGTGGGACTGAGGTCGACTATGTCACTACCGAATATACTAGACTTAACTGTGTGTCTGCCAGCTAGCTCAGAGGTCACTAGAAACTTTCTCGAATTCACAAGAAGGGATTAGTTTCTGACAACTGCATAAACATGACAACTTTGTTTCCCCAAGATAAACTGATCTTCAGAGTCGTGGAAACAATAGATAGATATTACACTCAGTCAATCGTGCATACTACGTTTCACCAGAGGTGCAGAGAAATCGATAGACAGGCATTTTAAATAAAAAGGTTTTATTGAACAGTCTTCTTTCTCAAGCATAAGAAATGAACTGCTACAATTGTAACACTGGTTGTAAAATATAATGCATACAGTATAAATAGTAGGATAAAATAATACTGTAAGAGCATTGTATGGTTCCTAAACCATAGATAGATGCATACATAAATAACAGAGCCTAAAAGTACTCAAATGGTGCTTCTAAAATACGCCTACCCCGGTGTACCTAACCTAAGCTTAGTACGAGGGAAGAGGTAAGTGAGGTGTAGCATAAATATAGTATTCTTTTGCCAAGAATCTTCTCCAAGATATCTCTAAGCGTCTAATCAGCTCCGTACCTTGGTTTTACAATGAAGGAGGTCTGGTATCTCTCTCGCAGGACTCGATTTCCCAGCAACCCACAAGGATAGCCTGGAAACACTAGAGCTGGATTTCTCAGCAGGAGAAAAGACAGAGTCTCTCAGTGCGTCAGATGGAGGGTTGGCTTCCTTCGGCACTTGCTGTAGCAGGGCGCGTCGGGCAAGTAGATAGTCGAACTGCTCCAAACCACTGTTTGTTTGCTTGGGCAATTGTGGGCATAAATATACCTTGAAGGTGCCAAATTTGACGTAAGGTTGGACATAAAACGTCATCAAAGAATCTCAATTCTTTGAAAACTCCATGAGTTCTTAGATAAATCAATATTCAAGCAGGGGGAAGTCCCTGACTGCTGAAGGCAGGTTTTTCCAAGAAATCGGTGTAGATTTTCGGAACTAGTGGAAGTAGCCATGCCGTATTAGAACTACATGAGATATGTCTTAATGTGGTTATGATTTCTATGCCTATATAAGGATACAGTGTTTTAAACCTATATAAGGGCATGAATCGCAAAAAGTACACTATGGTCCTAAAACGCTATACAACACCCACTCCACGTATTATGTCTGATTTTATTAATTCTGTAGGTATCTAAAACATAACTAAAGCTCATAATCCTACTTACAAATTTATAAAATGTATATGAATAATGGTTATACACATACCTCAGTATTTGTATTGCACGCAATTTAAAAGCAATAGTTATCATTCAAAGCATATTTAATGACAATAAAAATGCTATTGGAATGAACCATGAAATTACATTTATGAAATGGCTCTAAGTTTACAGAAGAAAAAGGTCGAGACCATTCCATAGCATAATATATAACCTGGTATCGTTTTCAGAGGACAAGGCCAAATATCGTCTATAGGAAGTGTTAAATGAATTTCTTGTTCTCTAGGAATAGTTCTACTTTAAGCAGATTACTCTGTGCCAAAGGAAAAAAGTTCTATTTTGAAAAAGTTCAAATCAAATCGTAGAAAAATAGAGTTCCCAAGTTAGAAGGTGTAATTTGAAAAAGCGAAGGCCAAATTTCAGAGTTCATGGAACGCTGTGTGCAAGTTTCAAAAGTTATTCTCGCTGTCAGGAGAAAGCATCAAATTGTCTAAGTTGGCAAAGAAATAGTCTACCACAGTAGGTGAAAGTGGAACTACTTCATTAAGTAGATCAATCGTGCACATATGTGATGCATCGCCGTCAGTTTCATCCGCATTAGTAATGTTCGCAGAAGATGGTACCTAAGTGCCTGTTGTTCCATGTACCCCACCAGTAGCTGGATTCGCTGGTGAGATCTCAATGAATGCCGTCATCAGGATTGGCAGCCGTTGGGGGCAACACGATGTATGAGCTGGGACTGGACCCAGCAAAGTGTCAACATCCGTTGGAAGTGCTGATGGAAGTGTAAGACAGACGTCTAACGCGCATTCTTATCCGCAAAGCAGGCATCGTAGAACAGGTAAGATGCAATCTTGAAAGATTGATCTGAATGAAAGGAACCAAGTGGTATTCAGATCTCTTAAACGAGCCAAGCCAATAATCTGTGTAATTCTGTCATGGTACCGCATGGCTAGGAAAGCATTCTCCATGGTAGTCTCGGTATCATTGGTGACTGGACTTGCCATATCGGAGCAGAAGAAACAAAAATAGAATTACTGCTACGAGTCCTAAAATGAGAGGCAAACCACTGAACACAGAGTGCACGAAATTTGATAAAATGCCAAGGACTGCTTCAAATGGTGCTAACATTCCGGAAAAAATTGTCTTAAATACATGTGTAATACCGCTGGTATCAGACATGTTTAAGATAAGACCTAACATTTCTGCGAAATGTACTGCGAAATGTACTGGGCAGTTTGTTGATAATAATGCATGAAGTCCTTGCAACTTGCAGATCATACGTTTCTCCAGACGAGGTCAGTGGCACAGTTTTTTGCAAAAGAATGGCTTTCATTCTGCTTAAAGTATCAACTCATATAGAAAAGATATTCAGTGAAGGCCATAACGCCGACTCCCTGTCTGTCTTGCTTTTTGGATACAATACTTGCATACAACAAGTGACCCTGGCTGACACACTAACTAGATAGGCTTTTCCTGGCAACATGCCACAACAGCTGTGATCATTGAGCATAACGTAGCTGTCATTGGAAAGCTGCCTGAAAATTGGATCTATCACTGCTGCTGGAGAACCGTGCAGGTGGCACAAAAGGTTATTTGAAGAACCTTTGCAGGCTCCGTGTAAATTAATACCTTCACATAAAAGTGTACCGCTTAGTGACTTTTTACAATTTTGTCCACTAAGAAATACCTCCTTTCCTCCACTCCAACATTTGTGTGTATATGGTAAATTCCAGGTTGACTTTATGTATTCTTTACCCAACCTTTCATACATGCCCGCTGGTATGTGTTTTAAGCAACACTGAAACTGGAAAATCGTCACTGATATTGTGATGGTGCCATGTTTTATCCATTCCACGACAGGTTTCTCAGAAACAGTTAATGGTAATCTTTCCAGTTTTTCAATGCTCAGCACCGTATAGTCTGCTCCTCTTTGTGCCAACGCGATTTGTTTATCTGTAAGGTTAAATACAGAAAACAATGGCGTGGTGTTAATTAGACGCCATGGCACGTAGCCCGAACAAAGGTATTGCAATGTCCAGCCTAGTATTATTATAAAACGCAATTGAGACTGGTCATTTTGTAACATAAGCAAATCCTGTTCTTATTATGTCAATGGCAGAAGATACAATGCTGTCCAAATAATAAAATCTGTTAACCCATTGTCCACTACAGAGAGAGCTTTCTCTAAATTAATACAATCAATTTCTCGTAGTCCTTCTGCAGTTTCCATTTGCGTGATTTTTCATGCTTCGCGGTACACAGCGTATATACCGGCGTATATGAAACGTTTTTGGCGTGATTTGTGAGGTCCAAGTAAGATGTTTCGTAAATCAGTGCTTTCTTTAAGTAAAGATAAGTGTTGTTTAATTTCTGGAAGTGTGGATTTCTGTAACCACTCAAGGCATAGTTTTCCTACCCTGTAAGTTGTTACTATCCCTGAATGTTGTCTCTGAGAATATCTTGGATCTGGCCTATTCACTGTGAACCCTTGTGTTTTATTCAGGAATATATTTTGACAGTTATTCATGTCTGTGGGCCAGATTAACAATTTTTTCCCATCAGGATTAGTTCTGTTGTGTTGTAAAATCTGTTTTACGTCTACCTCCTCATCCGTAGTGCTATTACTATCAGGTATGGGCTTAGGTATGGACGGGTTGTTTAAATCTTTTATCTTAGCTAAGCCAAGACAAGATCTCTGTTGAACAGTATCATTTAAAAACATTATTTGTTCTAGGATCATGAAGGCTCTGAATAAGGCCTCTAAACCTAGTACCTGCCAGTCTTTTGTGCCCCAGTGAGTTTTCGTCTCAATGTTGTTTTTCCATAAGTTAAACCCTAATGTAGACAGCTGAGCATAAAAGTTCGCAGAATAAATTTGTTTAGTATTGGTCAACATGTTTTTCATTCCTGTCTTATTTATATTTTTAAAATAAAACCTTTCTGGATTTGTGACATTAAAACCTGAGACGTATGGAAACTTTTCATAAAATGTTTTTGAACTGCCTTTTGGCAGTGTTGGACAATGTTCCCATTGATTGTAAGTAAAAACATTTCTAGGTTTTGCAGATTTATGTAAATAATGATGGCCAACATAATTAAAATAATACAATTCTCCATTATTTGATGAACCTTTTAAGTATTCATGTTTTGCGAATTTAGCTGACATTTCTAAATCTGTCATCATGTTATTAACTGTCTCAAAGTGCCAATCATCAGAAAATGTACTGGGTGAAACAAAGTCACTTAAAGAGACCTTAAACTGGTGTGGAATTTTCAATAGTTCCACCGGACCCATGAATGTCATAGTCAGTTGTGTCCCATGCTATGCCACCAGGTACAGGAATTGCTGTGATGTTCACTGATGACAGGTCTCTTCTCTCACGATGAGATGATTTGTGAGGTTTCAGGAGCAAGTTGATGTTCTTACTTGCTGTGTCCATTTTAATGTGCTTTCCATCTATCAGCTTTCCCAAACTAAAAACAAGAATGAGCCATAGCAGGAGATGAAGTACACCTAACACAATCCAAAGTTCAACCCATGGTGAGACCAGATATGTTTTCTCAAGTAGATGAAAGAGTTCTGTCATTTTAACTTTGAAACTTTTATTCATTGGCGTCGTTTCTGGTTCACTAGGATCCTCAGAAAATGTCTCAAAGTTGATAAAATAGCCAGAGGCAGTTCTGTCAATTGTTGGTATTGCATCCGGATTATTCGGAATCGCTGGAGCTGTTCCTTCCTTTGCCATGTTGGTATAGTCAGAGGCTATATCATTGTAGACAGGTGTTTCTTGACAAACTGATATTTGGGTTTCAAGAGGCACAAGTTCCATGGTTTTGTTGCAGAGTCCTTCTTTTCTCACTGCAGGTTTATCAAAGGTGATGTCTTTCAGTTTGAACCTCTTGGTTAGTAGCCAGATTTGGTCATCTGCTACATCTCGGGAGTCTACTGGGCCTACTACTTATTATCGGCCACATGATGTGGTTTCACCAGGTCCATGGATACGGAACGGACCTCTTCTCCTTTCTTCCAGCAAGGGGCGGCAGTAACACTGTTCTCGATCCGTGGATTGCTAGTACAGGTACTGGTTTTCTGTAAGAAGGCCCAAATTCCTTCTTATCCGCGATCTTTTCTCTGACTAGATCCCCAATCTTTGGAATTCAGATAGGCCTTGCTTTGACAGGTGTTTTCTCTTCAGTGGTCGTTGGCTTTTGTGCTGTGTTGCTCAGACTTCTTCTTGTTTCATTTAAGTCCTGCAAAACAGCCAAACGGTCTTTGATATCAAAGTGTTTTTGCTCCACCACTGAAGTTTGACGATCAATGTCTTCGATAATCATTCTAGTACCAAACAGTAATTCGTATGGAATGATTCCACCCAGAGAATTTCTTGACAGATTATTAAGACTACGTTGGACACTTATTAGATGTTTGACCCATATTACGAGGCAGCACACGCCACGCAGAAGCGGGTTTCAGAACGCCGAGTTGTTCTATCAGTATCGGCATTTGTCATCAAGTCTCTACTTCTACCCGCTGCTTTATATGCCACCACGCTGTCCCTATCAGCATCGGTTTTTAAATATCAAGTTCGTGTCCTATCAAGTATTTCAGCCTGCTGCCTCAGACACCACGCAGCTGCATATATCTGAATACCGAGCAGCCCATCAGCCTGCTGCCTCAGACATCTCGCAGCTGCACATATCTGCACACCGAGCAGCCCACCAGCTATCAAGCTCCTACCTTGCGGGCTGTGCTGATCCTCCGTCTGTATAAATTATACATCTGTAATGTTCTAGAGGTAGAATTTCAGTTGGCAGAGGACATTCCTGTTCGTATTGGAGTAATTCTTGTGTCTTCAAGTAAGGGTCAAAAACATATTCAACGTCTGCTGGCGCAAGATAAATAACCCATTGTATCCATCTAGGATGTAAAGCTTTTCCATTTGGAATGCTTGCCTTTGTTACTGCCTCTAAGGCAGGTACAGGTGTAACAATTTTAATCCATTTACACTGTGCAAGGGTTCTCACCTTTGCTACAGCAGTTTGAACCGCTGTCAGAATTTTTTCTGTTGAAGTGAATTTCATTTCAGCTTGTGTGTACAAGTGTGATTTGTAAGCTATTGGTACCTTTTCACCTTCATTAAAGGTTAGGTATGTGAATCCGCATCTACCTAGGATGATTTGGATCACAAGGTTGCGCACGTTGTCGCATGTCTTTAATTGTGTTTTTGTAACATATCTGTTTGTACTGAACACCACATTTCTGTGTGTTTTTGTGTCCAATTAGTAGGTTTGAAATCAGGTCTGATTAGTTCGTAGAGAGTTTTAACTCTTTCTGCGTAATTTAGAACATAAGTTCTTCCAGAATTTAGGAAACCTAGAATTGACTGTAAGTTTTTCAGCATTTATTGAGGTTGTGGCAGTGCACATTTTTCTAAAAAATTTGCTGCCAGGCTTTTGCCTTCACTTGATAACTCATCAAAAGAATACGACGTTGAGGTGGGCAATTTATGATTTCTTAAAATTGAATTTATACCCCTCAGAAGCAAACCCAACTATTATAGTGTTTACTCTTTTCAAGTGTACATCTAAATCATTGTCTGTGAGATAGATGTCATCGACATACATTAATGCCTCATCATCGTACGTTTGTAGTAACTCTGTTATTCTAGCTGAAAATAACCCTGGACTGTTCATGAATCCCTGGAGGAGACGGCAAAATTGTCCCTGTGTCCCCATAATTGAGAAAGCAGTCAAATACCTGCTTTCTGGTGCAATGTTTTGACAGAAGAAACCGTTTGAGTTTTATATTTTTTGCGAACGATGTTATTCATCAGTGCTGCACTGTGTGCATTTTGTACTGCAAAAGTTTTGCAACAGGAGTTTAAGTGTCTGTAGTCCAAAACTAGACGATATGTATTGTCTGGTTTGGAGACAGGAAACAAAGGATTTTTCATAGATGAGGTGCATGTTTCAATCACCCCTTGGTATTCAAGTTGATTTAAAATCTCCCTAACCTGTTTTTTAGCTTTCTGTTTTACCGGGTAATGCCTTTGCATAGTTGGTTGAGTTTTCAACTGGATTTTATGGTGAGGAGAGTCCTCATCATATCCTACATGATTTATGTATAACGCTGGGGCCTGGGCTACAGCGCATTTCCTGGCATAGGTGTATTTTTTATGAATAGAAATATGATTAGAGAAGGCTGGCATAATTATCTCTTTGCTATGTGGGCACTCCCTGACAAATTCAGGTGGCCAGTCTCGTTCAACTAGAAGAATGTCATAACCCTTAGATAGATTCTCCCAAAAGAGTGCTTTTATTTTCCTAGTTATGTCCCCCTCCATCCGGAGTGTTACTTCATATAACTTATGGGGTACACTAACCCTGGTGTCGGCAGTTTCAACTTGAATGTATTCATTCAAGTCCACTGTCTCCAGATGATCCTTCAGGATCTTGCGAGCTATGGTGACTTCTGCTGCGCTGTCTAGCATTGTCTGGGCCCACTCCCCGTTCTTGAGCGGCATGTCTGATTTTTATACTTGCTACTTTCTTCTTGGTGAATTGAGTTTTCTTATTTTTAGAAATGTGCTGCTCGTCCTTGGACTTCACGCGTTCTGCCTTTTGTTCTGATCTTCCTCTTCTTTCGGATTTCTGTGAGGAAGTCTGAAAGGTACGAGAGGATCGTGTATCATTATCTTGATATCTATCAGGTTTTCTCAAATTATCCCTATTTCTGAGGTTATATCTCTTTTCATAGGGTTCCTGTTGAGGAGACCTTCCTCTGGACTGAGAACGCTTCTCTTTAGGAAGTGTCTGTTTCGTGTTTTCCCACTTCTTTTTAGGAGTAGTGAGATTGTTTTTAATAAAAACTTGTTCAGGGGGGGAGGAACCAAGCCAGCATCCGAAATGGCCGCATTGCTGCTCGGCTCCGCGAGCCCTCTCACCCTGCATGCCCATCCTGCTGTTCGTTCTGAGCCACGAAGGTGTATTTGAATAGAAGAAGGAGAGCGTTCACTTACCACCTGCTCCTGAGGCTCCTGCGTGCTGTGAACCCGGAGAATTTTCCACCAACTGCTCTGCGGCCCTTGCGGTGACGAAGCCGGGGTGTCGATTGCGACGGGCAGCCGGCCGCGACTGCAACAACAGCAGCCGCCTATGGTGGTGAGGAGTCGGTCGGAGGGTGCCGTTGACTTGAAGTGCCACTGACGGCAGCAACGGCCCGGTCCCTTGTCGAAGAGCCTTGAGGGGCTGCGTGGCATACTGGAGTTGAGGGGGGTGTATGGCACCTGGCCCCCCTCTTCGGACTCCGCGCCCGGACATAACCAAGGATCGCCCCCGAGACAGGCGGGCGGCCCCCAGGGAGTGGTAGGGTCTTTTGTTTAGCCTTTTGGTGACCCTCCCTGGGGGAACCCGCCTCATAACTTCGTGTCCCGGGCGTACACTTAGTGGTGCCCTGTGCTGGGGCCGGTCCCTAAAATGAGGTGAAGAGGGACGGGGCCGAACTGACAAAGATGGCGGCTGGCGCCCTCCTTCACAGACCATGTCCCGGTCGGACAGCTGCCGTAAGCACGGGGCCGGGATGCTGGCAGCGCACACTGGAGCCCACACCCAAGAATGTCTTGGCCGCCCTAACGGTTTTACGCGAGACCCTGATTTGCAATGCCTGTGACCTGGATCGAAGATTGGCCGCCATTGCTGTTTCACCACCCTGTAAGGACGTAGTCCGATTCCAATGGAGTGCCGACGTGCCCGTATCTACTTCCTTGGGGAGAACTCCGGCCCGCCTGGGTTTTGGGAACTGCCGAGGGACCTGGTTACTTCGTCCCCCCTGGCCAGTGTGGTTGTGCGCGTGAGTGACTCTTTGGGACACATGATTAGCTGGCGTCTAGGGACGCAACGCTGTTCTTCTTATCGGGCCGTCCCAACAACACCGCGGCACTTGCCGGACTGTGAGACTTCCTTTTCATGGATGGTATTAATGTGCATGGACTTTGGGACACCCGCAGGCTCAGTACCAACGCCCTTGGATTTCAGCTGCGCACGTCCGGATGGACTCGAGCTGCTGAACTTTTTCTTGGCGACGCTCAGGCCTGATTCGCTCGGATCCTTCAGATCCTCCAAAACGTACTGTATATCGATTGTCAAGGGGTCCTTTGGTGATTCCATTGCTAGACGAGGCCAGGGAGGATGCATTTCAGGTTTTAGTGGCCCTCATGTTAACTGACGGTGCTTTGGGTGTGTTGGACCGGGATTGTATTACTGATGTGATTGGTACTTGATGTTCTCCATGCTACCCTATTTTGCTTCTGGATTTTCCCCGCGTGCAGGGGTGATGGGCGGGGCCGGGCGGCGACTTTGAGGGCCCTCCTCCACTTATGCTTCTTGTCTTTTCTCTTTTTCTTTTCTATATTTCGGGTCTCCAATAGGGCGACAGGCACGCTGCTGGGGGGGTAGGCCATGGCCTTCTGCGGGTGTGCAGGGTGGGGGTAGCGGGATGGGGTTTTGTTCGTTATTTGTTTCCATGGCCCTTTAGTCTTTTTTCCTTTTTTATAGTGTCATCTTCATTCATGGCTCCTGTAATGTGTATTGTTTTGAGGGATGGGGTTTGGGTTTGCTACTCACCGGATTTGTGCCTACATTTCTCCTGATTTGTGTACCTTACCTCAATGCTTCATCTGTATTTATACTAATTATGGATATCCTGATTTGTGCGCTGTATTGCAGGAACACGTGTGATTATATGGCACTTTTTTCAGTTCCCTATATTTAAAAAATGAACCTCTATAATCCTGACTTCGGGCCTGATCGTCTGCCCACGAGCTGTCTCCTGGTATTTATATTGCCCCGGCTTTCGAACTGTTTTGACTCTCCGTATTGATTGCTATACTTTTACTCTGTTTAGCGGCCGGCTGGGAAGGTTGTAGGCCCGTAACTGTAACTGATTGCAAGGCTAATAAAGGTTTTCACAAAAAAAAAAAAAATTGTTCAGGATTTTCTGTTAGCTGGGATTTTACAGGTTTCCCACCCAAACTATCTCTACCTAGTTCTTCAAAGGATTTTTCAATAAGTCTTGCAAGTTCATATGGTTGCTCTGTTATATCTGTTTCTTTTAGTTTTTGGCGGATTGCCACAGATGCTCCTTCACCTTTAATGTTGGCTAATAATATAGCCGAGACCTGTTTGAAGTCTTTCAGTATTTTCATACCCAGATTTAAGGCCGGTTCAGGACCGTATTCATTTTGAATCTGTCTCAGAACGTCTGGTATCACCGCCATAGACGGTACACCAGGTGTTTTTGTGTAGATTGAAGCAAAGACTGTACCCCAAGTGTCGTAGTCCTCTACGTGTGGTGCAATCCCCATTGGTAAACAGATTGTTAGAATCCTGTGTTTCTCATGAGGTGTACTATCAGGGAATACCATTTGAGTCATTTTTTGAGCTAACCAGAATGGAATTTGTACCCGTTTTGCGGGCAATTTACCAATGACTGACTGTATAGTCTGTGGCGTAATTTTGTTTGTGTCCTCCTGATGAGGGGTGTGCTGTGGAATTCTTACAGCTGGTTGGACTGTTAAGGTCCACATGACATATTGAACCAATTGTCTATGTTTTTTAATTAATTGTTTTAGCTGAGCAAACAATTCTGGACCAGTCATTCTTTCAATGTCAGGATGTGGTGTATAGCTTGCTAGTACCGGCCATGTTGCTCCTGGTCTACCTAGTGGACCGAGCCTGGTAATGTGATCTTGATATTGTAGGGCGCCATTAAACCAGAGCTGATGTTCTTGGTAAGTTAGCAGAATTTCAACGTCCTCTAAAGGATCGTATTCCGCTGGAGGTTCCTCCCTTTTATAGTAGTGGAACTCATATGTTACTGGATTTGCTTGTGGAAAGATAATCCATGAATAGAATACTTCTGTCTGTCGATATTCACGTGCCTCTTTCACAAATATTACTTTACCACCTCTCGATGATGCTCCATTATTTATGAGTTTGTAAGTTATTATTTTCCTTATGTTTGCCGGGATTTGTATAACATTCGGGTCATTTTCATTAAAACCTGTAACATCTAAATCCGGTTGGGCTGCAGTTCTTGCAGCTCCACTTCCCCCGGGATTATCCTCGTCAGACATTTTGTTAAGAAGTTTTGTAGAGCAAGTTTCAAGGAAACAAAGATAAGGTGCACAATATTTTGGAACACTGTATTCTTCAACGTTGAACAAAACCAAAAACTAATACATAGGATTTTTCGTCCTACTCAGTTTAAGGCAGATATGCTATCCTTTAACCCACTCCAGACGTCTATTGGAGTATTTTACGGGATAAAGGGGTTTCAGTGAAAAGCACGACTGAGTTACTCTAGTATCTAGCGTTAATTTAGTGTCTTACCAAACGTTGGGCGCCATGTAGTGTAGTTCCTATATTCCCAATAGGCTCTGCGCAATGGAATAGTATATCCTGTAGTTTAGACGTAGGACTGAGGTCGACTAGGTCTCTACCGAATATACTAGACTTAATTGTGTGTCTGCCAGCTAGCTCAGAGGTCACTAGAAAGTTTCTCGAATTCACAAGAAGGGATTAGTTGCTGACAACCGCATAAACATGACAACTTTGTTTCCCCAAGATAAACTGATCTTCAGAGTCGTGGAAACAATAGATAGATATTTCACTCAGTCAGAGGTGCAGAGAAATCAATAGACGGGCGTTTCCAATAAAAAGGTTTTATTGAACAGTCTTCTTTCTCAAGCATAAGAAATTAACCGCTAGAATCGTAACACTGGTTGTAACATATAATTCATACAGTATAAATAGTGGAATAAAATAATACTGTAAGAGCATTGTATCGTTTCTAAACCATAGATAGATGCTTACATAAATAACAGAGTCTAAAAGTACAAAACTGGTGCTTCTAAAATACGCCTACCCAGGTGTACCTAACCTAAGCTGAGTACGAGGGAAGAGGTAAGTGAGGTGTAGCATAAATATAGTATTCTTTTGCCAAGAATCTTCTCCAAGAATTCTCTAAGGGTCTAATCAGCTCCGTACCTTGGTTTTAGAATGAAGGAGGGCTGGTATCTCTCTCGCCGGACTCGATTTCCCAGCAACCCGCAAGGGTAGCCTGGAAACACTGGAGCTGGATTTCTCAGCAGGAGAAAAGACAGAGTTTTTCAGTGCGTCAGTTGGAGGGTCGGCTTTCTTCGGCACTTGCTGTAGCAGGGCGCGTCGGGCAAGTAGATAGTCGAACTGCTCCAATCCACTGTGTGTTTTCTTGGGCAAGTGTGGGCATATTTATACCTTGAAGGTGCCGAGTTTGACGTAAGGTTTTACATAAAACGTCTTCAAAGAATCTCAATTCTTTGAAAACTCCATGATTTCTTCGATAAATCAATATTCAAGCAGGGGGAAGTCCCTGACTGCTGAAGATGGGTTTTTTCAAGAAATCAATGGAGATTTTCAGAACTAGTGGAAGTAGCCATGCCGTATTAGGACTACATGAGCTATGTCTTAATATGGTTATGATTTCTATGCCTATATAAGGATACAGTTTTTTAAACCTAT
The DNA here is from genome assembly GCF_964263255.1 of Lissotriton vulgaris. NCBI lineage: Eukaryota > Metazoa > Chordata > Amphibia > Caudata > Salamandridae > Lissotriton > Lissotriton vulgaris. The sequence continues at coordinate 500,071 of NW_028252109.1, forward strand.
ATAAGGGCATGAATCGCAAAAAGTACACTAGGGTCCTAAAACGCTATACAGCATTCCTCTCTAGCATGCATTTCATCTTCCCATTCCATTAAAGACTCAAACTGAATAGGTCTAGGTCTGGGTTCGAGTCTTATCATTTTCTCCCTCACATTCCTCAATATAGCTGAACTAAATTAACCTGTTTCTGGAAATGCCAACACTCCATCATTTTTAGTATACTTTGCCCAATTCTCTAACCATATACAAATATGATAGCCATATTTTGTCATCATATACGATACATGCGTTTTTGGTGGAGGAAGCAATTTTCCCTCTCTTGTCACTATTTTCTTGTCACTTTTAAAGGAAGTCTTTGTTTTCTTAAACCCTGAAGGTTTCTCTCTGTCTTTCTCATAATAATAATCTATTTTACAATTTTGTCTTAGAATACAATCGTTTACTTCCTTCCGATCTGTAACACTATTTTCCATCCAATCCCAGCGCGTCTCATACTAACAAACCAATCAGAAAAAACCTTTGTCACATAATTTCTGACCAATCTTAGCACGGCTTTACACTAGAACTCCAATCAGCACTTTAAATGTCACTGTCACGTGGACCAATCCCAGTGCAACTCCTATTACGTCAGCTTGTACTCCTGCTTCTACTGACCCCTCCTTTACAAAATTTATCGGCACATTTTATTTATACTTTATACAACTAAAATCAGTTAGTAACAACACAAAACATTTCCATTCATCTGTTTCAATAAACCAAAGTGATAGATTTGTCCAAACTCACAAGTATTCTGTATTTCCAGTAGACAGCGCTTACCTCTTCTCTACCACAGAATTTTAGTTTCCCCTATGAAGTAGCACTTCCCTCTACCATACCCTTCTCTCAAGCTTAAGGGAAAACCTGTTATTCTCTCAACGATAAGATTTAGACTAAATACTCAACTGATTCCGGTGCTTAAGGCCAGGATTTTATAGATTGCCTTCGCTATACATTCACCACTTTCGCACGGAAAATGTCCCTAACTTGTAACACACGACGATGTTACTACTTTGAAACAGATTATGTAATGTGCGACTTCACTTGCCACACTTCATCGGCCTGCAGACAGAGTGACCAACTTCCTACATCCCAGAAGTTTTCAATTCCGACTACACATGACGTAATACAAACTCAACATATAGTTTTAGAACATATAACACCAATAATCAAAATATCTCCAAACTAACCTATAGAAACCATAACTCTACTACCAAGAAATCTGATCCAGCGAGGCTCTCTAACAACCTTTGATATTCAATTTACTTAACCCAGATGCAACCACTATTTACTCAACGGTGGGGCCATAACACTGCAAGTCAAACACACACACACACATTACATCTGAATCAGTGACAAAGATGGTAGAGATGCTGGTTAGCGGAGTACCTAGGATTTATATTATATACATTATATACATTTACTTTATCCTATGCGCTAACATGTTACCTGGAAAAACCCTACATCAAAGCACTCCACTATTTGCTCGATAGATCATCTAGTAGAAGTTAGTTGATAAGGACTAAGACCAGCTTAATCATAGTAATTCCTATAACATTAGCATTTTATTCTATCATGAGATTTAAATTAAAATAAAACACAACTCGAGTTTAACTTTTGAATTTAGCTTTATCTACTCATTTAGGAAACGGAAATCTTAATTTATTCAGACAAATAAGAATTTAGCCATTTATTTAGTACATGTTAAAATAAAAATGAAAATTAGAAATCATTTTACCTAGCTCTGTTACAAAGAAATAACAGAGTTGCACAAGTCTCAATCCTCTATTCTCCTCAACGCCTCAAAATAAAATCTCTGCATTCGGTCATCTTCATTGCTCCAAAAATGTAAAGTCCCAAAAATATTTCAAAGTCTCTGGCACCATAAAATAATTCAAACCAACAGCATGTCGTGGTGCAGAATAATTCCAAGGAGAAAGCTTTTTTACCCTTTTCGAACGAGATCTTTTATACCCTTTTTCACTAACTATCTGCCTACAATTGAAACTTTTAGGGTCCATAGTTCATTCTGATTGATCCCTTAGCGGGGTGACAACAATCACCTCATCCTTCCTTGGCTGAACTGGTTTTCCAAAATGCACAGTCATTTTCACCCGTTTCCCATGGATGTCATCTCCGTATTTATTTTGTCATTCAGTTTATTGCTACATAGCCTTCCGTTCCCAGGTTCTCAGATGCAAAACAACTCTGGGCATCCTCTTGCACTCCTGGGTCAGGCTGGCCTTGACGTCTTTGCTCAGTGTACCAAGCACACTGCTGATCCAACCATTTCTTCCGTGCACATGCGTAAAGGCTCTTTCTTTCAGGCTACTGTCAAGATTGCAGTCAGCAGCCATTTACAGCACCCAGGCCACGTAGGCCTCAATGAGAACTAGTGCGAAAACAAACACAAGAGATATTAAATTATAGAATTACAGATTTTTCTGTTAACCTCCCACCACTCTAATATTCCCAATTAGTAACTTACCTAGCAGAAGCATACATGTAGTTTTAGTTACTTACCAAATGCATTTATTTTCTTTTTGCCGCGATAAGACATACATTTTCACAAAAGCAAACACACATGCTGTTTTCTTATTATAGCACTATATTAGTATGACTCGTTCACAATTGTTAATAAATTAGTCTTTGCAGTAAGCGATTAGTACCCACGTTAATATTGTTGTCTAAATGCAATTTTGTTTGTTAATTATTCATGCTTCAAACGATTCATCTGACTATAGTTATGCGAGTGTAACTTCACAGGGGGTACACAAAACATTTTCGTCTCCCCCCCTGCTCCTTCACTGGCTTCATCTATAGTACGCGTGCAACCCAATCAGACGAGGAGTCCCATGGAAACTTTTTATATTCCTGTTTCACAATATGCTATTGCAGTCATTACGAGTACTGCATTTCACATGTTTATTTTTTTAACGAACTCTTGATTCTGTGGTTACCAGCAAGGGTTCTATAGTTCAAAGGTATCGCACGAAAATCTGACTCGGATACCGCCCAACATATCATGCTTGTTAATTCGTTTTAAGAGAGGGTGTTTAATCTTAAACGGATCTTATTGCATCTCAACGCCGAATCCGTTAAATTTGACATCAGGAGTGGAAGCTCGTGATTTATAGGCCTCCAGTTATTTATTTTCCCACTGTTCTCATGTTTTTTTCCTACCGACAATGTTGCATTTCTGTTTGCGGCCCATAAATCAGTGCTGCTTGCCAGGTTTTCTTCAGTCTCTCTTTGGAAGTGGGTGTTGTAAACACGACAAACATTGAATACCGTTGATGAGCGCCGTGCTGCTCGATGCCAGGCGGGGGGTATTCAGGAAATGCAGTAGTGGCTATATTTGGACTGTAGCCTCATGCCAAGAACTTTGTTGAGTTGTTTTGTGAGTTTTAAATGTGAACTGAATTGGAAAGCTGTTTATGTACCAAAAAAAACAGACCTGAGTCAAAAGTACTCAACAGGTCTTATTAGATGGAACCTCTCTTTCACTCTGCACAGAAACAGGGCCATGCTCCTGGTTTACCTGACAGTGTTTAGATTATTTCATGTGGCACAAATAAAGGACTGCAACTCCCAGAAGTCATTTATGTTGCTAAAAGGAAATTCTCCTCTAGAGTACTGCACCCTTGTTGACAGGGAGTGATTAAGTTTTCCAGGGATAGAGTGACAGAGATCTCTTGCTTCTAGTGTTGTGCGCCGAACAATTATAATTTGCGCCGTCTTCTTTTGGGGGTTCATCCCTCTGACCCTGCTCTTGTCTGTGAGGGGCTCTTCCCTCTGACACATCTGCCATGTGTTCCTCTCAGAGCGCACACATCTTTCAATTGAGGGCTCTGCCCCGCCCACCTTTCTCTTATGGGGTGATTTCTTACGACACCCCCCAGCTGTAGTTCCATCTGTAAGGGCTTCTCTTCCTCTGTCTCCACACACCCGGATGCTAAGGAGCCTCCGCTTTGATTCTCAAGCTACATGTTTATGGCCTCTCTGAATGGGCACTCGTGAAATATCGTAATACTACAGCGACTTCTGAGCTAGTGTGGCCTCTTATCCAGAACATGTTATAAAAAATATATATATGACCAAGCAGACTATTTTATAGTGCGGTATTCTAAAGGTATTTGCTAAAAAGCTTAATGTTCATATAATCGGATCTCACGAACTTGTGCCTTGTAAAGCAGTGTGGTCTCTCAGTTTTGACAGATTTTATAACCTCAAAAGGCAGATTGGATGTTAAATGGCTATTTTTTATTTTGAGTCAAATTATTTGATTCTCTTATACAACTCTTCAGGCTCTGATTGGACAACAGACATAGTGCCCACACCATCATCCGCTCCCACCCAACATCATACACATTTTGCCCATATAATGATTACACTGGACACATTGTTTATGGGTAAGAACTGCTGCAGGTTTATTTCATACAACCAGCAAATGGCGTTTGATGGGTTATCTTACGGGTGATCCAAGGCAGGCAGCCCCTCGCTGTCCCGCCTGCCAAATGAGCCAGCCAGCATGGTGAGTTAACGCTCGGACAGTGCAGCACCTTGTAGATCCTTATCTTATACTCCCGCCCCCCCTTTCAGGGCAGAGCGGTATGGCACACCCCCGGTCGGTTCAGGCCCCCCGACCGCCCAAAGGACTAACGGGGCGCCGTTGCAGTTTCCTGGAACCTCCTGCAGCTCCAGGTCCTTGGCTCAGGCACCCTTACTGTGCCAGGCAGAGGTACCCTTACTGTACCAGTCTGCCGCAGAGGTACCCTTACTGTACCCGTCTGCCTCCAGATCGCCCTGTAACTCCGCCACAGCTCTGGAGGAGGCTACAGTCCATGACAGAGCCCCCCACCTCCAAGCTCCCTACTTCCATCTCGCAGCTTCCCGTGCATCCGTATATCAAGGAGAAACATATCCATCCCAACTTTGGACAAGGGCACACCATCTTTTTAATAATAGCCTTCCACTCTTGCCTGCAATAGTGCCTCTGCAATAGTGCCTGCTTGATGACCCCCAGCCTTCCCCTTCTGTGACCTTTGCATGGCCACGTTGAGCCCTTTTGCATGAATGCTCTACCGCAGCTGTGGACCTGGCACCCCGCCATTCCCTACGTGGACAATCTCTGACCACACTAGCTCGCATGGCCCCAATTATTGCAGATAGTCCGGTATATCACTTTGCATAGCCTTTAGAGTGCCCTCCTCCCCATGGTTGCTAGTCCTTGCACCCTGCATGGGTAACCAGGACAAGGGAGGGGGTCCCCTAAAGAGAGCTGTTGTTCGCCTGCTCTTCCATCCCGTCCCGGCGTAGCCCACATACAACTGCGCTATACCAACCTGGCAGCGTATGAGTGTTCCCGCAGCCACGCCTGACAAGCTGATGAGTAAAAAGGCCATTTTGTCACCACTTGTGTAATTGTTCGCGAACACTTCGCACCTTAGTTATTGCTCCATTGCTATTACTCAAAGAAATTGCTGCTCGTTGTACCAAAGGAGGACCACGTTGCTTACTGCGGTGCCGCCCTTCCCAGGAAACTGAAGTCCTGCCTCCCCAGTGTATTGCCAAATTGATGGTGAGGGGGGAACACTCCCCCCCCAAAGATTGTCGCAGTTGCTATCGCAAGCTGTTCCGGCCCATGCTGCGGATCCCAACCAAACTATCTCAGTAGTGAGCAGCAGCTTCCCCTAAGCTGTGTTCGCGCGTGCCTCCCTTTCTAGCTCAGACCTAGCTGCTGGCGTCCTAACGGGACTGCACTCCATCTTATACAGCTAGCAAATCTCACACCTCCTCACATGACCGTTGGTCTTGGAAACTTTGGAGTGCTAGGTTGCTGAACCCCCTATTTCACTACCTCTGTCATGACAGTGCATTTGGCTGGTGGGACCCTCGGAAATTTAACACGCACAACAAGCCTCCGCCTTATTATTGTCCTAGCCTGGCGGTCCCTTGCCATCTGACAGCGGTCCATACCTGCAGAGTCACCTTGTTCCTGACCGAACCCCGGAGTGCGACGCCCTGCGCCACACCACTGTCCGTGTATACCAGGAAGAAGGTAGTGGGAGGTGACAGTCCTATATACCCTTCCTCTTCCTGCCGCCTAGCAGCATTCACTGGTGGCGGTGTCTTATTGAAACCACTACCCGCCCATCTACACAGGTCAAGGTTGGCTGTGCTGAAGGTGTGCGGTTGCCTCCCATCAGTGTAGATGGAACATAGCATGTGCCCCAAAAGCCCAATATGTGTGATGCTGTTCAGGTGTAGCAGAATCCTTACCAAATAGCAGCGGATAACACCCAGTACCATCATAATTTGCTTTCTGATGTTCACTTACTGGTACTAATTTTATCATGATTCATGAGTGTAACCTGCCCGCCCCACATCCAGGGACCGTACCATTGGGGAGAGCGTGGGTCCCCCGAACCTAACACATTGCCCCAGTGAGTCTTCTCAATTATCTGAAGAACGACGTTTCAAATAGAAATTCTATTCTCCCTGCCTTTGGAAGTGTCTTTCCAGGTGTTCCAGTGGTTCGCTAGTCTGCCCCTCGTTGCAGTGATATCCCTCACTCTGGGGGTTGGTCTCAATTGCGACATGCACCCGTCACTTTCCTCTGGTAATACACTGTTTGCTACCTCTACATTGTGTTTGTTTCGATACTTGCACAAGTGGCACCATAGCGTACGTAACGTTTGTTCCTATGTTTGGCAGTCTGATATGTATCGCAGTACTATTCACCACTAGTACCTCTTGTGGTTAGTGTCCGCCATCTGTTGCAGTATTATCCTTCCACCTGTGTACGGCGCTAATTTGTAACATGCACACGTCACATCTCTCTTGTAACACACTGTTCGCTACCTCTCACTTAGTCCTTCGCCGGTACTAGCACAGTGCCACCTTTGCCTACGTAACGTATGTCCGTGTAATTTGACTGCCTGTCATGTATTGCAGTATTGTACCTCTACTTGTACTTTGTACCCTTTAGTAACTTGCACATCTGAGTTACGAGAACTATCTTGCCCATAATCATTCTCGCAGGAGATTGGTGGAGCACCTGCTTGCATACCTCCAGCGCTTGCTGCAGAGTGGTGTCTTGAAACTAAGTCAAATATCCACATGCTCATTCTGCTAATGACCATTGCACTTGGGGGTGTGTGATTTAGAGTCACTTCTGAACTCATCCCCCTACTCTCCCTTTCAGAAACACCTCCTCCTCTCAGGCATTCAAACTGACCTCAAAGTTCTCCTCCGTCAAAGACACCTCCAAATTTACTTGGTGCCCTCTCTTATCTGACGGGAGGCCTTTTTAATATAAAAACTTCTACTCCCCTTGACTACGAAAGTGTCGTCCCCGTGTGGTACTTGTGGTTGGAGAGTCTGCCAATTCTAGCAGTATATCCTTCTACCTGTGTATGGTACTTTATTATATTTATCTCGAGTTAGCGTCATAACCATGTTTTAGTGCCACTAACTGTGTGTTTATAAGCTTTCTACTAATTAGGTCTACTCACTCCTTTGTAGGGTGTTCGTAGAAGCACTTGTCACGACAAACACCTGAGTACTGCTTTGAAAATACACAGAGGTATGTTCCTCACTTGGCAAACACAAACTTAACGATTCTTCCCAGGATTGATATCATGACGCGTGTGGTGTCTACCACCTGACCAGCAACTCTACCTCCATTGACCTAGGACTCCACACTCCCTGGGAACAGAGATCACACACCAATTGTAATTCCCAGGGAGTGATCTATCTGCTGACTTGCCCCTGCCAAAAAGTGTACGTAGGGATGACCAGCAGAAAAGTGCGGATAAGAATCACGGAGCACCGCAGTACCATAAGATGTGGTAAAATCAATACGAAACTCACGTCACATTTCGTTGAGCAAGGACATAGTATTGAAGACATCAGAAGGACTGTGATTGAAAAGATAAAACCGAGTAGACATCACTTGGAGGATCAAAGAGTCTTACTACAAAGAGAACAACGATGGGTTGATCGTTTGAAAAGCCTCTTAGTAGGTTTAAATGACGAGATCCCGTGGCAAACACTAGGGAGACAACTATGAAGAAGTGATCTCCATAATGGCGTCATGATCATCCCCTATCCCATACTCTCCTGCATACTCTTGTTTGTATTCCAGTGAAAAATTAACACCTGGGGGACATTAGATAATACACAACTACAGCAGTTCAAGAGAGACATCATCCTGATGGATGGACATGGACATAGGTTTTTTCTTCCACGAAGGGGGATGGTGAGGTATTCTTTTGGGTACTCTGTCAGTCCTAAATTCCCATATGGACTGGTCGGCTCCATTACAATAAGTCTATCCAGAAAACAACGATATAATTAAATATGATAATGATAATAAAACGAAACAAAATAACAGAACATTTTGCGGGGTGATTTAGAATCATATCATCCGGCAATATTGGGAACTATTGTGCTGCTAGGGTGGAGTAGGATTGTGACGAGGGATATATACCACACTCCCTTTCTTTCTAAAAAGTAATGAGTGTTAGTTCTGACATCCACACTAGAACATCTTATATGATAGAACACTCGTCAGGTTTGATACGCTCTCTCTCTTCTTTTCTAGTGTGTTGATACAGTCTACACCTCTAAGGTAACTATGCCCGATAGCTAACGAATGGCTTTGTAGTACAGTGACGCTGGGTTTAGATATCTCGGTTTCATGATTGTCTACTAACACCAGGGGGGGCATTGCTCCCTACATTTGTTTATGCCGATAACACACCAGTTTGTTAACACCCCACCACTGGGGATAACGGTCAAGTGAGATACATATTTTTTGCAAGTACAATCATACCGCTTTTACCGGGGACTTCCTAAGTTGGGTTCTGCAACCGGACCGTTACGGTAGATTATGCACGGTAGCGGTAGGAATCACGGGCCAATCAAAAATACAACTCCTGAAGATCCATGGCTATTACCACGTTGACGTGGTAACGTCGCTATGGCGGTGACGTCATTTACCAGAGACGGAACTGATCGGTTAACAAAGGAATGGACACAGCGTCTTCCATCTACGCGATGGATCTCCGTCCGAGCAGTTGTAGGCGGGTCTAGCCGGACTGAACGGTAAGACTAGGGGGTGAGATGCCTATTGCCTCGGCGTTATACCAGGAGTATTGAACGCCGTTTTGTAAGACCAAATGGCTTTTGTTAGTCACCTTGTTCACCCGATATTTCTTCCCGTGTAGATTGTGTTCATGGGCAGAACCTCCCGGGCGGCCACCTGTTCGAGTTTGTGAACTCCATAAACTCAGTGAGTTCTCTTGATGAAATGTACCACCTTCGTTGGTATTCCACCTTTTACAATTTGTTTATAATGTCTCACGATCTGCCCTAAATAATGGGAGCTTATGGATGGGTTGTCAGTGGATGCATGGAGTCCCGGGTCGGGACATTGTTTTGTGAATGTGCTATCAGTTCTTGCTACTTATTATACCTCACAATTAATAACTGAAGTATATATTGTGGGTGGTTTAATATGACCACCCTGATTTCATTTACATACTAATGAGTGTGTGTATGGAACCCAGTTGTAATTCTCACTAATGTGGAGATAAACCTGAGCATACTACTAAACCTCAGGATGGAATTGAGATTTCTTTGAAACTAAACCTCGTGTTGGGAGGGATGAGCACTCACTCTCACCTTTTCTTTACTCCTTTCCAGTGAATGTTTTCCCTTAATAATTGGGGACATTTCCTCCACTGAATCAGAGACATACCCAGAAGAGTACGGATCCTTGAGACCTACATCTAGTTGGGTAACCCAATGATCAAACTACGACATGGGTAACCGGTGGATTTGACTGCGACAGTCCTGAAGAAGACCGGAGTGACCTTTCGGGGCACAAAGAAATCGGTCGAAACATGTTGACTCGAGCAGTGGTAGGAGGGAAGTCTTGAGGAACCTCATTTTCTCATTAAGACATTTTTCCCATCCTTTCTTACTTTTTAATCCTGATAAGGGTACCATAATTGGTTCTAATAAAGTATTTCTTTCTCTTGGCACCCCTAATCAGTTTTAACACACGTCCTTACTGCACTAATTTTCGTCGCACGCACATCAGATCCACAAGGTGTTCCTCTGCACATGGTATCACTCATGTATGTTATTCGTTGTACGTATTTCCTTATCATGTTGTACGTCTTGTAATGTGGAATTTATTATTTTTTTCCCCTCCCTGATGCTCCACCCTGGATGTGGCTACACCAGGGCGTCTGTAGCAGGCCCTATGATGAAGCATGTCACATACTTCGGTATGTGAGTGAGGGCAGTTTTTTCTAAATTGGGAATTTCCCCTTATTATGTTGGTGAACTCTATATACCCATTTTGTATGTGATTATAGTCCATTCAGGGGGTTCGGGGTATTGGAGTATAAACTTTTTGGCCCTCTCCCCTTTTGCGTGTTCAACATGTAAGTGCCTTCCCAGCGTGTTCTGTGGTTTGAGTGTCTGCCATTTATTGCATTGTTATCCTTCTACCTGTGTTTGGTCCTCTTTTGTCCCATGAACACATCACTTTTCTCTTCTAACACACTGTTTGCTACCTCTTACATTTGTTTACTTTGATATTTGCACAGGTGCCACCCTTGGAGCACTGGCGCGAACTTGATGCTCGAATCGTGGTCTCCAGCGCCTCGTCCGCAGTCCCTCTGGTTTAGCGGATGTGGGGACTAAACTAAATTATTTTCTACACAATCCCGATAGATGGAGGCCATGCGTTGGATGTTGACGGTATTAAACTCTACTATTCACTACGTGACATCAAACTTGGGGGGACGGGAGCCCTGCGACCGAGCTCTGCAGGGGCTCCATCCCTGGGTTAAGCCCAGATTGCAAGGGGCCCTGTGGTAGGATGCCACGGAGGGGGGTGGGGGGGGTAGAGGTGGCTTGAATATGGAATACGGCGAGCAGGCGAGAGGGGCCTTGGCGGTCGTTAGGGCCACGGTCGGGTCCGCTGATGATTATAGTCAACTGATCCGGACCAGCGCCCGACTGTTGATCGACAGCGAGAGCAGGGTTCCCACGGGTCAGCTCCACGTGTCTTCGCCCGACCCTGTGGAGGGAGCTGCCGCCTACCCTGGGTGCAACCAGTGTACCGCGGGTGTGATCTCTGTTTCCACACACCGAAAGTGACTCAAAACACGTGCTGTGCGTGAGCTCTGGGCCAGCACCCAGCTAGCCCTTGGCAGTGTGCCTGTGCGTGATAAGCACTTATCTAATAATGCCTGCTCTTGTTCATGAAATCGCATATTGCAAGTGAATGTTTTCCTGTCTCAGATTTAACAGGAATGATGTTGTAACCGCACAGAGCACAAGGGGACAGGTTTCCATTGCTGTCGGGGGGAGCCGCCATTTTGTGTGGTGTCTAATGCAAGCGTTCGTTTCGAATGGGTGCTTCCGGCCCGGAGGCGTGATTTCCGCACTGATGCTACTTATGCATCTCAGTGCAGCCCCACGTCACTCGCGAAATCACCGCGGCGAGCGATGCGGCGGCATTCGCGGTGGCCCTGCCTCCCCCTTACACAAGCGCGATGCAATTGATCCGACAACAGACGATAAAACATAGGGGCCGAGTGGGGGGGTGGCTTAACGGCCAGAGGGCAGTCCCGACTTTGCAGTAGAAGAAATTAGCATGTGCAAGTCTGGCAGGAGACTCGAACATCCTGCGATTCTGCGCAAAATCACTGATGAACGCAGATGTCCCTCTTTAATGCGACTGTTTTCACCCGGTTGGGGTTTGACCTAATGGGCAAGGATTTGGCCTAATGGCCAGGGCGCTCGATCACGGACCCGGGGTATCTGGGTTCGAAGCTCGGTAACAACTCAGAATGACCTCCTAGTGTTCTGAGCAAATCACCTAATCTGCACAAGCGCTAGAGACGCTTTCAAAACACGCAATTGTTTGAGATGGTTGTGGGCACCGAGCCGCCGTTGCGTTTGCAATAGGCCCGTGCAGGTGGCATGCGACAGCTGCCTAAAGTGCCAGAAGAGTTGACACCAGTGATCACGAGTGTGTTACTATGCCATCGCGCCAGAGTGCGCAGGGGTCCCTTGAGTGGCGCGGGACGCCCAATTGAATCCTTGAGAAACCTGATTTTTGCTCTGTGCCACTGCACGGGATCTGCCCGCTTTCAGTGCCACCATTAAACGGAACCTGCTCACTTCCGACCGCTGAGTGCGGGACTGCCGGGACCATCAGGACTTCAGTCCCCAGAAGGCAGCGCGCTCTCGCGGGACTACTGGCGAGGCTCTCGAACCCCGAGGAGGATAAAGCAACACCAGGGTACACGCGGCGTGGGACGCCCAATTGAATCCTTGAGCAACCTGATTTCCGCTCTGTCCCGCTGCACGGGATCTGCCCGCTTTCAGTGCCACCATTAAACGGAACCTTCTCACTTCCGACCGCGGAGCGCGGGACTGCTGGGACCATCAGGACTTCAGTCCCCAGAAGGCAGCGCGCTCTCGCGGGACTACCGGCGAGGCTCTCGAACCCTGAGGAGGATAAAGCAACACCAGGGCACCCGCGGCGCGGGACGCGCGCGGGCCCGTCCTTGCCCGTCACTGGCCAGAGGTGTCTGGGCTGGGCCATCCCTCTTGGCTCTTACATCTGGGACTTAGGTAAACCTGTGTTTACGATGCCCACAAATAATGCTCCTGTTCGTATTCAAAGGAAGCGTGCATGCACTATTAAAGGGCCCCGCATCAACCCAGACACTTCCTCAGTAACTTTGCCTACAGCAATTGACTTAATGCTACAAAAGGCGATTGGGGTAGTTACTACAGAAATTGAACTCACGGAAAGACGATTATCTATTACTCCTGACTTTTCTCCCCTGGTAACATCGACCTCAGCGAATGCCCTAACCACATCTGTTTCATCTGTATTCGAGTGTCCCCCCTTGTGTGACTCTGTGCTAACGTCTCCATCTAAGGCAGAACCTCCTGGAGGGGCTACTGCCAAATCATTTAAAACAACTAAGAGGGATAGGAAGAGAAAACAGGGCAAAGTTAGGGGATCTAAGGGGAAAAAAGCAGGGGAGGGCAATGCAGAAGGTACTTTAAATGGTCCTAGATTAGAGAACTTTATGGGCAGTAATGAAGTGTCTCCAGCATCTCAACCATATCCATCCTGGGCCCAAGTATTATTATCGGATCTTCTCACTCAATGTAGGACCATTTGGAAGGAAGAAATTGCTCCACTTCTTGCCAAGTTCAAAACCTAATGGCTACTGTGGGCAAGAATCAGGCCAATAACCAATAGAGTGCTAATACAAATCCATCATCTAGTCACCTGGTAAGGGCTGAGATCCACCAGAATCCTACTGAGATCCAACAAATTCAACCTTGCCCAGTAACTACCCAGGCCCTGGTTCGAGTAAATTCCAAAGAGGTAGCTTCTATTATTCAAAGAGCAGACAAGACCACCCCACAATTGGCTGGGCAAGCCCCGACTGAGACCCATCCCAAAGTAAGGAAGGAAGACCCAAAACAAAAGCAGACCATAGGGGTATACTCAACTCACTCCGGGGAAATGGGCAATACAACTACAGAGGGCAATAGATATGGGGCCCTCCCGCATAGGGAAATACAAAAACTGTCCCTTTATTATCAACTTACCCCCAGCGGCAGTAACATATGTAGTTATTTTGGCAGGCATTCCTGAACTTAAAAACGGCCAAAATGAGTCTCAACTTGACCTTAGAAATAAGATATTGTTTTGGCTGACCAGGCACAAACAATTCCCCTATAGCAGGGCTGGTGAGATCCTGATGGTGCATAGGGTGGCTTGGGTAGGTCCCCTAAAAAAACAATCCCGGGGGACTGTGTGAATATTAATTTTAGGCATCCTGAAGCTGTCCGTAAACTGATAATCTATCCCTCTTGCACTTTGGGAGAAACAAACTTTCATCAGAGTACTTCCTTTGGACTCTTTCCATCTCTCCACCCTAAGTGTTGGCGAAGTCCAGCCCGTCCGGGACCGCGGTAGCTGGATTGTGGATTCTTATATGCTTCCCACAAACGTCCTGTCCTTATTCAATATTCCGGTGGCAAATAGGTATGCCCTCTTAGAGGACGTAGACTGACTAAAAGGCTCGGAAGTTTCTAATAACTACAAATTTGGAATGCGGGCTCCTGAGCCCTTGCTCGATCAAATCCAGGCCCTGAAACAGATCATAACCCATATGGGGGAGGGCATGGAGTTACACAAACAGGACATCTCCCTCTGTAAGAGCTCAAATGAATCTGGTGGTTCCCATATGTCTGTTTTTACTTCCATAGTCCCTGTCCCTTTGGATTCTTTGGGGGGGAAACTTCGCAGCTGGATAAAATTAAAATATTGCCCTGGAATGTGGCAGGCCTAAATAACAAAATTGCCTGCCCTGATTGGGGGTCTTTTATAGACCAACACGATATATGCCTACTTCAGGAGACGTGGACTAGGGAGGAGACAGTAAGATTGGGATTTGCTTCATTTAACCAACTGGCATTGATGGGGGAAAGGGGTAGACCCTTTGGGGGTTATCTATATTGGTAGCATCACACCTGGGTTGTATGGTGACACAAGTACCCACACCAACTATTGACCTCCAATGTGTCACACTTTAAATTTCCATCCAATCTCAGGGTGACTTTTATTAATGCGTACTCTCGTCCGGTTAGCATAGGGAAAGAATCTGTAGCACTGGCCATGCTAGATACTTTTATTTCCACTGTTTCCAGCAAAAATCAAATGATCATTGCTGGTGATTTTAATTGTCAATACGAGCCCTTGCCGGCCATTGGAAATTCTATTAATATAGAAGAAGACGAGCAATGGTCAATACCCGAGCTCCATACCACTCCAATTAAGGCCGGGTCACCACTGGATGTCCAACTGATTGCGATTACCATGGCCCACTCTATGAGAGCCTGCAATGGCCGTACCCAGTCGAATCGTGAGGGAAAGGCCACGTTTAATCGCATTGGCCAAACATTCCGGATAGACTACATCTTGGTCGAGACAAGGTCATGGTCTATGGTCACTGATTTTGAGATTTTACCCCGACAAGACAGTGACCATAACGCTCTGGTTCCAAATTTCAAACTACCTGACACTGGTGTCTCCGATGGGAGCAAACCAAGACAAAATAGTGAATTGAAACTCTCAACTGATAGGAGAAGGCTTAAATGGCCCGTGGTGAAACAATCTTCAGATAAAATGAATGCCTTATATTCAGTGGTCTGTAAGACATTTATGGAGATTAGTGGTTGTATTGAGCGTGGACAAGAAGAGGTGGCAAACAAAATTGCTAAACTGCATTTGGGGCTGGTGGCAGCATTGGCTGACTAACTTAACCCAGTAGTGACTAGCCATAGGATAACCCAGAAGACTGAGTCATAGTTTAACGGTGATTGTAAAATGGCGAAGTCCCTTTTGATTGAGTCAATTAAAGCTCCATCTAGGAGTTTAGTCAAATTGAGGAGGCAGGAATACAAGCAGGCCATTGCTGAGGCTAAGCAGCAATGGGAAAATAGCAGATGGGATAGCCTAAAATGTGCCCTGGGCAATAGGAATATGCAGGAGTTTTGGGCAATTGTGAGAACGGGTAGCACTCATGGATATGTTCCAGATGAGCTGAGTATAGCAGCCGAGAGATGGATGGAGCACTTTCGGGCACTATATTTGATGGAAGCAGGCTCCTGTATGAGCCAGGGAACTCCCCAGAATACCCACAAGGTCCCTCAACATAAACTAGAAGGTGACCCCACACTCACTATTTCTAACTTAGTCCTAGACATAAAGATTACACTGCTCGAGGTAGAGAGTGCGATTAGAAGACTCCCATCAGGAAAAGCCCCTGGCATTGATAAAATCCCTGGGCACTTCGACAAAGATCAGCCCGAGATTTGGACTGCATATTTCTCTTTGGTGTTTAATGCTATACTTCAGGGCTGCCCTATACCCGAAACCAGGGTGTATTCGAGTATCTGGGCATTACCCTCAGTGATACAATGGAGTGGGGGCATCAGATAGTAACGGCCAAACTTAGGCTGGTGCAGTTGACAGGGGGTGTTTTAATATTGCACCAGGAATCGACAACCAAACCGGTTGCTTCCGTCCTGGAAATTTATAAAGCACAAGCCCGGGGAGCTATTCTGTATGGGGCAGAACTGTGGGGGCACTGCCGAACTGAAGATGTCCCTAAAGTGGAAAACTGTTTTTTAAGATCTCTGCTCTCCCTTCCAGTGAGTATTCCCCTTATCCCCCCAAGAATGGACCTAGATATCAGACCTATAGACGAGGTAATCGGTCTTCGCCCTTTAGCATATTGGCGTAGACTATGGGTAACCCCTGAATTGAGGCATTTTAAAGAAGAAGTCAAGGAACCTATGAGACTCCCTGGGACAGATAAAATCCAATTGTTTGCCCATTTAAGAAAGGAGAGTAAGAGGCTAGGTCTTCCGGTTCCATCGCAACCAACAACTGGAGGATGTTGTCACCAACCCTGCGCTGGGATCCCTAACCCTAGATTTTTTAAGTCATAAAGATGATTACAAACTTGAGCCCTTCTTGGATGAGATTATCCCTAGTCAAGCAAGGAAACTCTATGTCCAATTCAGGCATGGAACACTACCCCTCAGGGCCTTCTCGCATAAATGGACTGATAACAAATCATTAGAAGGTCCAGCGTGCGGGGCGAAGGAGGAGTCTGTGCTCCATGTCCTTTTTTTCTGTCCATCTTATAAGAATCTCAGACAGCGATGGTTTACTCAATTAGGCAGAAATTTGGGGCTCAAGCAGTACCAGCAGGCACTCGGGATCTTAAAATGTGATACCTCCCAACCAGTTGTATTCTCTGTTTCTTGCTATTTATGTGTCATGTGGCGAAAACACTGGTCATTCATTAAGAACTAATCGTGTGGTCAATGAACTGCTTAGTCTTGCCAGCCGTGTGATATCCCTGTCCCGATTTCATTATATTCATAACTTGCACATATTTTTTATATATCTTTTTAGCTCATTTTTATCCTTTTAGCCTGTGAGAAATGTACTTTTGCAACTAATGGATTTATTCATATTTGTCATGATACTTTTTTAATGAGTGTATTATGTATTCTGCATCTTTTATGGTCTTTGACCGAAATAAAGATTATTTGACTTGACTTGAAACATGACCACATCCCGCTTGTGCTAAAGTTGATCAACTGACTCTCTAAAAAGGAAGGCAAAGATTTCAAATTTATCATACTTGTCCTCCAAATGGGGCATGGCAAGCCTCCAAACAACCTAATGTCTTCCAATCTTAATTTACTGTTGTGGGAGCAGAATCATGAACCCCAACATTTACACCACCCAAATTTACCTAAGAAGTTCTGCTCCATCAGCTGCCTTAACCCGGAACCTATATTAGTTGAGCAGAGTAATAAAATAAGTAACTTGGAACACCCAATAACTGAGTTCTAGATCAGGGGAAAAGTTAAAGGCTTTAATAACAAAATCTCAATTAAGTGATAGACGGAAATGCAAAATATATACCATAGTCAAGAAATCGGAATTATTCTAAGTCCCAATAAGCAGCAAATATCTTAGAACTAGCAAACAAAATCCGTAGGTAATAAATGTTCAGGGAAATCTCTTCAATAGCCAGTGCCCCTAGTAGAACAGGAAAGTCATCTAATGCTGGCTCACCCCCAGAATTAGGGGATTCTCATACACAAATTCCACATATGAAATTGTCAAAACCACAGTTTCAGCATGGTGTGATCCACTGTATAATTTCCTTTGAACAAATCAGAGAAATCCACATAATAACACTACACTTTAGCACTATCCATTTTCTGCAAAAACATCGAGCAGCTTCGGTATAGGAAAGTGCCCTTTTTGTATGGTCACCCCAACACTTTGTCCTCCATTGCTGATGGTTTTGACTCTGAAAGTGCACTCTAGCCTGTTAACTAAGTCCCAGCTCTAGTGCCCTCTCCTTCAAATAAGATGAATGTGAATTGGTGAATCCCAATCCGCAAGGACTTTAACCATCTTAGAAGCCCCTGTAAGGGGTGCCAGTTGGACCCAGAGCATGGGAGTTAAAGGGGTCACCAGGGCCTGCAGCACTGACTAGCCACCCTGAGTGAGTCCAGCAAAGAGATAACAGTAGGCCTGCCATGGCAGACTGCAGGAACAGTGCAACCTGCTCAAACTCGACTTTACCCTCACCATGTGTGACAAAGTCAATGTACTATTTTTAGGTCTCGCCTGGCGAAAGCAGCGCATGCGCTGCCCTCGCCCTGGAGAGAAACTTTTGGAATCAATTCTCCAAGTGGGCTTACTTGAACGCGTCTGCATGAACAAAGATGGCTGCTCTCGCCATCTGTTCAGAGCAGACAGCATGCGCATGTCCGTATTGACTGTGGACAGTCCGACGCCATCTTGCGAAGCTTTCGCTGTCATAGCAACAAAAATGCTGCTTCGCGGTTGCAGCTTGCCGTTTCTTTTTTTTAGTCCTTTTCCTGCACAAGGTCACAGGTTGCAAGCCACCCAAGTGCAGATGAATCCAACTTTGAGGGCAGGCAGCACTAAAATAATCTTGATAATGCCTCGCAAAGGGGGGAATGCAGCGGTTACAAAGGAAAGCCCTGCTCTTTGTTGTGGTTCAACACTAGCACAGTTACACTGCCGCCCCGTCAGCTGAAAGAAACATGGCACGTGTGCTGTCGGTTGCGCCTACAGGAGGGTGGCAACTTTAGATGAAAAATCAAAAGCAACTGCAGGACATTGAAAGTGTGTTTGTTGTAAATGAATCTAGGACCCTAGTGTAACTTTTCCCGATTCATGCCCTTATATGGGTATACTTTACCCTATCCTTATATAGGCATAGAAATCATTCCCATATTTGGCCTGAGCCTTAAAACCCAAATACGGCAAGGCTACTTCCACTAAGTTCCGAGAATTCACAACGATTTCTTGGAGAAACCCGCCTTCAGCAGCTAGGATCTTCCCCTTGCTTGAATATTAAGTTATCCAAGAAATCCTGGAGTTTTCTAGGAATTGAACCTTTGAGTGACGATATTAAGTCCAATCATGCATCAAACTCGGCACCTTCATGGTATAAATATGCCTACATTTGCCCAAACTAACACACGGTGGTTCTTGGAGCAGACCCTCCAGGAGACGCACTGAGAGACGCTGTTTCTTCTCTTGCCGAGAAATCCAGCTCCAATGTTTCCAGCTTACCCTTGCGGGTATCTGGGAGATCGAGTCCTGAGAAAGAAATACAAGACCTCCTTCATTCTAAACCAAGGTACGGAGCTGATTAGACCCTTAGAGAATTCTCGATTAGACTCTTGGCAGATTCTAGGCAAAGAATACTAAACTTAAAACTACTCCTAAACTTATTTCTTCCCTTGTGTTAGGCTTAGGTCAGGTACACCGGGGTAGGCGTATTTTAGAAGCACCAGTTGAGTACTTTTAGCCATATCTTTTATCATTGTATGTATTTTATGCATTTTATCTATTTAAAGCAACTTATGGCTTAGAAACCATATTATGCTTTTACAGTTCTACTTTATAATACTGCTTGTATTATATGCCTTGTACTTTATAACCAGCATTACTATTGTAGCAGTACATTTCTCATGCTTGAGATAGAAGACTGTTCAATAAATACCTTTTATTGAAAACGCCCGCCTCTTTTATCTCCCAGCAACTCTGGTGAAACTAAGTATACACGATTGACTGAGTACAATAGTTATCTATTGTTTCCACAACTCTGAAGATTGATTTCTTATTCATGGGAAACAAAGTTGTCATGTTATATGGTTGTCAGAAACTAATCCCTTCTTGTACTTTCGAGAAAGCATCTAGTGACCTCTGAGCTAGCTGGCACACACATAATAAAGTCTAATATATTCGGCAGAGACCTAGTTGACCTTAGTCCTATGTCAAAACTGCAATATATATTATTCCAATGCGCAGAGCCTTTTGGGAATATAGGAACTACACTACATGGCTCCCAACGTTTGGTAAGGAGATAATTGAATGCTAGATACTAGAGTAACTCAGTCGTGCTTTTCACACAGACCCCTTTCTCCCGTAAAAACAACAAAAGACGTCTGGAGTGGGTGAAAGGATATTATCCGCCAAAACTGAGCAGGACAAAAAAATCCTATGCATTAGTTTTTGGTTTGTTCAACATTGAAGGATACAGTGTTCCAAAATATTGTGCACCTAATCTTTGTTTCCATGAAACTTATTCTGCAAACTCTTCAATAAGTAAAAAAATAATGGTTACTGACAAAGAATTAGCTGCAGCAGCAGCTCAAGCGACCTTAGATGACGCTGAAATAACTAGAAATAGACAGGGATACTCTACTGCTCTCTGTAAGTGTAAGAAAAAGTATAACTTACAAACTGATAAATAATGGAGTATCAGCAAGAGGAGGCAGAGTAATCTTTGTCATAGATGCACATGAATATCGGCAGACAGAGGTATTCTATTCATGGATTCAGTTTCCAGCAGCAAATACAGGAACACGAGAGTTCCACTACTACAAAGCAGAGGAACCTCCAGCGGAATACGTTCCTTTGGAGGACATTGAAATTCCATTAATTTAAAGGCGCCCTAAAACATGAAAATCACATTACCAGGCTTGGTCCACTAGGTAGACTTGGAGCTGCATGCCAGTACTAGCCAGCTATACATCACATCCAGACATTGAAAGGATGTCAGATGTAGAATTGTTAGCACAGCTAAAACAGTTAATTAAAATACATAGACAATTGGTCCAATATGTCATGCGGACATTAACAGTCCAACAAGCTGTAAAAATTCCACAGCACACCCCTCACCAGGGGAACACAAATAAAATAACACCACAGACTATACAATCGGTCATTGGAAAGTTGCCTGCCAAAAGGGAACCAATTCCGTTTTGGTTAGCACAAAAAATTACTCAAATAGAGGCAGTATTTCCTGATAGGACACCACATGAAAAACACAGGATTCTGACAATCTGTTTACCTATGGGAATTGCACCACATGTAGAGGATTGTGACACTTGGGGCACAGTCTTTGCTTCAATCTACACAAAAACACATGGTGTTCCATCTATGGCGGTAACACCAGATGTTTTAAGGCAGATTCAAAATGAATACGGTCCAGAACCAGCTTTCAAAATAGGTATGAAATTACTGAAAGATTTCAAACAGGTATCGGCTATACTACTAGCCAACATTAGAGGTGAAGCAGCATCAGTGGCAATCCGCCAGAAATTAAAAGAAACAGACATTACTGAGCAACCATATGAGCTTGCCAGAATCATTGAAAAATCCTACGAAGAATAAGGTAGAGATATTTTGGGTGGGAAACCACTAAAACCACAATTAACGGAAAATCCTGAAAAAGCTTTTATTAAAAACAATCTCACTACTCCTAGAAAGAAGTGGGAAATTAATAAACAGACACTTCCTAGAGAGAAGCGTTCTCAGTCCAGAGGAAGGTCTCCCCAATGGAGAGTTAGATCTCCTGAACGGGGAGGAAGATCTCCCCAACGGGAGCCCTCTGAAAAAAGATATAACCTTAGAAATAGAGATACTTTAGGAAAAAGTGATAGATATCAAGATAATGACACACGTCCCTCTCGATCTTTTCAGACTTCTTCTCAGAAATCAGAAAGAAGAGGATGGTCAGAACACAAAGAAGAATGCGTCAAGTCCAAAGACAAAGAACCCGTTCACCAAAGTAAAAAAGCTCAATTTTCAAAGAAGAAGGTAGCAAGCATAAAAATTAAACATGCCGAGGATTCTGAGGACACAACTCAAGAACGGGGAATGGGCTCAGACAATGCTAGACAGCGCAGCAGAAGTAACCATAATTCGCAAGATCCTGATGGATCATCTGGAGACAGTGGACTTGAATGAATGCATTCAAGTTGAAACTGCCGACACCAGGGTTAGTGTACCCCACAAGTTATATGAAGTAACACTCCGGATGGAGGGGGACATAACTAGAAAAATAAAAACTCTCTTTTGGGACAAGCTTTCCAAGGGTTATGATATACTTCTAGTTGAAAAAGCCTGGCCACCAGTTGTTGTTAGGGAGTGCCCGCACGGCGAAGAAATGATTATGCCAGCTTTCTCAAATCACAATCCAATTCACAAAAAATATACATATGCAAGGAAATGGGCTGTAGCTCAAGCTTCTGCATTATATAAAAATCACGTAGGATGGGATGAGGACTCTCCTCACCACAAAATACAGTTAAAAAACCAACCTACTGCTCAGAGACAGTACCTGGTTAAACAGGAAGCTAAAAAACAAGTCAGTAAGATTTTAAATCAACTTGAATATCAAGGGGTGATTGAAACATGCACCTCATCTATGAACAATCTTTTGTTTCCTGTCTCCAAACCAGACAATTCATATAGTCTAGTTTTGGATTACAGACACCTAAACTCCTGTTTAAGCACATAGTGCTGCACTGATGAATAACATTGTGCGCAAAAAATATAAAACCACATTGGACATTTCAAATGGGGGGTTCTGTCATAACATTGCACCAGAAAGCAGACACCTGACCGCCTTCTCAATCTTGGGGACACATCGACAATTTTGCCATCTCCCCCAGGGATTCAAAAATAGTCCAGGATTATTTTCAGCCAGAGTAACAGAGTTACTACAAATGTACGACGATGAGGCATTATCTTATGTCGATGATATCTATCTTACAGATGACGACTTGGATGTACACTTGAAAAGAGTGAACACCATAATACTTGGGTTTGCTTCTGAAGGGTATAAATTCAATTTTAAGAAATCACGAATTGCCCACCTCAATGTCCTATTTTTAGGGTACGAGTTATCAAGTGAAGGAAAAAGCCTGGCAGCAAACTTTCTTGAGAAGTGTGCACTGCTTCAACCTCCAAAAATGCTGAAAAACCTACAGTCAATTCTAGGTTTACTGAATTTCGGTAGAACTTACGTTTTGAATTACGCAGAGAGGGTTAAACCTCTCTATGAACTAATAAAACCAGATTTCAAACCAACTAATTGGACTCAAGCACACACAGAAATTCTGCGTTTAGTCCAAACAGACATGTTAGCTAAAAAACAGTTACAGACACGCGAAAACGTTCACAATTTAGTGATCCGTGTCATCCCAGGAAAATGCGGATTCACATACCTGACCTTTAATGAAGGTGAAAAGGTACCAATCGCTTACAAATCACACTTGTACACACAAGCTGAAATTAAATTCTCATCAACAGAAAAAATTCTGACAGCATAGAGCTCTCACATAGGGTAAACGTATAATGATCGTTACACATGTGGCTGCCTTAGAGGCAGTGACAAGAGCTAGCATTCCCAATGCAAAAGATTTACATCCGAGATGGATTCAATGGGTTAACTCTCTTGCTGCATCAGACGTTGAATACCATTTTGAAACTAATTTAAAGACACAAGAATTTCTCCAATACGAATATGAATGTCCTCTGCCGACTGAAATTTTGCCTCTGGAACATTACGGATGTATAATCTATACAGACAGATCAGCACAGCCCGCCATTGGGGGTAAACAAGCCTATAGTGCTGCGTGCGCGATTGTTAAAGGTCGCTGGCGCGAAGGCAAATTCAGACCTATGGTCACTAAAACTCAATCACTCGGGGACTGTACAAATCAGCGAGCTGAACTACAGGTTTTCAAGATGGCGCTTGAGAATACCGATCCCGAATTCCCCACACTAATAGTGTGTGATTCATATTACTGCGTACAATCTTACAATGAGTATCTGCAGAACTGGGTTCAAAGACGCAAAAGGTGGCACAATAAAGCATAAGATGCTTTGGGAACAAGTAGTTCTTTTACAAAAAGAACTATAAAAGACAATTCATACACTGAGTCATCAGCGTGATGGCGTTCACGTTGCAGGGAATTCATTGGCTGATGAAGCCGCAAAAGCAGTTGTACAAATGGCTTCCGTAGCTGCAATTACCCGGTCAAAACTAAAAATAGACAGCGAAATAATGCAAGCTGTCACTGCTACAGTCAAAGACAGTGGTAAGACACTCCCGAAAGGCTTTCCAGTAAAGTACTCATATATAACTGATGCAAACTCCGTTCCTTTTGCTCAAATCCCTGGAGTGGGGGATAGGGCAATCCCAAACATGGAACATAGGTTAGGACTAATTGTCACTGGCCAGAGGTGTCTGGGCTGGGCCATCCCTCTTGGCTCTTACATCTGGGACTAAGGTAAACCTGTGTTTACGATGCCCACAAATAATGCTCCTGTTCGTATTCAAAGGAAGCGTGCATGCACTATTAAAGGGCCCCGCATCAACCCAGACACTTCCTCAGTAACTTTGCCTACAGCAATTGACTTAATGCTACAAAAGGCGATTGGGGTAGTTACTACAGAAATTGAACTCACGGAAAGACGATTATCTATTACTCCTGACTTTTCTCCCCTGGTAACATCGACCTCAGCGAATGCCCTAACCACATCTGTTTCATCTGTATTCGAGTGTCCCCCCTTGTGTGACTCTGTGCTAACGTCTCCATCTAAGGCAGAACCTCCTGGAGGGGCTACTGCCAAATCATTTAAAACAACTAAGAGGGATAGGAAGAGAAAACAGGGCAAAGTTAGGGGATCTAAGGGGAAAAAGGCAGGGTAGGGCAATGCAGAAGGTACTTTAAATGGTCCTAGATTAGAGAACTTTATGGGCAGTAATGAAGTGTCTCCAGCATCTTAACCATATCCAGCCTGGGCCCAAGTATCATTATCGGATCTTCTCACTCAATGTAGGACCATTTGGAAGGAAGAAATTGCTCCACTTCTTGCCCATGTTCAAAACCTAATGGCTACTGTGGGCAAAACTCAGGCCAATAACCAATAGAGTGCTAATACAAATCCATCATCTAGTCACCTGGTAAGGGCTGAGATCCACCAAAATCCTACTGAGATCCAACAAATTCAACCTTGCCCTGTAACTACCCAGGCCCCGGTTCAAGTAAATTCCAAAGAGGTAGCTTCTATTATTCAAAGAGCAGACAAGACCACCCCACAATTGGCCGGGCAAGCCCCGACTGAGACCCATCCCAAAGTAAGGAAGGAAGACCCAAAACAAAAGCAGACCATAGGGGTATACTCAACTCACTCCGGGGAAATGGGCAATACAATTACAGAGGGCAATAGATATGGGGCCCTCCCGCATATGGAAATACAAAAACTGCCCCTTACAACTATCAACTTACCCCCAGTGGCAGTAACCTATGTAGTTATTTTGGCAGGCATTCCTGAACTTAAAAACGGCCAAAATGAGTCTCAACTTGACCTTAGAAATAAGATATTGTTTTGGCTGACCAGGCACAAACAATTCCCCTATAGCAGGGCTGGTGAGATCCTGATGGTGCATAGGGTGGCTTGGGTAGGTCCCCTAAAAAAAACAATCCCGGGGGACTGTGTGAATATTAATTTTAGGCATCCTGAAGCTGTCCGTAAACTGATAATCTATCCCTCTTGCACTTTGGGAGAAACAAACTTCCATCAGAGTACTTCCTTTGGACTCTTTCCATCTCTCCACCCTAAGTGTTGGCAAATTCCAGCCCCTCCGGGACCGCGGTAGCTGGAGTGTGGATTCTTATATGCTTCCCACAAACGTCCCGTCCTTATTCAATATTCCGGTGGCAAATAGGTATGCCCTCTTAGAGGACGTAGACTGACTAAAAGGCTCGG
This sequence comes from Lissotriton vulgaris, assembly GCF_964263255.1. Classification (NCBI taxonomy): domain Eukaryota; kingdom Metazoa; phylum Chordata; class Amphibia; order Caudata; family Salamandridae; genus Lissotriton; species Lissotriton vulgaris. The sequence continues at coordinate 525,863 of NW_028252109.1, forward strand.
AAGTTTCTAATAACTACAAATTTGGAATGCGGGCTCCTGAGCCCTTGCTCGATGAAATCCAGGCCCAGAAACAGATCATAACCCATATGAGGGAGGGCATGGAGTTACACAAACAGGACATCTCCCTCTGTAAGAGCTCAAATGAATCTGGTGGTTCCCATATGTCTGTTTTTACTTCCATAGTCCCTGTCCCTTTGGATTCTTTGGGGGGAAACTTTGCAGCTGGATACAATTAAAATATTGTCCTGGAATGTGGCAGGCCTAAATAACAAAATTGCCTGCCCTGATTGGGGGTCTTTTATAGACCAACACAGTATATGCCTACTTCAGGAGACGTGGACTAGGGAGGAGACAGTAAGATTGGGATTTGCTTCATTTAACCAACTGGCATTGATGGGGGAAAGGGGTAGACCCTTTGGGGGGTTATCTATATTGGTAGCATCACACCTGGTTTGAATGGAGACACAAGTACCCACACCAACTATTGACTTCCAATGTGTCACACTTTAAATTTCCATCCAATCTCAGGGTGACTTTTATTAATGCGTACTCTCGTCCGGTTAGCATAGGGAAAGAATCTGTAGCACTGGCCATGCTAGATACTTTTATTTCCACTGTTTCCAGCAAAAATCAAATGATCATTGCTGGTGATTTTAATTGTCGATACGAGCCCTTGCCCGCCATTGGAAATTCTATTAATATAGAAGAAGACGAGCAATGGTCAATACCCGAGCTCCATACCACTCCAATTAAGGCCTGGTCACCACTGGATGTCCAACTGAATGCAATTATCATGGCCCACTCTATGAGAGCCTGCAATGGCCGTACCCAGTCGAATCGTGAGGGAAAGGCCACGTTTAATCGCATTGGCCAAACATCCCGGATAGACTACATCTTGGTCGAGACAAGGTCATGGCCTATGGTCACTGATTTTGAGATTTTACCCCGACAAAACAGTGACCATAACGCTCTCGTTCTAAATTTGAGACTACCTGACACTGGTGTCTCCGATGGGAGCAAACCAAGACAAAATAGTGAATTGAAACTCTCAACTGATAGGAGAAGGCTTAAATGGCCCGTGGTGAAACAATCTTCAGATAACATGAATGCCTTATATTCAGTGGTCTGTAAGACCTTTATGAAGATTAGTGGTTGTATTGAGCGTGGACAAGAAGAGGTGGCAAACAAAATTGCTAAACTGCATTTGGGGCTGATGGCAGCATTGGCTGACTAACTTAACCCAGTAGTGACTAGCCATAGGATAACCCAGAAGACTGAGTCATGGTTTAACGGTGATTGTAAAATGGCGAAGTCCCTTTTGATTGAGTCAATTAAAGCTCCATCTAGGAGTTTAGTCAAATTGAGGAGGCAGGAATACAAGCAGGCCATTGCTGAGGCTAAGCAGCAATGGGAAATAGCAGATGGGATAGCATAAAATGTGCCGTGGGCAATAGTAATATGCATGAGTTTTGGGCAATTGTGAGAACGGGTAGCACTCATGGATATGTTCCAGATGAGCTGAGTATAGCAGCCGAGAGATGGATGGAGCACTTTCGGGCACTATATTTGATGGAAGCAGGCTCCTGTATGAGCCAGGGAACTCCCCAGAATACCCACAAGGTCCCTCAACATAAACTAGAAGGTGACCCCACACTCACTATTTCTAACTTAGCCCTAGACATAAAGATGACACTGCTCAAGGTAGAGGGTGCGAATAGAAGACTCCCATCAGGAAAAGCCCCTGGCATTGATAAAATCCCTGGGCACTTCAACAAAGATCCGCCCAAGATTTGGACTGCATATTTCTCTTTGGTGTTTAATGCTATACTTCAGGGCTGCCCTATACCCGAAACCTGGCTGTATTCGAGTATCTGGGCATTACCCTCAGTGATACAATGGAGTGGGGCCCTCAGATAGTAAAGGCCAAACTTAGGCTGGTGCAGTTGACAGGGGGTGTTTTAAAATTGCACCGGGAATCAAAAACCAAACCGGTTGCTTCCGTCCTGGAAATTTATAAAGCACAAGCCCGGGGAGCTATTCTGTATGGGGCAGAACTGTGGGGGCACTGCCGAACTGAAGATGTCCTTAAAGTGGTAAACTGTTTTTTAAGATCTCTGCTCTCCCTTGCAGTGAGTATTCCCCTTATCCCCCTAAGAATGGACTTAGATATCAGACCTATAGACGAGGTAATCGGTCTTCGCCCTTTAGCATATTGGCGTAGACTATGGGTAACCCCTGAATTGAGGCATTTTAAAGAAGAAGTCAAGGAACCTATGAGACTCCCTGGGACAGATAAAATCCAATGGTTTGCCTATTTAAGAAAGGAGAGTAAGAGGCTAGGTCTTCCGGTTCTCTGGAGCAAGCCCGAGGTAGCATGCATGAAGGTGTCCCGTGCTCCTCTCACTACTGTCCAAAAAACTAGCTCAGTTCCTGGTGGAGCCCTTGCTCCTGGGTGGTGACTTTAACAGCGTGGCCGACGTTGCTCTGGATAGATCCCACCCCCCCCCCTTCCGAACGCACCAGCTGGTAGACTTGCACTCGCGCGCTCGGCCTGGCAACGCCAGTGGGGACTGGTCGACTCCTGGAGGGCTAACCACCCGTCGGACAGGGACTACTCATTCTTCTCCGCTTTCCACGAATTACATGTCCGTATTGACGCCTTCCTGTGCTCGCAAGACGTGCACACGGAAGTGTGCCACAGTGAGTATCTCACGCGCTCGATCTCGGACCACAACCCGCTTCTCGTGCGGCTGCGCTGGTCGCAGATCCGCCCGAGGATTCCGGCTTGGAAACTCCGCCCTGAGGCACTAGACGATCAGCTCTTCCGTACCACGATTGCCTCGGGCATCGAGGCATATTTCCAGGTGAACGCGGGCACGGCGGGTTCGGCCGCGACGGAATGGGACGCCTTTAAATCGGTACTACGGGGCCAGTGCATTGCGACGTCATCGGGAGTGCGGAGAATGCTACTGGAAGAAATTGAGAAAGGGGACGAGACCCTACGGAGGCTGGAGAGGGCAAGGCCTGAGCAGCCGGACACTCACGAGGCCCTGCTGGGGGCGCGGGAGGCGGTGGCGGCGACGGTGGAGCGTCTCCGATGCTTTGATTACAAGGCCTACCTCACGCGGGCGCACTCGGAACGCGACAAATCGGGGGCTCTCCTGGCCTGGCTGGCCAACCCGACCCGCCGGAGCTCGGTCATCCTTGAGCTCAGAGACCATGCGGGGGCAGCGAGATTTGATCAACAGGGGATTAACGCGTTGTTTTACGACTACTACACAGAGCTCTACCGCAGCAGGGTCCTCCCTTCGGTGGAGGAGTTCCGGGCCTTTCTGGAGGGTCTTGACCTGCCGGAACTGGAAGAGGAGGTCACGAAACGACTCGGGGACAAGATCGAGGAGAGAGAGGTGCGGGTCGCCATCAAGAGCATGGGGAGGAATAAGACGCCGGGCACCGATGGATTCCCTACGGAATTCTATCTCACCTACGCGGATCTCCTAGCGCCCCGGCTGACATGGCTGTACAACGAGTCGAAGCGGCTGGGCTGTCTCCCTGCGACCACGAGAGAGGCGCTGATTGTCCCCCTACGGAAGCCGGGTAAGCAGCCATGGGACAGATCGGCGTACCGCCCACTGTCCATGCTCAACCTGGACTACAAGATTCTGAGCAAAATCTTGGCGACGCGTTTGCTCCCTCACATGCCCATGCTGGTACATGCGGACCAATCGGGTTTCATCCCGGCCCGCAATACGGCGCTTAATGTGCGGCGACTCCTGCATATACTAGAGGCTGACACCTATGACGGCGACGAGGCAGTGGTGTTTGCTGTCGACATGGAGAAGGCCTTCGACAGCCTGGAATGGCCTTATCTCTTCCATGTTCTACGAGCGCTGGGCCTTGGCGAAGGCTTCGTAGATTGGACGAGGCTGCTCTATACGAACGCGACGGCGAGGGTCAGGACAGGGAGGGTTATCTCTGAGATGTGCGGGGTGGGCAGGGGCACCCGTCAGGGTTGCCCTCTTTCCCCCTTGCTGTTTGCCTTGGCCGTCGAGAACCTTGCGGCGCGGGCCCGGCTGGGCCGGGCGTATCGGGGCCTGGACGTCTATAGCCAAGTACACCACATCGCACTATACGCAGATGATCTGCTGATGTTCCTGGCGGACTCGGCGGACTCCCTGCGTGGAGCTAAGACTCTCCTGCAATCGCTGAGTAGAATCTCGGGCCTCCGAGTGAACTGGGCGAAGTCCCACCTATTCCCGGCCCGCCCACGGAGAGCATGCCCGCAAACTACGGAGGGCGTGACTTGGGAAGAGAGGAGCCTACGATACCTTGGCACCTCGATCTTCCATGACAGAGCCGATATCCTTGAGGGGAATATCGGTACGGCGATCAGGCACACTAAAGGGAACTTCGACTTTTGGGGCACGCTCCCATTGTCACTCATGGGAAGGGTGGCGCTACTCAAGATGGTAACCCTACCGCGGCTGCTTTACTTCTTCGGGACCCTCCCGATCTGGATCCCGGCGAGCTACTTTCGACGGCTGCGATCGATGGTCATCGGCTTCCTGTGGGGGGCGGGCAGGCGCAGGGTGGCCCATGCCACACTTCTCCGCCCAAGGGCGGACGGAGGTCTAGCAGTGCCGGACTATGAGCTCTACTACCTGGCGGCGCAGCTGCAGTGGCTGACACAGTGGGTAGCACGGGCCAGGAGAGGGGCAGACGGATCGGGAGAGCCGGCGGGTCCGGTCCAGGTGTTGTCCCGGATTGTCCTGGGACTTCCGATGGGGGATTTCCACCTCACTCAGGAGTTTGCGACGGCCCGGAAATGCTGGAACAGATATCGCCGGAGATGCGGTATTACGGTTCCGTACGCACCTGAGATCCCACTTAGACTCTGCGGGGCGCTTCGGCATGGGGGCTCGTGGCACGGGCTGGATGGTTGGGATCAGCAAGGGCTGTCATCCATGGGTGATCTGTACGAAAACGGAGTGATGTTGCCCTTCGACCTCCTGTAGGACGTTTTGAGCTGGCGGGTGGGGACTTCCTCCGTCATGTGGCTTTAACGGCGGCGATCCGCAAACACGGGGGCGGGCATGTCGGAGCCGCCATTGTCCCTGGGCTGTCAGTACGTCGTGATGATGGCGGGGACGGTCAAGGCTGTCACGTGCCTGTCTCGACGCATGGTCTCGGAATCCACCGCTCCCCTGCTGGCCTTGAAGGCGAAATGGGAAGCCGATTTGGCGACTGAGATCCCTGAGGAGGCCTGGAATGGCATACTGGAGGGGGCCCGGAATGGCACGCGCAACGCAAGGTTCCAGCTGGTGCACTTTTATGTCCTACATAGGGCATACCTGACCCCTGATAAATTACATAAGTACTTCCCGGCACACCCGGCGTCCTGTCCGCGTTGCCCGGCGGATCCCGCCGACTTCCAACACATGTTCTGGTCCTGTCCTGAGCTGGGGCCCTTTTGGAAGGGAGTAGTGGAGGTTCTGAGGGAGGTGACGGAGAGGGACCTGCAACTCACCATGGCACATTGCATACTACACTGGTTCCCACACACGTCAAAGAATAAAGTCACTAGCAAGTTTCTGGACTTGGGGCTCCTCCTGGCGAAGCGGGCCATTACGTCCCAATGGAAGGCATCCCGGGGCCCCGTGGTAGAGCGCTGGAAGGCTGAGCTGCTTAAATGGGCCAGATGTGAGGGTGAGCTTCGCCTGCAGGCCGCGCTCAGGATAGACAATGACATGGCACTGGAGAGAGCCAGGGCGTGGGAGGGGCTGGTCCTAGATCTCACGCTCCTGGACGTGGAAGAGGAGGACTCCTCGGTGCATAGTCCGGCTCCGGCGGGGCACCCGCCTGACGGGGGGACGGCTTAGGCCCACTTTGCTGCTTCACTACCTTTGCGTTCCAATGTGATGATTTACGAATGATTGCTGATAAATCCTGGTGCCATGCTTCGGATCTGATCTTGGTGGAGGGGTTGAGAGCTCGGTTGGTGATACTCTGGCACGCCTGGGGGGGTGGGGGGTCTGGGCATGGGCAGGGGGTGGTCAGGGGGGATCCTAGACGAGGGTAGCGGGGTAGGTGGGGATGAGGGTGTTACGGGGGAGGGGGGGGTTTATTCAAGGAGGGTGTACAGTGACTCTTGGTTCAAACTGGACTTGGGACATGGGAGAGGGAGTGTTAGGACCCAAAAGCAGCTCTGCCATTTCCCACCCACCTGGTGGCTACAGCCATATACAGAACGCTCCAGCGCAGTTTCTTTGTACCCGTGACTTTGCCGCTCGACCTCCGGGGTGTGAGCTGAATGGCTGTGTGATACAGGGGTGAGGGAGCGGCGCTTTCACTGAGCGCCAAGGGGAATGGATTAAATCTACTGTATGCCTTTCTGATTTTGCTGCAATAAAAAGATATTTACAAAAAAAAATGAAGGTGTCCCGTGCTGACTTGGTGAGACTCCATCACAACCAACACCTGGAGGATGTTGTCACCAACCCTGCGCTGGGATACCTAACCCTAGATTTTTTAAGGCATAAAGATGATTACAAACTTGAGCCCTTCTAGTCAAGCAAGGAAACTCTATGTCCAATTCAGGCAGGGAACACTACCCCTCAGGGCCTTCTCGCATAAATGGACTGATAACAAATCATTAGAAGGTCCAGCATGCGGGGCGAAGGAGGAGTCTGTGCTCCATGTCCTTTTTTTCTAACCATCTTATAAGAATCTCAGGCAGCGATGGTTTACTCAATTATGCAGAAATTTGGGGCTCAAGCAGTACCAGCAGGCACTCAGGATCTTAAAATGTGATACCTCCCAACCAGTTGTATTCTCTGTTTCTTGCTATTTATGTGCCATGTGGCGAAAACACTGGTCATTCATTAAGAACTAATTGCGTGGTCAATGAACTGCTTAGTCTTGCCGGCCGTGTGATATCCCTGTCCCGATTTTATTATATTCTTAACTTGCACATATTTTTTATATATCTTTTTAGCTCATTTTTATCCTTTTAGCCTGTGAGAAATGTACTTTTGCAACTAATGGATTTATTCACATTTGTCATGATGCTTTTTTAATGAGTGTATTATGTATTCTGCATCTTTTATGGTCTTTGACCAAAATAAAGATTATTTGACTTGACTTGAAACATGACCACATCACGCTTTTGCTAAAGTTGATCTACTGACTCTCTAAAAAGGAAAGCAAAGATTTCAAATTCATCATCCTTGTCCTCCAAATGGGGCATGGCCAGCCTCCAAACAACCTAATGTCTTCCTATCTTAATTTACTGTTGTGGGAGCAGAACCCTGAACCCCAAAATTTACACCACACAAATTTACCTTAGAAGTTCTGCTCCATCAGCTGCCTTAATCCGGAACCTATATTAGTTGAGCAGAGTAATAAAATAAGTAACTTGGACCACCTAATAACTGAGTTCTAGATCAAGGGAAAAGTTAAAGGCTTTAATAACAAAATCTCAATTAAGTGATAGACGGAAATGCAAAATATATACCATAGTCAAGAAATCGGGATTATTCTAAGTAGGGGTGAGCGCAAAATCCGTTCGGCTCGCGGATTTTGCGAATTTTCGGTAAATTCGCGATCCGCGAACTCCCGCGAATTTACCGCGAATTAGCAAATCCGCGAGCGGCGGATTCCGGGGGCAAAAGTTGAAGCCTGGCTGGCCTGTTGTAACTATTTTACGATGGCGCCGGCAAGCTGCCGGCGCCATCCTAAAATAGTTACTAAGTTAGCTTCAACAGGAAGCTCTAATAGATAAAATAAAGCAGGTGCTCGCACCTGCTTTATTTTATCTATTAGAGCTTCCTGTTGAAGCTAATTTAGTAAGTATCTTAGGATGGCGCTAGCAGCTTGCCGGCGCCATCGTAATATATTTACAACATGCCCTTCCTGTGAGTGACTCATTCATCAGCCCAAAAACAATCGTGAGCGTCGTCGAGGCAGGTGTGCCTTCTTCCCAAATCTACCGTGGAAAATCAGCTGTGATGCTGGATAGAGGCCTTTGCATCCTTGACTTTCACGAGCGCAATACCCGTGCTGTTCCTGTGACCAGGAGCTTCTTTCTCTTCATCTGCTGAACTGCTCTTTCTCTGGCCTTTTATACACACAAGAAGCATGTGAACTCGCATGGAAGCCCTGCCCGTTTGGCCCCGCCCACACACTCGCGGTTTGCCCCGTCTTCCCGCCATTCACCCACTATGATGGACAGCTCACTCAAGGGACCCCTGCGCCCTTCGGGGCGCCTGACTTTGGGCTTGGAAGCCCCGATTCCCCCCCCACCCCCACACACTCGCAGTGTGCACCGTCTTCCCACCATTGACCCATTATGATGGACAGCTCACCCAAGGGAACCCTGCGCCCCTCGGGGCGATTGCATAGTAACACACACATGGCCGCTGAAACTAGTTGAAGCTGAATGAAGTGACTCATTCAGCAGGGCAAATCGGCGGATCCGCATATCCGCAAATCCGCCGATTTTGCGGATCTACGATCCGCAAAATCCGCGGATCGTGGATCCGCAAAATCCGCCCATACCTAATTCTAAGTCCCAATAAGCAGCAAATATCTTAGAACTAGCAAACAAAATCCGTAGGTAATAAATGTTCAGGGAAATCTCTTCAATAGCCAGTGCCCCTAGTAGAACAGGAAAGTCATCTAATGCTGGCTCACCCCCAGAATTAGGGGATTCTCATACACAAATTCCACATATGAAATTGTCAAAACCACAGTTTCAGCATGGTGTGATCCACTGTATAATTTCCATTGAACAAATCAGAGAAATCCACGTAATAACACTACACTTTAGCACTATCCATTTTCTGCAAAAACATCAAGCAGCTTCGGTATAGGAAAGTGCCCTTTTTATATGGTCACCCCAAAACTTTGTCGTCCACTGCTGATGGTTTTGACTCTGAAAGTGCACTGTAGCCTGTTAACTAAGTCCCAGCTCTAGTGCCCTCTCCTTAAAATAAGATGAATGTGAATTGGTGAATCCCAATTGGCAAGGACTTTAACCATCTTAGAAGTCCCTGTAAGTGGTGCCAGTTGGACCCAGAGCATGGGAGTTAAAGGGGTCACCAGGGCCTGCAGCACTGACTGGGCCACCCTGAGTGAGTCCAGCAAAGAGATAACAGCAGGCCTGCCATGGCAGACTGCAAGAGTAGTGCAACCTGCTCAAACTCGACTTTACCCTCACCATGTGTGACAAAGTCAATGCACTATTTTTAGGTCTCGCCTGGCGAATGCAGCGCATGCACTGCCCTCACCATGGAGAGAACCTTTTGGAATCAATTCTCCAAGTGGGCTTACTTGAACGAGTCTGCATGAACAAAATGGCTGCTCTCACCATCTGTTCAGAGCGGACAGCATGCACGTGTCCATATTGACTGTGGACAGTCCGACGCCATCTTGCGAAGCTTTCGTTGTCATAGCAACAAAAATGCTGCTTCGCGGTTGCAGATTGTCGTTTCTTTTTTTTGTCATTTTCCTGCACAAGGTCACAGGTTGCAAGCCACCCAAGTGCAGATGAATCCAACTTCGAGGGCAGGCAGCACTAAAATAATCTTGACAATGCCTCGCAAAGGGGAGAATGCAGCGCTTACAAAGGAAAGTCCTGCTCTTTGTTGTGGTTCAACACTAGCACAGTTACACTGCCGCCCCGTCAGCTGAAAGCAACATGGCGCGCGTGCTGTCGGTTGCGCCTACAGGAGGGTGGCAACTTTAGATGAAAAATCAAAAGCAACTGCAGGACATTGAAAGTGTGTTTGTTGTAAATGAATCTAGGACCCTAGTGTAACTTTTCCCGATTCATGCCCTTATATGGGTATACTTTACCCTATCCTTATATAGGCATAGAAATCATTACCATATTTGGCCTGAGCCTTAAAACCCAAATACGGCAAGGCTACTTCCACTAAGTTCCGAGAATTCACAACGATTTCTTGGAGAAACCCGCCTTCAGCAGCTAGGATCTTAGCCCTGCTTGAATATTAAGTTATCCAAGAAATCCTGGAGTTTTCTAGGAATTGAACCTTTGAGTGACGATATTAAGTCCAATCATGCGTCAAAGTCGGCACCTTCATGGTATAAATATGCCTACATTTGCCCAAACTAACACACGGTGGTTCTTGGAGCAGACCCTCCAGGAGACGCACTGAGAGACGCTGTTTCTTCTCTTGCCGAGAAATCCAGCTCCAGTGTTTCCAGCTTACCCTTGCAGGTATCTGGGAGATCGAGTCCTGAGAAAGAAATACAAGACCTCCTTCATTCTAAACCAAGGTACGGAGCTGATTAGACCCTTAGAGAATTCTCTATTAGACTCTTGGCAGATTCTAGGCAAAGAATACTAAACTTAAAACTACTCCTAAACTTATTTCTTCCCTTGTGCTAGGCTTTGGTCAGGTACACCGGGGTAGGCGTATTTTAGAAGCACCAGTTGAGTACTTTTACATTTGCCCAAACTAACACACGGTGGTTCTTGGAGCAGACCCTCCAGGAGACGCACTGAGAGACGCTGTTTCTTCTCTTGCCGAGAAATCCAGCTCCAGTGTTTCCAGCTTACCCTTGCAGGTATCTGGGAGATCGAGTCCTGAGAAAGAAATACAAGACCTCCTTCATTCTAAACCAAGGTACGGAGCTGATTAGACCCTTAGAGAATTCTCGATTAGACTCTTGGCAGATTCTAGGCAAAGAATACTAAACTTAAAACTACTCCTAAACTTATTTCTTCCCTTGTGCTAGGCTTAGGTCAGGTACAACGGGGTAGGCGTATTTTAGAGGCACCAGTTGAGTACTTTTACATTTGCCCAAACTAACACACGGTGGTTCTTGGAGCAGACCCTCCAGGAGACGCACTGAGAGACGCTGTTTCTTCTCTTGCCGAGAAATCCAGCTCCAGTGTTTCCAGCTTACCCTTGCAGGTATCTGGGAGATCGAGTCCTGAGAAAGAAATACAAGACCTCCTTCATTCTAAACCAAGGTACGGAGCTGATTAGACCCTTAGAGAATTCTCGATTAGACTCTTGGCATATTCTAGGCAAAAAATACTAAACTTAAAACTACTCCTAAACTTATTTCTTCCCTTGTGCTAGGCTTAGGTCAGGTACACCGGGGTAGGCGTATTTTAGAAGCACCAGTTGAGTACTTTTAGCCATATCTTTTATCATTGTATGTATTTTAAGCATTTTATCTATTTAAAGCTACTTATGGCTTAGAAACCATATCATGCTTTTACAGTACTACTTTATAATACTGCTTGTATTATATGCCTTGTACTTTATAACCAGCATTACGATTGTAGCAGTACATTTCTCATGCTTGAGATAGAAGACTGTTCAATAAATACCTTTTATTGAAAACGCCCGTCTCTTTTATCTCTCAGCAACTCTGGTGAAACTAAGTATACACGATTGACTGAGTACAATAGTTATCTATTGTTTCCACAACTCTGAAGATTGATTTCTTATTAATGGGAAACAAAGTTGTCATGTTATATGGTTGTCAGAAACTAATCCCTTCTTGTACTTTCGAGAAAGTATCTAGTGACCTCTGAAATAGCTGGCACACACATAATAAAGTCAAATATATTCGGCAGAGACCTAGTTGACCTTAGTCCTACGTCAAAACTGCAGTATATATTATTCCAATGCGCAGAGCCTTTTGGGAATATAGGAACTACACTACATGGCTCCCAACGTTTGATAAGGAGATAATTGAATGCTAGATACTAGAGTAACTCAGTCGTGCTTTTCACACAGACCCCTTTCTCCCGTAAAAACAACAAAAGACGTCTGGAGTGGGTGAAAGGATATTATCCGCCAAAACTGAGTAGGACAAAAAAATCCTATGTATTAGTTTTTGGTTTGTTCCACGTTGAAGGATACAGTGTTCCAAAATATTGTGCACCTAATCTTTGTTTCCTTGAAACTTATTCTGCAAACTCTTCAATAAGTAAAAAAATAATGGTTACTGACAAAGAATTAGCTGCAGCAGCAGCTCAAGCGACCTTAGATGACGCTGAAATACTAAAAAATGACAGGGATGCTCTACTGTTCTCTGTAAATGTAAGAAAAAGTATAACTTACAAACTGATAAATAATGGAGTATCAGCAAGAGGAGGCAGAGTAATCTTTGTCATAGAGGCACATGAATATCGTCAGACAGAGGTATTCTATTCATGGATTTAGTTTCCAGCAGCAAATGCAGGAACACGAGAGTTCCACTACTACAAAGCAGAGGAACCTCCAGCGGAATACGTTCCTTTGGAGGACATTGAAATTCCATTAATTTAAAGGCGCCCTAAAACATGAAAATCACATTACCAGGCTTGGTCCACTAGGTAGACCTGGAGCTACTAGCCAGCTATACATCACATCCAGACATTGAAAGGATGTCAGATGTAGAATTGTTAGCACAGCTAAAACAGTTAATTAAAATACATAGACAATTGGTCCAATATGTCATGCGGACATTAACAGTCCAACAAGCTGTAAAAATTCCACAGCACACCCCTCACCAGGGGAACACAAATAAAATAAGACCATAGACTATACAATCGGTCATTGGAAAGTTGCCTGCCAAAAGGGAACCAATTCCGTTTTGGTTAGCACAAAAAATTACTCAAATAGAGGCAGTATTTCCTGATAGTACACCTCATGAGAAACACAGGATTCGGACAATCTGTTTACCTATGGGAATTGCAACACACGTAGAGGATTGTGACACTTGGGGCACAGTCTTTGCTTCAATCTACACAAAAACACATGGTGTTCCATCTATGGCGGTAACACCAGATGTTTTAAGGCAGATTCAAAATGAATACGGTCCAGAACCAGCTTTCAATCTAGGTATGAAGTTACTGAAAGATTTCAAACAGGTATCGGCTATACTACTAGCCAACATTAGAGGTGAAGCAGCATCAGTGGCAATCCACCAGAAATGAAAAGAAACAGACATTACTGAGCAACCATATGAGCTTGCCAGAATCATTGAAAAATCTTATGAAGAATTAGGTAGAGATATTTTGGGTGGGAAACCACTAAAACCACAATTAACGGAAAATCCTGAAAAAGCTTTTACTAAAAACAATCTCACTACTCCTAGAAAGAAGTGGGGAATTAATAAACAGACACTTCCTAGAGAGAAGCGTTCTCAGTCCAGAGGAAGGTCTCCCCAATGGAGAGTTAGATCTCCTGAACGGGGAGGAAGATCTCCCCAACGGGAGCCCTCTGAAAAAAGATATAACCTTAGAAATAGGGATACTTTAAGAAAAAGTGATAGATATCAAGATAATGACACATGTCCCTCTTGATCTTTTCAGACTTCTTCTCAGAAATCAGAAAGAAGAGGATGGTCAGAACACAAAGAAGAATGCGTCAAGTCCAAAGACAAAGAACCCATTCACCAAAGTAAAAAAGCTCAATTTTCAAAGAAGAAAGTAGCAAACTTAAAAATTAAACATGCCGAGGCTTCTGAGGACACAACTCAAGAACGGGGAATGGGCTCAGACAATGCTTTACAGCGCAGCAGAAGTAAACATAATTCGCAAGATCCTGATGGATCATCTGGAGACAGTGGACTTGAATGAATGCATTCAAGTTGAAACTGCCGACACCAGGGTTAGTGTACCCCACAAGTTATATGAAGTAACACTCCGGATGGAGGGGGACATAACTAGAAAAATAAAAACTCTCTTTTGGGACAAGCTTTCCAAGGGTTAGGATATACTTATAGTTGAAAAAGCCTGGCCACCTGTTGTTGTTAGGGAGTGCCCGCACGGTGAAGAAATGATTATGCCAGCCTTCTCAAATCACATTCCAATTCATAAAAAATATACATATGCAAGGAAATGGGTGTAGCTCAAGCTCCTGCATTATATAAAAATCACGTAGGATGGGATGAGGACTCTCCTCTCCACAAAATACAGTTAAAAAACCAACCTACTGCTCAGAGACAGTACCCGGTTAAACAGGAAGCTAAAAAACAAGTCAGGGAGATTTTAAATCAACTTGAATATCAAGGAGTGATTGAAACATGCACCTCATCTATGAACAATCCTTTGTTTCCTGTCTCCAAACCAGACAATTCATATAGTCTAGTTTTGGATTACAGACACCTAAACTCCTGTTTATGCACATAGTGCTGCACTGATGAATAACATTGTGCGCAACAAATATAAAACCACATTGGACATTTCAAATGGGGGTTTCTGTCATAACATTGCACCAGAAAGCAGACACCTGACCGCTTTCTCAATCTTGGGGACACATCGACAATTTTGCCATCTCCCCCAGGGATTCAAAAATAGTCCAGGGTTATTTTCAGCCATAGTAACAGAGTTACTACAAATGTACGATGATGAGGCATTATCTTATGTCGATGATATCTATCTTACAGATGACGACTTGGATGTACACTTGAAAAGAGTGAACACCATAATACTTGGGTTTGCTTCTGAAGGGTATAAATTTAATTTTAAGAAATCACGAATTGCCCTCCTCAATGTCCTATTTTTAGGGTACGAGTTATCAAGTGAAGGCAAAAGCCTGGTAGCAAACTTTCTTGAGAAGTGTGCACTGCTTCAACCTCCAAAAACGCTGAAAAACCTACAGTCATTTCTAGGTTTCCTGAATTTCGGTAGAACTTACGTTTTGAATTACGCAGAGAGGGTTAAACCTCTCTATGAACTAATCAAACCAGATTTCAAACCAACTAATTGGACTCAAGCACACACAGAAATTCTGCGTTCAGTCCAAACAGACATGTTAGCTAAAAAACAGTTACAGACACGCGAAAACGTTCACAATTTAGTGATCCGTGTCATCCCAGGAAAATGCGGATTCACATACCTGACCTTTAATGAAGGTGAAAAGGTATCAATCGCTTACAAATCACACTTGTACACACAAGCTGAAATGAAATTCTCATCAACAGAAAAAATTCTGACAGCGGTTCAAACTGCAGTAGCAAAAGAGAGAGCTCTCACATAGGGTAAACGTATAATGATTGTTACACCTGTGCCTGCCTTAGAGGTTGTGACAAGAGCTAGCATTCCCAATGCAAAAGATTTACATCCGAGATGGATTCAATGGGTTAACTCTCTTGCTGCAACAGACGTTGAATACCATTTTGACACTAATTTAAAGACACAAGAATTTCTCCAATACGAATATGATTGTCCTCTGCCAACTGAAATTCTGCCTCTGGAACATTACGGATGTATAATCTATACAGACGGATCAGCACAGCCCGCCATTGGGGGTAAACAAGCCTATAGTGCTGTGTGCGCGATTGTTAAAGGTCGCTGGCGCGAAGGCAAATTCAGACCTATGGTTACTAAAACTCAATCACTCGGGGACTGTACAGATCAGCGAGATGAACTACAGGTTTTCAAGATGGCGCTTGAGAATACCGTTCGTGAATTCACCACACTAATAGTGTGTGATTCATATTGCTGCTTACAATCTTACAATGAGTATCTGCAGAACTGGGTTCAAAGACGCAAAAGGTGGCACAATAAAGCATAAGATGCTTTGGGAACAAGTAGTTCTTTTACAAAAAGAACTATAAAAGACAATTCATACACTGAGTCATCAGCGTGATGGCGTTCACGTTGCAGGGAATTCATTGGCTGAAGAAGCCGCAAAGGCAGCTGTACAAATGGCTTCCGTAGCTGCAATCACCCGGTCAAAACCAAAAATAGACAGCAAAATAATGCAAGCTGTCACTGCTACAGTCAAAGACAGTGGTAAGACACTCCCGAAAGGCTTTCCAGTAAAGTACTCATATTAAGTATGGGCGAATTTTGCGAATCTCGCGTTCGCGAATTTTGCGGATTTGCGAACTGGCAATCCGCAAAATCCGCGAATTCTGGCGAATTTGCAGATTTTTTTTTTGTGTTCGCAAGGATTTCTGCCAGTTCGCGAGGGTTTCGTACTAGTTCGCAATTGCGAACTTACATTTCGGCACGCAACGGTCGCGATTATGTTGTTTCTACGTCTGGTTCATCATCACAGGTTCCCAGCACCCTCTGTTTCACCACTGCAACCCTCTGTTACATCAATGCCACCCTCTGGTTCATCATCACTGTAGATTATAGGGGGGAAAAGCAAGCACACCAGCCCTGCTTCAACTGACATGAATTAATTTGGGGTTAGTTTATTAATGTGTCACTGTTTTAAAATTCCAGTCTGGCACCTGCTTCCTTATCTGTAATTTGCTTTCTGTTGCAGTGCATTTTTTTTTCCCAGGACCTTTGTGGCCTACTTGTAGCTATTCTATGAGCCTGCTGTGAGGGTCAGAGCAGGGTCATACAATTGTTGCAACTAGCAACTGAATTCTGGAGGGGCCCCAGTCAGGAAGCACTACAGGGAATTGTTACTAATGATGAGTTTGAACTCTTGCACCTGCCGAGTGCTTTCAGTTTTGCAAAACACGTTTTACTGCAATTTCGCGAGATTTGCGGGGCGCGAACACTCGCGAGATCGGATTCGGAAGCCGCAAATTCAGGCGAATATGCAATTTGTTTCTTTGCGGCGTGTTAGTTGGCAAGGTTTTGTGCGTTTTTGCGAGCCGCTCGTAGCGCAAGGCGCGAAGTTACCCTCGCGGTCGTTCAAGGGCGCGGCCATCTTGTTTGCCTGACGTATTTCCGTTTCCGGGCGTGAAGTGTAATCTCGCAAAGTCTGCGGCTTGCCAGTACAGTTTCGCGCGTGTTCGCAAGGAAAATCTCGCGCGAACTTACCCGCGCGGTCGTGAACGGGCGCGGCCATCTTGTTTCTCATTCATTGCTATGGTTCTGGGCATGGTCTTTGTATCCTCTCTAAATCTCTGCCATCCTTTGCTTGTTTGAAGTTTTTTTCGATCTATTTTACTTATTATCTATCCCTCTATTTTTCTAGCCCTATATTTTTGTGTTTACTGCTACTTTTGGTTAATTTTAAACTACTTTTTTAAACTCTTTCCTTTTCTTCTCTTCTCTTCCCTATTCTATTTTCTTTATTCCTTTCCGCCCAGACCATGGTGAAGGCATCCCGAGAAGGCTAAGGGTCCCGCACCCCGTGTCCGGCTCGCGTGCGGGCGTTTGAGGGGGGAGGAGGTCGTACCCAGGGAAATCTTTACCCCGGAGGAGGTGGGCCAACTCATTTTTTATGTTCAGCGCCGCCTCCCCAGGACCATCATGGGAGGCGGCAAGATCAGTGCCGGGTACGGGGTCCGGGAGCGCCGGAAGCGGTGGGAGAAGGTGTGCCAGGCCATTTACCACCACTCTCGGGTCTGGCGCACCTACAACCAGGCCACCCACCGCTGGACGGATGTCCTGACCCGTGAGCGAGATCTGCTCGACCTCCTTGGCCTTGAGATCCCCGGGCTTGGTGAGTAGTTGTAGCTATTTCTTTACTACTATGTTTTCTCCTGCTGTGTTATTATATTGCAAATTTTTGTTTTTTACCAAGAGCAATAATGCTGCTCATTACATTGAAGGTAAATTATATTTCAAAATCTTCTGTGCATTTCAGGTACACTGCTCTCCTTCTTCTCAGTAGTGTTGCTACTATGCTTATTTGTTTTAGATTTTGTGTTTATTTCATTGGCCTGTGAAATTATGTATGAGTGTAGTTTAAAGAACTGTGTAATGCTACACACTAAGGTTCAGATTTTTAATTACCGGCGCATCCCTGCAAAGTAGCAGGGATGCGCCAGTAATTGTGCGTCACGCCACCATCACCCATGGTGCGCCGTATTTACAATGCGGCGCACCATGGGCCCAAAACGTCACCAAAGCGTTATGCATCTGTGCCGTAAAGGCGGCGCATTGCTGGAGTTGCGTCGCAACGATGGTGCAGCTCCATCAATGCTCTGGGGTGCCCTATCTCCCCAATGCTGCGTCAAGCCGTACGTCTGCTTCAAGCAGGCGCAGGGTTTGAGTCACGCATCATTGTCCTCAAAGTGACTGATTGAAATCTTGTAGATTTCCCTCAGCCACTTTTAGGATGCGTTCCTGCGCAGGAACGCCCTCCCTTGCGCCGGAACGCCCCCTATTGGCGCAGGGATTTACAACGTGATGCATCTCCCATATGCGTCACGTTGTTAATATACGCCGCACGATTGCGCCTCTTTTGTGCTGTCGCTGCGTCACAAAAGTCATGCAACAATGGAGCAAAAGAGCCGCAAGGGGCTTCTAAATCAGCCCCTACAGACTCAAGTCCAGTCCTTCCTTTGTACACATGGCGATAAGAAGATATAGTGGTGGTGGATTGATAGTTTGAGTATTTTAATGACTGGTTAATGTAGTAGGAAACTTTAGTGTTGTCGCTGATCTTCAATCACGATGGACTTTGGCTGTCACTTCGCGTGCTGCGGACTGCTGCCTGCCAATCCTAGGCAAACCTTTTCAGTACTTTGTTTAGTGAGTTACATAAGGTAATTTCCAATTCGACGGTCCGCAAATCAAGCAATACTAAAGTAATAACGTAGTCGACCACATGAGATTGGTCAATAATATATCCCGTGGAGTAGTTGTCTATTTGCTATTTCGCAAAAATATTTTGTTAGTTCTTTTGAAATGTTTGATTTGGTTGACAAATATCATCCATGTTTTCTGTTTTTCTTTCTTTCATGTTGTACATCAGCTTCCACCAGGGGCAAGAGGAGGACACAGGAGGAGGAGGAGGGTGCTGTTGACGATGCAGGCCAGGACCGGGCAGGCGAGGGCTCCTTTGCTGGCCCCAGTAAGTTTTAATTTTAATATAGAGTACTTATTTTTTCCTAGCGTTCCTCATTCGATTTTTTCTAAATCGTCTTTGATCTTCTTGTAGACAGGATCTAAATTCTTATCCTGCCTCGACTATGACTCTGTGTAGTATTACTAGATTATTCTTATTAGTCTGTCTGTGTAGCTAACTAAGATTACACATTTGGCATTTCCATTGGACTCCCATTCTAGTCAGAAATAGCTCTATGCACGGAGTGCAGTCCTCTGGGATTGTCCATAATGTCTTTTCAAGTATTCTAAATGTTTATGCTTTGACAATTGCCAACAATAAAAAGGTGAATGACCACCAAGAAAGAATAAGATACTACTTTACTTTTGGTTTGGATAGGAGGACAATCCATTCTACTACTGTTGCAGGGACAAATCTGCACAAACAGAACTTTGGACACTAAATAATGCATTGCTTAGCTTATCAATTATAATAGGTGTTGTTAGACTTTCCACATACCTCAGTGATAACAGACTTTGTAGTTGAACCCCCAATCTCCTTACTGACTAGATAGTGTGGCAGAGTCATTTAGCTCCCAAAGTCACCGATGGCAGAGGCACGGACTTATGCTTTCAAAAATTCCAAAACCTTTAGCTCATCCACTCTAGTCTGGAGGACCAAAAACCACAGAGTCTATTTGAGTTTAAAAGCTTTATTAAAAGTAAACACATTTATTGAAATCAAGTTTGTCATAAAAGTAAACGTTTAACTGGAAATGGAAAAGTGCTTAGTGCTGACGATTAATTGGACACATTTCTTGTGGTCGAGCCGAGCTCTCACCTGGTTTGAACTTGATCCTGCTCGTGTTCTTAGAAGTCAAGCTTCTGTCTGTTAGGAGAAAAAGTGGTGCGTGTTAAAAATAAAAAGCAAGCATTCATCAGTTGTGCCAAAAAGTGCAGCAAGACAACAGCCTTCCCTGGAAAAAGGGACATTTTTACTTTACAGTAGACAGTCACAAATTATTAAATTGTATACTGTTTTTTTCACATTTCTTTCTTCCTCCTAGACCAAATATTATATAGTAGTGAGTGGTGTATTCTAACTTTATTAAATGTACTTTGTAGGTGGAACATCTGGAGGCGGGGCCAGCGTCGAGGTGGTGGTGGCATTGGACGAGGAGGACAACTCTGGGGAGGAGGCGGTGCAAGTGCCGGACAAATCTGTGGGGGATGACACGGTGGTGGCGGGCAGAGGTAAGCTATACATTCCTTACTCATTTGAGATTGAAGACTGCAGAGTGTGCTTTCTGCACAGGTGTATTATAAATAAACCAGGTAGTAGGCTCCTCTAAATGTACTTCGACTTAGCTGTGAAGTTTTTGGCGAGAAGAATCCCAATCAGATCTGAGGTGAACTTGATGGAAGGGCTGAATGAAAAGCGAAAGAAGGGTGTAAGTAAGCTTGGAAGGACGAGAAATGTAATGATGACTGGCAAAGAAGAATGATATGTGTTTGCTTGGTTCCCGAGGTGGCTGGGAATGAAAGAATATGGTATGGTGCATGGCTGGGTGAATGATGAAGCAAGGATGGGTGTAAGGAGAACAGCCTGGGTGGGTGAAACAGAAACTGTATGTGTGCATATACTTTGAATGGATGGATGCCTGGATCATTCATGGTACTATCTGACTCTTAGATAGCATATGTGTATCTAGAGAGAGTAGACGGTCACTGGATGAACTAAGTGTTACTTTGAAGAGCATGTAACACCGCACCCGCACGTCCGTTCCAGTGTAGGAAAGGCAAGGAAAAGAAGTTGTAATTTTGTCCAAATACTACCATGAATAGTAGCAGTAGTTTGTATTGCAACTGCAAGCACAGCATATATCCGGTTATTACGGTGGACACTCCCTACCTCTCTTAATAACTTTAGTTTAGTAGTAGTATGTCATTCATGTGTGGGGGTATCACTGTTCACTCCATAATAAGCAAAGCACCTAAAGTCATTCCATATGTCATCAAATACAACCCATGTGAAGTGATAGATAATCAGATTATTTAGCTTCTTTATTTTCCTTTTCTAATACTCATTTGCACTGTAGGCTGAAAGCTAAATTAATTAAGCAGTAGCCCTTTTAACAGAGTATTCTCAGTGCCACCCGTAATAGAAAAGTAAGAGCTTCACCACCTGCATGTACTGGACCGGTACAGTAACGCAAGTCTGTCTCACTCACCATGGTGTGCATCTGTTTTTCTCAGGTGCAAGTTCACTGCGCTGGCATTATGCCGGCTTGCATAAGATAACGTACCAATTTTCCTAAACAAGAGAGAAGAAGAAGAATAAGACTGGTGTAATGTCATAGTCGACTGTAATGGAAGTCCATAGTGCTTGTAGAATTTGTCCCTTAAACTCCCACTAATGTTAGAGCAAGGATGAAGAAGTCGGAGGTTACATAGATACTATCCTCAATAGTTATGTACTGTGCTTTCAATTTGCTACTTGTACTGTGACAACTTTCTGCTCAATCATTTTGTGTTAATCTTAAGGAGCATTGGTTTCAGTCTATGTCTTTCTTTCTTCATGTAGTTGCTCCTTCCAAATCCAAGACACCATCAAGGAGGAAGGAGCTGGCTCGAATGGCCCGGCAACGGAGGCTGGATGCAACTGTCGCTGAATATCGGCGGCTGGTGGCCCTGGAGGAGGAGGAGACGCAGTCTGGTACAACAACAACGTCCACGGGGACAGCTGCATGCTCCTCCGTGCGGGCTGCCAGCCAGCGCAGTGCTCCAGCGGTACGGAGCCGGGCTACCAAAGCCCAACGCCAACGCTGAGCAGCAAAGACAGCAGCTGCCCCCCACAGGATTTGCAAGGCACACCGGCGCCGCTTATCCCTCAGACTGTCCTACCTGGAGCAGGAGGTCCTGAACTATAAGAACTTGGTGGAGGGCCTCCGCTTCGAACTTGCCACCCTCCGCAAGGAGCATGATGCCCTGGCTGCTAAAGGCAACAGCACCCTGCCATAGTGTCCCTTGCCCCTTTTTTAGAGACTTTTGGGGGGTGGGAATTGGGAGTTGGGTTTTTTGGGGACTTTTGAAGGACAATCGTTGGGGTTAGGGATGGTCTTGCAGGAGATTCTTTTGTTAGGGCTATAAAAATATACTTTTTGAAACTTTATCTGACCATACCTGTTTTTTACTGCTTTTGAGTCTGGTGGGTGGGGGTTTAACAGTAAGTTTGTTTTCCTGAATAGTCCTGTGACTTTAGTAGTACTACCGTCAATCTCTCGTCTCTCCTAATACTCCATTATACTACCTCCGACCAAACGCCTATCTTACCTGTAATTTCTGTTTGCAAGTAGGGCTAGGCCCAGGGCTGGCTCCACGGGAAACAGCGAATAAGGTTGGCAATCCTGGGCGGATAAAATTTCCTCATAGCGGTGGTATTAGTGGTGTGACACAGTGGCAGTTGCATGCCTATGAAAAAAAAGAAAATGAAATCTGGTTTGTCCTCCTGAGCAATACAACGGTACAATAGAGAATATAGCAGGTGACAGTACACTAGAACAGTGCCACATTGTAGCCTAACAAATGGTAAAGTATAACTACTAATTCGGTTGAAGTTCTTTGACATTAGCCATGGGTCTTTGTCAAGCAGAGTAAGAATATATCCTCGGATTTCTTCACCAGCCTGTTGGTATCACCTTATTCTCCCCCGCAAGTGTGTGGATTTATTGCTGTAATTTAGTCACACATCAATCAAAACCACACAGCCCGGGGGAAAAGGGTTAGGGTTTGAAAAATGGATGGGTACGGGGGTTTTTGGGAAAGAGTTTGCGAGACAAGAAAAAAAGCACAGCATGGACAAACAATTGTGAACATAAACAAATCTTTGGGTACAAACCTATCCATCAATCTTTGAAAGTGCATGCACTACTGCATGCATGTCAGTGAAAAGTCAGTAGTACTTTCGACAACTGTGGAAGAAAGAATGCGACAGTACAGGGCGTGTGTGGAAATATTGATAACTATATTCAAGATAATGTCTCTGTTGCCAGATACCTGAGAGCCTTGCTGGTCACTATAAATCCATTCACAACACTCAATGGGGTTGGTCTGGAAGGTGTAGTAGATAGAAAAGGAGAAATTGCTCTTTTTCTAGGTGTCCCCTCACTCACCAGGGTTGCCCCTTGGTGACATGCTTCATCATTGGGGCCATCCCAGTCCTCTACGGGCTGGGGCGTGCTGCGACTTGCGAATTACGTAGGAGCACTTACAAATGACTATGTGTGGTGCAGATGTGATAGTGGAGTGGACTAAGTGATGTGTTAAAGGATCAATTTAGAAGCAGAGAGAGATCCAAGAAATGCAGTCACAGTCCTAGAAAAACACAATGGATACTGTATCTGTATGTTGTTGTAGTTGTCCTGTTGAATTTGGTAAGTAAGTTGCATGCAGAAAAAAATTCCTCTTATTAGCGGCACTCCTCCATTGCAGCTGACGCTTCGTCCATCGATGTTGGTCACCACCAGAAGACACCCTGTAAAAAAAGCACAGCATGGACAAACAATTGAACATAAACAAATCTTTGGGTACAAACCTATCCATCAATCTTTGAAAGTGCATGCACTAGTGCATGCATGTCAGTGAAAAGTAAGTAGTACTTTCGACAACTGTGGAAGAAAGAATGCGACAGTACAGGGCGTGTGTGGAATTATTGATAACTATATTCAAGATAATGTCTCTGTTGCCAGATACCTGAGAGCCTTGCTGGTCACTATAAATCCATTCACAACACTCAATGGGGTTGGTCTGGAAGGTGTAGTAGATAGAAAAGGAGAAATTGCTCTTTTTCTAGGTGTCCCCTCACTCACCAGGGTTGCCCCTTGGTGACATGCTTCATCATTGGGGCCATCCCAGTCCTCTACGGGCTGGGGCGTGCTGCGACTTGCGAATTACGTAGGAGCACTTACAAATGACTATGTGTGGTCCAGATGTGATAGTGGAGTGGACTAAGTGATGTGTTAAGGGATCAATTTAGAAGCAGAGATAGATCCAAGAAATGAAGTCACAGTCATAGAAAAACACAATGGATACTGTATCTGTATGTTGTTGTAGTTGTCCTGTTGAATTTGGTAAGTAAGTTGCATGCAGAAAAAAAATCCACTTATTAGCGGCACTCCTCCATTCCATCTGACGCTTCGTCCATCAATGTTGGTGACCAGAAGACACCCTGTCCACTGCCTGCCTGGCGGATGCTGAATTGCGGCTCGCTAATGTGAAGCCTAACTCTATCCTTTTTTTCCCCATTGCACAGACTGACACCCGGCCTGTAATTATTCAACGAAAAACAGGAAGTGATATAATATTACAACACCACTGATAAATAAATATAAGGTATGTAGGCTGTGGAGTGCAAAAACTCACACTTTGATTTTCCTAGTAGAC
Organism: Lissotriton vulgaris; assembly: GCF_964263255.1. Lineage (NCBI taxonomy): Eukaryota > Metazoa > Chordata > Amphibia > Caudata > Salamandridae > Lissotriton > Lissotriton vulgaris. The sequence goes on from NW_028252109.1 coordinate 550,020, forward strand.
AGTACAATATTTTTGACAGTGCGTACTCTGTCTGAGTCACCTTTTGAAGGATAAATAAGTATGGGCAAATTAATGTAGCGGATCTTTCCCCTCAAGCTAGGTGTACTGTAAACTGTGTTTTAGAACAAAATTAGATCTTCCCAGCAGTGCTCCCACCCAGACCCTTACTAAAGCCAGTCGCAAAAATGTAGAAGACCCCCAATCAAATCGCAAAAAACGAGGCCTAGCAGAAAACTGGTGACAAAACGTACTTTGAAAGTAAAAGTAGGCCCAAATACCCCCTTACCCACCGTGGATTGCATTCAAACCACTTGCAAGCAACCAAGCAAAAGTATCCATAGCCAGCATAGCTCCAAGACTCGAAAACCCTAACGAACCCTAAGTTAAGAATAGTGGCAAAGGCTTTCTTTAACTAGGCCAAATCCCCCCTTTCCCACCATGGATTTTCTTCAAATGACTTGCAACCAAAATTACACATTCTCACGAGTGCTCTAAGACCCCAGAACTCAGTTGCAAAAATCTAGAACACCCCGAAACACATGCAATCCTGCTGCTAGGGCTAACCCTAACAAACCCTAAGTTACAAAAAGTGCCAAAAGGCTTTTCGGCGTGGATTTTGTCCCAACCACTTATACCCGGTATTAGACCTTCCCAGGAATGGCCCAAGAGAGACCCGCCAACCCACCCGCCAAAAAGCATAACACCCCCAAACAGGCCAAAAGCAACATCTCCTACTTACAATATTTCTCGGCCTTCGGTCCAAACGCGCTGCGTAGCTAGGCCATAAATCCGGTTTGCCACAGGGGTTTCCTGAAAAGCAAATGTAATCAAGATTAGAGTGTCCCAGCAGTGCTCACAGACCCCGAAACTCACCCACAAACAGACGGAACCCCCCCTAAGAGCACCTAAAAGGCAAGCAAGCCAGCAAAAACACAAAAAAAATTCCACCTCGGATTTGGTCCAAACCACTTTTATCCGGTATTAGAGCTTCCCAGTAATGGCCCCAGAGCCGTCAACCCAGGAGAAAACGAGTAAAAGACCCCCAAACAGCCAAAGAGCAAAAGTACAAAAATGGGGACTTAGTCATTTTTTCCCAAATTTCCCAAATCACTCCGCGCGTGCTCTGCAGCTAGGCCCTAACTCCCCTCTGCCACCATGGATTTGCTTCAAACCTCTTGCAAAGTAAAGTATCCATAGCCAGCAGTGCTCCCCGACCCCGAAACCCACCCACAAACACCAGGAAGCTCCCCAAACAGGCCCCCGAAAACGCTACATTGAGCAAAATGTCAGAAATAGCACAAAAAAATCGGACTGGATTTTGTCCCAACCACTTCTACCCGGTATTAGACCTTCCCAGGAATGGCCCAAGACCCGCCAACCCGCCCGCCAAAAAGCATAACACCCCCAAACAGGTGAAAAGCAACATCTCCTACTTACAATATTTCTCGGCCTTCGGTCCAAACGCGCAGCGTAGCTAGGCCATAAGTCCGGTTTGCCACCAGGGATTTCCTGAAAAGCAAATGCAATCAAGATTAGAGTGTCCCAGCAGTGCTCACAGACCCCGAAACTCACCCACAAACAGACGGAACCCCCCCTAAGAGCACCTCAAATGCAAGCAAGTCAGCAAAAACACAAAAAATGTTCCGCCTCGGATGTGGTCCAAACCACTTTTATCCGGTATTAGAGCTTCCCAGCAATGGCCCCAGAGCCGTCAACCCAGGAGAAAACGAGTAGAAGACCCCCAAACAGCCAAAGAGCAAAAGTACAAAAATGGGGACTTAGTCATTTTTTCCCAAATTTCCCAAATCACTCCGCGCGCGCTCTGCAGCTAGGCCCTAACTCCCCTCTGCCACCATGGATTTGCTTCAAACCTCTTGCAAAGTAAAGTATCCATAGCCAGCAGTGCTCCCCGACCCCGAAACCCACCCACAAACACCAGGAAGCTCCCCAAACAGGCCCCCAAAAACGCTACATTGAGCAAAATGTCAGAAATAGCACAAAAAAAATCGGCCTGGATTTTGTACCAACCACTTCTACCCGGTATTAGACCTTCCCAGGAATGGCCCAAGACCCGCCAACCCGCCCGCCAAAAAGCATAACACCCCCAAACAGGCCAAAAGCAACATCTCCTACTTACAATATTTCTCGGCCTTCGGTCCAAACGCGCTGCGTAGCTAGGCCATAAGTCCGGTTTGCCACCAGGGATTTCCTGAAAAGCAAATGCAAACAAGATTAGAGTGTCCCAGCAGTGCGCACAGACCCCGAAACTCATCCGCAAACAGACGGAACCCCCCCTAAGAGCACCTCAAAGGCAAGCAAGTCAGCAAAAACACAAAAAATGTTCCGCCTCGGATGTGGTCCAAACCACTTTTATCCGGTATTAGAGCTTCCCAGCAATGGCCCCAGAGCCATCAACCCAGGAGAAAACTAGTAGAAGACCCCCAAACAGCCAAAGAGCAAAAGTACAAAAATGGGGACTTAGTTATTTTTTCCCAAATTTCCCAAATCACTCCGCGCGCGCTCTGCAGCTAGGCCCTAACTCCCCTCTGCCACCATGGATTTGCTTCAAACCTCTTGCAAAGTAAAGTATCCATAGCCAGCAATGCTCTCCGACCCCGAAACCCACCCACAAACACCAGGAAGCCCCCCAAACAGGCCCCCGAAAACGCTACATTGAGCAAAATGTCAGAAATAGCACACAAAAAATCGGCCTGGATTTTGTCCCAACCACTTCTACCCGGTATTAGACCTTCCCAGGAATGGCCCAAGACCCGCAAACCCACCAGCCAAAAAGCATAACACCCCCCAAAGAGGCCAAAAGCAACATCTCCTACTTACAATATTTCTCGGCCTTCGGTCCAAACGCGCTGCGTAGCTAGGCCATAAGTCCGGTTTGCCACCACGGATTTCCTGAAAAGCAAATGCAATCAAGATTAGAGTGTCCCAGCAGTGCTCACAGACCCCAAAACCCACCCACAAACACAAGGAAGCCCCCCAAACAGGCCCCCGAAAACGCTACATTGAGCAAAATGTCAGAAATAGCAAAAAAAAATCGGCCTGGATTTTGTCCCAACCACTTCTACCCGGTATTAGACCTTCCCAGGAATGGCCCAAGACCCGCCAACCCACCCGCCAAAAAGCATAACATCCCCCAAAGAGGCCAAAAGCAACATCTCCTACTTACAATATTTCTTGGCCTTCGGTCCAAACGCGCTGCGTAGCTAGGCCATAAGTCCGGTTTGCCACCACGGATTTCCTGAAAAGCAAATGCAATCAAGATTAGAGTGTCCCAGCAGTGCTCACAGACCCCGAAACTCACCCACAAACAGCCGGAACCCCCTCAAAGAGCACCTCAAAGTCAAAGGCAAGCAAGTCAGCAAAAACACAAAAGAAATTCCGCCTCGGATTTGGTCCAAACCACTTTTATCCGGTATTAGAGCTTCCCAGCAATGGCCCCAGAGCCGTCAACTCACCCACAAAGAGGTAGAACAACACCCCCACAAGTGCTGAGTCTTTCTTCATTGGGTGTTAATCAGCCCTCTGCTTTGATGGAAATAGGAGTCTGGAGGAGGAGGATAGAGGAGCATGTTCTTCTGAACTTGTGAACCTGAGGAATGCAGACTGCGGCACCTTCAAATCAATTAGCAAACAAGTGAAGACAGTTCTGCTGATGGGCTTGTTTTTGTGATTATCTGATTAAAGTTTGAATTATATTAACTGTGCACAACAAAGAAAGACAGACACACAGGAATAAAAGTGAATAAGGACGAAAAAGAAAGTTATTGATTCGTTGTCTCATTTTCAGGGCTCGGTATCACGGTCCATGAATAAGAATAAGGCTTCGTCATCATACTCTGCGAATTCAGGCAGGGTGAGCTCAGTGTCACCTGACAGAGAAGAAATTCCCTCATCTATGTTGCTGTCCACCTCGTCTTCATCCGGCGCGCTTTCTCGTACTCTGAAATCTGGTGGTATGAGGTGCTGATTCATCTTGATCATTGTTAACCTCTCCACATTTTTGGGCGAGAGGCGGCTCCGTTTGGAAGTTACAATGCCACCAGCAGCACTGAAAACATGTTCAGAAGACACGCTTGCGAGTGGGCAAGACAAGTAGTTTAAAGCCAGGTTGGTGAGCTGTGGCCACAATTCTTTTTTCCCATGCCAATACGCCAATGGGTCAGCATTAACATAGACCTCTGTTGAGTCATTCAGATAGTCCTTCACCATCGACTCAAGGTTCTCCTCCACGGTTCCTCCACTTTGCTTAGCTGTTGCTGTGACCTTTTGAGAACCAAACCCAAGCCGAGCTAGCCAATCCTCTTCAGCCTCCAATGTTACTGTTGTGTCTGGTGGTGCAGATGATCCGGTTGCCGGTCTCTTTAACGGCTGAGAGGTCACTTGTGCCGCAGCCACAGGTGCAGAAGTGGATTGTTGTGACTGTGGATGGCCTGCTGATGCTGATGTACTGCCTTTTCCTTCAATTTGCTGCCGTTCTCTTTCAAACCTCTTGGCTGAGGAGACTATCCACTGTTTGTACTTTGTAACATCTTCATCAGCAAAAGGAAAGAATGCTTGGCCTGCCAGCGCCTTTTTGTAGCGTGGATCCAGAATAGTAGCACAAATGTAATGCTGGTTTGAGTGGATCATTTCAAGACGTTCATCACCTTGTAGGTGCTCTAATAATTTCTCAGCCAGAACAAAAGGGTCTTGGTTTTCTTCATCTTTTTCAAACACAGAACACACCTCCTTCAGTTGGTGCTCCAGCATGTACAACAATGGGATAGCTTTTCCCAAATTACAGTCCTCCTTGCTGACTGCACGCGTGAAGAACTCAAAAGGACGAAGCATGCGTGTCAGGCTTTTAACTATGTTCCATTGCGCCGCACCCATCCTCAGGTCCTCCTTCTGAGCTGTACCCTGTGTAAAGAAATAGTAATCGAGTACCGTATACTGCTCATACAGACGCTCAAGCATGTAGAAGGTTGAGTGCCAACGTGTTACCACCTCCTGGATGAGTGCTTTCACTGGCATTTGACGTTCATATAGCAGGCTCCTCAGCTGCTTCCGGGCCTTAAAAGAATGGCTGAAATGGTTGCACATTTTTCGGCAGGTGTCCACTACTCTGTACGCTGCACTGTCTTTATTACCCAAGAATTTTTGGACAACCAGGTTTATACAGTGCGCCAAACACGGCACTCTGAAATAGTCACCCAGCTTCATGGCCTTAACTATATTGGCGCCATTGTCCGTGGAAACATAACCAACCTGGCGTTTTTTTGGGGACAGCCAGTTAAGGACCTTTGTGTTAAAGACATCCAAAATGTTTTGTGCTGTGTGACGTTTCTCCAAACCAAACATGGCTAGTGTTGCATGTTTCCGAGCAGCTTTAAAAACAATGTCCAGGTCAACACCTGTGTTTAGCTTTGCTTTAGCCCCTGAAAAAGAGACCCAGTGTGCAGTGATGCACATGTGATCAGCGCCTGCGCCACTGGTCCACATGTCTGTTGTCAGATGTATAGTGTGAACAGCACTCTTCTGCAAAGCTGCCCCAATCACCTCCAGAACATCTTCATGTAGTGCTGGAACCGCAACTCGGGCAAAATAGAACCGGCTAGGAACCTTCCATTTAGGGCAGAGCGCTGCCACTAATTCTAGAAAACCAACCCCTTCTACAAAAGAAAAAGGGAGAAGGTCCAGAGCTAGCATTTTAGCCAGCTTAGTGTTATACAGACGCGTCAGTGGGTGGTTGCATTCATATTGCGCTTCTGTAAACAACATCTTTTTAATGTTGCCCTGGACCAAGGATTTACGGGATGATGATGATATCTTCGACCCAGTTACGCTCGCTGATGAACTTTTTCGCATTGATGTCTTACTCTCTCCCACACTCTTAGTGTGGCTCACATGGGGTGTGCTGCTGACAGGGGTACTGGGTGTAAGTGAAGTGTTTGAATCGTCTTCTTCCTCCTCGTCATCATCAGATGAAAAATCAACGTTTTCATTACGTGCAATTCGGGCTTCCTTGACCGCATCTAGGTGCGCAAGCCATTGGACAGCGTGCGTTCTCTTAAGATGACCTCTCTGGCCTCCGGTACCATAGTTGGTACCAAACTTACCACGACTAACTCGAAGCTTACAAATGCTACAAATGGCTACGTTTTCCTTTTTTGGGCAAACACTAAAGAAGTCCCAAACTGGAGACTTGAAATGTCTTTGGGGGCCGGAGGAGGCGGCGATACTGGTGGTGGTGGTACTGCTGCTAATGCCAGATGAAGTGGAGGATGTGGATTACCGAACTTCAGTACGTTTTGCACTTTCACCACCACTAATTGAGGTTGAGGTGGATTAAGGTCCCTTCTTGCGAGAAAGAAATATGGAAGCGGTAGGTGTTGGTGTACTAGTTAACTCCAAATCTAATGATTGTTGTGTTTCCATTTCCATTGCCTCCTCGTCGACATCATCATCACTCTCAGCAGCTTCTCGGGATAGGGTCAAAATGTCTCTTTGCTGCATGCCCGCTGGGGCTGCAGTGACCTTTATGATGACTGGCTCGTCGTCATCGTGAGAGGCTTCACCAGCAGCAGTATCCGTCACTTCTTGTTGAGCCTCATCACACTCCATAGCTATGAGTTTTTCGACGACCTTCCTTTTACGCTTAGGTACCTTTGTCAGATCATGGTGTGCCTCACTATCAGACTGCCGTGATAATGGTTCCCAATCTTCATCCAGAATGGGATCATCAGAAGGAGGTGGGCTTGAAGAAGATGTAGACACCAACCTTGATTTTTTCCCTGCTAGGGATGTGGAAGACAATGAATGATCATCAGGAGGAGTGGCTTCCAATGATACCTCGGCTTGATTTTCGATTTCCTGATGTGCCCCTACTTCGGGAGGAACAACTATTGTGGGCACTTGTGACCCTCCATGCACCTCTGCTTGCGCATCTCCTTGCGCTGCCTCTCCTTCCACATATACTTGGGCTTGTACTTGCACATGGTGTTGTTGTTGCGGCTGTGGTTGTTCAACACTTGTCAGATGAGTTACAACAACCTGTGTTGATTCAGGGACATTGCTGCTACTTTCTTGCGATTAGCCAACATCACTGGTCGATGGTGATTGGAGAAGTACACTGACTGCCTCTGAAGCACTCAAGGGTTTTCACTTAAGTTGGCGTGGTGGTGGAGGCACTGAACCCAATGGAGCAGGGGTGCTGCTCCCAGCTTGGTCCCCAGCAGATCCTGCTGCTGCTGCAGGCGTACTTTTTTTTTTGCTCCCAAAAAACGCGGCGGCCGGCACACCAGCCTCCTTGGTAACTTGCTTCTTCTGCTCCTTACTAGCAACTTTCTTGCTAGGGGAGCTACGGAGACCTTTTTTGGGGCCATCTTCTTCAGAGCAGGTCAGACAGCAGGCCGCAGTTGCACGAATTGTAGAGTTGTCTGAGGCCAGACGTGACGTCGCGTGACGTTATGCTGCACACAGACTCTTGAGTCTTGTGCACCTAAAAGCAATGGAAGACAGAGGAACATCAGTTCAGTTATACACCCCAAAAAAATCGAAAAAAACCCAGAAAAATCAGCACAATCCCATTCCATCCATGCCCTCCATGATGTTTAAGTTCAAGACACCCCACAGAAAGACTAGGCCCATGCAAGACTCAATACCCCTGGTGAAAAGGCGAAAAGTACAGCCCCCAAAAACGAAAATCACTGAAAAATCAGACAAATCCCATTCCATCCATGCCCTCCATGATGTTTAAGTTCGAGACACCCCACAGAAAGACTAGGCCCATGCAAGACTCAATACCCCTGGTGAAAAGGCCACAAGTACAGCCCCAAAAAACGAAAATCACTGAAAAATCAGCACAATCCCATTCCATCCATGCCCTCCATGATGTTTAAGTTCAAGACACCCCACAGAAAGACTAGGCCCATGCTAGACTCAATACCCCTGGTGAAAAGGCCACATGTACAGCCCCAAAAAACGAAAATCACTGAAAAATCAGCACAATCCCATTCCATCCATGCCCTCCATGATGTTTAAATTCAAGACACCCCACAGAAAGACTAGGCCCATGCAAGACTCACTACCCCTGGGCATGAAGGTTGAAAAGTAGGCAAAATGGTTGCAGGCCTAACAACAATGCCTGCATTCAAAATGGCCACTTGCCTCCCAGCACATGGCCAGGGCCTGTAGCAGCACTCAAAATGGCCCCCAGCCACATGGCCTGTCCCTCCCCATGAACACCCCCAAAAAACGGAAATCACTGAAAAATCAGCAAAATCCCATTCCATCCATGCCCTCCATGATGTTTAAGTTCAAGACACCCCACAGAAAGACTAGGCCCATGCTAGACTCAATACCCCTGGTGAAAAGTCCACAAGTACAGCCCCCAAAAACGAAAATCACTGAAAAATCAGCACAATCCCATTCCATCCATGCCCTCCATGATGTTTAAATTCAAGACACCCCACAGAAAGACTAGGCCCATGCAAGACTCACTACCCCTGGGCATAAAGGTTGAAAAGTAGGCAAAATGGTTGCAGGCCTAACAACAATGAATGCATTCAAAATGGCCACTTGCCTCCCAGCACATGGCCAGGGCCTGTAGCAGCACTCAAAATGCCCACCAGCCACATGGCCTGTCCCTCCCCATGAACACCCCCCAAAAACGAAAATCACTGAAAAATCAGCACAATCCCATTCCATCCATGCCCTCCATGATGTTTAAGTTCAAGACACCCCACAGAAAGACTAGGCCCATGCAAGACTCAATACCCCTGGTGAAAAGGCCACAAGTACAGCCCCAAAAAATGAAAATCACTGAAAAATCAGCACAATCCCATTCCATCCATGCCCTCCATGATGTTTAAGTTCAAGACACCCCACAGAAAGACTAGGCCCATGCAAGACTCACTACCCCTGGGCATAAAGGTAGGCAAAATGGTTGCAGGCCTAAAAACAATGCCTGCATTCAAAATGGCCACTTGCCTCCCAGCACATGGCCAGGGCCTGTAGCAGCACACAAAATGGCCCCTAGCCACATGGCCTGTCCCTCCCCATGAACACCCCCAAAAATCGAAAAACACTGAAAAATCAGCACAATCCCATTCCATCCATGCCCTCCATGATGTTTAAGCTCAAGACACCCCACAGAAAGACTAGGCCCATGCAAGATTCAATACCCCTGGTGAAAAGGCCACAAGTACAGCCCCAAAAAACGAAAATCACTGAAAAATCAGCACAATCCCATTCCATCCATGCCCTCCATGATGTTTAAGTTCAAGACACCCCACAGAAAGACTAGGCCCATGCTAGACTCAATACCCCTTGTGAAAAGTACAGCCCCAAAAAACGAAAATCACTGAAAAATCAGCACAATCCCATTCCATCCATGCCCTCCATGATGTTTAAGTTCAAGACACCCCACAGAAAGTCTAGGCCCATGCAAGACTCACTACCCCTGGGCATAAAGGTTGAAAAGTAGGCAAAATGGTTGCAGGCCTAACAACAATGCCTGCATTCAAAATGGCCACTTGCCTCCCAGCACATGGCCAGGGCCTGTAGCAGCACTCAAAATGGCCCTCAGCCACATGGCCTGTCCCTCCCCATGAACACCCCCAAAAATCGAAAAACACTGAAAAATCAGCACAATCCCATTCCATCCATGCCCTCCATGATGTTTACGTTCAAGACACCCCACAGAAAGACTAGGCCCATGCAACACTCAATACCCCTGGTGAAAAGGCCACAAGTACAGCCCCAAAAAACGAAAATCACTGAAAAATCAGCACAATCCCATTCCATCCATGCCCTCCATGATGTTTAAGTTCAAGACACACCACAGAAAGACTAGGCCCATGCTAGACTCAATACCCCCTGTGAAAAGGCCACAAGTAAATGTAAATGTAAATGTATTGCGATTTATATAGCGCACGTATCGCCTGAAGGCATCAAGGCGCTTGCCTTGGGAACCCGTCCTGGTATTCCCCTGTGAGATAACCCCAGCAGGGTATCCACAAGGTGAAAGCCAGGCATCCCGCCGCGAGGGGCCATAGTGGAGATTAAGCAAGCTATTGCCCAGAGTCGCAGAGTGTGAACCCGTGAGTCGAGTAGGCACAAGAACGAGAATTATCGAGTCCGTGGAATTTTTGAGCCCAAGACCCGCCGAGGCGGGGAATTGAACCCTGGTCCAGGACCGATCTCAGCTTCTGGGTCTGCCGCCTCTAACCCCTGAGCCACACAGCCCCAAAAAAAGAAAATCACTGAAAAATCAGCACAATCCCATTCCATCCATGCCCTCCATGATGTTTAAGTTCAAGACACCCCACAGAAAGACTAGGCCCATGCAAGACTCACTACCCCTGGGAATAAAGGTTGAAAAGTAGGCAAAATGGTTGCAGGCCTAACAACAATGCCTGCATTTAAAATGGCCACTTGCCTCCCAGCACATGGCCAGGGCCTGTAGCAGCACTCAAAATGGCCCCCAGCCACATGGCCTGACCCTCCCCATGAACACCCCCAAAAATCGAAAAACACTGAAGAATCAGCACAATCCCATTCCATCCATGCCCTCCATAATGTTTAAGTTCAAGACACCCCACAGAAAGACTAGGCCCATGCAAGACTCAATACCCCTGGTGAAAAGGCCACAAGTACAGCCCCAAAAAAACGAAAATCACTGAAAAATCAGCACAATCCCATTCCATCCATGCCCTCCATGATGTTTAAGTTCAAGACACCCCACAGAAAGACTAGACCCATGCTAGACTCAATACCCCTGGTGAAAAGGCCACAAGTACAGCCCCAAAAAACGAAAATCACTGAAAAATCAGCACAATCCCATTCCATCCATGCCCTCCATGATGTTTAAGTTCAAGACACCCCACAGAAATACTCAGTCCACCCACCACTGAGTACCCCTGGGCAAAAGGCCCCAAAACAGCCCAAAAATCGAAAATTCCAAAATTGTAGTTGCAGCAACTGTAATGCCCCAAACAAACTTACTTGTGAAATTTCTAATCCAAAAGTGATCCAAAGAAAGTCAAAAAGGCCTCAAATCCAAATATCCAGCAGCATCCACAAAAAGTAATCCTTCCAGCTCCAGATCCAAATGAAAAGTGACCAGGAGATGGACAAAGCACTGGGAGGAGCCTGCTGGACAGGAACAGGAAGTTGAAGACTGTGGGGCACTTCCTTCCTCCCACCCCCCCTCCCCAAAATGGACTCCTAGCAAAAAAAGTGCAGGCAAATGTCAACCTAAGGAGTTATTCAGATAAAAATCATCATTTCAAGAAGGTTTATGCTGCTTGCTGGTGGATTTCTTGTGCAGAATTGCAAATTTTATATTTTCGCGTGTGCGAGATTGTTGCTGCTCGCCGCATCTCAAAGCTCGCAATTGCGAAGTACCGCGATACGTGATCACGGCGTACTCGCGTTGACAAACGCTCGCTGTAAAAGTTGGCAAGCCGCGATTACGTAATCGCGCTTGCCAAATTCCCGCGGGATCCCGCAGCAAGATCCAAAATGGCGCAGCACTCGCAAAATATCAAGAAAAGTAACTCGGCAAACGATGATAAACGCCGCGCGCCGCAAAATTGTATCACCAAGAAAAAAAAAATCCGCTGCGTGCGAATTTGCGGATTTTGCGGGAAATTCGCAAATCTCGCGGATTGCGAATTTACCGAAAATCCACAAAATCCGCGAGCGTAACGGATTTTCCTCCCAGACTTAACTCATATATAACTGATGCAAACTCCGTTCCTTTTGCTCGAATCCCTGTAGTGGGGGATAGGGCAATCCCAAACATGGAACATAAGTTAGGACTAATTGTAGCAGCACCTGAAGGGCTAGCATCTACACATGCGGAAATTTCTGCCACAGTGTCATTATTAAAACAGAGATACTAGTGGCCGCGTATGAGGAAACAAACTAGAAATGATGTTCTAGAATGTGAAATCTGCCAGAAAATAAAAGTTTCCACAGTGAAACGTCCTGCACAGACACCCCTTCTGATTTCAGATAAACCACTAGCGTGTATTTACCTGGACCACTGTGGTTCCTTAACTAGGGATGGCAACTATAAATATATTATGGTCGCAGTGGACTCCTGCACAAGATTCATTTGGATGTGGCTCCAGCGCTCGGCTGACGCCAGAACTGGTATAAAGGATTTGCGAGTCTTTATCGGCACATACGCAATTGGCACGCTACATTCTGACCAGGGCCCTGCATTTAGCTCTAGGGCTTACAAAGAAGGCATGGTAAGCTTGGGCGTTTCATTGCGGTATTCTAGTCCCTTCCATCCCGAGGGTAATGCGGTAGTGGAAAGAAAAGAATGTGACATAAAGCAATCCATAACAGCCAAGGTATTAGGTTCGGGTGACGGGTGGGTCAAACATCTAATAAGTGTCCAACGTAGTCTTAATAATCTGCCAAGAAATTATATGGGTGGAGTCACTCCGTATGAACTAATGTTTGGTACTAGAATGATTATCGGGGACCTCGATAGTCAGACTTCAGTGGTAGAACAAAAAAACTTTGATATCAAAGATCGTTTGGCCTGTAAGTGGTGCCAGTTGGACCGTGAGGATGGGAGTTAAAGGGGTCACCAGGGCGTGCAGCACTGACTGGGCCACCCTGAGTGAGTCCAGTAAAGAGATAACAGCAGGCCTGCCATGGCAGACTGCAAGAGCAGTGCAATCTGCTCAAACTCGACTTTACCCTCACCATATGTGACAAAGTCAATGCACTATTTTTAGGTCTCGCCTGGAGAAAGCAGCGCATGCGCTGCCCTCGTCCTGGAGAGGACCTTTTGGAATCAATTCTCCCAGTGGGCTTACTTGCACACGTCTGCATGGACAAAGATGGCTGCTCTCGCCGTCTGTTCAAAGCAGACAGCATGCCCGTGTCCGTATTGACTGTGGACAGTACGACGCCATCTTGCAAAGCTTTTGTTGTCATAGCAACAAAAATGCCACTTCGCGGTTGCAGCTTGCTGTTTCTTTTTTTAGTCCTTTTCCTGCACAAGGTCACAGGTTGCAAGCCACCCACGTGCAGATGAATACAACTTCGAGGTCAGGTAGCACAAAAATAATCTTGACAATGCCTTGCAAAGGGGGGAATGCACCGCCTACAAAGGAGCAAGATGGCGGATTGACGCCGTCTCTGGGTAGCCTGCAGAATTAGATGCTGAGAAGTTTTTGACTCATGTGCTTTGATCTGCTTGCTATGAGGAGTTATGCTAACTTGTTGTAGCGATAAGGAAAAGGGTTAATAAGAACAAATGCTGAAATATTGAAAGAAACGGAGAAGGAGCTGAGCCGAGCTGAGTGTTGGAGCGCGATGCGGGCCCCGGGGAAAGCAGGTCGGCAGACCAGTCTTTTCCCCGGGGTATTCGCGCGAGAGGACGGCGGGAGGAAGTTAGGTGAGGGGGTGGGAATTAGGGGTGGGGGGGTTAGGAGGCTACTTAAGGGGACAGGAGGGGAAGGACTTCCTCTTCCTGTCCCCGGTGCCTCAGGGTCGAGTTAGTTTGTGTGCGGGAGTAGCTAGTGTAGGTGGAGGAGCATTCTGAAGGACGAGTGTCGCCACTGGTGCCCCGGTGTGCGGCGCGTTCGCGGTCTTCGGCGGTAGGCTAATTTGCATATTAAGAAGTCGGGAAGAGCTGCGGGTGCCATGGCAACGCCTGATGCTGCGGCGGTGCGGGCGGCCCTACAGGTGCTCGGCCGGGCTGGGAGGGCCGACCTCCTCCAGCCCGGTGTGCTTGAGCAGGCATGGGTCGGAATGGTCCGACCACAGAGAGCTGCCTCAGCGGGGGTTTTCACGGTGGTTGCCGCGTGTCAGGATGAGCCGCAGGGGACTCGTGGGTCGGGAGCAGGGCGGGGGAGGGGCAAGAAGGAGCAAGACAGCCCCAAGCACGGGGGAGGCGGTTGAGCCTCCCTGCCCGTGTATTGGGCAATAATGGCGTGCTAGAGGAGGGGGGGGGCAGGGTGAGGGGCCGGAGGAGCACGGGCAGCTTGTGGGGGACGTGCAGCAGGTTTTGGCCCCATTGTCAGTATTGGGAGGGGTCAGGCGGGGGAGGGCAGCTGGTTGACTATGGGGAGAGCAGCGAAGGCAGTGGGTGGAGGACCTGGGTAAGTGGGAGCAGGTGGCTGGAGATGTCAGAAGTGTACCTGAATTCCAGAGGTTCTCCGTGGAAGCAGACGACTCGAAGGGAGGACCCCAGCAGAATATTTCCCAACTCCCTCACCTCCCTGGACCCGGATCTCTCCGAGGCCAGGAACGAAAGGGAAAGGGGAAGTGGATAGACAAACAAGAGAGACGTCCACACAGGTGTCTTCTGACTCTTCTTACACTGCAAGTCACACCTAAAACATTAAGAACATCATTAATACCGTTCCCATAACTACTGGCCTTCTCTAGCACTACACTCCCTAGGGACTGGACTCCTACCTTAAGCTTGTGTGGAATTAGCTGCTCTCTTAGAATGTCCAGAATTACTTTCAGTTGCTTGAGAATATTTAGCACTGTAGTTCGATGACAGGACAACACCTTTTTTGAAGAATATGGTGGTACACAGCAGTATTAATTATATGCATACAATTGAATACCCCTATCTACAAGAGCTGTTGAATGCTGTCACAAGTGCTGGCAGAATCGAAGAGAAACCTTGACTACAAAAGTTCCAGAAGTTTCGTCACTCCTTGCTATAGTTGTAGCACAAGGACAGTGCTGCTCAAACTCTTTACTAGTCGATTGACTCACAGGAAGAGTTCGTAAATGCTAATAGCTTCTCGAAAGCTGCAGTCTTTAACAATTGTCTCTAGAGTTGGTTTAACAGACTTTTTCCTCACAAAAAGGAACTCAAAAAGGAAACCTCCTACTTGGGGTTAGACAAATGACTGGAAACTCTCAGGAAGGACGACCCTCTGGATTCCACTCTTCATACAGAAGCGCGAAGATTCTCTGACTGGATTCGACAGGATAACAGGCTCGAACTCAGCTCCAGACTCTGAAGAGACGGACGATGAACTTAGGCGCAGAGCACCTCTGAATACTGAATCCGTCACTGAAAACTATGAGACGAAAGCGTCCCAAAAGACGGAAAATGAGGTTCCTTGTATGACAGAAAACCCCGCACTAACAGGTAGTGCCGAAACTCAGAATAATGCGGAGAATGGACGCACCAAAGATAAGAACGTCCGTCTGCCAGAAAATGACAGTTGAAGTGCGCAGTGCAGGGCAAGCGAGCGCACGAAAGGGCCGACAGTCAGCTGGAAGCTGGAACGCTGACCGAAGGAACAGAAAGGCACAACCAGGAACCACCCCTACCTAAGCAGCCCACTGTTGAGCTACTCGCTGACGCCAACTCCAACTCCACAAGGATAGAGTAGGGACCGAACCTGAAAGCATAGGGTTTTTTAGTCTCTCAGACTTGTTTTGACTAGCACCAGATCGGACTCTGACAGTACCCCCCACTAAAGCCCCCTGACTAGGCTTCTGCGGATAAGTCTTGTGGAATTCTGCCACCAATCGGGGAGCGTGAACATTTGAACTAGGCTCCCACAAGCGGTCCTCTGGGCCAAAACCTTTCCAATCAATTAAATAGTACAGTCTGTTCTTTCTCAATTTAGAGTCCAGAATTCTTTTCACCTCGAACTCTTCTGCTGACTCTACTTGAACTGTTGAAGGAGGCGAATCACATCTCAAATTTGGTGGGTTTTGCTTGATCAAGGAAACATGGAAGGTAGGATGGATTTTCATAGACTTAGGAAGTGCTAGTTTTACACTAACTGGGTTAATCATGCGCTCTACTGGGAATGGACCTACATATCTTGGTTGAAACTTTCGATTACCTACTAATTTCATATGAGGGGTAGATATCCAAAACCAAATCCCCAGCCTTAAAAATTGGACTTTCCCTCCGTTTCTTATCAGCTTGTTTCTTATATCCAGTTTTTGCTTTGGAGAGATTGAGAGAAGCAGACTGATATGTTTTCTGCAAATTCTGAATCACCTCCTCAGCAGCTGGGACCTCAAGTTCTTCCTTGCCGACCAACATATTGGGATGTCTACCAGAGTTCAGAAGAATGGGGTGTAACCTGTTGCTGAATGTACTGAGTTATTGTAAGCGAACTCCGCTGTGCTTAGGTAGGAAGGCCACCCTCCTTCCTGATCCATCAAATACAGACGGAGATACTGCTCTAAGTCTTGGTTCACTCTTTCCGTCTGCCCATCCGTCTCTGGATGGAAACTGGTGGACAGACGCGAGTCCACACCCAACCCTTTCAGAAAGGACCTCCAAAATTTAGAAATGAACTGGGAACCCCGGTCCGAAATAACTACCGTAGGAATCCCATGTAACCTGACAATATGCTGTACAAACAAGGTGGCCAATTGTGGAGCAGTAGGTAATGACTTTAAAGGGACAAAGTGACTCATTTTAGAATATTGATCCACCACCACCTAAATCACTGAATACCCTTGACTAGAAGGCAATTCCTCGATGAAATCCATGGAAATGGTGTGCCAAGGGGACGGTGCCAAGGGCAGAGGCATGGGTAGGCCCTGTGGAGACTGCCTAGAACTTTTTTCCTTAACACACTGCTCGCAAGTGGCTACGTGCTGTCTCACCTGAGTTTCCATTCCAGGCCAAGAAAAATTTCTCTTCACCAGTTCCAAGGTCTTAACACTTACCTTGTGCCCGGCCATTGGATGATCATGAAAAAGCTGAATAACTTCCTTCTGCAATTCCTCGCTAGGCACGAACATCTTTCCTTGAAGGTAAGGCGTCTGATCTCTGACTTCTCGATCCGGACCTTCTTCTAACCAGTTGCGGAATTGTTCCCCTCGAAATTCTTCTCTGATTCGATTTCCCAGTTCATCCTCCACAACAGTTGCCGCTACCTTTTCTTGAGGGATGATATACCCTTTTGGGACCTCCTCAACCTCACCTTCTGAACTGAGCCGAGGCAAGGCGTCAGCTTTCCCATTCGCAGAACCAGGTTTGTAGGTCAACACAAAATCATAATCTGCGAAGAAAAGAGACCACCGCAACTGGCGAGGTGTGAGGGTACGGGCAGATTTCAAAAATTGCAGATTTCGATGGTCGGTGAATACTGTAATCACATGTCTTGCGCCCAGTAAATAGTGCCTCCAGACCTGAAAGGCATCTTTTACCGCCAACAATTCCTTGTCGGCAATGGAATAATTGATTTCTGCCGAAGACAATTTCCGAGGATGATATGCCACGGATGTAACTGGCCAGTCTGCTTATGGCGTTGAGAAAGGATTCCTCCTATGGCTAGATTGGATGCATCAGCTTCAATGACGAAGGGTTCTTTCAGATCCGGGTGTTGAAGAACTGGCGCTGATACAAAGGCTTCCTTTAAGGTTATGAAGCCGTCTTCAGATTCTTGTCTCCAAACAAATCGCTCATTCTTCTTCAAAAGCCGAGTAATGGGACTAACCTTCTCCGAGAAATTCTGGATGAACCTTCGATAAAAATTGGTGAATCCCAAAAAGCTTTGTATTTCTTTCACAGATCTAGGAGCAGGCCAATATCTAATCGCTTGTAGCTTGGAATCATCCATGTAGACTCCCTTAGGAGACAAAATAAATCCCAAGAATTCTACCTTTGAAGAATGGAAAACACATTTCTCCAATTTCACGAACAGTTGATGTTCCAGCAAGCGCTCCAAGATAACTCGAACATGACCTACATGCTCCTCCAAACTGTTAGAAAAAATGAGAATATCATCGATGTAGACCACTGCAAAACGGTCCAAAAATTCTCGAAGAACATCGTTGAAAAAATGCTGAAAGGCAGCTGGGGCGTTGCATAGTCTAAATGGCATGACTTGATATTCAAATAACCCCAGCCGCGTTCGAAAAGCTGTCTTCCATTCCTCACCCTCAGCCATACACACCAGATGATACTCACCTCTTAGATCGAGTTTGGTATAAATGCAAGCATCTTTCACTTGATCTAAAAGTTCAGAAATTAGAGGCAACGGATAGCGGTTCTTCTTGGGCACCAGATTCAGGGCCCTATAATCAATACAAGTTCTCAAAGACCCATCCTTCTTCGGAATGAAGAAGAGGGGGGAAGACACAGGTGACTGAGAAGGTCGAATGAAACCGCTAGCCAAGTTTTGCTCTATGTAATCTTTAAGATGCTGATTCTCAGGTTCCGATAGGGCGTAGATCCGGCTACAGGGCAAGGTTGCTCCTGGCTCCAATTCTATTCGGCAATCATAATCCCTGTGAGGAGGTAGTTTCTTGGCTTCTTGTTCACTAAACACCTCCACTGAGTCTCGATATTCTTGCGGAATCTCTGGGACTTCTACAGTACAAATCATCTGAACTTGCTCTGCCAAACTTGATGACAAGGTGGCCTGTGCCTCTTCTGCCCGCTCATGAAAGCAATGCTCTCTACAAAAGGTTGAGTTCATTTCCACTGTGCGTTTGGTCCAATCAATTTGGGGATTGTGATCAGTTAACCAGGGCAATCCAAGTATCATCTGAAATTGAGGGGCATCTATTAAATTGAAACTAATATAGCTCCGATGTTCTCCAGGACCTTGTACCAAAATTGCCTCAGTATCAAAGATAATTGGACCAGAAGATAAATTGGTGCCATCCACTGCTCGAACAGACTCGGGTCTGGGTTTCTTCTCGAATTGGATTCCCAAAGATTTTGCGAATCGAATATCACAGAAATTTCCTGTGGCACCTGAATCCAACATAATCACGACCTCCTTCTCAAAATTTTTTCCGAAGAAAATTTTACAGGAAATTGTCAAGTGCGGTGCTGCAACCTGAAGAGTGTTCACTAAATGTTGAGGTTTGGGAGTTGACTCAGAAGGAGCTCCCACCAGATCAACTCCGTCTACTGGTGGAGCCTGTCTTTCACCCATTGCCGGGATTTTGATCTTTTAGTGCAATCTTTTACGAAATGACCTGGCTGACCACAATACATGCAGAGTTTTCCCATTTGACGCTTCTCTCTTTCTTCTTTGGAAAGAGGTCCTCGAACTGTGCCGATCTGCATAGGTTCTTCACCAACGCTCCCTTCGGTACTCTTAACTGGTTCTGATCTCACCCGATCTAAACGAGGCAGAAATGGTTTTAAATCTTTTTGGTTTTTGCTTCTTCGTTCAGATAGACGTTGATCAATTTGGAGCACAAGATCAATGAGTCCAGACAGTTCTGTAGGTCGCTTTGGGATTTGTGATAATCCATCTTTCAGTTCATCCTTTAAACCTCTATAAAAGATTGCAGCTCTCTTTTCAGATGGCCAGTTGGTCTCAACAATCAGTTTATTGAACTGAGCTAGATAAGCCACCAATTCTCTATTTCCCTGTTTTAGATCCAATAATTCATTATCTGTTGCTTGTGAAATAGATCTTCGATCAAAAATTCGTAAAAATTCTGCCTTGAAATCTTCAAACTTATATAGAACTGGATCATTAGAAGAAACCAGTGGCATGGACCAAGCTGCGGCATCACCACTCAGGTAAGAGAGCACGAAAGCCACCTTGGACTGATCCTCCTTAAACAAAATGGGCTTACATAGGAAATGCAGAGAGCACTGCGTCATAAAAATTTGGGCCTTATTTGGATCCCCCTGAAATCTTTCCGGAGCTGCCAAAGGGATAGTGGGAGACATAGCATGCACTACTTGAGTAGTACGGGAAGATGAAGTGGTAGGAGAAGAATCAAAGACGGGTGCCTTTTGACCCCCAAAGTTAGGACTGGGACTTTCAGATAATTGATCTAACCTTTGTCGCAGATAACTGGCCTCTTGATTAGACTTCCTAACCTCTTCTCTAGTTTCGCTAAGCTGCTTCTGCAACCCTTCCAAGATTGACGCTAGCGCCTTAACATCTAATCCTTCAGTCATCTTGCTCAGACGGAGGAATTTGAGGGCACTTCAATCTGTCAGAAGTGTACCTGAATTCCAGAGGTTCTCCGTGGAAGCAGACGACTCGAAGGGAGGACCCCAGCAGAATATTTCCCAACTCCCTCACCTCCCTGGACCCGGATCTCTCCGAGGCCAGGAACGAAAGGGAAAGGGGAAGTGGATAGACAAACAAGAGAGACGTCCACACAGTTGTCTTCTGACTCTTCTTACACTGCAAGTCACACCTAAAACATTAGGAACATCATTAATACCGTTCCCATAACTACTGGCCTTCTCTAGCACTACACTCCCTAGGGACTGGACTCCTACCTTAAGCTTGTGTGGAATTCGCTGCTCTCTTAGAATGTCCAGAATTACTTTCAGTTGCTTGAGAATATTTAGCACTATAGTTCGATGACAGGACAACACCTTTTTTGAAGAAGTAAATATGGTGGTACACAGCAGTATTAATTACATGCATACAATTGAATACCCCTATCTACAAGAGCTGTTGAATGCTGTCACAAGTGCTGGCAGAATCGAAGAGAAACCTTGACTACAAAAGTTCCAGAAGTTTCGTCACTCCTTGCTATAGTTGTAGCACAAGGACAGTGCTGCTCAAACTCTTTACTAGTCGATTGACTCACAGGAATAGTTCGTAAATGCTAATAGCTTCTCGAAAACTGCAGTCTTTAACAATTGTCTCTAGAGTTGGTTTAACAGACTTTTTCTCACAAAAAGAAACTCAAAAAGGAAACCTCCTACTTGGGGTCAGACGAATGACTGGAAACTCTCAGGAAGGACGACCCTCTGGATTCCACTCTTCATACAGAAGCGCGAAGATTCTCTGACTGGATTCGACAGGATAACAGGCTCGAACTCAGCTCCAGACTCTGAAGAGACGGACGATGAACTTAGGCGCAGAGCACCTCTGAATACTGAATCCGTCACTGAAAACTATGAGACGAAAGCGTCCCAAAAGACGGAAAATGAGGTTCCTTGTATGACAGAAAACCCCGCACTAATAGGTAGTGCCGAAACTCAGAATAATGCGGAGAATGGACGCACCAAAGATAAGAACGTCCGTCCGCCAGAAAATGACAGTTGTAGTGCGCAGTGCTGGGCAAGCGAGCGCACGAAATGGCCGACAGTCAGCTGGAAGCTGGAACGCTGACCGAAGGAACAGAAAGGCACAACCAGGAACCACCCCTACCTAAGCAGCCCACTGTTGAGCTACTCGCTGACGCCAACTCCACAAGGATAGAGTAGGGACCGAACCTGAAAGCATAGGGTTTTTTAGTCTCCCAGACTTGTTTTGACTAGCACCAGATCGGACTCTGACAGGAGGACAGGAGAGGAGTTCACCCTCATGTTAACGGAGGGGGAGTCCGGGGATGAGGAAGGGGGCCTTGCAGGTGGCCAGCCTGGGCAGTCTGTGGATCTGTCTATGGGCAGAGAAGGCGTAGTTAGGGCGCAGGGGTCCAAGGGCAATGGACCGAAGAAGGCTCGGCAGGCAGGGGGAGGGGTGCCAGAAAAGGGGGCGTCTGCTCCGCCGCCACGTGGGAAGAGTCCCTTAGGGGCCACGGAGAGGCAGGGGTCCTGGTACACCAGATGGGAGCTCATGTCTACAGAGAAGCGGATTCGCGGCCATCGTCGGATTATTGAGGAAGCGGAGGGCGAATGGCAGCGTTTGTGTACTGCTAGAGAGGCGAAGGCGGGTGGGGTGTCTGGGGGCAAAGGGGCCACGGCACCTGCGCGAGGGGGAGGCCTGCATCAGGCGCAGAGGTGAGGGTTCCTGGGGCATCAGGAGAGTGGGTCTGGGTAGAGGGGTCAGGGACTTCCTTGGCGGCACAGAGACCTGGTGGCACCGGGCGCATACGGCTCGGGGGGGGTACAGGCCAGCAGGCGCAGCTGGCAGAGGCCGGGGTGGGCCGGCGGGGCGCAAGACGGCCTCCAAACCCCAGGACGAAGAAGCAGGGGGGTCCGCGGTGGCCTGCCCCCCACCAAGGGAGCAGGCACTGGCGATGTTGGAGTGTGAGTTTTTGCCTGGAGTAAAAGGGAAAGGTGCGAAAAGAGTGGTGACTGAAGTGTGTGAGTTAGATGACGAGGTGTTGGACTATGAGGAGGAAAAGGATGAGCTGGAAGAGGGTGAGGTGAGAGAGCCTGTGAGTTGGGGGAAGGGCAGATCTGTGGTGGACAGGCCGGGAGGTGTTCCGGAGGAACGAGCTGGCGCCAGTCAGGTCAGCAAAGGGACAGCGAAGCCAAAGGACGCGAGGAGGAATGAGCGGGACGCTCCTGCAATTCTATCAGGTGAGGGCACTTGGTGAGATGCTTGGGGGGATGGGGCGAAAGGAGGGAGGATGAAGGCCTGCCGGTCGGTGGGTGTGGGTGATGGGTCTGTGCGGGGGTTTGGGGCCACAGGTGGAGCGGAAAAGGCTCCAGTGGATGGTAAGAGGCAGGGTGTGACGGCCAGTGCTCAAACTGAAAAAGTGGAGGATGATGGGGGAAAGGATAATGGGGTTGAGAAAGCTCGGAAGAAGCTGCCGTACATGGGGATGGCTATGCCTCTTGGGTCTCATTTATCTGAAAAGACTAAGTCGAAGATCTGGAAACACGAATATGTTGATGTTTTTAAGCTGTTACACAGAGAGATTCAGGCGAAGGAAGGGTCTAAGGAGGAGGAATGGGAGTTGACCAGGCCGCCAAGAGTGCCGGTGACGATGGAGAGTTGGACATCGGCCTTTTTAATTTATGCGAGTATATACTGTGAGAAACATGCAGACGGGGCGATTGCGCTGTTTAAATATATGGACGTGATTCGGAAGGCACAGTTGCATTTTGGTGGTTTTGCCTGGTTGAGCTACGACGAGGAGTTCAGGGCCAGGGTTAGTGTGAACCCGGACAAGTCATGGGGGGACGTTGACCAGGAGCTTTGGGTTCAGTGGATGTCATTGACGCAGGCGGCGGCTTCTACACATATGGCCAGTGGCCTTCCGGTCACCTATCGGTCTTTTCAGTCGTGCCCCGCCCAATCTGGGGCGGGTGGGTCAGGCGTTGCCGGGGGTCAGGGAGCTCAGGCGGAGTGGACAGGGGCAGCTGGACATCAGTACAAGCCGGGTTCCACTGGAGCATGTTGGGGTTTCAATAAGGGTTTCTGCAACCGACCTTCCTGTAAATTCAAACATGAGTGCTCAAAGTGTGGGGGACAGCATGCAGTCATGCAATTGCTCACGTTGGCTACACCCTCAGAACAATGGAAGTTTGCAAGAGGCAGAGGGCAGGTTGGGCCGAAGGGCCCATACTCCGGTTAGGGGGGAGGCCATGTGTCCATGGCTCTCCCGGTATCCTGATAGAGATGCTGTGGCGAGACTCTATTGGGGGTTTGTGGAAGGTTTTCGGATTGGCTATCAGGGTCCGAGGGAGCAGCATTGGGCGGAGAACTTGCGCTCTGCCAGAGAGTTGCCTGATGTGATGTCGAAGAAACTGGAGAAGGAGGTTTTGGAAGGCAGGATCGCGGGTCCGTTCGAGGAGTGGCCAATGTCAGATCTCATGGTCTCACCGCTGGGGGTGGTCCCCAAGAAGGAGCAGGGGGAGTTCAGGTTGATCCATCATTTGTCTTGGCCGGAGGGAGGTTCTGTGAATGACTTCATCACGGAGGAGGACTCTAGGGTCTTGTATGCGTCGGTGGATGATGCGATCGGTTAATGCGTGCTTGCGGAGTGGGGGCAGAGTTGGCCAAGTGTGACATCAAGTCGGCCTTTCGCCTCCTTCCCATTCATCCGGCAGATTTTTCTCTGTTGGGGATGCAGTTTGGGGGGGCTATTTTCTTCGACATGGTGTTTCCAATGGGTTGTGCGGTTTCCTGCGCGCTCTTTGAGACTTTCATTTCCTTTTTGCAGTGGGCTTTTGTGGACCGCAGTGGGCACCAGCTGGTGTCTTACTATTTGGATGATTTCTTGTTTGTTGGACTAGGACAGTCGGGCAAGTGTGGAAAAGCCTTGGGCCAATTTCAGCAGATGGCGCAGGAGTTTGGGGTGCCTTTGGCGCCAGGCAAAACGGAAGGGCCTAGCAGCTGTATTACCTTTTTGGGGATCGAACTGGACTCTGTGGCTTGGCAGGCGAGGTTGCCATTGCAGAAGGTGGCGGAGATGCAGGAGGTTTTGAGACAGGTGCTGGTTGCTCGCAAAATTGAGTTGAGGTTGGTGCAGCGTATACTGGGACTGTTGAACTTTGCTTGCAGGGTGGTGAGGGCCGGAAGGACATTTTGTAGACGCCTCAGCATGGCCATGTCGGGGGCATTTCTCCCTCATCACAGGGTCAGGGTCACGCTGGGCATGCGATCTGATTTGCGAGTCTGGCTGATGTTTCTGGAAGATTTCAATGGTGTCTCTTTGGACTTTGCACGGGACAGGATGGTGTGGCAGGTACAACTCTACTCTGATACGTCGGTGCTGCTGGTTTCGGGATGTTCTGGGACGGTCGCTGGTGTGCAGAGCAGTGGCCGGCTCACTGGCTGCGCCAGGGCAGGAGCATTGCCTTCCTGGAATTCTTCCCGCTGTTGGTGGCTTTGTTGGTTTGGGGCCCGGAATTTCAGAACAGGTCGGTGTTGTTCCACGTGGACAACATGACAGTTGTGGAATTGGTGAACAATCAGAAAGCTAAAACCTGCGAGTGCTGCGCTTATGCGAAGTTTCATACTGCTGTGTTTGCGTTTCAATGTGATTTTTTGCGCGCAACATGTGCCTGGCGTTAGTAACGAAATTGCGGATGCGTTATCTCGTTCGTAGTGGCAGCGCTTCAGGAAGCTGGCTCCGGGAGCGGAGGCTTGCAAGACCAAGGTGCCGGAGGGTATCTGGGTGTGGGGGGAATGAGAGTGGTGGGGTTGGTTGAAAGATCTATAGCCGAGTCCACTAGGCGTTCGTATAGGTTGGCGTGGTCTGAATTTGGGGCCTTCCTGGGGTGGAAGAAAGGTGCTTGGAGGAAGTCCAAGGGTGCATGCGAGCAAGGAGTGGTGCGTTTTGTATTGGACTGCATGGACAGAGGTTTGTCTCAGACAGCGATTGCAGGCAAGTTGGCAAGTGTCTCTTTCTACAGTATGGTCTATATGGGTTTTGATCCAGCTAGGACGGATCTGCTGAGTCGTATGTTGAAAGGTTGGGGGCGTGTGAGGGCGGAGGGGGGAGGGGGGATTTGCCTCGTGAGGCGATTACGTTTGATCTGTTGGGTGGGATCCTGGGGGAGTTGCCGTCTTGTTGTTATGACGGGGATGAAGTGGCATTGTTCCGTTTATGCATGGTGTGGATGTTCTTTGGGGCCTTTCGGGTGTCAGAGTTGTTGGGGGCTCGTGGGGCGCCGGGGCGGGTGTTTGCGGATGTGCATTTAGATGGGGCCCAGCTGAGCATTTGGTTGGGACGTTCCAAGACGGACCAGGTTGGTCGTGGCAAATGGGTGTGGTTGGCAGAGAGTGGCTGTGCGGGCGTGTCCCCGGTACATGAGTGGCGGGGTTTCTGTGGACGAGTGCAGAGGTTGGAGGGTGAGATCTTCGTGTGTACCTCTACGAGGCACTTGACAGCCTTCCAGTTGCTGGCGGTGTTGAGATTGCGTTGCGGAAGCTTGGCAGGGATCCGGCGTTTTTTGTCACACACTCGTTTAGGATCGGGGCAGCCACGGCAGCGGCGGGGCTAGGTTGGTCGTGGGAGGAGATTCGGCGGATTGGTCGCTGGCGGTCTCGCTGCTGTGAACGCTATGTGCGCAAGTGAAAAGGGGTGCAGGTTATCCTTGGCGGCTGCGGTTGTTGTTTCAACTTTGTCTTTGCTGTGGTACTAATCTCTTTCTCTTCGTAGGTTGCGTCCGGGGATCAGGGGCCAAGACGGTCACTTGGATTGTGGGACACTCTTTTGTGCATTGGGCCTCAAAGTTTGCGGACAGGCGGTTGTATGGTCGTAGCCTGGGCCTGAGGAGCAGTCATCATGAGGTCCAATGGTGGGGTAAGAGCGGAATGCTTTGGGGAGAATTGCTGCCATGGCTTACAAAGAAGGTGTCACGGCTGGGCTGTCCGGACATGCTTGTGATCCATGTGGGTGAAAATGACTTGGTAAGACAATCGGGGGTGTCCTTGTTACACTTGATGCAGCGGGACTTGGAAGCAATGAAGCGTAATCTGGCTGGCACCTGTGTTGTGTGGACTGAATTCATACCACAACGGATCTGGAGGGGGGCTCTTAACCCAGCGGCCATTGAAAGGGCCCGTAGGAAACTGAACAGGGTAATGAGGCTTTTCTGTGCGGATCATGGACTCGAAGTGCTGGCTCATGGCGGTCTCAGGCTGGAGGAACCACTTCTCTTTCGAGATGATGTCGTGCACCTTTCGCACACGGGAAATGCGTATTGTATGTATGTATGTATGTGTGTTCTTATATAGCGCTCGATGTTACCCTTGGGCATCTCGGCGCTTGCCTTGGGAACCCGTCCTGTTTTTCCCTGTGAGATCACCCATGCTGGGCATCCCCAAGGTGAAAGCCAGGCATCCCGCCGCGGGGGGGGCCGTTGTGGAGATTAAGCAAGCTTGTTGCCCAGAGCTGCATAGTGTGAACTCGTGCGTAGAGTGGGCACCGAAGCGAGAATTATCGAGTCCGTGGACAATTGGGTTCAGGACCCTGCCGCGTCGGGAATCGAACCCTGGTCCCGGGTCTGACCTCAGCTTCAGGGTATGCCTCCTCTAACCAGTGAGCCACACTTCTCCACGAGAAGGAGCTGCGGGATCTGCTCAGTTTTCTGTGGAACGAGAGGATCTGGTGTAGGCGTGATTGAGCGCGAAAGGTGCACGTTTGGTGGGGCAGGTAACCGCACTCCGGGGGTTCCCTGGGTGGCGTCCTTGACGGGCAGAATCACCCTTCCGGGAGGGGGTTACAGGTGCAGGATGGAGGTGTGGTAGACAGGAGTGCGATGGTTGGAGATGATGGAGGAGTTTGGAAGTGAAAAGGGGAAGTGAATGGGATACGTGAAGAGGCGTGGTGTGAATTGGGAGTGGCTGTTGGAGTACGTGAGTGGATGATGGTTGAGAGGCAGGATGTTTGGGGGATTGTTAATTGTTATGGATGTTATGTTAATTTAGATGTCATGCCTGTCCTAATAAAATGGCCTTTTACGCTAACTGATGCGTGGAGTGGTTATTGCGCGATGCGGGCCCCGGGGAAAGCAGGTCGGCAGACCAGTCTTTTCCCCGGGGTATTCGCGCGAGAGGACGGCGGGAGGAAGTTAGGTGAGGGGGTGGGAATTAGGGGTGGGGGGTTAGGAGGCTACTTAAGGGGACAGGAGGGGAAGGACTTCCTCTTCCTGTCCCCGGTGCCTCAGGGTCGAGTTAGTTTGTCCGCCCACCCACCCTACAAGTTAAAGGAGTGGAGTTGGGGTGTTTGGTTCAACGTTGTTGTAAGGCGAGCCAGTTTAGGACAGGATGGCACGGGGGAGTGTGTGTGGATCGTGTGGAGGTCTGGGGCGTCCTTGACAAGCAGAATCACCCTTCCGGGGAGGGGTTACAGGTGCAGGATGGAGGTGTGGTAGACGGGAGTGCGATGGATGGAGATGATGGAGGAGTTTGGAAGTGAAAAGGGGAAGTGAATGGGATACGTGAAGAGGCGTGGTGTGAATTGGGAGTGGCTATTGGAGTACATGAGTGGATGATGGTTGAGAGGCAGGATTTTTGGGGGATTGTTAATTGTTATTGATGTTATGTTAATTTAGCTGTCATGCCTGTCCTAATAAAATGGCCTTTTACGCTAACTTATGCGTGGAGTGGTTATTGTGCGATGAAAAGGGAGAGTGCTTTGACTGTTTAAAAGCCTCTGGAACTGCCATGTTTTTGGAATCTTTTGGAGTCTATCCATGAGCTCTGCATGAGCCCTGCACTCGTTTGATAAAGAGAAATCTGCTTTTTCGAACAACAGTGCCTCGTAAACAACGTCAGTTACAGCTGACAGAGCTGGAAACACCGAACGTTGAACACCGAGCGCAGACGCCGGATGCAGACACTGGCGAGGACCGGAGTCAGCTGTGTAAAGCATTTGCTACTCACTTACGAGGCAGCACAACTTGTAATGTGGCGCATCTCAAGCAGCATTCATTCAGGGTCAGCCTTAAGGACACGGATATCTCCCCTTTTTTACGAGATGGCCCCACAAAAGAATCCTGAAGAGAGGGACCCGAGCCACGAGCCGCTTACCGGTGAGTTTAGAGACTACGGGGGGGGGCAAAGGCTATGGGGAAGACTGAAGCAGCTGCGGGAGAGATGGTGAAGCAGGCGGCGAATGTGGGACGTCCGGTCCTGCACTACCTACATTCAAAAAAATAAGTTGAGCTGCTGGAAACAGAGAGTGCTGCAGATCCTCTTACAAGTAAAAACTTAGTGGAAAAAATTACTAAATCAATCAGTCTGGAGCAAGCAAACGTTAATGCTAAAGACTTTGAAGACTCTAATGAATACTTCAACCTTGAAGTAGCACACCAGCAGGCTGTGGGGGCTTAGGGCTGATGAGTTCTGCTGAGAACGGAGTAGCATTAGTGGGGACTGGGATCATGAACCCTGCAGAGATACAGAAAACAGCCCTATCATTAAATACAGTAATAAACTAGCATACCTCACGAATAAGTCAGGGTGTCCTCGAGAAGGAGTCTGGTGAAACGAAAATAAGCAGCACACTATTCGCAGACAAAATAATTGGTAAGTCCTCAGTTGCAGCAATTGCAGACGATACAGCTTTTCTTGCTACTGTTGCAGCTGCTGTTACTATTGATGCTACTATTAAGGCTGTTTCAGTGCCTGCAACTGTTATAATGGATATAACAGATAAGGATTTGGCGCATGACTTTTGTGTAACTCCTGGTGAGGCAGACCAAGGAAAATTGTCTGGCGATGATGCTAGCAAGGTGCAGCAAGTTAATGCAGAGATAAGCGAGGTGCAAGCGACCTCTCCTGAATTAGTGTTAAAAAAAAGAAGAGCCCTAAGGTTAAAATTGGGAAGACCATAAATAAGAGTCAGAGTTTCTCCTTTGTCGGGTCTGCCAGCAAGAAGAAGAAGGAGCAAATTAAGGGGTTATCTTCTAACATCCCTATGCGGAGATGGGTCCAATCAAAAGGAGGGATAAACACTGTTATGTCAAGGCTGTCTGATGTAGGGTTGATTGACAAGGCTACAAATGCTGTCAGTGCACGCGGAGCAAGTTGTTCAGAAACTGACCAAGATTCAGAATCCTGTATAACACCTGAGAGAAGTGGTGATTTAAGTCAAAAGGGACCTCTTACGTTATCTGCCTCATGTGGATCTTTTCAATCACCACATTTGTTGAGTCCAGGGGAGGATTCACAAAGAAGGCGCTCAGAGGGGAATGATGCTCCAATACTTTCCCTGATACTACATGCTTTAAAAGATCAGAGGGAGGAAACACGCAAACTCTTTGCCCAGATTAGGGCAGACAATCTTAGCACTCTAGCATTGTTGAAAGAAGTAACAGGGAAAAGTATGGAAATGACCAGCGAGTTAACAGAGCTGCAGTGGAGAGTGGTCACTACATAGGAGGTTGCTGCTGAAGTAGTAGATCTAACACAGCAGCATGATGATCAGCTAGCAAGCCTTGAACTTAAAGTTGAAGAGTTGCAAAATAGACAGAGGATGCAAAACTTACAATTATTTGGGATCCCTGAGGGGCAAGAGGGCTCAGACGCTAGAGCGTTCACTGTTCAAGTGATGCAGAAGGCTTTACCGGATCTGGTGGACTGTGACTGGGACTGCCAGATCTAGAGGGCTCACAGACTTCCTCTTGCTCAACGCCGAAAGGATGATTGTTATTCAAGGCCGTTTTTTATATATTTTTGAAATAACTTGCTGAGACAAACAGTTTCTTTAAAAGCGAGTCCTCATACCCGATTACTGTATGGTCTTATTAAATTTTTTTACATTCTGATTTCTGCAAGGCAACCATGGGCAGGCGATGGCGGTTGCGACAGCTAATTGACCCTCTAAAAGCGACAGGGGCGCAAGCTTTCTTACAGGAGCCAGCTCGCTTGAAGATCATTAAGAATGAGCAAATGCTATCTTTTACGTCTGAGCTTGAGGCAAAAGAGGTGATATTAAAATGCAGAAAGAGGGGGCGGCTAAAGATTGAGAAAGGTTTGGTAGCTGTATTGTCAAAATCAAGGGTTTAAATTGGTTAAAAAGGAGTTCCTCTTGGGTCGGGGATAGCTAACTGAATTATGTTCGAAGCACTAAAATGGGTAAAACTGGCTCTCCTTTTTTTTTTTTCCTTTTCCCCCCTTCGTGTTTTGACAGAACGTAAAAGACCCTCACTTCTTGCTGACACCTTGCTAAGTTTCTTTAGGTTTTCTTTCTTTTTCTTTTCTTTGTTTCTTTTTTTCCTTCTCTCTTTCCCTCCTCTTGTGTTAATTAAATTAGGGGGTCGTGGCTTCTTGGCGGCCATAGGGGCTGCAGGTTTCCAATTAGCTGCCATAGTGCAGGCAGCATTGGGAAGGGGTTGATTCCTCTTTTAGCTTGCGCGTGGGGGGCATGGGGGATAGTGGGGGGCGAGGGAGCGATTGGTGTGTTAAAGGGGGAAAAGTCAACACAATTGTAGGCATAAAGTTGGAAAAAAGCAAGTGCACATTTAAGATGGAAAATAAGCAAAAAAATAATCAAAAGTTAATGGAGGCATACAACAGCAAAAGCAGGGAGGTATTAATGCAAGGATGGCAGCGATAAAGTGTTTAGCATGGAATGTGGCTGGTCTCAAAAGCAAGATCAAGAGGCAGTTAGTTGACGAAGAACTCAAAATGTATAACCCTGAGATTGTTATGCTCTCTGAAACGCATCTTTCTTATAAGGATAGAGGTTATCTGAGACATTTGACTATGAAGTGATATCTAGCTCGGCACAA
Organism: Lissotriton vulgaris; assembly: GCF_964263255.1. Classification (NCBI taxonomy): domain Eukaryota; kingdom Metazoa; phylum Chordata; class Amphibia; order Caudata; family Salamandridae; genus Lissotriton; species Lissotriton vulgaris. Next base: position 580,843 of record NW_028252109.1, read on the forward strand.
ACCATGTCTATTCGGGGGGTAGCTATTTTAACGTGTAAACGATTTGGAGCGAACATTTGTAGGATACAGTCTGATAATGGTGGTAGATGGGCTATAGCACAAGTGAAAATAGACAGTAAAAAGTATGTGTTTTGTTCACTTTATGGCCCCAATATAGATGATACTACTATAATAGAGGTAGTCACTTTAGAACTTTTAAACTGGAAAGGGGAGCGGTTTGTGTTGGGGGATTTCAATTGTTTAATGGACTATGGGGTGGACACTACAAGGAGAGGGGCTTTTCAAAGGATGCGTAAAACACGGGCAGCTATATGGGAGATGGGACGTTTGTTGGCAATAAAGGATGTCTGGAGGACCCTATATCCCAACATTGCAGGGCATACATACTATTCTGCCCCTCATAAGCTATAATCAAGAATTGATATGGCCTGGGCTTCAGATAGTATTTTATGGTCAAGTAACATTGAAATATACCCAAGAGTCACGTCAGACCATAATCCTATTTGTCTTACATTTAAAGTCTCACCCAAGTATAAAAGCCCTCAGTCTTTTTCCTTTCCTAGGTATTTGCTGAAGGGTAAAGAGTTTAAATTCAGATTAGTAAACATCTTAAGGAATTCTTTCAAATTAATATGGGGTCCGCTCCTCCCATAGTAGTATGGGACCCATTTAAGGCAGAATAAAGAGAAGAAAACGAAACATGAAGTAACTATATCAGAAATACGGAAGATAGAAAATGATCATATAGAGGCAGTTATTAGAGGTCATCAAAACCAAGACGAGCTGGTGTACAAACTAGTGGATTCTAGATCAGCATTGAAAAAAACAATGAGGGAGAGGAGTATAGTGAAACTGAATAAGTATCGTCTTTCACAGTATGAGTCTGGGGAAACAATAGGCAAGATTTTAGCTTTTAGAGTAGCTAACGACAGAGCCAAAACAACTATAAAGAAGATCAAGGGGATTGATAATACATTTTATGAATGCCCAAATCAAATATTAGAACAATTTGTGGCTTATTATCAAGAGCTATACACTCCGGATAATTGTCCAAAGGAAAAGGAAATATATGATTATATACAAGTATCAAGGCGGAAATAACCAACTCTTTAGTAAGCATGGGCGGAAAATCCGTTTCGCTCGCGGATTTTGCGGATTTTCGGTCAATTCGCAATCCGCGAGATTCGCGAATCTCCCGCAAAATCCGCAAATCCGCGAGCAGCGGATTTTATGGCTTGCTCGCACTGTTTGCGTGAGTTCGCGGCTTCCCAGTACAACTTCGCGCCCCGCGAATAAGCGCTAAATTGCAGAAATACGATCTTAGCAAAACTAAAACTACTTACCAGGTTCAAAAGTTCAGGCTCATCATTAGTAGCCATTTCCTGTAGTGCTTCCTGAGGGGCCCCTCCAGAGTTCAGTTGCCTACTTGCAACTATTATGTGACCCTGCTCTGAACCTCAGAATAGTTACACATATGCCACAAAGGTCCTGAATTACAGCTAAGGGAGACAAGCAGGAGCCAGGCTGGAAGTTCAAATCCATTAATCAGCCCCTAATTCATTATTGTCAGTTGGGGCAGGGCAGGTGTTGTAACTAATTTTGCAACAATGAAAGCACTTAGCAAGTGCAAAAGATCACTAATCAGGAAGCACTAAGGAAGCAGGTGCCAGCTAAAAAAATATTCTGTGACACATTAATCAGCCCCAAATTAATTCAGGTCACTTGAGGCAGGGAAGGTGTGCTTTGCTTTGCCACAATAATGTACACTGACTGGACAACCAGAGGGTGCTGTGATGAAACAGAGGGTGGCATGGGTGGGCCAGAGGGTGGCATGAGTAGTCAGAGAGTGGCAGTGGTGACAGAGAGTGGCAGTGATAAAGAAGAGTGTCCCAAACAGGCTGGACACGTAGAAACAACAAGTTCGCAAAACTTGCGACCCGACAGGTAAGTTCGCGTTTGCGAAATTGTACAAAACCCTCGCGAACTGGCAGAAACCCGCGCGAACACAAAAAAAAAAATCCGCAAATTCGCGAGAATTCGCGGATTTTGCGAATTGCGAGTTCGCAAATCCGCAAAATTCGCGAACGCGAGATTCGCAAAATTCGCCCATGCTTACTCTTTAGCCAGTGATATAGCAATGTGGGAGATACGGCTAGCAATAACCTCTTTACCATCGGGCAAAGCCGCAGGAGATGATACCATTCCTTTGGAATTCTATAAACAATTTGTGGAGGAACTATTAATACCATTTAGTCAGGTTATGAGATTTATTGGTGAAGGAGGTAGGGCTCCTGACTCGTGGAGAGTAACACAAATTATTTTTTTCTTAAAAAGAATAAAATGGCAGATGAGAGCGGGTCATATCGGGCGATTTCACTCATAAACGTTGACGCAAAGAATTTTACAAAGATACTTGCAAAGCGATTAGCTCCTGTGCTACCAAGTGTAGTGTCGCCTTACCAGCAAGGGAGAGACACGACTGCACAGCTTTTGATGCAGCAAAAATACAGTCAACCCCACTTGGTATGATATTGCTGGATGCTGAGAAAGCATTTGACTGAGTGGGGTGGGACTTCTTGTGGGCCATACTTGATGCTTTCGGCATTAAGGGGCAGTATCTCATCTGGATAAAAGCTTTATATGACAATCCCCGGGCCAAGCTAATGTATGCGAGGTTGCAGTCAATTGTCTTTCCGATTCTTCAGGGCACCCGGCAAGGGTGCCCCTTTCACCACTTTTACTTGCTCTTTATATTTAACCTTTTGTTTTGGTCCTCCAAAACCAGCAGTTAATCCGCCCTTTTATGCTTGGTGATAACTCCCTTAAAGTCATAGCATATGCTGATGACATAGCGGTGTTTTCAGCAGACCCGCAGGGGGCCATCCAAGTGATCATAGACGAGGCACAAAAGTTTGGTTCGCTATCTGGGTACAAAATGAATGTCAACAAGACACTGATTTTAGTGAACTATAAACCAGCATCTCCAATACAGGGGGTTTGCACGACTGCTGTTTATCTGGGAATTAGGTTGAATAATTCCTTTGATTTATGAGATTTTGCTAAGGGAGACGGCTAAATCACTTAAGAGCTGGCATAGGCTCCCTATTGGTATAATAGGTTGTATCAATATCATTAAAATGAAGGTCCTGCCAAAACCTCTGTACCTGTTTAGATCTGTTCCTTTGCATTTGACTATGTCTTTTTTTAAGTGATTAGATGGGATTTTTGGCAGTTTTATATGGGGGTTTAAAAAAGCGAGAAAAGCTTTAGATTTGCTAAAACTCCCCTTTAGTTATGGGGGTTTAGACTTTCCGGACTTTAGAAGCTATTTTTGGTCTGCTCGTTATGGCCGTCTTTGTAGTTTTATACATTTGGAGAAGAGCACTTATTATCATAAATGTATGTTAGCAGCAGAGAGTAATTTCTTTTTGTTTAGAACAAATGACCCAAATTACTATAAAAGGGTTACATTTAAGACGATTCGCAACTGCATAATATTATGGCGTTTCAATTGCTCTCAAGTATTGCCTGACATTCATGAATGGTAAATTACCCCTTTGGGGTAATCCAGGGTTGCCTAACATCTTCCATCACACTGCAGGTAACCGCTGGATTAGTTATGAGGTAACAAGTCTGGTGGACTTATATGATCATGTCGGTTTTATGAATTTTGGTAAAATGCAGGTTATATATAAGCTAACAGACAATATGCAGTTTAAATACATACAGATTCGTGATTATTTTGTTAATCATCTAAAACTGATGAATCTATCGGAGTCAGATATATGGGACTGTTTATACAGTTTAAATGACAAATCTTTGATTAGTAGAGCATATATAAGCCTTTGCAGTCACAGATTAGAAGATAGTCCAAGAATAGCTGCCCGATGGAGTAGAATTACTGGGACAACAGTCTCACCTAGAACTATAACTGACTCACTCAGTAAAATTGTTCGGGTAGTGCATTCTTCTAGTTTGAGAATGCAACAGTCCCGTAAAATTTGCTTACTATATTATACGCCAGATCGAATTGCAAAATGATCAACTAACAATTAGGCAAATGATAGGACAAAATGCCCCAGGTGTGAATAGTATGCGGCAGACATTCAACATATGTTTGTCACATGCCCTGAACTCTTACTATTTTGGCAGAAAGTAGAACAAATTTGGATGCAAAAATTGGGGATAGAAACATCACTAACAGTCACGGAAATATTGATTGGGGAAGGGACTCGAGATGTAGTAAAGAAGATCTTTAAACAATACTGTTGGTCTGTGCAAGATTGACAATAGCTCGAGTCTGGATATCTCCAAAGGCCCTTATAGTTATGGATTGGTGGGTATTAGTCAGGCAAAAACATGACATGGAAAGGCGGTAAAGCCATTGGCAAATTTAACTCAATCTGGGGTCTATTGTACTAAAATGCAAAATGAAAATCTTTGCTTTCTTTTTACCTTTTGGCAGTTTTCTTCGAATGTATAAATAGGATATTTCTGTGGTTTTTTAATGTTTTTTTTTTCTTAAACCATCCAGATTGTGCTTTGGACAGCAGTGTGTGTTTCTTCTTATCTTTTGGTAGTTTTCTTCGAATGTATAAAATGATATGTCACTATTTCTACACTCTCTGGGGACAGGGAAACAAATATACGTAAATGTATTGCTGATTGTGTACTTTTTAATTTGATGCAAAATGCTTGATTATTATGATAACGATTGGGATTAAGGTTCAGTTTTGTAGAGTCAGCGCTCCAGTGTTTGGATCGGTGTGATGATCCGCCATTTTAGGTGAATCGCGCGAAGGCTTCAGTACGGGTGCCGGAGCCAGAGAAGCAAGAGGCTCGGCGCTCTCTGTAAGGTTGTGAGTTAAATAAACACGGACTTACAGCAGATGTTGGTCTTGTCATCTGCGGGGGGATAGCCTGATACTTTACAATGGTGACGAGGCTCGGATCGTGAAAAAATAAAACGGAACCAGGAATAAAAAAAAGAAAAACAAACCCACGTGCAGATCGAGCAAACGAGGCAGAGACACCCACAGTACCGCGCACGCTGGACATAACGGTGACAACGCTCCACGACCACAGAGAGCGCGGCAGGGCCGTGATTGCACTCCCTGTGCTGCAGAGTGCACCCTACCACCCAAGACGCCAGGTACAAGGGGCCCCACCAAACATAGGCAACCCCATGCAAGAAGGTCCACGACAGTAGGGCGGCTGGAGCACACAGCTACACGGCCAGTGGCGGACAGCAGAGCACAGACACAGGACCACCGGGACCTGTTGCATACCCAGCTGGAGACTAGCACTGGCGACCTCAGGGGACGGAGACGGCGGTGAGGCCAGAAGCACTCCATTGAGCCCGAAAAGAGAAGGGGAGGATAATGCACCAGGGAGCCCCAAGGGACAAGGTGAGGCACCACCAGGAAAAAAGCGCGAAACCATGTCCACGCAGGCGTCCTCAACAACGGCGTCCATACCGTTTCTACCCAAACCAGGTGAACCCCTAATGAAGTGGGAGGACTGGAGGGAATATATTTCCAACTACATTGAGGTGCTGGAGGACGAGAATGAGGAACCGTTTACAAGTAAAAGGAAAAGGAGGATACCGCTTCATAATTTGGGCCCGGAGGGGCTGAGGGTGTTCAAGAATCTAGTACCCAAACAGAGACAGGATAATGACGATGATGTATATGCTCATGCGAAAGAAGAACTAAATGAACATTACAGGCCGGCCGTCTGTGTCTCAATTGACCGATACAACTTCCAACAACGAAAACAGGAAGAGGGGGAATCGGTCGATGAATATGTTGCGGCACTCAAAAAGTTGGGGTCCACGTGCAGATATGCGAATTTCCATGACGAATACATAAAGGATCAGATAGTGATGCACACGACGAGTAAAGCGGTGCAGGACAAGTTGTGGGCCAATGGGGACTCCTCCCTGAAGGAGGTAATGGCGATTGTCAAAAAAGCAGAATTGGCGAGACGATACGCAGAGGCAGCAAGAAAGGAAACGCTGGCCAGACCCATGGTAAATAGAATTGAAGAGGAGGCCCCCAGAAGAGATAACAGGATCAAGGGAGCACCACAGAGAGGCCCGAACAAATGGCAAGGAAATCCAGGACTGCCCGGGAACCACTCGAAGGGCGCCAAGAACCCGTGTTATCGGTGCGGCAGCATGACTCACGAAGCGCATGATAGGAAGTGCCCGGCATTCCGCGCCAAGTGCCTGTTCTGCGGGATCGTAGGACACTATGAGAAGGTGTGTCGGAGGAAAGCGACCAGGAATGTAGTGAAATTTGTGGACCAGGGGCAAGATGAACAAGAAGGAAGCGGTCATGAAGAAGATGACACAGTCCTATGTATCTATGACCAGGTGCTGTGTGTGGACACCAAGAGATCAAGCAAACCAGTGCTGGACATGCATATTGGAGGAGTGCCAATCAGCATAGTGGCAGATTCGGGGTCACCTTACACAATAGTGCAACGGGCGGTATGGGATGAAAAGTTCAGGCCACAACTGGGCCCAGAGTTGGAGCGGCTGGACATACGGCCAGTAACGTATAATGGAGACCGCATACCCATGGTGGGTTTCAGACCACTCAAATTTGAATTCAAGGGATGCTGTGCATACTGCAAACTGTATGTCTCAGAGAAAGGACCGTCGGTGCTGGGGTGGATGGACCAGGGTGACCTAGGCATCAAGTTAGATCCAGGAGGTGAGGTGCAAGTCTTGCTAACGGAGCCGGAACAATGGCCGAAACTGGATGAATGGAAGAAAGACTACCCCAGAGTATTCGGCCGGAAAGTAGGGAAGCTGGAGAGGTTCCCGCATAAAATCATCCTGAAAACAGAAGCGAAGCCGGTAGCACACAGAGTGAGGAATGTGCCATTAGCGGTGAAAGAAGCAGTGCAAGTCGGACATCAGGAGCTGGAGAAGAAGGGCATAATTGAGCCTATCATGTGCGCGGAGTGGCTGGCGCCATTGGTGGTGGTGATGAAACCAAGCGGCAAGGTCAGGCTCTGTGTGGACCTGCGCGAACTAAACAAGAACATTGTGGTGGAGATGTTCCCGCTGCCACGCATTGAGGAGATGTTGGCAAAGACCAGAGGAATCAAATGGTACTCTACTATCGACTTAACATCGGCCTACCACCAGATAGCCTTGCATCCGGAGAGCAGGAAACTCACCTCGTTGATCACACCCTTTGGGTGCTACCAGTTCTGTAGGATGCCGTTCGGGCTGGCGTCGGCGGCTGCAGTATTTCAAAAATTGATGCACCAACTCTTCAAGAACATGGAAGGCATCCAGTACTTCCAGGACGACATCCTGGTGATGGGCAAGGACAGATTGGATCATGATGCTAAGCTGTCTAAGGTATTGCGAGTGTTGGAAGAAAGAGGATTAACGGCGGAATGGGATAAATGCCGGCTAGGAATGGAGAAGGTGACCTATCTAGGACACGAGATTGGGGTACAAGGGATCACCCCGAAGACAGAAAATGTGAGGGCCATCTGTGAGGCGCCACCACCGTCCAACAAGGAAGAGGTCAGGTCATTCCTAGGAATGGCCGAATATTACAGAAAATTTGTCTCCCACTTCGCAACAAAGACCCACCACATGAGGCAGTTAACGCGGGAGAAGATGGTGTTCAGATGGACGGCGGAAGCCCAAGGAGAGTTTGAGAACATAAAGAGAGACGTTGTGTAGGCAATACCGTTGCAGGGATATGATCCTCAGTGAGAACAATCCTCACCACTGACGCCAGCGACAAAGGACTGGGCGCAGTCCTGATGCAAGACAGGGGGCAAGGAGTGGTGGAGACACTGAGCTTCGCATCTCGAGTGCTGAGTGAAATGGAAAAGAAATACAGCGTCATAGAAAAAGAGATGCTAGCCGTGGTGTGGGCTATGACCAGATACAGACAATTTCTAAGGGGAACAAGATTCCAGCTGAAAACAGACCTGGTAAAGGTATTCACGTGCAGTGTACATGCTACCGCCACACCCAGGATTGCAAAGATGACATTGAAGCTCCTAGAATATAGATCAATCAATCAATCAATCAATCATAGGCATTTATAGAGCGCTCTACTTACCCGGAGGGTCTCAAGGCGCTAGGGGGGGGGGGGGGGTGCTGCTGCTACCCGAACAGCCAGGTCTTGAGCTTCTTCCTGAAGGCGAGGTGGTCTTGGGTCAGGCGCAGGTCGGGAGGGAGGGAGTTCCAGGTCTTGGCGGCCAGGTAGGAGTAGGACCTTCCTCCTTTTGTCATTCTTCGGATGCGGGGGACGGCGGCGAGGGCGTGACTGGCTGATCGGAGGTGTCGTTTGGGAGCGTAGAAGTTGATGCGGTTGTTGAGGTAGCTCGGGCCTTGGTCGTGAAGAGCTTTGTGTGCGTGGGTAAGGAGACGGAAGGTGATTCTCTTGTTGACCGGGAGCCAGTGCAGGTCTTTTAGGTGTCCGGAGATGTGGCTGTGTCGTGGGATGTCGAGGATGAGTCTGGCTGAGGCGTTCTGGATCCGTTGGAGTCTCTTCTGGAGCTTGGCGGTGGTTCCGGCGTAGAGGGCGTTGCCGTAGTCCAGTCGGCTGGTGACGAGTGCCTGGGTGACAGTCTTCCTGGTCTCGGTGGGGATCCACCGGAAGATCTTCCGTAGCATGCGCAGGGTGTTGAAGCATGACGAGGAGACGGCGTTGACTTGCTTGGTCATGGAGAGGGAGGAGTCCAGGATGAAGCCCAGTTTGCGTGCGTGGTCTGTCGGTTTGGGTGCGGTGCCCAGGGCGGGGGGCCACCAGGAGTCGTCCCAGGCGGAGGGCGAGGATCCCAGGATGAGGACTTCCGTCTTGTCCGAGTTCAGCTTCAGGCGGCTGGTCGACATCCACTCGGCTACCTCTTTCATTCCTTCGTGAAGGTTGGCTCTGGCGGCGGCGGGGTTGTTGGTCAGGGAGAGGATCAGCTGGGTATCGTCGGCGTAGGAGATGATGTTGAGGTTGTGTTGGCGTGCGATGGCCGCAAGGGGGCTCATGTAGACGTTGAAGAGGGTTGGCTCAGCGAGGATCCTTGAGGGACGCCGCAGATGACTTCGGTGGCCTCTGACTTGTACGGTGGTAGACAGACTCTCTGTGTTCTTCCGTCGAGGAAGGAGATGATCCATTCCAGCGCCTTCTCCTGGATTCCGACGTTGCTGAGGCGCTGCACTAGGGTGCGGTGGCAGACGGTGTCGAATGCTGCGGAGAGGTCTAGTAGGATGAGGGCCGCTGTTTCTCCGTTGTCCATCAGGGTTCGGATGTCATCGGTGGCAGCGATGAGGGCGGTCTCGGTGCTGTGGTTGGCTCGGAAGCCAGACTGTGAGGGGTCGAGGGATCCGTTCGTCTCGAGGAAGGCGGCCAGCTGCTTGTTGACGGTCTTCTCAATGACTTTGGCTGGGAACGGGAGCAGCGAGATGGGGCGGTAATTCTTGAGTTCGGTGGGGTCCGCTGTTGGTTTCTTGAGTAGAGCGCTGAGTTCGGCATGCTTCCAGCTCTCAGGGAAGGTGGCGGTGGTGAAGAAGGTGTTGATGATGTCCCGCAGGTGGGGTGCGATGACGGCGTCGGCCTTGTTGAAGACGTGGTGAGGGCAGAGGTCGGTCGGAGATCCGGAGTGGATGGAGTTCATCATGCGGACGGTTTCTTCGGTGCAGATCGGAGTCCAGGCGCGGAGGGTGGTGGTGGGGGGTACGATACGATGTAGAATGTTATGTTATGTTATGTTAATTGGGCTCTTCTATAGCGCAACGGCTACTCCAGTCGGAGTGTCCCGGCGCTTTGGCGAAGAAGTCCTTTAATGGAAAGGAACATAACTGCAAAAAAGGAACAGCAAAATTAACTAGTAAAAAGCCAGGTTTTTAATGCCTTTCTAAAAGACAACAGACTGGGGGCCTGTCTAAGAACAATAGGAAGTTCATTCCAAGCGCGCGGAGCCAGGTAGTGGAAGGAACGCTCTCCTTGTCTGGTTCGCTTGATGGATGGAACGACCATTTTAGACAAGGAGGCAGATCGCAGAGCTCTGCTCGGCTTGTAAAAAGCAAGGCGCTTTCTAATATACCTAGGGCCTGAGTCATGAAGAGCCTTATAGGTTAACGTCAGGCTTTTGAAGAGAACCCTCTTGGCTATAGGGAGCCAGTGCAGTTCCTTCAACAAGTTAGAGGCACTAGTTCGTCTGGGGAGTCCATAAATGGCCCTAGCGGCTGAATTTTGGACTACCTGCAGTCTCCTTATCAAATATTTTGGGAGTCCCAGATAGAGGGCATTTGCATAGTCCAAACGCGACCCGACAAGTGCTTGGACTATGACCCTTCGATGGTTCACCGAAATCAAGGGGAGAAATTTCCTGAGCATCCGCAGGATTCCAAAGCATTTCCCCGAAAGACACGCAATTTGAGGCCCAAAGGTTAACTCATTGTCAACAATGATACCCAGGTTTTTAGCCTTGGTACTAGCATTGGCAGGAGGAAACAGATCTTGTGGCCACCAACTTTTCCAGTTTGGTTCAGAGACACATCCGAAGAACAGCAGCTCCGATTTATCGGAGTTGCATTTCAAACCGTGTCTTTTGAACCAATCAAAGACTGCCTCTAAGCAGCCTCTGATACGGATCCCATCAAACACCTCGTTCTTGTTATAAGTAAACAAGAGCTGGGTGTCGTCAGCGTAAGACACGATCTGAGCGCCAAACGACTCCGCAACCTCTGCAAGGGGAGCCATAAAGATGTTAAAAAGCAGGGGGCTAAGAATAGACCCCTGAGGGACCCCCACTTCCAGGGCTGCCATAGCTGCGGAGTGAGGTGGCGCCCAGATCGTTTGTCGACGGCTGGCTAGAAATGATTAAAGCCAGTTCCACACCGTCCCCCTGAGGCCACAATTCCAGAGTTGAGTTAGGAGGGTATCATGGGGAACGGTGTCAAACGCCGCCGACAGGTCTAACATGACCAACATGGCCTTTCCTCCAGTATCTAAAACCTCTCTAATGGCGGTGGTGACTTCAAGTAATGCGGTCTCTGTGCTGTAATTCGCACGAAACCCAGATTGAGTAGTGTGCAACAAGTTGTTATTCTCGATAAAGTCAGAGATAGATCTGTGCACGTGTCTTTCCGCCACCTTCGCCAGAGCGGGGAGGAGAGAGATAGGCCTATAGTTGGCATGTTCGATGGGATCCAGAGTTGTTTTTTTTATTAATGGAAGGATGAGAGCGCTCTTCCAGGCCTGAGGGACTATGCCAGAAGACAATGAGGAGTTGAGAATGGAATTGATGGGGCCATTTAGCAAAGGGGCTATTTTGTTGAGGCAAGAGACCGGGCAGGGATCTAAAGGAGAGCCCGATTTCAAGCCTGTCAGATGGTCTAATGAGGCAACAAGGCTTAGCTGTGGAAATTCCCAGAGGGTGGGTTGTAAGGAGGAGGGGGCATCAAGATCAGCCGCCTGAGGCTGTTTGGAATAAGTAGCAAGAGAGGCTTGGATGGATGTTATTTTGTCTACAAAATAATGTGCGAGTTCATTCAGCCAAAGTTCTGAGTGAGACTGAGCCGAGATGCCTAGGGATGGAGAAGTGAAGTCCTTAACAATTTTAAAAATTTCCTTACAGGAATTATCAGATTCGTCTATCCGACGTTCAAGATAGGATTTTTTCCACTCCAAATCATCTTGTGGTAGGATTTAGTTAGGTTTTTAAACTTTTCTTTCTCAAGAGGATTGTAGTCTTTCCGCCAGGTTCTTTCTGCTCTCTTGCAGTTTTGCCGGGCTTCTCTAAGCTGAGATGTGAACCAAGGAGCGGAAGGACGTTTGTTTCCGAGTTTGGCGGCATTCTCGGGCACGAGATCCGCCAATATAGTTGAGAGCCATTCCGTGTAGCGAGCTAGATCGATTTCCACATTACCTGACAAAGTGCAAGGTGAACGTGCCATGGCCTGTAGTAGCGTCTCATTAGATAACAGATGAAAAGGCCTGGAAAGACGTTTAGTAGGGATAGTGGGATTAGATATAAGAGGAGGGGCGCTTGATAGGCTAAAAGTGATTAAGTAATGATCCGACCATAAAACCGGTTGAGGAGCAAGTACGTTGATCGGAACGGTGGAAAAAACTTGGTCTAGAATATGGCCCTTATTGTGCGTAGAATCATGGATGAAAGGTGTGAGTCCTAATGTTGCTGTGACCTCCATGAGTTTCATTGTATCAGGATTTGTAGCCTCGTCCATGTGTATGTTTAAGTCGCCTAAGAGTAGACAATGTTCAGATTTAAGGCATGGGACTGAAAGTGCTACCTGTAGTTCATCCAGAAAAGAGCCTAATGGACCGGGAGTACGATATGCAAGAATACCGGTGCATGCTTGATGGGGAGACAAGTGAAGAGTGAAGCCGAGTGCCTCGGTGTCCTGAATATTGTCTATCAGGAAGGTAGTGCAGTGCAGCTGGTTGTTAACTATAATAGCCACACCACCCCCGCGTCCAGATGTTCTATCCCTCCTAATGATGGAATAATTAGGTGGAATGGCGTTGACTAAATCCGGGGCTGAGGTATCACTAAGCCATGTCTCAGTGAGAAAAAGGCAGGATATATCGGAATTATCGAGCAAATTCCATATATCTAGCGCATGACAGCCTAAAGAGCGTGTATTAAGGAGTAGGCAAGTGGTGATAATCGGAGGATGAGTCAGTTTTGGTTTGTTATATATAGGAACGCGCCAACCACAGACATTGCATCCTTTTCTGAGGATGCGACGGCCCGGAAAGACAGAGTGGCATTGACCTACCGAAGGACGGAGATTGGAGAGGGTCTCTGACGAATATGAGATACACATAGCTAACACTGACAGCAGTATGGGACCAGCCAGAGGAAGGTGCCAGCCAGCCGTCCTGCCCCGTCTGCTGCCGGAACGCAGACGGGCGCAGACGGGCAGGACTCTGGCGAGACTCCGGCGCTAGGGATGGCGCTCACGCAAACGCGCCCGCTAGCGCGGTAGAGCGTCCGTTTCCTTTTATGGGGTCCACTAGAGCGCTCTCACCGCTCTGGGCCACACTCAAGATGGCCGCCGTGTAAAGATTTGACTATCCCCAAAGAAAGCCCAATAAAGCACAAAAACGGCCGCTAGAGCCGTGAAATGCTGGCGAAAATGCGTGCAGAAGGCCTAGGGGTGTGCTGTCTGCATTACAGGATGAAAATAACAATTAAAAAAAAAACGATTTTTCAATTAAAAAGCTTCAAACAGCTGACAATAGCACCAGTTTTGATGTCCCTTAGCAGGTAGCGCTGCTAGATCGTTTTTAGCGCAGAATCTCGTGAGCGCTGACACAGGGCTCCTTTTATGGGGTCCACTAGAGCGCTCTCACCGCTCTGGGCCACACTCAAGATGGCCGCCGTGTAAAGATTTAACTATCCCCAAAGAAAGCCCAATAAAGCACAAAAACGGCCGCTAGAGCCGTGAAATGCTGGCGAAAATGCGTGCAGAAGGCCTAGGGGTGTGCTGTCTGCATTACAGGATGAAAATAACAATTAAAAAAAAAAAAACGATTTTTCAATTAAAAAGCTTCAAACAGCTGACAATAGCACCAGTTTTGATGTCCCTTAGCAGGTAGCGCTGCTAGATCGTTTTTAGCGCAGAATCTTGCGAGCGCTGACACAGGGCTCCTTTTATGGGGTCCACTAGAGCGCTCTCACCGCTCTGGGCCACACTCAAGATGGCCGCCGTGTAAAGATTTAACTATCCCCAAAGAAAGCCCAATAAAGCACAAAAACGGCCGCTAGAGCCGTGAAATGCTGGCGAAAATGCGTGCAGAAGGCCTAGAGGTGTGCTGTCTGCATTACAGGATGAAAATAACAATTTTTAAAAAAAAACGATTTTTCAATTAAAAAGCTTCAAACAGCTGACAATAGCACCAGTTTTGATGTCCCTTAGCAGGTAGCGCTGCTAGATCGTTTTTAGCGCAGAATCTCGCGAGCGCTGACACAGGGCTCCTTTTATGGGGTCCACTAGAGCGCTCTCACCGCTCTGGGCCACACTCAAGATGGCCGCCGTGTAAAGATTTAACTATCCCCAAAGAAAGCCCAATAAAGCACAAAAATGGCCGCTAGAGCCGTGAAATGCTGGCGAAAATGCGTGCAGAAGGCCTAGGGGTGTGCTGTCTGCATTACAGGATGGAAATAACAATTTTTTTTAAAAAACGATTTTTCAATTAAAAAGCTTCAAACAGCTGACAATAGCACCAGTTTTGATGTCCCTTAGCAGGTAGCGCTGCTAGATCGTTTTTAGCGCAGAATACATCCCCGGCAACAGGAACAAGGTGGCAGATTACTTGAGCCGGGCGGCATCGATGGAAATGGAAGAAGAGGATCAGGAGGCCATGGAGGAAATGGTAGTGCTGATGGAGGACCATGAAAGGGTCATCATTTACCAAGAATGGGAGGAAGCCTACAGAGAAGATCAGGAGTTACAGGAGGTAATGAAATGCATAGTGTGTGTGTGGCCGTAGAAAAGACATCTGAGTGGGTCCCTACGGAGGTACTATGAGGTGAGAGAAGAACTCTCTGTGGACGACCAGGGGGTGTTCATATACAGAGGAGACAAGGTGATCCCGCCGAGAGGAATCATCCCCAGACTACTCACGTTACTACACGAAGAACATTTGGGGATAGGAAAGACGAAATTGAGGGCCAAGGAAGGGTACTGGTGGCCGGGCAATGGACATACAAGCAGAACGCCTTGTCAGGGATTGTACCCAATGCCAGCAAGCAGACAAGACCCTAAAACCACTGAGGCCAGCTTTGGGTAAATTCGACACCCCCAAAAATCCGTGGGAAGAACTTTCGATTGACATTTTAGGTCCGATTCTCGATGGACAAGGAACACAGAAATATGTGTGTGTGCTCATGGACAGGTACTCCAAGTGGCCAGATGTGAGGGTGGAAGAGGAAATGGACACTGAAACCGTACTCAAATTTCTGACAGACACCTTCCTGAGGGAAGGGATTCCCAAACTTATACTAAGTGACAATGGTCCACAGTTCACCTCAGATAAGTGGGCCAAATTCATGGAAAGAAATGGCATAGTTTCTAAACACACATCCATATACCACCCAGCGGGAAATGGACTGGTGGAACGGTTTAACCGTGTACTGATGTGATCCATACAGGCAGCAATAATGAGAGACAAGGACTGGGAGAGAGAGATATGGCAAATGATATGGGCGTATCGAATCACCCCCACGAGCACGGGGTATAGCCCGTTCCAGATCCTGAGGGGCCGAGATCCATTCACAAAGGACAACAGGGCGTGGAAGGAGAAAACGGTAACCAGCAAATGGTCGCCAGCTGTGGTCCAAGCGAATTTGGAAAGGGCCCAAGCAGTGTACACAAAACACTATAACGCTAGAAGGAACGTGAGAGACATTGGATTAGAAGAAGGAGAATGGGTGAAAGTCAAGTTGGCGGTGCTGCAGAGGAAGGGGGTCAGCAAGTACAGTAGACTTCTCCAAGTCAAGGAGGAGTACGACAGGGCTGCCCTGCTTAGTGATGGGAACGTATGGTCCCAAGACCGCATGGCGAGATGCAACAAAATACTACAGTGGGACATTGGTGAACAAGATCAGGAAGGCATGGAGAGAAGCGGGTGAACAGACCATGGAGGAAGGAGAGACTGAGGAAAGGAACATAAGGGGCGAGCAAGGGGTGGTGAGATCGCCCAGCGGAAGAGGCCCCGGCAGGAACAGAGGTCCCAGGAGAGCCCGAAGGCGGGAAGCAGCCAAGAAGGTAGAGGAGATACCCAGGGGAGATCCAGTGGGAGAGAAGTGACCTCCACCCCAGTAAGGTGCACCAGAGGGGGGAGAGCAGTGATGAGGCCAGCCAGATTCCGGGACTTTGATATGACTGATGGACAGTAACTCCATAGTGTTATTGAATGTATATAAAAAGGGGAGATATGTAGAGTCAGCACTCCAGTGTTTGGATCAGCGTGATGACGTAGCACGCCGATCCGCCATTTTAGGTGAAGCACGCGAAGGCTTCAGTACAGGTGCCGGAGCCAGAGATGCAAGAGGCTCGGCGCTCTCTGTAAGGTTGTGAGTTAAATAAACACAGACTTACAGCAGACGTTGATCTTGTCATCTGTGGGGGGATAGCCTGATACTTTACAAGTTTGTATGAATCTCCTTTCTTTTTTTAGTCCTTTTCCTGCACAAGGTCACAGGTTGCAAGCCACCCACGTGCAGATGAATCCAACTTCGAGGGCAGGCAGCACTAAAATAATCTTGACAATGCCTCGCAAAGGGGGGAATGCGGTGCTTACAAAGGAAAACCCTGCTCTTTGTTGCGGTTCAACCCTCGCACAGTTACACTGCCGCCCGTCAGCTGAAAGCAACATGGCGCATGTGCTGTGGGTTGCGCCTATAGGAGGGGGGCAACTTTAGATGAAAAATCAAAAGCAACTGCAGGACATTGAAAGTGTGTCGAGGCTCCGAACAGCCCCCAGTCACTTAAATTCAGTCTCATAAACGAAAATCTCACATCCATGACAACCTTCAGCTCGCCTTCCTGCCCACGGTGTAAATAATACACACTACCTGTGGAAACATTTACAGCGAGTAACACTGAAAAGGGCTTGCAAGGAGAATCACGACTGCTGTCACAAGATGCGCAGGGACAATCATGACTGCTGTCACAAGAGGCGCAGGGACAATCACGACAGGATGACTGCTGTCACAAGAGGTGCAGGGACAATCACGACTGCTATCACAAGAGGCAGTAGGCTATCTATATTTTTTATCTCAGGGCTATTACAAAGTGCATTAGGGATTGGAAGTCGAGTGGATAGAAAGTGATAGAAATAGGCCTCTTAAGTCGCTCACATTAACAGCTGTCACCCTCACTTTACTTCTGTTCATATACAACCACACCACAAGCATAAATGGTCAAACCACTCATACCCAACACTCAACCCAGTCACACACACACCACTGAGAAGACTCACACCTAGGCACACTCAGCAACATACATCCCACACACTTCCAACAAACAAACCCACCAGGCCCAGGAATCCCTACCATGGTGTGATAACAAGCAGCACACACAACCACTCCTTGTGCCTAATGAACACAAGCATTGGCATAGCCAATAGGTCTCGCCTTTGGGACCTTATAAGTGTTCAGCCATGCAACAGTTGATGTTGTTGCACCAAGGATATTGTGCTGGAGATTGGCTGTACTTTAGCACCATTTAATTTGTGAAGAAGCTTACAAAGTAAAAGGTAAATCATAAACTAACACCATGAATGTGAAGGCAGGAAGCCCAGCAACAACATTTCCAGAGGGTGTTCTTGATTTAAGTTTCTTACGGAACAGTAACCTCAAAGGGGCGGGGGCATGGACAAAGATCATTATGGATCCCTAGATCAAGGATAGTAAAAAAAGAAAGGAGTGAATATAATTTGGAATATGAGTGATGGGTAAAGTGGTCATAATTACCCAAAATATGCTAATCCCATATGATCTGAGAGTAAGAATGGGTAGAGTTAAAATTAAAAGAACAACTGAAGAACTGAGGAAAATTAAATTTTGGTCATGATGTGTTCCCTAGCGCGTACCCCACCGACTCCATGTACCAGCTTAAAGTGCATGTAACTTCCCTCCTGTGCCAGCTATGAAGACGCAAATACATTTGCGTCCACCGTTAACTTGTCCTCTTTCAGATCCACCATGAATGGATTATATAGTCCGTTCCTAAGTATGCTATGCCACCGTCTTTTTGTAGTACACTTTTCGTATTTTTCCTGCTCTAGCAAGAGTAGGCCCTGAATTCCTGCCATCTGAACCTCTTTTGTGGCTCCTGACTCTGCCCAGGCTACCTCTGTACCCGTGAACTCTGTCCTACTTTCAGCGCGGCCCCTCGCGCTCAGCTCAAGCCTGTTTTCTGCCAAGACTGACTATAACCTTCGAGTTATCTGTTCCGCTCCCCGAGAATACATTCCTGCCTACTAGATCCTGTAAACATCCTCTCCAGCTGCAGAGCCAAAGGGCCGACCTGTCTTAATGCAAGTAATTCATAGCCTCCGTTGCCATGCTTCCATGGAAGGCCCCGTGCCCCCACGCTTCACATGTAGACACCTAGGCGCTTATACACGCATTCACAGTTAGCATAGAATAGCTTCTGCCCTAGAGACCTTTCCGCCCAGATAGTATAGTTCCTAAACATCAGATATCAGATATGATAGAAGTACAAGTTGATCTGACATGCCAGACTTCTGTCTCTTTCCGTCAGTGTAAATGTCAAGTCCCCTGCACCCCGTCAATCACACGTCATGCAGCTGCGCGCGCATCCAAACTTCCGATTTTCTGCTGACATTGCAACATTCTGTTAGCACCACCCCTTGGTGCCACCCTCTTGCGTCACCTATCAGTGACGTTTCTAGCACACACCTCTGGTTCACGCCTAGTTTACGCCTCTTGATGATGTACTAGTACCACGTGTATACTGTTATCTTGTCTTCTCTCAGCTGTTACGCCTCTTACATTGACTCCTATGATATAAATCAAGTATATAAGCTATGTATTGATAATAAACGAGAGCGCTCTATCCCTTCTGACACCCCTGTGGTGGTCAGAACATGATATCCTGATTCCTTTATGAGGAATAAAACCCTTAGAAACTCTAACACCACGGACTCTGTTTTCTTTCATTTCCAATTGAGTTATTATTGATTAAGTACTTACCTGCATAGAAATTAAGAGAGTAAATTAATTATTTACGTCATTTTGGCGCCCGAATAGGGACCCCTCCCCCACCTCACGCGCCGGTTGGTGCGTTGCAAACTCTGTCCCCTGCCATCAGTTAGATGGAATACACGTGTACTGGCAGGATTTCCTGCATCTCCCTCTGACCCACGGAGGTGACGAAGACTGCGATCAGTGCCCAGACGAGGCGGTGAGGAGTGCGGAGGATCCCGACCAGAGCCCAGCCGAAAGAAGCAAGGTCCGAGGTGTGAAGAGGCCCACCAGTTTTCCGAAGTTTTCCGAAGTTTTCCGAAGTTTTCCGAAGTTCCGAGTCGAGTCCAGTCGAGTTTTCCGAGGCCTTCTGTTTCCGTGCTTCCCGGTGAGTACCATTGCTGGGTCGTATCTAGACGGGTTTGGGTACGCAAGTCCGGTCTGCACTGTTTTTAGGCAGTGTATCTGTACTGTTTAGCAGTATATCAAGTATTCCGAATTTCTGCACTGTTACACCAGTGTATCCGTACTGTTGAGCAGTACATCTAGTATAGGGGATTAGTCATCTATGTTCTCAATGTTTTTATGTGATTAATGTTGTGGTATGAATGTGACTGTTTAAACGTGTATTATTGTGTTTCTCGTATAATCTAGCTGTCAAGAGTATTAAGGAATAAAGATCTAGTGTTCAGTAATAGGTAAGCAAGATGCCGTTCTTTAACAAGTTAAAACAGATAGGAACTAGGAAAGGGTTACTGGAGGAAGAAATTCCTATCCCCCCTAGGGACACTCCAGGCAATTTTATGTATCAGAAACACGGCATAAATGCCATATTATATCTAGATTTATGGGCCGATTATACCAAGCACCTAGACGAAAGACACAGATGGCCTGTCACTGGAACGTGGGATGCCGAGTGCATCATGAGGGTAGAAGAAGCATTATGGAAAAAGAAAGCTAGACAATCCCAGAAGGATGCCATAGAATTTTGGCGTAAGGAATCACGTAAGCGTGCTGACAAAGCACTCCGTAGAGAAGACAGACTTAAAGAATCAGATAAAGAGCGAGAAAACGAATTAGTTACTGAAGGGATCCGAGTAAAAACAGAACAAATAGACCGTGCCCGAAATAATCTTGTAAACGGTATGTATCTTGCAGCAGATGGCACATCTGAAACTGAATCAGAAATACCGAAAAACTTACCGACACCATTAGTTCCAACTAAAGTAATGCATAAAACTACTAAAGACATATTCCTGAATTCATATCTAGAGGATGTAGTACCAGCTTATACCAATCTGCCTGTTCGTGCCCTGCCTACTGACAGGGACGGGGGTGGCACTCCGCCCCCAGATCCGGTTCCGCCGGTACCGCGACAGACGTCCACTGTTCCGCCAGCTCCGCCACTTCCCCCACTCAAAACAGACCTACCGAAACCAGTCCTACCTGATCTTACTAAACGACAAATTCAAGTCCAAATCCAGACTCCGCGAAGAGATAATGCCCAAGCATCCGCCGCAGGAGCCTATCCTGTCGCATCAGGAGGTGCGACAGCGGGTCTACAGACCCCGCCACCGACACACAGATTGCATTTAAGGGACACGCAGAATCCTTTCCAGTCTCCCTACTCATCCCGGCTTGACGCATTCAAAGATAGGATGTCAGTTTGTAGATATGATCCGGTACCCGGAAAAGACGATTTAATGGTATTAGCATCACTCCGATTAAGATCTGCCACCGATAACTTGCTATGCTATGTAGGAATGCAGGAAATTCTCGACAGACTATATAAGTTCATACTGACAGGGAAAGACCCCGACAGTGTCAAGGCTGCCATGCATAAACAGAAAGTTGACATTCAAGCACAGATATTACGATTTTTCATAAATTGTGTAATAAGAGAACGAGACAGGCCCGGGACAGATCAAAGTGAGTTAGAAGCATTAAACAAGTGGGGTCAAAATATAGCCGACGGAAGGCACGATAAAGGGGCTTGCATAGCCAGCATGTCCCAGAAAATTAGAAAGGCAGTATTGACTGCACACCAGGAAGAGAGTGACAAAGCTTCCTCCGAGGAGGAAGATGAACACGAAACACCAGGAAGGTCTACAGATACTATAGCGTATGTAGGTAGGGGAGCCTACCTTAGGAAAGGTGTCCGTCCAGAAAGCAAGAGAGTCTTTCTCTCTGCCTTAACAAATCCGAACTCTTCTGAACATCAGTTCCAGGAAACTGATAAAAGGCTTCGAGACCGAGTGGGGTACCATGTACTCAATTCTATGGATGAACAGGAACTAGCCCGGTCAGCCGTGTTATGGGCCGAAAACCCAGACGTATATAATGATGACACGTTAGTACAGACATTCTTGAACCTTTCCCCAGAAGAGCAGAAAATAGCAGGTGTATACATGATTCAGCACCTCCTCATCAAGTTCAGAAATCACCATTCTGATCCAGGTCCCTTACACGAGACATTAGAAGCACTACTCATGGATAGATGGAGAGGTTTTAGTACCAAATTAATACAAATAATTCTAGAGCAACGACGTAAGTATTACAACTTCCTAAGCTCCGAATATGTTCCCGCCCCGCCTCCAGAAAGGAAAACGTACCACATGCAATGCGGTGGTGGCATTGAAAGTCAGAATCCCTTACGAGAAGTACATCCAGTTATGGGTGAGGATCAGCACTTGAAACGTGTGTATGTTCACACACCACTGACTAAGTTAGAACTGTTAGAAATGAAGAAATTAGTTCCGTGCCATGATAAAGACCCTGCAGGTTTTCATAGAGAGCTTAAAGACATGTTACTGATGGGAGATTACACGTATGACGATATTATGAAAATGTTAAAGGTACTGTTGCCCACGGGCATTTACGAGAAATTAAAGGAAAAAGATTGGGAGGTGGGAGAGTCAAAGATAGCATGGGCAGAAATAGAAGACGAAGAAGGCAAACGAGTCCCAGGGGTAGGCCTTGGGGACAAGACTAAAGCATTACCAGGTTTAATAGTACAGGTTTTGCCAAGATTATTGACAACAAGAAAGGAAGATTGGGACGCAATCTCGTCCTGTAAACAGAAACAAGATGAAGATACTAGTGACTTTTATTCAAGATTCGAGAAATGTTTCATCATAAATAGTGGCCTAAAAGTTAGTAGCGAGTCATATCCACACCTTTTTGTAACAAAATTAGTAGAGAACGCCCTACCACTAGTTAAAAATAGAGTGTACAAGGTTGAAAGTACTTGGCAGGCAAATACGCCATCACAGATGTTACAAATGTTACAATATCACCAGAACAGAATAAGGGAAGAACAAGATCAGGAACAGAAACGTATGAAAGACACGAAAATGAAAATGTTAGTAGCTCAGACGATTCCAGCCGAGGGTCATAGAAAAGGTGGGGCCCAGACCAATCATTCTGCCGCTCCCGTTAAAGGGACATGTAATTATTGCAAGCAGCCAGGTCACTACGTACATGAATGTCCAGTCCTGAAACATAACATCGAGACAGGTAAAACTAAAGAAAGACCGCGTCCGCCTAGACATGAACAGGGTCATCAACAGACCTCACAGAACGAACAGCCAATGCAGAATACACAGCCTATGCATGATCAGTCCCATACAGTACAGACAGTAGCAGTACCGCAGCCACAGCATGCTCAGACACAGCCCGCTGCCGCAACCCGGCAAGTCTCACAACAGATGTACCAGTATGCCCAATCGGCATATCCAGATTACCAGCGATATACATGAAACAGCCTAGAGAGGGAAGGTGATTTGCCTCTTATTGAAATTCCTGTAGATCAAGAAGGTCCTTATGTACATAGTCACGTATTAGGAAAAGACAGAAAGTTTTTAATTGACACAGGGGCAAGTCGCACTACTATAAGTCATAATGAAGTTCCAGGGGCACCCCTCTCAGGCTCACAGAATGTTTCCCTTGGTTTTTCAGGACAGCCTATTGTAAATGAAGTGTCAGAACCAGTACCACTAGCTGTGGGTCCATTATCTCGAGTTACAGATTTGTTACTTACGAAATCATGTCCAGAAAATCTGTTAGGAATTAAAACACTGAAAGCTCTAGGAGCTATCATATGCTGTTCCCCGGAGGGAGTCAGACTCTTTCTACGGGATTTCAAGGGTCATTATGTTCTACGTGACTTTGATGTAAGATTGAAAAATGTACCAGATCACTTATGGGCAAAAGGCCCAGCAGATGTAGGTTGTATGCATATCACTCCATACCGTGTAACACTCAAGACAGGAGTTGTTTTACCCAGAATCAGACAATACAAGTTACCACCTGATGCTGTAGTGGCTTTACTGAAAATAATTGAAGAGCTTATTGCCCAAGGAGTGGTCGTAGAGACCGACTCCAATATCTGTAATTCACCCATCATTCCAATTCTTAAACGTACAGACCGCAATGCACCGCCAGTATATCGGCTGGTGATTGACCTTCGAGAACTGAACAAATGTATTGTACCACAGTATCCTGTGGTCCCCGATATCTCTTCCCTATTAACTGCTATTGACTCAGAAGCAGCGTTCTTTACTGTAATCGATCTCAAGAACGCTTTCTTCAGTGTACCTATTGACCCGGAGAGCCAATATCTCTTCGGATTCAGTTTAAATGGACGAAGTTTCAAATTTTCCCGCGCACCTCAAGGATTTACAGAAAGCCCCAGCATCTATAGTCAAGCACTGAAAAGACAACTAGATAGTATTCAAATGCCAGTTAATACCGCTTTACTGCAATACGTCGATGATCTACTGATCACCGCACGAAGTGAGCCCGAATGTGAACAAGCATCACTGACAGTTTTGCATTTCCTGGCCGACAAGGGACACAAGGTGTCCCCTTCAAAGCTACAATTCTGTGTTCAGCAAGTTGTGTACTTGGGTCACTTGCTGTCCAAAGTGTTGAGACAGCTCACTCCCGATCGCATTCAGTTAATTGTAAATATGCCACGACCCCAGACACAAAAGGAAGTGCGGGCCTTCATAGGCCTCACCTCGTACTGCAGACAATGGATTCCTCAATATGCATTTCTAGCTAAACCACTCATCCAGTTAACGACGCAGGAGGTAGCAACTTCCATTGCCCTCCCTTGGACTCAGGAACATACACAAGCCTTTGAGGAATTAAAGAAAGCTTTATGCCAAGCGCCAGTTTTAGCAACACCATGTTACAGCAAACCGTTTACACTTTTTGTTACAGAACGTGAAGGTACAGCGTTGTCTGTCCTCACTCAAGATCAAGCAGGTTCACATAAGCCTTGTGCTTATTTTTCAAGTACATTGGATTCAGTAGCCCAGGCGCTCCCTGCATGTTTAAAGTCAGTAGCAGCAACAGCGTTAGCAATCAGACAAAGTGACTCAATTGTTCTAGGTCATCAGTTAACAGTACAAGTTCCACATTCTGTAGAGGTTCTGTTAAACAGAACCCAGACTCAACACTTGACTATAGCACGACTTACAGGTTACGAATTGACATTATTCCAGCCACACATAGAAATCAGACGCTGCAGTATCTTGAACCCAGCGACATTGTTACCTTCAGTTATGACAGATCCAGCTCCACATGATTGTATAGAGATCATTAATGCAGTAACAAAGCCCAGACGGGATTTAACAGATGTTCCATTGACAAATCCAGACCTGACACTTTATGTGGATGGTTCATGCATGAGAACAAGTACAGGAGAGTTAGTGGCCGCATATGCAGTGACCACTGAAACTGAAGTTAAAGAAACACACCGTATTGATACATTGTCTGCTCAAGCGGCAGAGCTCATCGCTCTGACCCGAGCCTGTATTCTAGCCAAGAACAGAAATGTTAACATATACACTGATTCCCGTTATGCGTTCGGAGTCGTACATGACTTCGGCATGCTCTGGCAGGAACGAGGTTTTCTGACCTCTCATGGTACAAAGATACAACATGGTCCACTCATTCAAGCACTGTTAGAAGCAATACATCTGCCTTCAGGCATATCCGTCATGAAGTGTAAAGCACATACTAAAGTCACAGATTCTGTTTCCCAGGGTAACGACCTGGCAGATCAGACAGCAAAACATACAGCACTGACTCACACTCAGACAACTGATACGACAAAGACAACAGATCCGACAAACTGCATGACAGTCAGGGATCCCACACTAGATGTTATTGACATTCAGACACATGCTACTCCAGAAGAAATAAAGAAATGGATTGAACTAGGAGGGATCCAGACAGATCAAGGTTGGATGACAAAGGGAAAATCTACATGGTTTCTCCCTGACTCTATGGTTCAAGTCATGATAAATACAGCACATAGTCCTGCCCACCTAGGAGAGAAAGCAATGCTAGACAGTTTGCAAAATCTCTGGAACAATAAACACTTACGAGCAGCCGCAAAACAGAAAGTGCGTACTTGCATGATCTGTTGTCAGTTCAATCCAGGTAAAAGCGTCCCTGTAGAGCAAGGTGGATTCCATCCTCCCGATCACCCTTTTGAAGTCCTCCAGATGGATTATATCCAGATGGACCGTTGTCGAGGATTCAAATATGTTCTCGTAGTTGTCTGTGCTCTGTCCCGCTGGACCGAAGCATACCCAGTCCCAGATTACACTGCTCCGACCACTGCCAAACAGTTGGTTCGTGAATTCTTCCCACGCCACACCAGTTCTACCCATTATGTCAGTACTGCCAGTCACTGGTGAATTATGTATCAAGAAGAAAGGTTCAGTACACTTAGGTCATAGTAAATGCACTACTGTGGTCGAATTCAGTGAAGACTCCAGGCACCTGGACTTGGTCCGGTTGGTTCTGGACAACGTTAACAGCTTGGGGATGGAAGATCCTATCCTTCCTAGGCATTGGCCTAGTCCTAGTATTCAGTTGCTGCCTGTGCCTGCAGTGTGGGCCAGCGATTTGTGGACTGTGTGCCACCTCTTGTATTGAACATTCCAGTTATCATTCAAAACGTAACCGAAAGAAAGAAGAACAAATGATGTTACAAGAACAGACTGATCGATTCATGAGGATCGATATTTCATGAAGGGTCCGTAGGGAACAAGGAGGGAATGAGGAAAATTAAATTTTGGTCATGATGTGTTCCCTAGCGCGTACCCCACCGACTCCATGTACCAGCTTAAAGTGCATGTAACTTCCCTCCTGTGCCAGCTATGAAGACGCAAATACATTTGCGTCCACCGTTAACTTGTCCTCTTTCAGATCCACCATGAATGGATTATATAGTCCGTTCCTAAGTATGCTATGCCACCGTCTTTTTGTAGTACACTTTTCGTATTTTTCCTGCTCTAGCAAGAGTAGGCCCTGAATTCCTGCCATCTGAACCTCTTTTGTGGCTCCTGACTCTGCCCAGGCTACCTCTGTACCCGTGAACTCTGTCCTACTTTCAGCGCGGCCCCTCGCGCTCAGCTCAAGCCTGTTTTCTGCCAAGACTGACTATAACCTTCGAGTTATCTGTTCCGCTCCCCGAGAATACATTCCTGCCTACTAGATCCTGTAAACATCCTCTCCAGCTGCAGAGCCAAAGGGCCGACCTGTCTTAATGCAAGTAATTCATAGCCTCCGTTGCCATGCTTCCATGGAAGGCCCCGTGCCCCCATGCTTCACATGTAGACACCTAGGCGCTTATACACGCATTCACAGTTAGCATAGAATAGCTTCTGCCCTAGAGACCTTTCCGCCCAGATAGTATAGTTCCTAAACATCAGATATCAGATATGATAGAAGTACAAGTTGATCTGACATGCCAGACTTCTGTCTCTTTCCGTCAGTGTAAATGTCAAGTCCCCTGCACCCCGTCAATCACACGTCATGCAGCTGCGCGCGCATCCAAACTTCCGATTTTCTGCTGACATTGCAACATTCTGTTAGCACCACCCCTTGGTGCCACCCTCTTGCGTCACCTATCAGTGACGTTTCTAGCACACACCTCTGGTTCACGCCTAGTTTACGCCTCTTGATGATGTACTAGTACCACGTGTATACTGTTATCTTGTCTTCTCTCAGCTGTTACGCCTCTTACATTGACTCCTATGATATAAATCAAGTATATAAGCTATGTATTGATAATAAACGAGAGCGCTCTATCCCTTCTGACACCCCTGTGGTGGTCAGAACATGATATCCTGATCCTGATTCCTTTATGAGGAATAAAACCCTTAGAAACTCTAACACCACGGACTCTGTTTTCTTTCATTTCCGATTGAGTTATTATTGATTAAGTACTTACCTGCATAGAAATTAAGAGAGTAAATTAATTATTTACGTCAGAACAATGTGATATGAGTGAGCAGAGCTCGATCGAGCCGTTGCACTGAGTTACGTTTAGTACCAAGAAAGGCCCAACCGAACATACACGTAAGAAAGGTGAACGTAAAGAGGCTGTCACTGGACTTCTTTTTGGACACCACAGCTTGGCAGAAATTGAAACAGCTGCTAAGATATCAGTAAAGTCACCCACTTGGTATAACCAAACCATAGAAAGCAATAGAGCCCCTAGGAAATGCTAAATAACAGATATGGTTCCAATAATTAAACCAACAGATGAACCTATAGAAGAATAAAGTATAACAAAATAAAGAAAAGATCCCAGCCTAGAGACATATCAGAAATCAACTTCAATTTTGGATTAAAACGGTTTAATAAGGAAGCCCTGTGACAGAATCGCAGCGGAAGTGGATTGAGAGGAACTGAAAGTGATAAAACAGACCTGCAGCATAGAGATCAACTGTAGAAATCCCGATTGTACATTGAGGAAAGGGGAACCAGATCCTTGTTCAGGAAAAAAACACCCTCATTCTCATAACCAAAACTTACCAAAGTCTTCACCAGAAGGTCAAGAGCTCTGCAGCTCTGCGATCAACAATGAAACTGTTCAAAACGGTCGGAATAAGGTGAAATTAGTAAATGTGCCAGATAATTAAAATGCTGGGGGTTTTGCCCAATCTCAAGGAGATTGCTTAGAAAGTTGTTAGAAATGGGGTTTCTGGTTGGCTACGGTTATGCACCTACGCCAGGTAGAATCCACTACTCCAGTCAGGGCAAGTAAGTTACACATCAAAGATAACCTGTCCGCAGAGCGGTCAGGCTTATCATCAAAGGCAAGGTGTAAAACGTTTGTGCAACAGACTCACAGCAACACAATAAATACACCACAAAAGAGACTCCACACAGGTTGCATGAAAATATATATATGTCGTATATTGTACATAAACATAGATCAAAATGGCATAAATCATAACTCTTGTACATGTCCGGCAATTACTGAAATAGTACTTGTTATTCTGTCAGTGACATACAAAATGATATCACGCATTAAACGCAACAGTTTATGACGTAAAATCATGGATCATCACTTGAGTGCAAGGACGAAAACCAGGTTATGAAAAAGGCACATGAATTACCAAATGGCACCAAAAAATTATAGGGCACAGCGCTCCTGTGCTCCTATTATCCCATTATACGGTAATTTACACAATATGTAGGTTTCAGGAACACCTATACACCTACTACAGGAATTATGTATGGTACGTTGTAGAAGATATTACACTCTGGGGGCATCCGTCGTGGTCTCAACCCAAGAATCACCAACACGGTCAGCAGGGCCCCAGGTATGTGCCCAAACTGTGGCAGGGACACCCATACAGCACAATTTTGGCAGGGAAACTTCACTGTGCCCCACATGAAAAATGGGTAATGAAGCTGCCCATGAACCCACAGGCCAGCTGCCGACCAAGACTGTCTCCTAAAATAATGATAAGATGAGTCCTTTGAATAGCGCAGCAGTCCTTCTGACAGAGATTCAGTCCCAGTTCCAATAGTGCTCTCAAATCATGGGGTCAGAGCCCCTGTACTTATACTCAAAAATGTCTTTGATGAATGGGGTGACTGCAAAGGAGCCATTTCAAGTGTTACTCAAAGACCTTTCAACCCAGCCTTGGCTCCAAGAATCAGTAGGGGGTCAATCACCCCTTTCTGTGAGGGCAGGAAACAGCCTATACAAATGTAAAGTGTGAACTTCCCTCTCTCTCCCACTCCAGGAAGGATATCAGTATGCAGATGTAACCCTGTCACATCCAACCCTTCCTGTGTGATGGCTGTCTGAAAAGTATGTACATAGTGTAGCTTTTAACCAGGCCCAGACATGGATTGGAGTCAGGCCGCAAAGCACTAAAGGTTTAAGCAGAGATAAAGGCCACTTTCTAAAAAAGGTATTTCTAAAATAGTCATGTAGAATCCAACTACACACGTGAGCAGGATCCTTCACTACCAATGTCAACATACCAAACATGGCAACCATATTCTTTTCAGATCAGGAATTACCACTTAAACACATATAAGGGAATTCCCAATGCTAGCCTATAAGAGGAGTAGGCCTCACGGAAAAGAGAAACAAAATAGAATAGGCTGTTTGTCACTACAAGGACATGCCACACAATAGGGGCACATGCCCTACCTTTTACTTACACAGCTCCCTGCCAAAAGAGCTACCTAGGGCCTATTTTAGGGGTGACCTATGTCTAATAAAAGGGGAGTTTAAGGCTTGGCAACTAGTTTTGAATGGCAAGTCAAAGTGGCAGTAAACAGAATGCAGGGTGGCGAAGCTGAGCCCGGGTGCGAGATGGCCGCTTTCTAATGCTCTGCTGGCTGGGCCAAAAATCCTCAACATCTGCTGATTAGAGGGATGCCCTATGGCGCACCCCCTAGGCCGGTTTGGCTGTAGTCGCTGACCCCAGAGAGTGGCTTTGGGGAGAGAGGGGCAGTGAGAACATCGAAGTGCAGCATACCACATTCTGCTGATCCCTTTCCTCTGCAGAATGCTGGCAGGGTGTTTGAGGGCCGTGTTGGTCCTGCCAGGACTGTGTGTGGCCTTCACCTGCTGCTCCTTGAGTAGACGGCGCCAACCAGAAGGCTGCTATGCAGTGTCAGCAACTGACCATAGAGATGCACTCTGCATGCTGTTCTGTATGGTGTGGGGCCTGCCCGCTGAGCTGTGGCCTGACCTGAGGAAACCCTGCAGCCATTGCCCTGATCCCCAGACTAGCCTACAGCGCTGCGGGCACATGTGAGCAAGGCTGCTTAAGACTGGTGTGAGAGATCGCTGGACCCCGGCCGGTGGCTAGAGGCACAAGTTGAAGTAATGACCCTGGGACAGCGGTGAGTGCGACTGCTCATGCCATTGTCAGCATACATGTTACTACGCTGCATGACTGGCATCCAGACACTTAGGTCTCTTTGTTGTTGTGGCTGAGTTGTCTGGTCCCTTGGGTTATACGATGGGGCTGCTCCCTGGTTAGAAGGGGTGCCAGGGCGTGGCGGGCCTGAAGGACACTACAGGGCCTATCACAGTCCATAGTCCCCTTGACCTCCGGCTCCTGAACCACCTTTTCTGTCCTGTAGCTTTTGGCAGCTTACCCCTAGCCATCATTTCCTACTGTCCTGCGACCTGAGGGGCTCACCTTCTGGGATTGCCGCAGCACCGATCATGGGCAAACACGATGCCAAACAATCAAAGCTCCCATTCGGGAGCAGGCACCTCCGCACAAGACGCAATCTGAGGTCTCCCCGGAGCAATCGGAGCAGGACAGTCACTAAGACATTGATATAAAAGAGCTCCTAGTAGATGTAAAGTCAAGCCTGAAGGCTACTGATGCTAAGCTAGACATCCTCACCAGCTGCCTAGATCATGTCAAACAACGTGAGGACAAGCTTGAAGCTAGGCTGGATCATCTGGAAAATCACGTCTCAGACGTTGACGATGTACAAGCAGATTTCAAAGAGCAACTATTAATCAAGGATGGACAGGGCACTCAAACTGATAATGGCCAAAAGCGAAGACTATGAAGCATGCTCCCGGTGCAACAACCTGCAGATCACGAGTATCCCAGAGCCCACTGCAATCAACAAAATGGAGGACTTTGATGAGACTATGCTGCGTAAACTGTTTGGGGAAGGCCTGTCCATGGTCTTCATTGTCGAGCATGCACACCGCTCGGTGGGTCTGCAGCCCCCTTGGCGCATCGGTTAACCCCATAGTTGCACGTCTACAGAGACCGAGAAGTGGTCCTGCGGCTCGCACGCGAGCATGGTTCCATCCAGTATCAATAAAATAGCCTTTCATTATACCCTGATATCACAGTGTCAGTGCAAGCTGCCCACCGTGAGTTCATGCCCGCCAAACAGATTCTTCAGAAATCGGCGATCCCGTATGCATTAATGTACCCGGCCAAATTGCATATCACTTTGGATGCTAAACTGCTTTTTTCACAGATGGTAAATCCGCCCAGTACATTTTCTAGCACACAACCAAGGGACTCGCCTCAGGACTCACCACGAGATGCTTACAAGAACCAACTGAGTGACAATGATCGATAACAATATCATTAAAAATAAATAAATAATTAACACGCCACTTTCTACCCTGTTTATTCCGAGAATCCATACTTGCTGCCTCTTCTTCACTACTATTCCTCTTTCATGTGTGCTTATTACCAGTCAGGCGGTCCCGCCTGGGTGTGCCTTTAGCCCTCTTTTTGTCATGCTTTTCCAGTGGGAGTCACTTGCAATTCACTTGCACCTGGTTGCCCCTCATGTTACCCCCGGCTAGGCCACGCAGCCGTGCTCATAATAGTTGTTCGCCCAGACACTCTCTGATACCAGGGAAGATTTCCATTCAAGTTATTAAGTTACAGGGGAAATGTTTGGGGGGGGGGGGGTGGGATGGGTTTTCTAAACCAGGTTTCTGGGTTGGTGTGGATGGGGTTGTTTGTTTTGAATGTTTGCATTTGCCATGTTTTTTTTCCTTATGAGGATCCTTCAGCGCACTGCACATACCTATGCCATTCGCATTATCCATGGTGCATCACAGGGGCTAGCCTAACACTTCATTCACCTTCCACAAGTAGCATGACCACCGCTACCTGCATCTCGTGGAATATACGTGGCTTAATGACTGCAGAAAGGCACGTCTGGTCCACGCTTACCTCATTAGGCACAGAGTTGAAATCTACTTCTTGCAGGAGACCCATCTAAAGCGGCTCGACTACCCTGGAGCTGCACTCCCATTGGTGTGGGGAAAGACACACTTCTCTTTATGTCAACTATGCTAGAGGCTTCACCATTATACTGCGTAAGGGGTTTCAGATGGTGGCAGCTGTCACAATCCCCCATAATAGCAAAGGGTGCTATCTCATGTTAGCTGGATTATTGCATAGGCAACCTGTAATCCTGGCTAACATCTACTGCCCAAATGCGGACGATCACAGGTTTTTCTCTGGGATTTTGAGACTAATTTTGAATCTTGGCCCTCGAGCACTAATCTGAGGCAGAGATTTCAATGTAGCTTGATGACCGGCTAGACCGCTCTGGCATCTCTAGGCACCTACACCATAATGCATCACAGACACTTAATACAATAATACACAATAACTACTTACATTGGAGACACGCACACGCAAACACCTTGGAGGGTACATGCGTATCAGTACACCTTAGTGGTTCATCCAGGATATATTCCTGGCTAATTTCTAGAGATGTCCAGACGTGGACTACCAACGTGGCCCATCTTCCTCACACTCTATCTGACCATGCCTCAGTGCTTTTGAAATTACCGTCCCCCCAGGTGATGCCTCGTGCATTCACCTAGTGTCTACCACCGGATGTGCTGTGTGATGTGCCATTCAAGGAGGAGGTTTTCAGAGACATAGTGGTCTTCTTTGCCAATAACGTGGGGCTCCCTTAAATCACCTTCTACGCTATAGGACGCCCTCAAGGTGGTCATTTGGGGAACATGTATTTCTAAGCAATCTCGACCTCTGAAGGCCTTTTGAGGCTGTCGCTGTCGACTCAAGGGGGACATTCAGGCCAGGGAATATTTTAATTCCAAAGATGCCACCATGCTGGCCCACATTCAGGAATGGTTATGAGTTCCATTAAGAAGCTGTTTGGGAAACCCACTTCTTACACTGGAACGCGCAATCTCAGCAATTCTGGGATGGTGACTGCCTGGACAAGTCACTTGCAGGCATGCTGTGCAGACTGAGAACTTCAACATATGTGGGGAAACTACTTGATGGAAAGTCTAATCCCGCCTCCTCCCTTTTGGACCTAATACGGGTAATGACCTCCTATTATTCCTCCTTATAGCAAGCACACCCCTCTTATGGGACCAGATGATACAATGCAACTGCTATGGCTTGATTGTGTTCATCAAGCCTACTTAGAATTCAGCAATTACTACAGAGGACATGGAACAGGTTATCATGAGCCTGACCCGGGACAAGGCACCCAGGCTCGATGGTCTTACCACTCACCTTTAGAAGGAGTTTGCCTACCATGCTGGACCCACAACTTCTGTCCATGTTTAAGGACTCATTAGACGTAGAGACCTTGCTGCCTTCCGTGAGAGAGGCAGTAATTATAACACTCTCTAAACCGGACAAGTTGGCAAACCAATGCGACTCCAATAGGCCTCTTTCCTTAATCAACGTAAAAAACAAAACATATGCCAAGATCTTCACAAATGGCTTGCTGCTGCCAATTATAGTTCGGCCCGATTAATCGGGGGCCATCCCAGGACGCTCCAAGTCGCACAACCTGAGCACCGTCTTCCCGCTCATGCATCACCTAAACCCCCAGATCTTCACTACTGCTGCCCTTTTAATGCCACTAACATCTCCCATGATAAGTCATAAATCAAGGGTCTCTTAAAAAGTTATTTTAAAATTAATTTTAATCAATTGTTGTTCATGATTTTATGATTATATGATCGAATACAGATTATGATGATGGTAACTCTGGTGGCTGAGTTCATACTGAAAAGGAGAATGACAGTGTGTGTTGCTACAGATGTGGCAGTTGGAATGATTTCAGGTGGCGAAGCAATGCCCTGCACTGTACCAGACCTGTTTCATCATGAAGGACATTTTACCAGATGTTGATCGTCAAGGATACAGCACATGGTAATATCTAACATGGATGAGCAGGATGTATTTAATAGTGGTACTGATGTAGTTCTCTGCATTGAAGTAAAGTAAAAGTATAAAGACAGTGGTTTTTAGAGGTACATTTGCTAAATGGAGTAAAAAGAGACCCCCATTACTGTAACATGTTCATTAGAACAGAGTAGAGGTTTGAACAACAGCTGGATCACCTTTTACGCTCCTAGGTCCTGAAACTGCTGCCATTATTTAAAAAAAAAATTGTGATAAAATGATTTGCTTATGCTGGTGAAGAAATAGAGATTATGGGTGAATTTTAAGCTATCATACAAATCGAAAGGGAAATGTGCTTCCTGTTAACATTTATGATACTGGACAAGGGTCTAATTTATCAGGGTTGGATTCCCAGGGAAACCTAGACATTTTGTTTAACCCAAATCAGCCCGATCAGGGACAATGGAACTCAATTCCCATGACATGAGGAGTGCTCTGAAGGAAGATGGTATCAAACATATAAAAACTGCCCTCTTTCATCCCACAAATGACGGCTTGGTGGAACAGTTAAATAGTACCCTAAAAGGACAGTTACAATTGGACTTTATCAACAAATTCGAGTGGAAGAAAAT
This sequence comes from Lissotriton vulgaris, assembly GCF_964263255.1. Lineage (NCBI taxonomy): Eukaryota > Metazoa > Chordata > Amphibia > Caudata > Salamandridae > Lissotriton > Lissotriton vulgaris. Next base: position 615,152 of record NW_028252109.1, read on the forward strand.
GTTGAATGGTACGTTGTGGGCAGTAAGCACCACTCCAATTAATAGCATTTGAGAAACACCATTTGTGTCTTTGAGGGGCGTGTTCTACGCATCAAGGGAAACAGAGAATAGATGGGTTTGTCAACATCTCTTCCAGCAGCAAGCATCTATTGTGCCCTTTCCTAGGAGTCTTTACACCTCTCCCCACCCAAAAGGGCAGAAGGCTGTATTGTGGCCAGCAACTGTAAATGCTCGCTAGAAAACGTGACCCCCACAACAGGAAGCGCTCACTCGGACAATGCATCCAAGAGCACAGATGGCTCCGGAGTTCCACGCCTCCGGTTAGCCTTGTGACCTGTGACCCCGCCCCCTCCTCGACAGTTGTAGAGGAAGCAGGAATGGCGAAAGGAACGGCAAGCTGGCGTTTATGTATATAGTAATGAAAAACGGCAAGAAAACGGCGCTGAGCTGAGAACCACGTCACCCCCGTCGCACTGACAGCTGGAAGTGCGAGCTGGTGCCTTCGAGGTACTGCATGAAATTGACTGGAACAACTGTCCTCATGCCTTGATGTCCGGGCGCTGATTAAATGGATCGGGAGCTCCAGGGGCTTTTGTTTCTTGGCTTTGCTGCAGTGGAGAGTCAGAGAGTCAGGACTCGTTTTTGGAGCATAAGAAGCAGCGTTTAACCTCGACTGGAAGGGAGAAGAAAAAAGGGCTCCTAAAGGCTTTCTGGCAAGTGAGAAAATACGGAATGGACTTCTGTAAGAAGAAACTAGGTGAGGCGAGGAGGGGCGATATAAGGAGAGCATTGGGTGTTCCTTTTGTCTTTTTTTCCCATTTTTCTCGGAAAGACTGCTGAACACCGCCTTTCACATCACCTTGTCCTACTGGTATCACTGCCTTCAGACCGGGGCATAAAATCGAAACTCTACAGCAGGACTTCTTGGTTTACAATGAGTTGGACTTTAATATATTTAGTTCTAACTGGTCTAATCCTGTTGGGCAAGGTACAGAAGTTCAGGAGCACAGGGGGAAGAGAGCAGTGATGGCAGTTAAAAGTTGAAAAGTTGAAAAAGTTAAAAAGTTAAAAAAAGGCTACAATGGGCAAACCGCAAAAGGAGGGGGAAAGAGCCCTCAAAACTGAATAAAACAGAATTGGCTCCTCGTCTGAATACAAAAACTCGCCTCGCCCTAGCCAGGAAAACTGCTCAAAAAGCAGCCAACAATAAAGAGAAAAATAAAGAGAAAAACAAAGAAGAAAATTCTGCGGAAGATACTCTTCCTGAAACTTCAGATGACGATGGGCATCTTTCATCCTCCTCTTTAAATGGCACAGTGCCTAAGAAAATAGTCGCAGTCAAAACTGTCATCATAAATGAATCTCTATCCCCCAAGTCAGCATCACTGATGGTTACTTCTCCTCCTATAGTCTCAGAGATTGCATCTCCCGACTTAGTAGGGAAGAATATGAACGGATCTGGCGGTATGGGAAGTAAGGAAAGGAAGGATTTTCCTCTTTTCGCTAAAAGAACTACCCCAAAATCGATCATCCATCAGGCTCCGATGGCTCCTGTCTCCCAGGAGGAGCCTGCTTCTATTGCGTCATTTAAGGACACTGGTCCATCTGTTTCATCTTTGACGCAGTCCCATGATCAGAGTCTGGAGTCTTTACTCGTATCCCCACTACAATCCTCGCAAACTGTGCCAGATGAGTTGATAGTGGATAAATTTGAGGAATCGATGTTGGCATTTCCCAGTAGACTGCAGGAGGCGGAGACTAGGATTTCAGTCCTCGAAGACAAGGTGAACTAAGTTGTGGATGAAGCTAGGGAGTCAGCCAAGAAAAAGGTCGCGCTAGAGCACAAACTTGAAGAACTTTAAAATCACTCCAGAAGATCGAATCTAAGAATAGTAGGGGTTCCGGAGGGAGTGGAAGGCTCCGATCCTATCCAGTGGGTCTCCTCCTTTATTCATCAAGTAGTTCTTCCCGAGTTTGAGCGCGATTTGACAATTACAAGGGCTCATCAGGTTCCAGCGCAACGTTTTGTAAATTCTCCATTTCCTAGAACGATACTCTTAAATTTTGCTGATTTTAGGATTAAAGAGAAGATTTTGTTAAAATGCAGGATTTTCCCGGATATGACTGCGGTGGCTGCCAAAAGGCGCAAGGAGTTTGTTAAGATCTTACATTTATTTAAGGCCAATGGCGCCCAAGCATCGATTGCTCAGCAATCAAAATTGAAGGTTTTGGGCAAAGGGAAGTTCTATATGTTTTCTGACATTGAAGATGTACAATCCCTCCTTAAAGAGATCTCTTCTGGTTCTAATGTTTGAAATGGAAAGAATGTTTTCTCTTATAGGTCTGCCTGACCAAACCAAAATAATTAGAAAGAAGGGGGCGGTCCAGGGTTAACGGGTTGCAACAGGGTGTAGCAAGAGGACACCCAAAGAAGAAAGAAGAGGGAGGAATGTGGGCAGCGTGGACAGGGAGGGGGGCTCCACATTCAGGGGGGCAAGGGTGGGGGGGGTGTAAACACAGTAAAAAGGAACAAGTGCAGTAGATTTTGTAATTTGATTTTTATCATTGGTTGGTACGGAATATGTAGAAGAATTTACAAGCTTCTAGATGAAATATAATTCAAGTGTCATCCTGTCCATAAATGCGAACGGTTTGCTTAATAAGCAGAAGTATGGAGCTTTACTGAAATGGGTAATAACTCTTAATCAGCAGGTGGTCTTTTTTCAGGAGACGCATCTAAAGACAAATGCCCCAAAGTTGTTTTTGCCGAGATATTTTTCTCATGGGTTCTTCTCTTCAGCAGGGATTGCCCAGAGGGGAGTGTTGCTGTTTATTTTGCAAGAAACCTTCCTTGGGAAATCCTTCAGGTTCAAAGATACTCTAGAGGTAGATGGCTTTGGGTGGCAGCAAAGCTGTTGGGAAAAACATTTAACTTTGTGAACTATTATGGCCCCATCCTCGATGATGTCACAGGCCTGTTGGAAATTAGTGAGGTTTTAAGGGGCACCACAGGGCAAATCATAATAGGAGGAGACTTCAATTATATCCAGGATGTGAGGAGGGATACTTCTAACAAGAACAAAAAAAAATTAAAACCTAAGACAAAATGTGTATTTGAAGCACTTCTGGCAGAATACCAATTGCAGGATTCCTGGCGCTCTTTGAATGTAGATAAGGAGGCCTATACATGCTATTCTAAAAGGTTTCAATCAGCATCCAGAATAGACTTTTTTCTGACTTCAAGATCGTTTCAAATCTCTAGAACTTTGAAAGGATGTAACCCTTTTTCGGATCATGGGAGGGTCGAAGTTGAGTTTGTGCTAAGAGGAACGGAAGAGGAGCGCCCAAGGTGGCAGCTGGATCGCACCCTTCTTCAGAACAAGGATTGGGTTTCAGGGTTCAAGGAGTGGGTGACAGAATTTTCTTAGTGAAGAAAGATTCAGCTGAGCCTTTTTCTGTATGGGGTGCATTTAAAGCAGCCGCCCGGGGGCAGATCATTGCGTTTTCCAGCAATAAGGCAAATGATCGCAAGCGTAAAATGTCCGCTCTTCAGAATGCTGCAGAAAGGGGAATATGCTCTAAAACGTAATCAGCAGCCGAATCAATGGGAACAGGCTAAAGCTCTATTAAGGGATGTTTTCACCTTGGAGGAGATTAATAGTTCAAAGGCCTTCCAGCAAAGGGTCTACGAAGAGAGTCAATTGGCGGGGAAGCTTCTGGCTAATTCTATTAGAAAGAAACAAGAGTCATCCATCATTTTGAAAATTCGAGATCCTCGAGGTGGAGTAGAAACACAGAGTGAAGGAATCGCGAAAATATTTCTGGACCATTATGAGAAAATTTACTCCACGGAATACCAGGTGGAGGCAACAATGATTCAGGAATATTTTGCTAACCTAGAAATTCCCCAAATCTCCGATTCCCAAAGTAATCAAATCGGGTGTGAAATAAGCTCCATCGAAATTCACGACAGTATAAAGGCAACATCGGGAGCAAAGGCTTCCGGACAGGACGGGTTCCTTATCGAATTTTATAAGGTGTTTACTAAGGAACTTGAAGAACCTCTGAAAAATTTATTTAATCACATTAGATTAGGTGGAAAGGTCCCTCCAGAATTCAAAGAATCCACAATTATTGATTTCGTCAAAAAAGATAAAGACCCAGAAGATGTGAATTCTTATAGACCGATCAGCTTACTGAACTCTGATTACAAGTTACTTATGAAAATCTGGGCGCAAAGATTTGTGTTAGCCGCTCAGGAGGTAATCCATCATGATCAGACGGGTTTTATTGCGGGTCGGTATATGGCAGCTAATACAGAATTTCTGATACAGGCTTTAGATTATTTTTAACCCTGGGCGAAGCACTACGCTACGGTCGCGGAGTTTGCGAAGTTTGCGCAACTTCGCACTATGCGAGCTGCACGTAGCACAGTGCGAAAACACGTAGTGCAGCGTAGCGTAGTGCAGCGCTCATTTTTTGCTTGTTCGCGGTCCTGAATGTCATGTTCGCGACCGCGAGCAAGCAAAATGACATCCCAGCGAGATTCTCAACGCGGGGAGGTAAGGTTTCTCATTGTGAGTGGTTGCGCATGCTCGTGACCGCTCTCAATGAGAAACTACCAGTTCGCGTTGAGAAAACTGCCGCTCGAGTAATAATCTACTCGAGCAGCAGAAAACTACAGCTCGCACTGTGCAAGATGCCGTTTTCAATGATTGCACAGTGCTGGATGCTTGTCCGCACTGTGCAATCATTGAAAAACGCATCTTGCACAGTGCGAACATGCTACTACGCATCTCGCGTAGTGCTACGCGAAGTTCGCGTAGTGCGAAGTGCACTTCGCATAGCGCTACTTCGCGAACTACGCCCACCCCTAATTACTTTAATATTAATTCGACGTCTGCGTGTATTTTATTGATTGATGCAGAAAAGGCATTCGATCTAGTTAATTGGTCAACGTTTTTTTTCTCTCTGGGCCATTTTGGATTCCCTGTTTCAATTATACAAATGATAAATAATATCTATGAAGGGGCATCAGCCCAGATAATTATCAATACTAAACAAGCTGGGAAGATGAAAATAAATCAGGGAACAAGGCAAGGTTGCCCATTGTCCCCCTTGCTTTTTAATTTTTTTATCGAACCCTTAGTAACAAGAATAAGGAACAATATTGCTATTTAGCCCCCCATCGTCGGGATGTCTATGTTAAAATTGTTCGCAGACGATATTATCCTCTATCTGGCTCCTGAAAAATAAAACATCATACGTCTCATGAGGGAGCTCAAGGATTATGAAAAGATAGGGGGATATAAGGTTAATGAAAAAAAAACGGAAGTTCTTGTATTGAACACGAGTATAGATTTTCTTCCGAATTATCTTCAACCTCAAGCAGCAAAAAGGGACCCAATTAGATACTTAGGTATATATGTGACCGGAGAGTATGAAAAACTCTTTGCCTTGAATTATATTAAAATGAAGAATAAAATAAGGAATCTGCTAGATCAATGGTGTTTACTCCCATTGTCATTGATTGGTAGAGTGTCACTAGTCAAAATGATTGTATTGCCATTGCTTATATTTTTGTTTAGCAATATGCCAATTAAAGTTAATATTGTTTTTTTAAGGAACTCAAATCCATGTTGAGAGGATTTATTTGGAACAAAAAGGCCTCAAGAGTCAAGCTGCCGGTGGTCCAACTGGCTGTTGATCAAGGTGGCTTGGCTCTTCCCCATTTCTGATATTGTGGCAGGATTATTAAGGACTAGACAGACAAGAGATAATTTCTTTCTAGAAAAAATTATACAGGAAGCAGGCTCTCAAATTCCTATCTTTTTAAAAACTGCAAAGCTCCCTAAGAAATCAAGATATAAGACGCTAAAAGTGTATACAGCGAGATTACTGCTCCTTTTTAAAAAACATGGTTCCGATGGCTCTATTTACTTGAGCTTGTCAGAATGTGCCAAAATGGGTCTTAAGATAGCTTTGAATCATCTGAAAAATTGGGAACTTTCCGGGTTTAGGGAATTAAGACATCTGTATGTACAAAATAAGGTAATTAGCTGGCAGGAGCTTTTAGACAGAATGAATAATTCCAGGCGACTTATGTTTTTAGAGTATCTACAAATGGTCTATTTTTTCAGAAAAGAGATAGGTGGCCTGTTCATCTCTCCCACTGCCTTGATATCAGCCCTGTACAGAGATTAAATTAAAGGCATAGGATTTTGGTATAAAATAATCTACTTTGCTAGTTTTTCTCCTGTATTAGATAGACATCTAGAGAAAATAAGCCTCTCAACACAGTGTGTTCTTACAGATAAGGAATGGGAGCTATTGTGCCATCTGGACAATAAAGCACTTCGGGTGGCTAATTACAAAAGAATGTCTTTTTTATCACGATGGCTCGCGTATTATACCCCGGAGGCCCTGGAGAGAATGTTCCCGGAAGTTGTGAATAAGTGTTTTGGATGTAAAGCTATGGGTCAGGGAGGATGGTGCCCTATCTTCTTTTCCTGCCCGAAGTTGGAATCTTTCTGGAAGGGGATATTGGTAGATATGGAGTTGGCAACTGGGAAAGTATTTTTGCCGGAAGCAGAGGTGGCCCTGTTCGGCATATGTAAAGAGAGGAGCAGGTTTAACAAAACAGAAGAAGTATTTATTTTTATTTCTTGTGTAGTTGCACGGTCTTTAATCCTTCAAACTTGGAAATCCGTGGTGATTCCATCACAGTTACAATGGTTCAATAAAATGAGAAGAACATGTAATTTCGAAAGAGCTTATGCAGGCAGGGTGGGAGCCATTGCAAGATTTGAAAGAAATTGGAAATATTTTGAGAATCTGGAATTGTTGAAAGGAAGAGGATGAGGAGGGAGAGGAGACTGTGAATTTTTGCACTTTTTTTGTAATATTGCTGCTCATAATTGCTGTTTTTGCACTATATTGCACTAGCACTTTAAAATTGCACTTTATTGGATTATATCTCCTTTTGCAGTTGCACTTTATTGCAGTTTTTGCACTTTTTGCAGTGGTATTGTTTACTTAAAATTGCGGTTTTTGCACAAGGACTTTGTACGTTTTTATAATGGTCTCTTTCCCTTTTAATCCTCTCTTTTTACTCCAGTTTTATCTCTTGTAAATTGTCTGAAAATTGTCTGACTGTTAAAAGTTTGACGTGAATAATGTCTTTTTTTCAATTCTGTACCAATGATTTCCTATTGCCTTGTTCAATAAAAAAAAAAGAAAACGTGGGCAACAAAGTGGCACCTTTTAAAGTTGCCTTATACTCAAACTTTACATTAAAATACAGTTTGGGCATCAAGTTGGAATTAATGTAACTATTCTTCTCATAGTTTGAAGTACCAACTTTAGTAATTCCAATCGGAAGCTAACACTGCTTATTTGTCAGTGTGTAACCCTGTACTTGCCAATGAATTACAATCGTTTTCACAGTAAAAGAGACGATTTGGGGATTTTACAATTAAGACATATAAAAATACATGTCCCACTTTTTAAAATATAGTACCCTGTTTATAGCTCAACAGGACTACATAAGAGTGACTTATACATTTATACAATTGTCATTAGTTTTAAACTGCTCTACCAATCTGCAGTGGCAGGCTCGGAGACATGGTTTTCTTTGTTATACTCATGGTGGCACAATAGTTGCTGTAGTCCATGAGGAACACTACCATATACTAAGGATTTATAAGTAAGGTAAATTATTTCAATTGGGTATCGGCCAATCAAAAATATAGTTTGAAGAGTCAGAGCCCTGGCACTGAGTCTGAGTATAGATGGCAGACCTCGGGGCACTCTCAGAGATGAGAAACCAGCAGCATCAGTCCAAAACTTTGAGGGTGATCACGCAAAAAGAGGCATTTCCTTAGAGTGATGCATTATTTAGGGCAGTTATCCTTGTTGTGGAATGGGCAATGTGACTGCCTAGATGCATTAGTGTTTTGGACACCCATTGAAAGAGAGTGATCAAAGTGACTGCATTTGATCAGGGTTAGGACTTCAGATTTAGTGATGTTCGCCTGAAATCCTGATATGGCACTGTATTATTCTAGTTCAGATCAGATTAGGGAAGGGGAGCTGGTTCGTTATTCTGAGCATGGTGTTGTTGGCAAACATCGTCACTTTGAAAGTATACGCACCTCAGTGCCCTTGTGCTTATGAAGGCTATATGCAAATGGCTCTATTGTGAGGATGAACTGAAGTGGGGACAGTGGACAGCCCTGTTGTTTGCCCCTTTGGTACACCAGTGGTCGAGATAATGCAATGTTGACCTTAACTCGAGCCATTAGCAGGGTTCTTACATGCTTGTTGGATACAAACTACAAGATATATTTTGTGTTGTTGCCAAATCGGTGTCCCAGAATGTAGCCGGATCAATCCCAATTAATCAGATTACGGGATTCAACTTGTGCTGCAAGATGTCAGCGAACAATTTGGCATCTAGGTTTAAAAGTGAAATAGGTCGATAGAACCCACATTGTAAACAATCTTTTCTAAATAACCGATTATAATGTCACCAGCAGTGAGTCTTTTACCATTTCTAAATCTCCAAAGCCACGGAAGAGTCTTGCTAAGACTGGGACTTGGGGTCGGCAGGAGACTCTATAGAAGGAGGAAGCTACCGCCCCATTTTCAGTCTGAGAATCCCACCAATGACCTCAATCTCTATGAGAGAATCTACTTTTTAGGTTTCGCCTGCTCAGCCCTTGCACTGTGCTTTTGAAATCTATTATATTTAATATAAATCTTAAGAGGGGCTAACATCCCACCTTTACTTGTGATTTGTTTGTGTACTTGTCACTTACTTTTCCTCCATTTCTATTAGTTGTAGCATATTATGTCCCGTTGTTGTTTGAGTGTGTTTCTTATCAGCCAAAGTACTCATTTTCATTTGTAGTTGTTGAACTTTGTTTTATTGTTTCTTTTAAGGTTACCCCTGCCCAGTGCTTCTGTTGCTGTGCGCTGTCTACGTTGCCAACTGTTTAATATGTAGCGCTATCTCGCCCCCAAGACATTCTTGGCTTAATGTTATTTTGGATCATTTTGCAGGCTCCCTCCTGTTGCAGCCCAGGAGATTTTCTTAAAACTGAACTCCAGTTTTCGGCCCCTCTCGACTCCCTTCTTTTTTAATGGTATTTTTCGAACATCACGATCTTGACCCGAAAGTATTTAAGCGCTTAGTCTTCATCTTTGCTCGTTTTCAGGCTCTCTCCTATCATGTCTTACCATAGCTACAGATTCAGCCTCCCTGAACCCATACCTGCTTTTGTGCTTTCCCATTTGGTTTCTGTTTTGACTTAGAGCCTGGTCTAGATCTCAGCGTACAGGGTAGTCTGTCAGACCAGTTTTCCAAATCTCATCCGCCGAAATATAAATCCCGTAGGACATAATGGGATTCATATTTCTGTAGACGGGACATCCGTCACCCTTGTGATGGAGTACCCTGTGCGCCGAGATCTAAATCAGCCCCTAATCTCCACCTGGGTGTAAGACTTCACTTTGCGGCCTGTTTATTATGGCACAATCTCACCCTGAAGGTATTCAGTCAATTTATGTTTATTATGGATCTTCTTGCAGGCTCTCTCCCATTGCTTCTTGCCTTAGCTACAGTTTGAACATTCTTGAGCCCCATAACTGGTTTTCTGATTTCCCATGTGGGCTCTGCTTCTCCTTATTTTACCTTTGGATGTATGAGTTTACTTTGTGGCCCCTTTATTATATAGCGCAATCTCGCCCTGAAGGTGCTTATTTTTGATCGTTTTCAGGCTCACTCCTGTCACAGCTTGTTGTAGCTACAGATTAACCCTCCTTGAGCTCCAATGTGTAGAGTCAAAAGATTCCACAGTTTAGTTGCTCCGGCATGGAAGTTGATTCCACCCCATTTGGTTTGTTTGTATCTTAAGGTGTTAGCTTTGTAGGTTCTCATTGATCTGAGATTCCTACTGGTAACGTACCAGGAAATGCCTTGTCTCAGAAATGCTGATCCAGAATCACGCAAAGCATTAAACATAAAGCAAAGTGCTTCAAATTGGATCCAATTCCCAACAGTCAACCAGTGTAAATCTTTGATGGATTGGGAGAGTGAATGATGTTTGTGGAGGCCAAGAAATACCCTAGCACCAGAGTTCTGCAGTAGTTGAAGTTTCTTGATGTCTTGTGTCTGAAGACTGATGTATAAGCCATTATAATTAACATGGATATCACTGTCTTCCTGGAGTTAATTTGGAGAAAGTTCAGAACTTTCTTTAGGATTCTGAGAGTATTAAAAGAGGACGATAAGACTGCATTCATTTGCTTGCTAAGATTCAGATTGTCATCTCGAATCACCCCAAGACTCTTGTCTTTGGGGGTAGGTGAGGGAGGCATGCGGTGGACCAGAAATTGTGATTATTTCCCAGGAGGATCACCTCGGTTTTTTCAAAGTTTAATTGGAGACAGTGTTTGCTCATCCAAGAACTAATTGCTCTCATGCAGTTGTGAATTTGGAGGCTGGTATAATTAGGATCATTTGTGATGGATAAAACAATCTGTGTATCATTTGCAAATTACACGCGGGAAAAACCAAAGGATTGAATCAGGGTGTACGACACGACTGCCACACCGTGTTGATTTTATGAGGAGGCTGAAAGGGATTACTTGACATAACACTTGCATAGTGATATATTTATTGTCACAGAGAATTTTTTTAAATGAAACTCTACTTTTTGGCAACACCAACCTCTACCAACTGCCTTCTTTTTAATGTTTTTCTTGTATAGGGCTATCTCGCCCTGAAAGTAATTAAGCACTTAGGGCCAAATGTAGGAAGCCTAATACCGGCGGTAACGGCCGAAATTACCGAATTACGGCCGTTACCAACCGGTATTAGGCATTTGGGATGTAGGGGCCTAATTTAAGGATTCGTTAATTTACCAAATCGGTAATTTAAAGAATCGGTAAATTACCGAATTCTTAAATACCGATTCGGTAAATTACTGAATTCTTAATGTAGGAAGCAACAAGTTGGTGGTAAATAACGAAAACTGTTAAAAATAGCAATTTTGTGCTTTTCTAACAGTGCCGTGTGGCAGACATACATGCCCTTAGGGCATGTATGTGTGCCACATGTGCATTCATGCAGTATACAGGGGTGCAACAGGGTGTCAATGTGACACACTGCCACCCTTGTAGGTCTACCCCTATTACCGAGTAATTCTCATTCATTCCTATGGGCCTCCAGGCCCATAGGAATGAATGGGGAATACCGATTCGGTAAATACCGAATCAGTATTTACCGAATTTTACTGATTCTGTAAAATTTACCAAATCATTATCTACATATTATTTACCGATTCTAAAATACCGAATCGGTAAAAGTCTGTATTTTAGAATCGGTAAATGATATTTACCTTCATCTGGCCCTTAATGTTTTATTTTGATCGTTTTGCAACCTTTCTATTGTCTCAGCTTGCCTTATCTACAGATTCAACCTCCCTGAGCCTTTTAATTGCTTTTGTGCTTTCCCATTTGATTTCCTTGTTGACTTAATCTCCACCTGGGGGTTCGGCTTCACTTTGCGGCCGGTTTATTATACAGCACAATCTCGCCCAGAAAGCATTCAACCAATTTAAGTTTAATTTGGATCTTTTTGCCAGCTCTCTCCTGTCGCTGCTTGCTGTAGCTACTGACTGAATATCCTCAGACCCCATGACTGCTTTTGTTCTTCACCATTCGGGTTCTGTTTCTACTTAATCTCCCCCTGCTTTACAAGTTGAGTTTGCAGCCCATTTATTGGTGTCTGCCCATATTTACTGTTTGTTGTCTCACTGCTTCACACAAAACACTATTTTCCAGTGTAAAATAACATAAAATACATCATTTACTTGCCTTCCCTTTAAATAGCGCAAAATCAATGTAATTGTGTTTATAAAACTTTTACTAGATCTTTCTATACTTTGCAAAAAAACACACTTTAACGACACAAAGTAGGTAATCTCAAAAAGGCAACCCACGGTTGCTGAGAATCTCTGACAAAATCCCACCCGTGACTGCTGCCCATAGGACATTTATAATGTTAACCCCCTCAACTTGGATTGAGGCATTCAACAATTCTTTTTTTAAAGCACATAGCGCCTTCACTTCAAAGTGGTAGGCAGTATTTTTGCACTGGTGTCAGTTTAACATTTGTGAATGTAGAGCTATTTACACCGATCAAAGGCCATTTAGTGCTAACACTTTTGTAACTTTTATAACGTTTGATAGGATATCTTCCTAGGAAACAGTCTTCCAAAAAGTAACACTGGCAGTAATGCTTGCATTTCACTTTGAAGTGAAAGCGAAAGGATATGGCATTGATAGCATGTTTTTCAGATCCGCGTGCACAGCGTTTGTTCTGTGCTTGTGCAATCTACTGTATTTCATATACAGCTGATTGGCCCATGTGCTCGCCACCTTACATTTCCTCTTATTCTATTGGTTGTAGCGTTTTATTTACTGTTTTTCCTTCTGTATTTCTCTTATCAGTATCCCATGGCCCAATTACTCATTCTCATCCGCTTTGGTGGGTGGAACTTCTTTTCTTTTGCTTGAGGCTGCACAGCGTTTACTGTTTTGTTATCTTTTCCTGGCTGCTTGCATTTAGAGGGTGCCTAACACCATTTGTCGCGTCATATCAGCACGCATTTCTTTTACATTCTTGCCTCCGATGCCTTTGAACTGAGAATCAAGCGTCACAGCAGGTCTGAGATGCTTCTGTCGGTGTGTAGAAATGTTTATGTATGGCACACTGTTGCTCACTATCCTCTTCACCTTAAAATGATTTACTCTCAAATATTAAACTACAATATTGAGCAATCAAATATCTTCTTCCTGGTTCACCCACCAGTGGAAATGTGCCTCACATACAACTAATTACCCATCATCATCACCCATATTTTACTGCAAAAGGCTTAAATACAAACAAATTATTCTGAAGATATTTCCACGTTCTCCCCACTAGAGCATGTCCCACCAGAGCACAGTCCAATCAGTGACAGCATTTCAATCCGCCTTTCATAAGCTCGTCGCCATGAATTTAAATAATAGTTCGTCCATCGTATGTAAACCTTTTGGTGAGCGAGTTAGAAGTCTATCAATCAAGGCAACTGTGCCTCTTTTTGGTAAGGTTTTATCTTACTATTTCAATGAGTTTAGTGCACTTGTGGCATACCGTAACATTTTCAGAAATATGGAACTGTGGCCAATTTAATCCTAAAATAGTTCTGGTGATAAATGTGCTCTCTCTTTATATTCTGGATGAGGGTAATACATTTGAGTATTGTTACTTTTAGTTTTCAAAGTGCTGGCAATACACGTCACACCCCTGGTGGGTTCAATAATGAGGACTAAATTCATTGAATTACTTTTAATACCCTTGTATTGCCATTTATTCTCACTTCCCGAGGGTTCCTTACTCAGTCTCTGCGTAGCCACAAGCGGTTTCCTGATCTTACAAGGAGCTTTCATCAACCCTGATTATATGCCACAGTTAATTCCCATTTTCCTTTTGTATGTTATGTAGGCCTCTGTTTATAATGAAATGATTCACAGATAAGTCAAATGAAAAGAATACTGCAAATTAAGAATATACTCCAAATTAAAGTTTCCAAACAAAATACATTTTCCACAATTTACGTTTGATATACTTATGGGTCTCCACATAGTATGAATTTGCTGCATTTGCCACATAATCCAGGATCTGCTGTATAATCTGCAGGTTTAAACAATAAAAACATTGTTTCAAAAGTCCCTAACAATGTAGCAACACTTTTTGCCGCAGAGGAAAACCCATCACAAATGTTGACTGGTCATCTTGCAGTTGCTTATTGCTGTATTTGGTGTTAAACGGGGATTAATGAGGTGAAACCTTTGCCCATACAGTGGTAACGTGTACAAATGACAAAATAATGAATTCATACTATTTTTTAAATGTGCTGTATTGCACCACATAGTTTGCCTTTTCTTGTCGCGTAATTGAGCCCACTCTGCTTCATAATTTGGTTCATCCCTGCCACATAAATCCAGTGGCCCTGCCTATTGGCATTGCCACTGCTTGCCTAAACTTGTCCTCCCACTCTTTCATCCCTGTCTCGTCTTATCTGTTCTTGTTCTTCTCTTACCCTTTCCTGATTAAATCGCTTTGTTGCCTCATCTCCCCTCATCTTGCAGTTTCACTCTTTCTTCTCTCCTCCTCAGTTCTCAACACTCCATTCTCACCCCACCTCTTTTCATCCTCCTCTCTTTCTTGTATCCTCCCTTTCCCTCTCTTATTATCTCTCCTCTCCTCTCCCCTCCCCCACTCCTGCCCTTCTCTCCCTGTCCTCACTCCTCCCCATATCTCTCGCTCGTTGAATCACCTCTCGCTCATGTTTCATGTTCCTCTGTCCTTCCTCACTCTCCCCTCTCATCTTTCCTCTTATCTCCCCGCTCCTCACTCTCCCCTCATCTTTCCTCTTATCTCCCCTCTCCTCACTCTCCCCTCTCATCTTTCCTCTTATCTCCCCTCTCCTCACTCTCCCCTCTAATCTTTCCTCTTATCTCCCCTCTCCCTCCCCTCTCATCTTCCCTCTTATCTCCCCTCTCCTCACTCTCCCCTCCCATCTTCCCTCTTATCTCCCCTCTCCTCACTCTCCCCTCCCATCTTCCCTCTTATCTCCCCTCTCCTCTCCCTCCCCTCTCATCTTCCCTCTTATCTCCCCTCTCCTCACTCTCCCCTCTCATCTTCCCTCTTATCTCCCCTCTCCTCTCCCTCCCCTCTCATCTTCCCTCTTATCTCCCCTCTCCTCACTCTCCCCTCTCATCTTTCCTCTTATCTCCCCTCTCCTCTCCCTCCCCTCCCATCTTCCCTCTTATCTCCCCTCTCCTCTCCCTCCCCTCTCATCTTCCCTCTTATCTCCCCTCTCCTCACTCTCCCCTCTCATCTTTCCTCTTATCTCCCCTCTCCTCTCCCTCCCCTCTCATCTTTCCTCTTATCTCCCCTCTCCTTACTCTCCCCTCTCATTTCTCTCTTATCTCCCCTCTCCTCACTCTTCCCTCTCATCTTTCCTCTTATCTCCCCTCTCCTCTCCCTCCCCTCCCATCTTCCCTCTTATCTCCCCTCTCCTCTCCCTCCCCTCTCATCTTCCCTCTTATCTCCCCTCTCCTCACTCTCCCCTCTCATCTTTCCTCTTATCTCCCCTCTCCTCTCCCTCCCCTCTCATCTTCCCTCTTATCTCCCCTCTCCTTACTCTCCCCTCTCATTTCTCTCCTATCTTCCCTCTCATCTCTTCTCTATCTCTCCGCACATCTCTCTCTTTCCCTATCTGTATATCTCCCTCATCGCTCTTCCTCTCACTCTCACTTTATTTTATTCTGACTCACTTTATTATATGAGAGGTGCATTTGCACACATGCCAACAGACCCCATCCAGTTGGGGGACGCACGCTTGTCTAAGTCAGAAAATGGCTGTAATTTAGCTTACCTCTAGTGTAATATAATCAATGGGGAAAATACATTACCCCGGATTTTATTGGAGTGCAAAAAAATGAGAGGCTGATAAACCTGAGGAAACAGAAGAACTGAGGAGAGAGACTCAGACAGGAGACGTCCATAGGAAGAGTGAACTGAGCACACAAGAGCCACCTTCACAGAGCTCCAGTCCCATGAATAAGGCACTCACTCACTCACTCACTCACTCATGCATCGGACTCCAGGAGTGAGGAAGGGAGGGAGGAGAAGCGATGGAAGCAAGGATATTAAACACGAGGACACAAGTGAGGTGAGAGGTCAGGGACAGGGGGACGAGGAGAGAGGCGAGGCCCTGCGGACGGCCCTGGTGAGGGTCAGAGGCACGGGGGACGAGGAGAGAGGCGAGGCCCTGCGGACGGCCCTAGTGAGGGTCAGAGGCAGGGGACGAGGAGAGAGGCGAGGCCCTGCGGACGGCCCTGGTGAGGGTCAGTGGCAGGGGGACGAGGAGAGAGGCGAGGCCCTGCGGACGGCCCTGGTGAGAGGTCAGGGACAGGGGAACGAGGAGAGAGGCGAGGCCCTGCGGACGGCCCTGGTGAGGGTCAGAGGCAGGGGGACGAGGAGAGAGGTGAGGCCCTGCGGACGGCCCTGGTGAGGGCCAGAGGCAGGGGACGAGGAGAGAGGTGAGGCCCTGCGGACGGCCCTGGTGAGGGTCAGAGGCAGGGGGACGAGGAGAGAGGTGAGGCCCTGCGGACGGCCCTGGTGAGGGTCAGAGGCAGGGGGACGAGGAGAGAGGTGAGGCCCTGCGGACGGCCCTGGTGAGGGTCAGAGGCAGGGGGACGAGGAGAGAGGTGAGGCCCTGCGGACGGCCCTGGTGAGGGTCAGAGGCAGGGGGACGAGGAGAGAGGTGAGGCCCTGCGGACGGCCCTGGTGAGGGTCAGAGGCAGGGGGACGAGGAGAGAGGCGAGGCCCTGCGGACGGCCCTGGTGAGAGGTCAGGGACAGGGGAACGAGGAGAGAGGCGAGGCCCTGCGGACGGCCCTGGTGAGGGTCAGAGGCAGGGGGACGAGGAGAGAGGTGAGGCCCTGCAGACGGCCCTGGTGAGGGTCAGAGGCAGGGGAACGAGGAGACTGGTGAGGCCCTGCAGACGGCCCTAGTGAGGGTCAGAGGCAGGGGGACGAGGAGAGAGGCGAGGCCCTGCGGACGGCCCTGGTGAGGGTCAGAGGCAGGGGGACGAGGAGAGAGGCGAGGCCCTGCGGACGGCCCTGGTGAGGGTCAGGGACAGGGGGACGAGGAGAGAGGCGAGGCCCTGCAGACGGCCCTAGTGAGGGTCAGAGGCACGGGGGACGAGGAGAGAGGCGAGGCCCTGCAGACGGCCGTAGTGAGAGGTCAGGGACAGGGGGACGAGGAGAGAGGTGAGGCCCTGCGGACGGCCCTAGTGAGAGGTCAGGGACAGGGGGACGAGGAGAGAGGCGAGGCCCTGCAGACGGCCCTAGTGAGAGGTCAGGGACAGGGGGACGAGGAGAGAGGTGAGGCCCTGCGGACGGCCCTGGTGAGAGGTCAGGGACAGGGGAACGAGGAGAGAGGCGAGACCCTGCAGACGGCCCTGGAGAGGGTCAGAGGCAGGGGAACGAGGACAGAGGCGAGGCCCTGCGGACGGCCCTAGTGAGGGTCAGAGGCAGGGGGACGAGGAGAGAGGTGAGGCCCTGCGGACGGCCCTAGTGAGGGTCAGAGGCAGGGGGACGAGGAGAGAGGTGAGGCCCTGCAGACGGCCCTGGTGAGAGGTCAGGGACAGGGGAACGAGGAGAGAGGTGAGGCTCTGCGGACGGCCCTGGTGAGGGTCAGAGGCAGGGGGACGAGGAGAGAGGTGAGGCCCTGCAGACGGCCCTGGTGAGGGTCAGAGGCACGGGGGACGAGGAGAGAGGCGAGGCCCTGCGGACGGCCCTAGTGAGGGTCAGAGGCAGGGGACGAGGAGAGAGGCGAGGCCCTGCGGACGGCCCTGGTGAGGGTCAGAGGCAGGGGGACGAGGAGAGAGGCGAGGCCCTGCGGACGGCCCTGGTGAGAGGTCATGGACAGGGGAACGAGGAGAGAGGCGAGGCCCTGCGGACGGCCCTGGTGAGGGTCAGAGGCACGGGGGACGAGGAGAGAGGCGAGGCCCTGCAGACGGCCCTAGTGAGGGTCAGAGGCAGGGGGACGAGGAGAGAGGTGAGGCCCTGCAGACGGCCCTAGTGAGGGTCAGAGGCAGGGGGACGAGGAGAGAGGCGAGGCCCTGCGGACGGCCCTGGTGAGGGTCAGAGGGAGGGGGACGAGGAGAGAGGTGAGGCCCTGCGGACGGCCCTGGTGAGGGTCAGAGGCAGGGGGACGAGGAGAGAGGTGAGGCCCTGCGGACGGCCCTGGTGAGGGTCAGAGGCAGGGGGACGAGGAGAGAGGTGAGGCCCTGCAGACGGCCCTGGTGAGGGTCAGAGGCAGGGGGACGAGGAGAGAGGTGAGGCCCTGCGGACGGCCCTGGTGAGGGTCAGAGGCAGGGGGACGAGGAGAGAGGCGAGGCCCTGCGGACGGCCCTGGTGAGAGGTCAGGGACAGGGGAACGAGGAGAGAGGCGAGGCCCTGCAGACGGCCCTAGTGAGAGGTCAGGGACAGGGGGACGAGGAGAGAGGTGAGGCCCTGCGGACGGCCCTGGTGAGAGGTCAGGGACAGGGGAACGAGGAGAGAGGCGAGGCCCTGCGGACGGCCCTGGTGAGGGTCAGAGGCAGGGGGACGAGGAGAGAGGTGAGGCCCTGCGGACGGCCCTGGTGAGGGTCAGAGGCAGGGGACGAGGAGAGAGGTGAGGCCCTGCGGACGGCCCTGGTGAGAGGTCAGGGACAGGGGAACGAGGAGAGAGGCGAGGCCCTGCGGACGGCCCTGGTGAGAGGTCAGGGACAGGGGAACGAGGAGAGAGGCGAGGCCCTGCGGACGGCCCTGGTGAGAGGTCAGGGACAGGGGAACGAGGACAGAGGCGAGGCCCTGCGGACGGCCCTGGTGAGGGTCAGAGGCAGGGGGACGAGGAGAGAGGTGAGGCCCTGCGGACGGCCCTAGTGAGGGTCAGGGACAGGGGGACGAGGAGAGAGGTGAGGCCCTGCAGACGGCCCTGGTGAGAGGTCAGGGATAGGGGGACGAGGAGAGAGGTGAGGCCCTGCAGACGGCCCTAGTGAGGGTCAGAGGCAGGGGGACGAGGAGAGAGGCGAGGCCCTGCGGACGGCCCTGGTGAGGGTCAGAGGCAGGGGACGAGGAGAGAGGTGAGGCCCTGCGGACGGCCCTGGTGAGGGTCAGAGGCAGGGGACGAGGAGAGAGGTGAGACCCTGCAGACGGCCCTAGTGAGGGTCAGAGGCAGGGGACGAGGAGAGAGGCGAGGCCCTGCAGACACGTGAGGCCCTGCGGACGGCCCTGGTGAGGGTCAGAGGCACGGGGGACGAGGAGAGAGGTGAGGCCCTGCAGACGGCCCTAGTGAGGGTCAGAGGCACGGGGGACGAGGAGAGAGGCGAGGCCCTGCGGACGGCCCTAGTGAGAGTCAGAGGCAGGGGAACGAGGAGAGAGGTGAGGCCCTGCAGACTGCCCTGGTGAGAGGTCAGAGATAGGGGAACGAGGAGAGAGGCGTGGCCCTGCAGACGGCCCTAGTGAGGGTCAGAGGCACGGGGGACGAGGAGAGAGGCGAGGCCCTGCAGACGGCCCTGGTGAGAGGTCAGGGATAGGGGAACGAGGAGAGAGGCGAGGCCCTGCAGACGGCCCTAGTGAGGGTCAGAGGCAGGGGACGAGGAGAGAGGCGAGGCCCTGCGGACGGCCCTAGTGAGGGTCAGAGGCAGGGGACGAGGAGAGAGGCGAGGCCCTGCAGACGGCCCTAGTGAGGGTCAGAGGCAGGGGACGAGGAGAGAGGCGAGGCCCTGCGGACGGCCCTGGTGAGAGGTCAGGGACAGGGGAACGAGGAGAGAGGCGAGGCCCTGCGGACGGCCCTGGTGAGGGTCAGAGGCAGGGGACGAGGAGAGAGGCGAGGCCCTGCAGACACGTGAGGCCCTGCGGACGGCCCTGGTGAGGGTCAGAGGCACGGGGGACGAGGAGAGAGGCGAGGCCCTGCAGACGGCCCTAGTGAGGGTCAGAGGCAGGGGACGAGGAGAGAGGCGAGGCCCTGCAGACACGTGAGGCCCTGCGGACGGCCCTAGTGAGGGTCAGAGGCACGAGGGACGAGGAGAGAGGCGAGGCCCTGCGGACGGCCCTGGTGAGAGGTCAGGGACAGGGGAACGAGGAGAGAGGCGAGGCCCTGCGGACGGCCCTGGTGAGGGTCAGAGGCAGGGGACGAGGAGAGAGGCGAGGCCCTGCAGACACGTGAGGCCCTGCGGACGGCCCTGGTGAGGGTCAGAGGCACGGGGGACGAGGAGAGAGGCGAGGCCCTGCAGACGGCCCTAGTGAGGGTCAGAGGCAGGGGACGGGGAGAGAGGCGAGGCCCTGCAGACACGTGAGGCCCTGCGGACGGCCCTGGTGAGGGTCAGAGGCACGGGGGACGAGGAGAGAGGTGAGGCCCTGCAGACGGCCCTAGTGAGGGTCAGAGGCACGGGGGACGAGGAGAGAGGCGAGGCCCTGCGGACGGCCCTAGTGAGAGTCAGAGGCAGGGGAACGAGGAGAGAGGTGAGGCCCTGCAGACCGCCCTGGTGAGAGGTCAGGGATAGGGGAACGAGGAGAGAGGCGAGGCCCTGCAGACGGCCCTAGTGAGGGTCAGAGGCAGGGGACGAGGAGAGAGGCGAGGCCCTGCGGACGGCCCTGGTGAGGGTCAGAGGCAGGGGACGAGGAGAGAGGTGAGGCCCTGCAGACGGCCCTAGTGAGGGTCAGAGGCAGGGGACGAGGAGAGAGGCGAGGCCCTGCAGACGGCCCTAGTGAGGGTCAGAGGCACGGGGGACGAGGAGAGAGGCGAGGCCCTGCAGACGGCCCTAGTGAGGGTCAGAGGCAGGGGACGAGGAGAGAGGCGAGGCCCTGCGGACGGCCCTGGTGAGTGGTCAGGGACAGGGGAACGAGGAGAGAGGCGAGGCCCTGCGGACGGCCCTGGTGAGGGTCAGAGGCAGGGGAACGAGGAGAGAGGCGAGGCCCTGCGGACGGCCCTGGTGAGGGTCAGAGGCAGGGGGACGAGGAGAGAGGCGAGGCCCTGCGGACGGCCCTGGTGAGAGGTCAGGGACAGGGGGACGAGGAGAGAGGTGAGGCCCTGCAGACGGCCCTGGTGAGAGGTCAGGGATAGGGGAACGAGGAGAGAGGCGAGGCCCTGCAGACGGCCCTAGTGAGGGTCAGAGGCAGGGGGACGAGGAGAGAGGTGAGGCCCTGCGGACGGCCCTGGTGAGGGTCAGAGGCAGGGGACGAGGAGAGAGGTGAGGCCCTGCAGACGGCCCTAGTGAGGGTCAGAGGCAGGGGGACGAGGAGAGAGGTGAGGCCCTGCGGACGGCCCTGGTGAGAGGTCAGGGACAGGGGGACGAGGAGAGAGGTGAGGCCCTGCAGACGGCCCTGGTGAGAGGTCAGGGATAGGGGAACGAGGAGAGAGGCGTGGCCCTGCAGACGGCCCTAGTGAGGGTCAGAGGCACGGGGGACGAGGAGAGAGGCGAGGCCCTGCGGACGGCCCTGGTGAGGGTCAGAGGCAGGGGGACGAGGAGAGAGGTGAGGCCCCGCGGACGGCCCTGGTGAGGGTCAGAGGCACGAGGGACGAGGAGAGAGGCGAGGCCCTGCAGACGGCCCTGGTGAGAGGTCAGGGACAGGGGGACGAGGAGAGAGGCGTGGCCCTGCAGACGGCCCTAGTGAGGGTCAGAGGCACGGGGGACGAGGAGAGAGGCGAGGCCCTGCGGACGGCCCTAGTGAGGGTCAGAGGCACGGGGGACGAGGAGAGAGGCGAGGCCCTGCGGACGGCCCTGGTGAGGGTCAGAGGCAGGGGGACGAGGAGAGAGGTGAGGCCCCGCGGACGGCCCTGGTGAGGGTCAGAGGCACGAGGGACGAGGAGAGAGGCGAGCCCCTGCAGACGGCCCTGGTGAGAGGTCAGGGACAGGGGGACGAGGAGAGAGGCGTGGCCCTGCAGACGGCCCTAGTGAGGGTCAGAGGCACGGGGGACGAGGAGAGAGGCGAGGCCCTGCGGATGGCCCTGGTGAGGGTCAGAGGCAGGGGGACGAGGAGAGAGGCGAGGCCCTGCGGACGGCCCTGGTGAGGGTCAGAGGCAGGGGAAGGAGGAGAGAGGCGAGGCCCTGCAGACGGCCCTGGTGAGGGTCAGAGGCAGGGGGACGAGGAGAGAGGCGAGGCCCTGCAGACGGCCCTGGTGATAGTCAGAGGCAGGGGAACGAGGAGAGAGGTGAGGCCCTGCAGACGGCCCTGGTGAGAGGTCAGGGATAGGGGAACGAGGAGAGAGGCGAGGCCCTGCGGACGGCCCTGGTGAGGGTCAGAGGCAGGGGACGAGGAGAGAGGCGAGGCCCTGCGGACAGCCCTGGTGAGGGTCAGAGGCAGGGGGACGAGAAGAGAGGCGAGGCCCTGCGGACGGCCCTGGTGAGGGTCAGAGGCAGGGGAAGGAGGAGAGAGGCGAGGCCCTGCAGACGGCCCTGGTGAGGGTCAGAGGCAGGGGGACGAGGAGAGAGGTGAGGCCCTGCAGACGGCCCTAGTGAGGGTCAGAGGCAGGGGACGAGGAGAGAGGCGAGGCCCTGCAGACGGCCCTAGTGAGGGTCAGAGGCACGGGGGACGAGGAGAGAGGCGAGGCCCTGCAGACGGCCCTAGTGAGGGTCAGAGGCAGGGGACGAGGAGAGAGGCGAGGCCCTGCGGACGGCCCTGGTGAGAGGTCAGGGACAGGGGAACGAGGAGAGAGGCGAGGCCCTGCGGACGGCCCTGGTGAGGGTCAGAGGCAGGGGAACGAGGAGAGAGGCGAGGCCCTGCAGACGGCCCTGGTGAGGGTCAGAGGCAGGGGGACGAGGAGAGAGGCGAGGCCCTGCAGACGGCCCTGGTGAGAGTCAGAGGCAGGGGAACGAGGAGAGAGGTGAGGCCCTGCAGACGGCCCTGGTGAGAGGTCAGGGATAGGGGAACGAGGAGAGAGGCGAGGCCCTGCAGACGGCCCTAGTGAGGGTCAGAGGCAGGGGGACGAGGAGAGAGGTGAGGCCCTGCGGACGGCCCTGGTGAGGGTCAGAGGCAGGGGACGAGGAGAGAGGTGAGGCCCTGCAGACGGCCCTAGTGAGGGTCAGAGGCAGGGGACGAGGAGAGAGGCGAGGCCCTGCAGACGACCCTAGTGAGGGTCAGAGGCACGGGGGACGAGGAGAGAGGCGAGGCCCTGCAGACGGCCCTAGTGAGGGTCAGAGGCAGGGGACGAGGAGAGAGGCGAGGCCCTGCGGACGGCCCTGGTGAGAGGTCAGGGACAGGGGAACGAGGAGAGAGGCGAGGCCCTGCGGACGGCCCTGGTGAGGGTCAGAGGCAGGGGAACGAGGAGAGAGGCGAGGCCCTGCGGACGGCCCTGGTGAGGGTCAGAGGCAGGGGGACGAGGAGAGAGGCGAGGCCCTGCGGACGGCCCTGGTGAGAGGTCAGGGACAGGGGGACGAGGAGAGAGGTGAGGCCCTGCAGACGGCCCTGGTGAGAGGTCAGGGATAGGGGAACGAGGAGAGAGGCGAGGCCCTACAGACGGCCCTAGTGAGGGTCAGAGGCAGGGGGACGAGGAGAGAGGTGAGGCCCTGCGGACGGCCCTGGTGAGGGTCAGAGGCAGGGGACGAGGAGAGAGGTGAGGCCCTGCAGACGGCCCTAGTGAGGGTCAGAGGCAGGGGGACGAGGAGAGAGGTGAGGCCCTGCAGACGGCCCTGGTGAGAGGTCAGGGACAGGGGGACGAGGAGAGAGGTGAGGCCCTGCAGACGGCCCTGGTGAGAGGTCAGGGATAGGGGAACGAGGAGAGAGGCGTGGCCCTGCAGACGGCCCTAGTGAGGGTCAGAGGCACGGGGGACGAGGAGAGAGGCGAGGCCCTGCGGACGGCCCTAGTGAGGGTCAGAGGCACGGGGGACGAGGAGAGAGGCGAGGCCCTGCGGACGGCCCTGGTGAGGGTCAGAGGCAGGGGGACGAGGAGAGAGGTGAGGCCCCGCGGACGGCCCTGGTGAGGGTCAGAGGCACGAGGGACGAGGAGAGAGGCGAGGCCCTGCAGACGGCCCTGGTGAGAGGTCAGGGACAGGGGGACGAGGAGAGAGGCGTGGCCCTGCAGACGGCCCTAGTGAGGGTCAGAGGCACGGGGGGCGAGGAGAGAGGCGAGGCCCTGCGGACGGCCCTGGTGAGGGTCAGAGGCAGGGAGATGAGGAGAGAGGCGAGGCCCTGCGGACGGCCCTGGTGAGGGTCAGAGGCAGGGGGACGAGGAGAGAGGTGAGGCCCTGCAGACGGCCCTGGTGAGGGTCAGAGGCACGAGGGACGAGGAGAGAGATGAGGCCCCGCGGACGGCCCTGGTGAAGGTCAGAGGCACGAGGGACGAGGAGAGAGGCGAGGCCCTGCAGACGGCCCTGGTGAGAGGTCAGGGACAGGGGAACGAGGAGAGAGGCATGGCCCTGCAGACGGCCCTAGTGAGGGTCAGAGGCACGGGGGACGAGGAGAGAGGCGAGGCCCTGCGGACGGCCCTGGTGAGGGTCAGAGGCAGGGGGACGAGGAGAGAGGCGAGGCCCTGCGGACGGCCCTGGTGAGGGTCAGAGGCAGGGGGACGAGGAGAGAGGTGAGGCCCTGCAGACGGCCCTGGTGAGGGTCAGAGGCAGGGGAACGAGGAGACTGGTGAGGCCCTGCAGACGGCCCTAGTGAGGGTCAGAGGCAGGGGGACGAGGAGAGAGGCGAGGCCCTGCGGACGGCCCTGGTGAGGGTCAGAGGCAGGGGGACGAGGAGAGAGGCAAGGCCCTGCGGACGGCCCTGGTGAGGGTCAGGGACAGGGGGACGAGGAGAGAGGCGAGGCCCTGCAGACGGCCCTAGTGAGGGTCAGAGGCACGGGGGACGAGGAGAGAGGCGAGGCCCTGCAGACGGCCCTAGTGAGAGGTCAGGGACAGGGGGACGAGGAGAGAGGTGAGGCCCTGCGGACGGCCCTAGTGAGAGGTCAGGGACAGGGGGACGAGGAGAGAGGCGAGGCCCTGCAGACGGCCCTAGTGAGAGGTCAGGGACAGGGGGACGAGGAGAGAGGTGAGGCCCTGCGGACGGCCCTGGTGAGAGGTCAGGGACAGGGGAACGAGGAGAGAGGCGAGGCCCTGCAGACGGCCCTGGAGAGGGTCAGAGGCAGGGGAACGAGGACAGAGGCGAGGCCCTGCGGACGGCCCTAGTGAGGGTCAGAGGCAGGGGGACGAGGAGAGAGGTGAGGCCCTGCGGACGGCCCTGGTGAGGGTCAGAGGCAGGGGGACGAGGAGAGAGGTGAGGCCCTGCAGACGGCCCTGGTGAGGGTCAGAGGCACGGGGGACGAGGAGAGAGGCGAGGCCCTGCGGACGGCCCTAGTGAGGGTCAGAGGCAGGGGACGAGGAGAGAGGCGAGGCCCTGCGGACGGCCCTGGTGAGGGTCAGAGGCAGGAGGACGAGGAGAGAGGCGAGGCCCTGCGGACGGCCCTGGTGAGAGGTCAGGGACAGGGGAACGAGGAGAGAGGCGAGGCCCTGCGGACGGCCCTGGTGAGGGTCAGAGGCACGGGGGACGAGGAGAGAGGCGAGGCCCTGCAGACGGCCCTAGTGAGGGTCAGAGGCAGGGGACGAGGAGAGAGGCGAGGCCCTGCGGACGGCCCTGGTGAGGGTCAGAGGCAGGGGGACGAGGAGAGAGGTGAGGCCCTGCGGACGGCCCTGGTGAGGGTCAGAGGCAGGGGGACGAGGAGAGAGGTGAGGCCCTGCGGACGGCCCTGGTGAGGGTCAGAGGCAGGGGGACGAGGAGAGATGTGAGGCCCTGCAGACGGCCCTGGTGAGGGTCAGAGGCACGGGGGACGAGGAGAGAGGTGAGGCCCTGCGGACGGCCCTGGTGAGGGTCAGAGGCAGGGGGACGAGGAGAGAGGTGAGGCCCTGCGGACGGCCCTGGTGAGGGTCAGAGGCAGGGGGACGAGGAGAGAGGTGAGGCCCTGCGGACGGCCCTGGTGAGAGGTCAGGGACAGGGGAACGAGGAGAGAGGCGAGGCCCTGCAGACGGCCCTAGTGAGAGGTCAGGGACAGGGGGACGAGGAGAGAGGTGAGGCCCTGCGGACGGCCCTGGTGAGAGGTCAGGGACAGGGGAACGAGGAGAGAGGCGAGGCCCTGCGGACGGCCCTGGTGAGGGTCAGAGGCAGGGGGACGAGGAGAGAGGTGAGGCCCTGCGGACGGCCCTGGTGAGGGTCAGAGGCAGGGGACGAGGAGAGAGGTGAGGCCCTGCGGACGGCCCTGGTGAGGGTCAGAGGCAGGGGACGAGGAGAGAGGTGAGACCCTGCAGACGGCCCTAGTGAGGGTCAGAGGCAGGGGGACGAGGAGAGAGGTGAGGCCCTGCGGACGGCCCTGGTGAGAGGTCAGGGACAGGGGAACGAGGAGAGAGGCGAGGCCCTGCGGACGGCCCTGGTGAGAGGTCAGGGACAGGGGAACGAGGACAGAGGCGAGGCCCTGCGGACGGCCCTGGTGAGGGTCAGAGGCAGGGGGACGAGGAGAGAGGCGAGGCCCTGCGGACGGCCCTAGTGAGGGTCAGGGACAGGGGGACGAGGCGAGAGGTGAGGCCCTGCAGACGGCCCTGGTGAGAGGTCAGGGATAGGGGAACGAGGAGAGAGGCGTGGCCCTGCAGACGGCCCTAGTGAGGGTCAGAGGCACGGGGGACGAGGAGAGAGGCGAGGCCCTGCGGACGGCCCTGGTGAGGGTCAGAGGCAGGGGGACGAGGAGAGAGGTGAGGCCCCGCGGACGGCCCTGGTGAGGGTCAGAGGCACGAGGGACGAGGAGAGAGGCGAGGCCCTGCAGACGGCCCTGGTGAGAGGTCAGGGACAGGGGGACGAGGAGAGAGGCGTGGCCCTGCAGACGGCCCTAGTTAGGGTCAGAGGCACGGGGGACGAGGAGAGAGGCGAGGCCCTGCGGACGGCCCTAGTGAGGGTCAGAGGCACAGGGGACGAGGAGAGAGGCGAGGCCCTGCGGACGGCCCTGGTGAGGGTCAGAGGCAGGGGGACGAGGAGAGAGGTGAGGCCCCGCGGACGGCCCTGGTGAGGGTCAGAGGCACGAGGGACGAGGAGAGAGGCGAGCCCCTGCAGACGGCCCTGGTGAGAGGTCAGGGACAGGGGGACGAGGAGAGAGGCGTGGCCCTGCAGACGGCCCTAGTGAGGGTCAGAGGCACGGGGGACGAGGAGAGAGGCGAGGCCCTGCGGACGGCCCTGGTGAGGGTCAGAGGCAGGGGGACGAGGAGAGAGGCGAGGCCCTGCGGACGGCCCTGGTGAGGGTCAGAGGCAGGGGAAGGAGGAGAGAGGCGAGGCCCTGCAGACGGCCCTGGTGAGGGTCAGAGGCAGGGGGACGAGGAGAGAGGCGAGGCCCTGCAGACGGCCCTGGTGATAGTCAGAGGCAGGGGAACGAGGAGAGAGGTGAGGCCCTGCAGACGGCCCTGGTGAGAGGTCAGGGATAGGGGAACGAGGAGAGAGGCGAGGCCCTGCGGACGGCCCTGGTGAGGGTCAGAGGCAGGGGACGAGGAGAGAGGTGAGGCCCTGCAGACGGCCCTAGTGAGGGTCAGAGGCAGGGGACGAGGAGAGAGGCGAGGCCCTGCAGACGGCCCTAGTGAGGGTCA
This sequence comes from Lissotriton vulgaris, assembly GCF_964263255.1. Taxonomy (NCBI): domain Eukaryota; kingdom Metazoa; phylum Chordata; class Amphibia; order Caudata; family Salamandridae; genus Lissotriton; species Lissotriton vulgaris. The sequence continues at coordinate 642,354 of NW_028252109.1, forward strand.
GAGGCACGGGGGACGAGGAGAGAGGCGAGGCCCTGCAGACGGCCCTAGTGAGGGTCAGAGGCAGGGGACGAGGAGAGAGGCGAGGCCCTGCGGACGGCCCTGGTGAGAGGTCAGGGACAGGGGAACGAGGAGAGAGGCGAGGCCCTGCGGACGGCCCTGGTGAGGGTCAGAGGCAGGGGAACGAGGAGAGAGGCGAGGCCCTGCAGACGGCCCTGGTGAGGGTCAGAGGCAGGGGGACGAGGAGAGAGGCGAGGCCCTGCAGACGGCCCTGGTGAGAGTCAGAGGCAGGGGAACGAGGAGAGAGGTGAGGCCCTGCAGACGGCCCTGGTGAGAGGTCAGGGATAGGGGAACGAGGAGAGAGGCGAGGCCCTGCAGACGGCCCTAGTGAGGGTCAGAGGCAGGGGGACGAGGAGAGAGGTGAGGCCCTGCGGACGGCCCTGGTGAGGGTCAGAGGCAGGGGACGAGGAGAGAGGTGAGGCCCTGCAGACGGCCCTAGTGAGGGTCAGAGGCAGGGGACGAGGAGAGAGGCGAGGCCCTGCAGACGACCCTAGTGAGGGTCAGAGGCACGGGGGACGAGGAGAGAGGCGAGGCCCTGCAGACGGCCCTAGTGAGGGTCAGAGGCAGGGGACGAGGAGAGAGGCGAGGCCCTGCGGACGGCCCTGGTGAGAGGTCAGGGACAGGGGAACGAGGAGAGAGGCGAGGCCCTGCGGATGGCCCTGGTGAGGGTCAGAGGCAGGGGAACGAGGAGAGAGGCGAGGCCCTGCGGACGGCCCTGGTGAGGGTCAGAGGCAGGGGGACGAGGAGAGAGGCGAGGCCCTGCGGACGGCCCTGGTGAGAGGTCAGGGACAGGGGGACGAGGAGAGAGGTGAGGCCCTGCAGACGGCCCTGGTGAGAGGTCAGGGATAGGGGAACGAGGAGAGAGGCGAGGCCCTACAGACGGCCCTAGTGAGGGTCAGAGGCAGGGGGACGAGGAGAGAGGTGAGGCCCTGCGGACGGCCCTGGTGAGGGTCAGAGGCAGGGGACGAGGAGAGAGGTGAGGCCCTGCAGACGGCCCTAGTGAGGGTCAGAGGCAGGGGGACGAGGAGAGAGGTGAGGCCCTGCGGACGGCCCTGGTGAGAGGTCAGGGACAGGGGGACGAGGAGAGAGGTGAGGCCCTGCAGACGGCCCTGGTGAGAGGTCAGGGATAGGGGAACGAGGAGAGAGGCGTGGCCCTGCAGACGGCCCTAGTGAGGGTCAGAGGCACGGGGGACGAGGAGAGAGGCGAGGCCCTGCGGACGGCCCTAGTGAGGGTCAGAGGCACGGGGGACGAGGAGAGAGGCGAGGCCCTGCGGACGGCCCTGGTGAGGGTCAGAGGCAGGGGGACGAGGAGAGAGGTGAGGCCCCGCGGACGGCCCTGGTGAGGGTCAGAGGCACGAGGGACGAGGAGAGAGGCGAGGCCCTGCAGACGGCCCTGGTGAGAGGTCAGGGACAGGGGGACGAGGAGAGAGGCGTGGCCCTGCAGACGGCCCTAGTGAGGGTCAGAGGCACGGGGGGCGAGGAGAGAGGCGAGGCCCTGCGGACGGCCCTGGTGAGGGTCAGAGGCAGGGAGATGAGGAGAGAGGCGAGGCCCTGCGGACGGCCCTGGTGAGGGTCAGAGGCAGGGGGACGAGGAGAGAGGTGAGGCCCTGCAGACGGCCCTGGTGAGGGTCAGAGGCACGAGGGACGAGGAGAGAGGTGAGGCCCCGCGGACGGCCCTGGTGAAGGTCAGAGGCACGAGGGACGAGGAGAGAGGCGAGGCCCTGCAGACGGCCCTGGTGAGAGGTCAGGGACAGGGGAACGAGGAGAGAGGCATGGCCCTGCAGACGGCCCTAGTGAGGGTCAGAGGCACGGGGGACGAGGAGAGAGGCGAGGCCCTGCGGACGGCCCTGGTGAGGGTCAGAGGCAGGGGGACGAGGAGAGAGGCGAGGCCCTGCGGACGGCCCTGGTGAGGGTCAGAGGCAGGGGGACGAGGAGAGAGGTGAGGCCCTGCAGACGGCCCTGGTGAGGGTCAGAGGCAGGGGAACGAGGAGACTGGTGAGGCCCTGCAGACGGCCCTAGTGAGGGTCAGAGGCAGGGGGACGAGGAGAGAGGCGAGGCCCTGCGGACGGCCCTGGTGAGGGTCAGAGGCAGGGGGACGAGGAGAGAGGCGAGGCCCTGCGGACGGCCCTGGTGAGGGTCAGGGACAGGGGGACGAGGAGAGAGGCGAGGCCCTGCAGACGGCCCTAGTGAGGGTCAGAGGCACGGGGGACGAGGAGAGAGGCGAGGCCCTGCAGACGGCCCTAGTGAGAGGTCAGGGACAGGGGGACGAGGAGAGAGGTGAGGCCCTGCGGACGGCCCTAGTGAGAGGTCAGGGACAGGGGGACGAGGAGAGAGGCGAGGCCCTGCAGACGGCCCTAGTGAGAGGTCAGGGACAGGGGGACGAGGAGAGAGGTGAGGCCCTGCGGACGGCCCTGGTGAGAGGTCAGGGACAGGGGAACGAGGAGAGAGGCGAGGCCCTGCAGACGGCCCTGGAGAGGGTCAGAGGCAGGGGAACGAGGACAGAGGCGAGGCCCTGCGGACAGCCCTAGTGAGGGTCAGAGGCAGGGGGACGAGGAGAGAGGTGAGGCCCTGCGGACGGCCCTAGTGAGGGTCAGAGGCAGGGGGACGAGGAGAGAGGTGAGGCCCTGCAGACGGCCCTGGTGAGAGGTCAGGGACAGGGGAACGAGGAGAGAGGTGAGGCTCTGCGGACGGCCCTGGTGAGGGTCAGAGGCAGGGGGACGAGGAGAGAGGTGAGGCCCTGCAGACGGCCCTGGTGAGGGTCAGAGGCACGGGGGACGAGGAGAGAGGCGAGGCCCTGCGGACGGCCCTAGTGAGGGTCAGAGGCAGGGGACGAGGAGAGAGGCGAGGCCCTGCGGACGGCCCTGGTGAGGGTCAGAGGCAGGGGGACGAGGAGAGAGGCGAGGCCCTGCGGACGGCCCTGGTGAGAGGTCAGGGACAGGGGAACGAGGAGAGAGGCGAGGCCCTGCGGACGGCCCTGGTGAGGGTCAGAGGCACGGGGGACGAGGAGAGAGGCGAGGCCCTGCAGACGGCCCTAGTGAGGGTCAGAGGCAGGGGACGAGGAGAGAGGCGAGGCCCTGCGGACGGCCCTGGTGAGGGTCAGAGGCAGGGGGACGAGGAGAGAGGTGAGGCCCTGCGGACGGCCCTGGTGAGGGTCAGAGGCAGGGGGACGAGGAGAGAGGTGAGGCCCTGCGGACGGCCCTGGTGAGGGTCAGAGGCAGGGGGACGAGGAGAGAGGTGAGGCCCTGCAGATGGCCCTGGTGAGGGTCAGAGGCACGGGGGACGAGGAGAGAGGTGAGGCCCTGCGGACGGCCCTGGTGAGGGTCAGAGGCAGGGGGACGAGGAGAGAGGTGAGGCCCTGCGGACGGCCCTGGTGAGGGTCAGAGGCAGGGGGACGAGGAGAGAGGCGAGGCCCTGCGGACGGCCCTGGTGAGAGGTCAGGGACAGGGGAACGAGGAGAGAGGCGAGGCCCTGCAGACGGCCCTAGTGAGAGGTCAGGGACAGGGGGACGAGGAGAGAGGTGAGGCCCTGCGGACGGCCCTGGTGAGAGGTCAGGGACAGGGGAACGAGGAGAGAGGCGAGGCCCTGCGGACGGCCCTGGTGAGGGTCAGAGGCAGGGGGACGAGGAGAGAGGTGAGGCCCTGCGGACGGCCCTGGTGAGGATCAGAGTCAGGGGACGAGGAGAGAGGTGAGGCCCTGCGGACGGCCCTGGTGAGGGTCAGAGGCAGGGGACGAGGAGAGAGGTGAGACCCTGCAGACGGCCCTAGTGAGGGTCAGAGGCAGGGGGACGAGGAGAGAGGTGAGGCCCTGCGGACGGCCCTGGTGAGAGGTCAGGGACAGGGGAACGAGGAGAGAGGCGAGGCCCTGCGGACGGCCCTGGTGAGAGGTCAGGGACAGGGGAACGAGGACAGAGGCGAGGCCCTGCGGACGGCCCTGGTGAGGGTCAGAGGCAGGGGGACGAGGAGAGAGGCGAGGCCCTGCGGACGGCCCTAGTGAGGGTCAGGGACAGGGGGACGAGGAGAGAGGTGAGGCCCTGCAGACGGCCCTGGTGAGAGGTCAGGGATAGGGGGACGAGGAGAGAGGTGAGGCCCTGCAGACGGCCCTAGTGAGGGTCAGAGGCACGGGGGACAAGGAGAGAGGTGAGGCCCTGCAGACGGCCCTGGTGAGGGTCAGAGGCACGAGGGACGAGGAGAGAGGTGAGGCCCCGCGGACGGCCCTGGTGAAGGTCAGAGGCACGAGGGACGAGGAGAGAGGCGAGGCCCTGCAGACGGCCCTGGTGAGAGGTCAGGGACAGGGGAACGAGGAGAGAGGCATGGCCCTGCAGACGGCCCTAGTGAGGGTCAGAGGCACGGGGGACGAGGAGAGAGGCGAGGCCCTGCGGACGGCCCTGGTGAGGGTCAGAGGCAGGGGGACGAGGAGAGAGGCGAGGCCCTGCGGACGGCCCTGGTGAGGGTCAGAGGCAGGGGGACGAGGAGAGAGGTGAGGCCCTGCAGACGGCCCTGGTGAGGGTCAGAGGCAGGGGAACGAGGAGACTGGTGAGGCCCTGCAGACGGCCCTAGTGAGGGTCAGAGGCAGGGGGACGAGGAGAGAGGCGAGGCCCTGCGGACGGCCCTGGTGAGGGTCAGAGGCAGGGGGACGAGGAGAGAGGCGAGGCCCTGCGGACGGCCCTGGTGAGGGTCAGGGACAGGGGGACGAGGAGAGAGGCGAGGCCCTGCAGACGGCCCTAGTGAGGGTCAGAGGCACGGGGGACGAGGAGAGAGGCGAGGCCCTGCAGACGGCCCTAGTGAGAGGTCAGGGACAGGGGGACGAGGAGAGAGGTGAGGCCCTGCGGACGGCCCTAGTGAGAGGTCAGGGACAGGGGGACGAGGAGAGAGGCGAGGCCCTGCAGACGGCCCTAGTGAGAGGTCAGGGACAGGGGGACGAGGAGAGAGGTGAGGCCCTGCGGACGGCCCTGGTGAGAGGTCAGGGACAGGGGAACGAGGAGAGAGGCGAGGCCCTGCAGACGGCCCTGGAGAGGGTCAGAGGCAGGGGAACGAGGACAGAGGCGAGGCCCTGCGGACGGCCCTAGTGAGGGTCAGAGGCAGGGGGACGAGGAGAGAGGTGAGGCCCTGCGGACGGCCCTAGTGAGGGTCAGAGGCAGGGGGACGAGGAGAGAGGTGAGGCCCTGCAGACGGCCCTGGTGAGAGGTCAGGGACAGGGGAACGAGGAGAGAGGTGAGGCTCTGCGGACGGCCCTGGTGAGGGTCAGAGGCAGGGGGACGAGGAGAGAGGTGAGGCCCTGCAGACGGCCCTGGTGAGGGTCAGAGGCACGGGGGACGAGGAGAGAGGCGAGGCCCTGCGGACGGCCCTAGTGAGGGTCAGAGGCAGGGGACGAGGAGAGAGGCGAGGCCCTGCGGACGGCCCTGGTGAGGGTCAGAGGCAGGGGGACGAGGAGAGAGGCGAGGCCCTGCGGACGGCCCTGGTGAGAGGTCAGGGACAGGGGAACGAGGAGAGAGGCGAGGCCCTGCGGACGGCCCTGGTGAGGGTCAGAGGCACGGGGGACGAGGAGAGAGGCGAGGCCCTGCAGACGGCCCTAGTGAGGGTCAGAGGCAGGGGACGAGGAGAGAGGCGAGGCCCTGCGGACGGCCCTGGTGAGGGTCAGAGGCAGGGGGACGAGGAGAGAGGTGAGGCCCTGCGGACGGCCCTGGTGAGGGTCAGAGGCAGGGGGACGAGGAGAGAGGTGAGGCCCTGCGGACGGCCCTGGTGAGGGTCAGAGGCAGGGGGACGAGGAGAGAGGTGAGGCCCTGCAGACGGCCCTGGTGAGGGTCAGAGGCACGGGGGACGAGGAGAGAGGTGAGGCCCTGCGGACGGCCCTGGTGAGGGTCAGAGGCAGGGGGACGAGGAGAGAGGTGAGGCCCTGCGGACGGCCCTGGTGAGGGTCAGAGGCAGGGGGACGAGGAGAGAGGCGAGGCCCTGCGGACGGCCCTGGTGAGAGGTCAGGGACAGGGGAACGAGGAGAGAGGCGAGGCCCTGCAGACGGCCCTAGTGAGAGGTCAGGGACAGGGGGACGAGGAGAGAGGTGAGGCCCTGCGGACGGCCCTGGTGAGAGGTCAGGGACAGGGGAACGAGGAGAGAGGCGAGGCCCTGCGGACGGCCCTGGTGAGGGTCAGAGGCAGGGGGATGAGGAGAGAGGTGAGGCCCTGCGGACGGCCCTGGTGAGGGTCAGAGTCAGGGGACGAGGAGAGAGGTGAGGCCCTGCGGACGGCCCTGGTGAGGGTCAGAGGCAGGGGACGAGGAGAGAGGTGAGACCCTGCAGACGGCCCTAGTGAGGGTCAGAGGCAGGGGGACGAGGAGAGAGGTGAGGCCCTGCGGACGGCCCTGGTGAGAGGTCAGGGACAGGGGAACGAGGAGAGAGGCGAGGCCCTGCGGACGGCCCTGGTGAGAGGTCAGGGACAGGGGAACGAGGACAGAGGCGAGGCCCTGCGGACGGCCCTGGTGAGGGTCAGAGGCAGGGGGACGAGGAGAGAGGCGAGGCCCTGCGGACGGCCCTAGTGAGGGTCAGGGACAGGGGGACGAGGAGAGAGGTGAGGCCCTGCAGACGGCCCTGGTGAGAGGTCAGGGATAGGGGGACGAGGAGAGAGGTGAGGCCCTGCAGACGGCCCTAGTGAGGGTCAGAGGCAGGGGGACGAGGAGAGAGGTGAGGCCCTGCGGACGGCCCTGGTGAGGGTCAGAGGCAGGGGACGAGGAGAGAGGTGAGGCCCTGCGGACGGCCCTGGTGAGGGTCAGAGGCAGGGGACGAGGAGAGAGGTGAGACCCTGCAGACGGCCCTAGTGAGGGTCAGAGGCAGGGGACGAGGAGAGAGGCAAGGCCCTGCAGACACGTGAGGCCCTGCGGACGGCCCTGGTGAGGGTCAGAGGCACGGGGGACGAGGAGAGAGGTGAGGCCCTGCAGACGGCCCTAGTGAGGGTCAGAAGCACGGGGGACGAGGAGAGAGGCGAGGCCCTGCGGACGGCCCTAGTGAGAGTCAGAGGCAGGGGAACGAGGAGAGAGGTGAGGCCCTGCAGACTGCCCTGGTGAGAGGTCAGGGATAGGGGAACGAGGAGAGAGACGTGGCCCTGCAGACGGCCCTAGTGAGGGTCAGAGGCACGGGGGACAAGGAGAGAGGCGAGGCCCTGCAGACGGCCCTGGTGAGAGGTCAGGGATAGGGGAACGAGGAGAGAGGCGAGGCCCTGCAGATGGCCCTAGTGAGGGTCAGAGGCAGGGGAGGAGGAGAGAGGCGAGGCCCTGCGGACGGCCCTAGTGAGGGTCAGAGGCAGGGGACGAGGAGAGAGGCGAGGCCCTGCAGACGGCCCTAGTGAGGGTCAGAGGCAGGGGACGAGGAGAGAGGCGAGGCCCTGCGGACGGCCCTGGTGAGAGGTCAGGGACAGGGGAACGAGGAGAGAGGCGAGGCCCTGCGGATGGCCCTGGTGAGGGTCAGAGGCAGGGTACGAGGAGAGAGACGAGGCCCTGCAGACACGTGAGGCCCTGCGGACGGCCCTGGTGAGGGTCAGAGGCACGGGGGACGAGGAGAGAGGCGAGGCCCTGCAGACGGCCCTAGTGAGGGTCAGAGGCAGGGGACGAGGAGAGAGGCGAGGCCCTGCAGACACGTGAGGCCCTGCGGACGGCCCTAGTGAGGGTCAGAGGCACGAGGGACGAGGAGAGAGGCGAGGCCCTGCGGATGGCCCTGGTGAGAGGTCAGGGACAGGGGAACGAGGAGAGAGGCGAGGCCCTGCGGACGGCCCTGGTGAGGGTCAGAGGCAGGGGACGAGGAGAGAGGCGAGGCCCTGCGGACGGCCCTAGTGAGAGTCAGAGGCAGGGGAACGAGGAGAGAGGTGAGGCCCTGCAGACTGCCCTGGTGAGAGGTCAGGGATAGGGGAACGAGGAGAGAGACGTGGCCCTGCAGACGGCCCTAGTGAGGGTCAGAGGCACGGGGGACAAGGAGAGAAGCGAGGCCCTGCAGACGGCCCTGGTGAGAGGTCAGGGATAGGGGAACGAGGAGAGAGGCGAGGCCCTGCAGATGGCCCTAGTGAGGGTCAGAGGCAGGGGAGGAGGAGAGAGGCGAGGCCCTGCGGACGGCCCTAGTGAGGGTCAGAGGCAGGGGACGAGGAGAGAGGCGAGGCCCTGCAGACGGCCCTAGTGAGGGTCAGAGGCAGGGGACGAGGAGAGAGGCGAGGCCCTGCGGACGGCCCTGGTGAGAGGTCAGGGACAGGGGAACGAGGAGAGAGGCGAGGCCCTGCGGATGGCCCTGGTGAGGGTCAGAGGCAGGGGACGAGGAGAGAGACGAGGCCCTGCAGACACGTGAGGCCCTGCGGACGGCCCTGGTGAGGGTCAGAGGCACGGGGGACGAGGAGAGAGGCGAGGCCCTGCAGACGGCCCTAGTGAGGGTCAGAGGCAGGGGACGAGGAGAGAGGCGAGGCCCTGCAGACACGTGAGGCCCTGCGGACGGCCCTAGTGAGGGTCAGAGGCACGAGGGACGAGGAGAGAGGCGAGGCCCTGCGGATGGCCCTGGTGAGAGGTCAGGGACAGGGGAACGAGGAGAGAGGCGAGGCCCTGCGGACGGCCCTGGTGAGGGTCAGAGGCAGGGGACGAGGAGAGAGGCGAGGCCCTGCAGACACGTGAGGCCCTGCGGACGGCCCTGGTGAGGGTCAGAGGCACGGGGGACGAGGAGAGAGGCGAGGCCCTGCAGACGGCCCTAGTGAGGGTCAGAGGCAGGGGACGAGGAGAGAGGCGAGGCCCTGCAGACACGTGAGGCCCTGCGGACGGTCCTGGTGAGGGTCAGAGGCACGGGGGACGAGGAGAGAGGTGAGGCCCTGCAGACAGCCCTAGTGAGGGTCAGAGGCACGGGGGACGAGGAGAGAGGCGAGGCCCTGCGGACGGCCCTAGTGAGAGTCAGAGGCAGGGGAACGAGGAGAGAGGTGAGGCCCTGCAGACGGCCCTGGTGAGAGGTCAGGGATAGGGGAACGAGGAGAGAGGCGAGGCCCTGCAGACGGCCCTAGTGAGGGTCAGAGGCAGGGGACGAGGAGAGAGGCGAGGCCCTGCGGACGGCCCTGGTGAGGGTCAGAGGCAGGGGACGAGGAGAGAGGTGAGGCCCTGCAGACGGCCCTAGTGAGGGTCAGAGGCAGGGGACGAGGAGAGAGGCGAGGCCCTGCAGACGGCCCTAGTGAGGGTCAGAGGCACGGGGGACGAGGAGAGAGGCGAGGCCCTGCAGACGGCCCTAGTGAGGGTCAGAGGCAGGGGACGAGGAGAGAGGCGAGGCCCTGCGGACGGCCCTGGTGAGAGGTCAGGGACAGGGGAACGAGGAGAGAGGCGAGGCCCTGCGGACGGCCCTGGTGAGGGTCAGAGGCAGGGGAACGAGGAGAGAGGCGAGGCCCTGCGGACGGCCCTGGTGAGGGTCAGAGGCAGGGGGACGAGGAGAGAGGCGAGGCCCTGCGGACGGCCCTGGTGAGAGGTCAGGGACAGGGGGACGAGGAGAGAGGTGAGGCCCTGCAGACGGCCCTGGTGAGAGGTCAGGGATAGGGGAACGAGGAGAGAGGCGAGGCCCTGCAGACGGCCCTGGTGAGGGTCAGAGGCAGGGGACGAGGAGAGAGGTGAGGCCCTGCAGACGGCCCTAGTGAGGGTCAGAGGCAGGGGGACGAGGAGAGAGGTGAGGCCCTGCGGACGGCCCTGGTGAGAGGTCAGGGACAGGGGGACGAGGAGAGAGGTGAGGCCCTGCAGACGGCCCTGGTGAGAGGTCAGGGATAGGGGAACGAGGAGAGAGGCGTGGCCCTGCAGACGGCCCTAGTGAGGGTTAGAGGCACGGGGGACGAGGAGAGAGGCGAGGCCCTGCGGACGGCCCTGGTGAGGGTCAGAGGCAGGGGGACGAGGAGAGAGGTGAGGCCCCGCGGACGGCCCTGGTGAGGGTCAGAGGCACGAGGGACGAGGAGAGAGGCGAGGCCCTGCAGACGGCCCTGGTGAGAGGTCAGGGACAGGGGGACGAGGAGAGAGGCGTGGCCCTGCAGACGGCCCTAGTGAGGGTCAGAGGCACGGGGGACGAGGAGAGAGGCGAGGCCCTGCGGACGGCCCTAGTGAGGGTCAGAGGCACGGGGGACGAGGAGAGAGGCGAGGCCCTGCGGACGGCCCTGGTGAGGGTCAGAGGCAGGGGGACGAGGAGAGAGGTGAGGCCCCGCGGACGGCCCTGGGGAGGGTCAGAGGCCCGAGGGACGAGGAGAGAGGCGAGCCCCTGCAGACGGCCCTGGTGAGAGGTCAGGGACAGGGGGACGAGGAGAGAGGCGTGGCCCTGCAGACGGCCCTAGTGAGGGTCAGAGGCACGGGGGACGAGGAGAGAGGCGAGGCCCTGCGGACGGCCCTGGTGAGGGTCAGAGGCAGGGGGACGAGGAGAGAGGCGAGGCCCTGCGGACGGCCCTGGTGAGGGTCAGAGGCAGGGGAACGAGGAGAGAGGCGAGGCCCTGCAGACGGCCCTGGTGAGGGTCAGAGGCAGGGGGACGAGGAGAGAGGCGAGGCCCTGCAGACGGCCCTGGTGAGAGTCAGAGGCAGGGGAACGAGGAGAGAGGTGAGGCCCTGCAGACGGCCCTGGTGAGAGGTCAGGGATAGGGGAACGAGGAGAGAGGCGAGGCCCTGCGGACGGCCCTGGTGAGGGTCAGAGGCAGGGGACGAGGAGAGAGGTGAGGCCCTGCAGACGGCCCTAGTGAGGGTCAGAGGCAGGGGACGAGGAGAGAGGCGAGGCCCTGCAGACGGCCCTAGTGAGGGTCAGAGGCACGGGGGACGAGGAGAGAGGCGAGGCCCTGCAGACGGCCCTAGTGAGGGTCAGAGGCAGGGGACGAGGAGAGAGGCGAGGCCCTGCGGACGGCCCTGGTGAGAGGTCAGGGACAGGGGAACGAGGAGAGAGGCGAGGCCCTGCGGACGGCCCTGGTGAGGGTCAGAGGCAGGGGAACGAGGAGAGAGGCGAGGCCCTGCAGACGGCCCTGGTGAGGGTCAGAGGCAGGGGGACGAGGAGAGAGGCGAGGCCCTGCAGACGGCCCTGGTGAGAGTCAGAGGCAGGGGAACGAGGAGAGAGGTGAGGCCCTGCAGACGGCCCTGGTGAGAGGTCAGGGATAGGGGAACGAGGAGAGAGGCGAGGCCCTGCAGACGGCCCTAGTGAGGGTCAGAGGCAGGGGGACGAGGAGAGAGGTGAGGCCCTGCGGACGGCCCTGGTGAGGGTCAGAGGCAGGGGACGAGGAGAGAGGTGAGGCCCTGCAGACGGCCCTAGTGAGGGTCAGAGGCAGGGGACGAGGAGAGAGGCGAGGCCCTGCAGACGGCCCTAGTGAGGGTCAGAGGCACGGGGGACGAGGAGAGAGGCGAGGCCCTGCAGACGGCCCTAGTGAGGGTCAGAGGCAGGGGACGAGGAGAGAGGCGAGGCCCTGCGGACGGCCCTGGTGAGAGGTCAGGGACAGGGGAACGAGGAGAGAGGCGAGGCCCTGCGGACGGCCCTGGTGAGGGTCAGAGGCAGGGGATCGAGGAGAGAGGCGAGGCCCTGCGGACGGCCCTGGTGAGGGTCAGAGGCAGGGGGACGAGGAGAGAGGCGAGGCCCTGCGGACGGCCCTGGTGAGAGGTCAGGGACAGGGGGACGAGGAGAGAGGTGAGGCCCTGCAGACGGCCCTGGTGAGAGGTCAGGGATAGGGGAACGAGGAGAGAGGCGTGGCCCTGCAGACGGCCCTAGTGAGGGTCAGAGGCACGGGGGACGAGGAGAGAGGCGAGGCCCTGCGGACGGCCCTGGTGAGGGTCAGAGGCACGAGGGACGAGGAGAGAGGCGAGGCCCTGCAGACGGCCCTGGTGAGAGGTCAGGGACAGGGGGACGAGGAGAGAGGCGTGGCCCTGCAGACGGCCCTAGTGAGGGTCAGAGGCACGGGGGACGAGGAGAGAGGCGAGGCCCTGCGGACGGCCCTAGTGAGGGTCAGAGGCACGGGGGACGAGGAGAGAGGCGAGGCCCTGCGGACGGCCCTGGTGAGGGTCAGAGGCAGGGGGAGGAGGAGAGAGGTGAGGCCCCGCGGACGGCCCTGGTGAGGGTCAGAGGCACGAGGGACGAGGAGAGAGGCGAGGCCCTGCAGACGGCCCTGGTGAGAGGTCAGGGACAGGGGGACGAGGAGAGAGGCGTGGCCCTGCAGACGGCCCTAGTGAGGGTCAGAGGCACGGGGGACGAGGAGAGAGGCGAGGCCCTGCGGACGGCCCTGGTGAGGGTCAGAGGCAGGGGGATGAGGAGAGAGGCGAGGCCCTGCGGACGGCCCTGGTGAGGGTCAGAGGCAGGGGGACGAGGAGAGAGGTGAGGCCCTGCAGACGGCCCTGGTGAGGGTCAGAGGCACGAGGGACGAGGAGAGAGGTGAGGCCCCGCGGACGGCCCTGGTGAAGGTCAGAGGCACGAGGGACGAGGAGAGAGGCGAGGCCCTGCAGACGGCCCTGGTGAGAGGTCAGGGACAGGGGAACGAGGAGAGAGGCGTGGCCCTGCAGACGGCCCTAGTGAGGGTCAGAGGCACGGGGGACGAGGAGAGAGGCGAGGCCCTGCGGACTGCCCTAGTGAGGGTCAGAGGCACGGGGGACGAGGAGAGAGGCGAGGCCCTGCGGACGGCCCTGGTGAGGGTCAGAGGCAGGGGGACGAGGAGAGAGGTGAGGCCCCGCGGACGGCCCTGGTGAGGGTCAGAGGCACGAGGGACGAGGAGAGAGGCGAGCCCCTGCAGACGGCCCTGGTGAGAGGTCAGGGACAGGGGGACGAGGAGAGAGGCGTGGCCCTGCAGACGGCCCTAGTGAGGGTCAGAGGCACGGGGGACGAGGAGAGAGGCGAGGCCCTGCGGACGGCCCTGGTGAGGGTCAGAGGCAGGGGGGACGAGGAGAGAGGCGAGGCCCTGCGGACGGCCCTGGTGAGGGTCAGAGGCAGGGGAACGAGGAGAGAGGCGAGGCCCTGCAGACGGCCCTGGTGAGGGTCAGAGGCAGGGGGACGAGGAGAGAGGCGAGGCCCTGCAGACGGCCCTGGTGAGAGTCAGAGGCAGGGGAACGAGGAGAGAGGTGAGGCCCTGCAGACGGCCCTGGTGAGAGGTCAGGGATAGGGGAACGAGGAGAGAGGCGAGGCCCTGCGGACGGCCCTGGTGAGGGTCAGAGGCAGGGGATGAGGAGAGAGGTGAGGCCCTGCAGACGGCCCTAGTGAGGGTCAGAGGCAGGGGACGAGGAGAGAGGCGAGGCCCTGCAGACGGCCCTAGTGAGGGTCAGAGGCACGGGGGACGAGGAGAGAGGTGAGGCCCTGCAGACGGCCCTAGTGAGGGTCAGAGGCAGGGGACGAGGAGAGAGGCGAGGCCCTGCGGACGGCCCTGGTGAGAGGTCAGGGACAGGGGAATGAGGAGAGAGGCGAGGCCCTGCGGACGGCCCTGGTGAGGGTCAGAGGCAGGGGAACGAGGAGAGAGGCGAGGCCCTGCAGACGGCCCTGGTGAGGGTCAGAGGCAGGGGGACGAGGAGAGAGGCGAGGCCCTGCAGACGGCCCTGGTGAGAGTCAGAGGCAGGGGAACGAGGAGAGAGGTGAGGCCCTGCAGACGGCCCTGGTGAGAGGTCAGGGATAGGGGAACGAGGAGAGAGGCGAGGCCCTGCAGACGGCCCTAGTGAGGGTCAGAGGCAGGGGGACGAGGAGAGAGGTGAGGCCCTGCGGACGGCCCTGGTGAGGTTCAGAGGCAGGGGACGAGGAGAGAGGTGAGGCCCTGCAGATGGCCCTAGTGAGGGTCAGAGGCAGGGGACGAGGAGAGAGGCGAGGCCCTGCAGACGGCCCTAGTGAGGGTCAGAGGCACGGGGGACGAGGAGAGAGGCGAGGCCCTGCAGACGGCCCTAGTGAGGGTCAGAGGCAGGGGACGAGGAGAGAGGCGAGGCCCTGCGGACGGCCCTGGTGAGAGGTCAGGGACAGGGGAACGAGGAGAGAGGCGAGGCCCTGCGGACGGCCCTGGTGAGGGTCAGAGGCAGGGGAACGAGGAGAGAGGCGAGGCCCTGCGGACGGCCCTGGTGAGGGTCAGAGGCAGGGGGACGAGGAGAGAGGCGAGGCCCTGCGGACGGCCCTGGTGAGAGGTCAGGGACAGGGGGACGAGGAGAGAGGTGAGGCCCTGCAGACGGCCCTGGTGAGAGGTCAGGGATAGGGGAACGAGGAGAGAGGCGAGGCCCTGCAGACGGCCCTAGTGAGGGTCAGAGGCAGGGGGACGAGGAGAGAGGTGAGGCCCTGCGGACGGCCCTGGTGAGGGTCAGAGGCAGGGGACGAGGAGAGAGGTGAGGCCCTGCAGACGGCCCTAGTGAGGGTCAGAGGCAGGGGGACGAGGAGAGAGGTGAGGCCCTGCGGACGGCCCTGGTGAGAGGTCAGGGACAGGGGGACGAGGAGAGAGGTGAGGCCCTGCAGACGGCCCTGGTGAGAGGTCAGGGATAGGGGAACGAGGAGAGAGGCGTGGCCCTGCAGACGGCCCTAGTGAGGGTCAGAGGCACGGGGGACGAGGAGAGAGGCGAGGCCCTGCGGACGGCCCTGGTGAGGGTCAGAGGCACGAGGGACAAGGAGAGAGGCGAGGCCCTGCAGACGGCCCTGGTGAGAGGTCAGGGACAGGGGGACGAGGAGAGAGGCGTGGCCCTGCAGACGGCCCTAGTGAGGGTCAGAGGCACGGGGGACGAGGAGAGAGGCGAGGCCCTGCGGACGGCCCTAGTGAGGGTCAGAGGCACGGGGGACGAGGAGAGAGGCGAGGCCCTGCGGACGGCCCTGGTGAGGGTCAGAGGCAGGGGGACGAGGAGAGAGGTGAGGCCCCGCGGACGGCCCTGGTGAGGGTCAGAGGCACGAGGGACGAGGAGAGAGGCGAGGCCCTGCAGACGGCCCTGGTGAGAGGTCAGGGACAGGGGGACGAGGAGAGAGGCGTGGCCCTGCAGACGGCCCTAGTGAGGGTCAGAGGCACGGGGGACGAGGAGAGAGGCGAGGCCCTGCGGACGGCCCTGGTGAGGGTCAGAGGCAGGGGGATGAGGAGAGAGGCGAGGCCCTGCGGACGGCCCTGGTGAGGGTCAGAGGCAGGGGGACGAGGAGAGAGGTGAGGCCCTGCAGACGGCCCTGGTGAGGGTCAGAGGCACGAGGGACGAGGAGAGAGGTGAGGCCCCGCGGACGGCCCTGGTGAAGGTCAGAGGCACGAGGGACGAGGAGAGAGGCGAGGCCCTGCAGACGGCCCTGGTGAGAGGTCAGGGACAGGGGAACGAGGAGAGAGGCATGGCCCTGCAGACGGCCCTAGTGAGGGTCAGAGGCACGGGGGACGAGGAGAGAGGCGAGGCCCTGCGGACGGCCCTGGTGAGGGTCAGAGGCAGGGGAACGAGGAGAGAGGCGAGGCCCTGCGGACGGCCCTGGTGAGGGTCAGAGGCAGGGGGACGAGGAGAGAGGCGAGGCCCTGCGGACGGCCCTGGTGAGAGGTCAGGGACAGGGGGACGAGGAGAGAGGTGAGGCCCTGCAGACGGCCCTGGTGAGAGGTCAGGGATAGGGGAACGAGGAGAGAGGCGTGGCCCTGCAGACGGCCCTAGTGAGGGTCAGAGGCACGGGGGACGAGGAGAGAGGCGAGGCCCTGCGGACGGCCCTGGTGAGGGTCAGAGGCAGGGGGACGAGGAGAGAGGTGAGGCCCCGCGGACGGCCCTGGTGAGGGTCAGAGGCACGAGGGACGAGGAGAGAGGCGAGGCCCTGCAGACGGCCCTGGTGAGAGGTCAGGGACAGGGGGACGAGGAGAGAGGCGTGGCCCTGCAGACGGCCCTGGTGAGGGTCAGAGGCAGGGGGACGAGGAGAGAGGTGAGGCCCTGCAGACGGCCCTGGTGAGGGTCAGAGGCACGAGGGACGAGGAGAGAGGTGAGGCCCCGCGGACGGCCCTGGTGAAGGTCAGAGGCACGAGGGACGAGGAGAGAGGCGAGGCCCTGCAGACGGCCCTGGTGAGAGGTCAGGGACAGGGGAACGAGGAGAGAGGCATGGCCCTGCAGACGGCCCTAGTGAGGGTCAGAGGCACGGGGGACGAGGAGAGAGGCGAGGCCCTGCGGACGGCCCTGGTGAGGGTCAGAGGCAGGGGGACGAGGAGAGAGGCGAGGCCCTGCAGACGGCCCTGGTGAGGGTCAGAGGCACGAGGGACGAGGAGAGAGGTGAGGCCCTGCGGACGGCCCTAGTGAGGGTCAGAGGCAGGGGGACGAGGAGAGAGGCGAGGCCTTGCAGACAGGTGAGGCCCTGCAGACGGCCCTGGTGAGGGTCAGAGGCAGGGGAACGAGGAGAGAGGTGAGGCCCTGCGGACGGCCCTAGTGAGGGTCAGAGGCAGGGGAACGAGGAGAGAGGCGAGGCCCTGCAGACGGCCCTGGTGAGGGTCAGAGCCAGGGGGACGAGGAGAGATGTGAGGCCCTGCGGACGGCCCTGGTGAGGGTCAGAGGCAGGGGAACGAGGAGAGAGGTGAGGCCCTGCGGACGGCCCTGGTGAGGGTCAGAGGCAGGGGGACGAGGAGAGAGGTGAGGCCCTGCGGACGGCCCTGGTGAGGGTCAGAGGCAGGGGGACGAGGAGAGAGGCGAGGCCCTGCGGACGGCCCTGGTGAGGGTCAGAGGCACGGGGGACGAGGAGAGAGGCGAGGCCCTGCGGACGGCCCTGGTGAGAGGTCAGGGACAGGGGAACGAGGAGAGAGGCGTGGCCCTGCAGACGGCCCTAGTGAGGGTCAGAGGCACGGGGGACGAGGAGAGAGGCGAGGCCCTTGAGACGGCCCTGGTGAGGGTCAGAGGCACGGGGGACGAGGAGAGAGGCGAGGCCCTGCGGACGGCCCTGGTGAGGGTCAGAGGCAGGGGGACGAGGAGAGAGGTGAGGCCCTGCGGACGGCCCTGGTGAGGGTCAGAGGCAGGGGGACGAGGAGAGAGGTGAGGCCCCGCGGACGGCCCTGGTGAGGGTCAGAGGCACGAGAGACGAGGAGAGAGGCGAGGCCCTGCAGACGGCCCTGGTGAGAGGTCAGGGACAGGGGAACAAGGAGAGAGGCATGGCCCTGCAGACGGCCCTAGTGAGGGTCAGAGGCACGTGGGACGAGGAGAGAGGCGAGGCCCTGCGGTCGGCCCTGGTGAGG
This sequence comes from Lissotriton vulgaris, assembly GCF_964263255.1. NCBI lineage: Eukaryota > Metazoa > Chordata > Amphibia > Caudata > Salamandridae > Lissotriton > Lissotriton vulgaris. The sequence goes on from NW_028252109.1 coordinate 659,512, forward strand.
GTCAGAGGCAGGGGGACGAGGAGAGATGTGAGGCCCTGCGGACGGCCCTGGTGAGGGTCAGAGGCAGGGGAACGAGGAGAGAGGTGAGGCCCTGCCGACGGCCCTGGTGAGGGTCAGAGGCAGGGGGACGAGGAGAGAGGTGAGGCCCTGCGGATGGCCCTGGTGAGGGTCAGAGGCAGGGGGACGAGGAGAGAGAGGCGAGGCCCTGCGGACGGCCCTGGTGAGGGTCAGAGGCACGGGGGACGAGGAGAGAGGCGAGGCCCTGTGGACGGCCCTGGTGAGAGGTCAGGGACAGGGGAACGAGGAGAGAGGCGAGGCCCTGCAGAGGGCCCTAGTGAGGGTCAGAGGCACGAGGGACGAGGAGAGAGGTGAGGCCCTGCAGACGGCCCTGGTGAGGGTCAGAGGCAGGGGGACGAGGAGAGAGGCGTGGCCCTGCGGACGGCCCTAGTGAGGGTCAGAGGCAGGGGGACGAGGAGAGAGGTGAGGCCCTGCAGACGGCCCTGGTGAGGGTCAGAGGCACGAGGGACGAGGAGAGAGGTGAGGCCCCGCGGACGGCCCTGGTGAAGGTCAGAGGCACGAGGGACGAGGAGAGAGGCGAGGCCCTGCAGACGGCCCTGGTGAGAGGTCAGGGACAGGGGAACGAGGAGAGAGGCATGGCCCTGCAGACGGCCCTAGTGAGGGTCAGAGGCACGGGGGACGAGGAGAGAGGCGAGGCCCTGCGGACGGCCCTGGTGAGGGTCAGAGGCAGGGGGACGAGGAGAGAGGCGAGGCCCTGCAGACGGCCCTGGTGAGGGTCAGAGGCACGAGGGACGAGGAGAGAGGTGAGGCCCTGCGGACGGCCCTAGTGAGGGTCAGAGGCAGGGGGACGAGGCGAGAGGCGAGGCCTTGCAGACAGGTGAGGCCCTGCAGACGGCCCTGGTGAGGGTCAGAGGCAGGGGAACGAGGAGAGAGGTGAGGCCCTGCGGACGGCCCTAGTGAGGGTCAGAGGCAGGGGAACGAGGAGAGAGGCGAGGCCCTGCAGACGGCCCTGGTGAGGGTCAGAGCCAGGGGGACGAGGAGAGATGTGAGGCCCTGCGGACGGCCCTGGTGAGGGTCAGAGGCAGGGGAACGAGGAGAGAGGTGAGGCCCTGCGGACGGCCCTGGTGAGGGTCAGAGGCAGGGGGACGAGGAGAGAGGTGAGGCCCTGCGGACGGCCCTGGTGAGGGTCAGAGGCAGGGGGACGAGGAGAGAGGCGAGGCCCTGCGGACGGCCCTGGTGAGGGTCAGAGGCACGGGGGACGAGGAGAGAGGCGAGGCCCTGCGGACGGCCCTGGTGAGAGGTCAGGGACAGGGGAACGAGGAGAGAGGCGTGGCCCTGCAGACGGCCCTAGTGAGGGTCAGAGGCACGGGGGACGAGGAGAGAGGCGAGGCCCTGCAGACGGCCCTGGTGAGGGTCAGAGGCACGGGGGACGAGGAGAGAGGCGAGGCCCTGCGGACGGCCCTGGTGAGGGTCAGAGGCAGGGGGACGAGGAGAGAGGTGAGGCCCTGCGGACGGCCCTGGTGAGGGTCAGAGGCAGGGGGACGAGGAGAGAGGTGAGGCCCCGCGGACGGCCCTGGTGAGGGTCAGAGGCACGAGAGACGAGGAGAGAGGCGAGGCCCTGCAGACGGCCCTGGTGAGAGGTCAGGGACAGGGGAACAAGGAGAGAGGCATGGCCCTGCAGACGGCCCTAGTGAGGGTCAGAGGCACGGGGGACGAGGAGAGAGGCGAGGCCCTGCGGTCGGCCCTGGTGAGGGTCAGAGGCAGGGGGACGAGGAGAGATGTGAGGCCCTGCGGACGGCCCTGGTGAGGGTCAGAGGCAGGGGAACGAGGAGAGAGGTGAGGCCCTGCCGACGGCCCTGGTGAGGGTCAGAGGCAGGGGGACGAGGAGAGAGGTGAGGCCCTGCGGATGGCCATGGTGAGGGTCAGAGGCAGGGGGACGAGGAGAAGAGGCGAGGCCCTGCGGACGGCCCTGGTGAGGGTCAGAGGCACGGGGGACGAGGAGAGAGGCGAGGCCCTGTGGACGGCCCTGGTGAGAGGTCAGGGACAGGGGAACGAGGAGAGAGGCGAGGCCCTGCAGACGGCCCTAGTGAGGGTCAGAGGCACGAGGGACGAGGAGAGAGGTGAGGCCCTGCAGACGGCCCTGGTGAGGGTCAGAGGCAGGGGGACGAGGAGAGAGGCGTGGCCCTGCGGACGGCCCTAGTGAGGGTCAGAGGCAGGGGGACGAGGAGAGAGGTGAGGCTCTGCGGACGGCCCTAGTGAGGGTCAGAGGCAGGGGGACGAGGAGAGAGGTGAGGCCCTGCGGACGGCCCTAGTGAGGGTCAGAGGCAGGGGGACGAGGAGAGAGGCGAGGCCCTGTGGACGGTCCTAGTGAGGGTCAGAGGCAGGGGGACGAGGAGAGAGGTGAGGCCCTGCGGACGGCCCTAGTGAGGGTCAGAGGCAGGGGGACGAGGAGAGAGGCGAGGCCCTGCGGACGGCCCTAGTGAGAGGTCAGGGACAGGGGAACGAGGAGAGAGGCGTGGCCCTGCAGACGGCCCTAGTGAGGGTCAGAGGCAGGGGAACGAGGAGACTGGCGAGGCCCTGCAGACGGCCCTAGTGAGGGTCAGAGGCACAGGGGACGAGGAGTGAGGCGAGGCCCTGCGGATGGCCCTGGTGAGAGGTCAGGGACAGGGGAACGAGGAGAGAGGCGAGGCCCTGCAGACGGCCCTAGTGAGAGTCAGAGGCAGGGGAACGAGGAGAGAGGCGAGGCCCTGCGGACGGCCCTGGTGAGAGGTCAGGGACAGGGGAACGAGGAGAGAGGCGAGGCCCTGCAGACGGCCCTAGTGAGGGTCAGAGGCACGAGGGACGAGGAGAGAGGCGAGGCCCTGCAGACGGCCCTGGTGAGGGTCAGAGGCAGGGGGACGAGGAGAGAGGCGAGGCCCTGCGGACGGCCCTGGTGAGGGTCAGAGGCAGGGGGAAGAGGAGAGAGGCGAGGCCCTGCAGACTGCCCTGGTGAGGGTCAGAGGCAGGGGGACGAGGAGAGAGGCGAGGCCCTGCGGACGGCCCTGGTGAGGGTCAGAGGCAGGGGGACGAGGAGAGAGGCGAGGCCCTGCAGACGGCCCTGGTGAGGGTCAGAGGCAGGGGGACGAGGAGAGAGGCGAGGCCCTGCGGACGGCCCTGGTGAGGGTCAGGGACAGGGGAACGAGGAGAGAGGTGAGGCCCTGCGGACGGCCCTGGTGAGGGTCAGAGGCAGGGGGACGAGGAGAGAGGCGAGGCCCTGCAGACGGCCCTGGTGAGGGTCAGAGGCAGGGGGACGAGGAGAGAGGCGAGGCCCTGCAGACGGCCCTGGTGAGGGTCAGAGGCAGGGGGACGAGGAGAGAGGCGTGGCCCTGCAGACGGCCCTGGTGAGGGTCAGAGGCAGGGGGACAGCAAGTGGAGGCAGCTCAGGTGTCGAGGTATCCCTTGTCTATAGGACAGGAAGTGAGGCTTGTTAGCTTTCCAATGATTTAGATGTTTTGCTTGAAGTTGAAATGTCAAGTAATGGAAATAAGGGCAACATGTACGACCATCAGGTGTTATGACTCGCAAATTGCGGTTTTTATGGACTCATGATTTGTGAGTCATAGAACCTGATGTAAAACAGTGTCTCAGAAACTGTGTACGATTCCCAAATGGGTCGCACGGGCCTTGTCTCATTAATTTTCATGAGGCAGGTCGCAATTTACCACCCACTGGGAATGGCCAGCACCCTCAGCGATGGTGACCAGCTGGGGTCAGAAGACCACAAAATCTGTGTCTGCTTTTTAGCTCGAGCCTATAGCGGCAGCGCACATGTGCTGCTCGCTTTGCAAGGTATGCAGTAATGGAGTATGGAGTGGAAGCTCTGTGGAAGCTCCGCCCACTCTCCGCCCATGTTTTTAATTGGCAAGAATCTTCGTGTCACAATTTATAAATGACAATGGCCTGTATGAATCGCAATGAAGCGGGGACTTCCTGGGTATGAGAAGCGATGTTATGAGTGCCTCTCTCATAGATGGAGGAAGGGTAACAGTTTCTAGCACATCCTCATAGACCTCCTTAAGTTTTGAGCCATCAAATTTATATAGGTTTTATCACATTTAACTGGAAGCCCATTCAAGCCAGGGGCCTTACCGGACTGTGTCTGCAGTATGGCTTCCCGGATCTCATCAAGTTCGAAGGGGGCACTAAGGAATTCCCTTTCGGAGTCCCCTAACCAGCCAAGCGCCACGTCCCCCCAAAAACTGTCCAGATCAAAGGTGTACTATGCGGTGTAATGTGCAGTGAACGTGGCTAAAATGCCAGCAGTATCCTTACACATATTGTCCCCGGGCCCAGTAACTTCAAGTACATAATTAGTAAAGCATGGTTGTCGAATTGTTTCCGCAAGGACTTTCCCAGGCTTTTCACCCTCTCCATACCTAAGGGCCACCCAATGTTTCCCCTTGATTTTCGTGTCACGATCTGCAGTGGTGGTATATTGTGATTATTTATCACGAAGAATATGTTTTAGGTTACTATCTCCCCCATGGCCAGTTGCTGCTCCAATGCCTTAAGCTACGCATCCAACTTCCGAAGTGTGCCCTGTATGTCTCGGAGGACACCTGAGCTTTTGGAGATACAGAAGCCACGAATCGTTACCTTAAACGCCTCCCATATTGTTGGCACACTATGCACAGAGCCCTTGTTGCGCTGGAAGAAGTCCTAAATGCCCTCACCCATTTCACTTTGAAAAATCTTCCATTAACTTAGTGTAGGTCGAGGGAGCCGGGAAACCTCCAGGTAGCTGTTGCGCCATACAAATTAATTCAATAAATAAATAAATAAATACTGAGTTTAAAAATGTTATCAGCTGTAGACGCCAGCTGCTACATGCGCATTGTACCCAGGGTGAGCTATCGTAAGTTTGACGGGTGAATGATCTGCGTATGTACGGGCTAGATGTGTGACATCTTATATCAATGTGCCTAACTCTCTGGATACTAAACAGTAGTCTAAGCATGGCCAAGAAGCGGTTAGTGTGGTGTAATGAGTACCTTCCAATTCGAGGGGATAAAGATGATGCCATGCGTCAAGTATTCCAGTGTCTATTCCTAGTCTGCTCAGGGCATCGTATGAACTATTATAATGATGTGGTGAGGGGTTCGACCTGTCCACTGTTGGGTCTAGAGCCACGTTAAAGTCTCTTCCCCATATTATGTGGGTTGAACCTATTTCTACAATGATGCCCCACAGTGAAGTAAAAAACTCAGGGTTATCTACATTAGGGCCTTAGCAGCAGACCAGAGTTACTTAGTCCACACCCAGTTGCTCCCAAATAATTGAGTATCTTCCATTACAGTCAATAAGTGAGCCAGCCAATCTGAACAGAGTCCATTTTTTTATAAGTATAGCAGTTCCTCTGGCACATGAGCAGTATGACGAAACACCCTATAATCTGCCCACTTGGTGGCAAAGGTGATAGGACGCTGTGGATTAGTGTGTGTTTCTTGGAGCATAACAATGTTGATTTGTTGCTGATCTAGATAAGCCAATATTTGGCGACACTTTCAGGGGTCCCCCAATACCTGAACATCCCAAGTGAGCATCCTTATATTTCGGTCAATTTTTATATTTATTTTTTAATTTTTTAATGTTTTGATATTTCGGTTAATTCCAAGTGAGTATACTTTATACTACGGTCAATTTATAAATCAGCCATTATCCCTGTTGGTGGGAAGGAGAGAACCACAGCGATCCATGTCATATGTGAAGCCTATTGCCAAACACCTGTGTTTCTGTCTACCATGTCGTATCTGCATATCATCGTAAACATTAAACCCAGACCCATACCTCCCCCCTCCCACTGAAGCATCTCAATTATGCCAGATATCGTAGCCACACCCCCACCCAAACGCCCAAAAACACTTTAAACAAGCAGCACTTAAGAGTGCAGTAGAACTCAAATGTAAGGGGGTGTCCACAAGGGGGATCTCCTAGGGGCATGCACGTAGACCCCACCCTCAAAGTTCACTGAAGTGATGACAGTGCCTCGGAGAAGGTGGGGGTTTTTGGCGTGGCGTTTCTATTTTCACCAGTATTACGTTCTGTAAGTCCACAGAGAATATTGTTCTGGCGCTGCAGGCATATATGACGTTAATCCCGGGGCATTCCAGTATTGCAGCCTCCGAAATCCTACGAAAACTCGTTGGCATTGCTTTAGTCAGGACATCATTCGGCAGTTGGTGACGTTGGTCTGGATGATGTATCCGGGGAGTTAGAGGGGCGTTGCTGACGTTTGAGTCATTTTAGAAATTCTTCCGCCTGTTGTGGCATAGTGAACATTTTTTGTTTGCCTTGATGTGTGATTCACAGGCGAGCGGGATATATTAAAGCATAGTCAATTTAGGCTTGTCGCAACTTTTGCTTGACAGGGAGAAATTTGCACCAATCTTCCTGCATTGAGGCTGTAAATTTGGGATATATGGTGAACGTGTTGTCTTCAAAACTGAGCTGACATTTTTCCTGATTCATCTTTAGTGTGACATCACGATCCCTGTAATTCAAGAGTCTTGCTATGATAGGTCTGGGTGCACTACCTAGAGGAGGCCCAGGCCCCAATGATCGATGCGCCCTTTCAACAATAAAATGATATGAAAGTGTCTCAGCTCCTATTGTGGCAAGTAGAAGTTTCTCCACGTAATCGTCCATGTTCCCAGTGTTTGTGCTTTCTGGAATACCTAATATGCTTATATTATTGCGTCTATTTCTGGTTTCGATATCTTCATTTTTTGCTGCAATAAGCTTTAAAAGTTTATCCACCAGTGTCACATTTGCTTGAACATGAGATGTAGTAACCTCCACATCCGAGATTCGATGCTCTGATTCCTTTAAGCCCTCTTCGTGGTTATCCAATTTATGGACTATGGCATCCATCTGCGTTGTCATGGTGTCCATTTTTTCAGCGTTGAGTCCTTGCCTGACCTCCAGCATTATGGCTTTTACGTCCTCATCTGCTGGTGAAGATGATTGCCAGGCCAGCTCTTCCCTACTCCTAGTGTTCCTGTTGTATTTGTGTGCTCTTATTGGCATCAAACTTTAGTCTCGGTTGCCGGGCGTCAGGCTTCCCCATGCTGTAGGCTTCGTGGAAGGCTGCCTCTGATTATGTAACAATTGTATGTTCCAGAAGTTCTTTGCCCAATGCCTGATTATCCTATACTTAGAGCAGTAGATGTAAATGTATGTAAATGTATTTGAGCTTATATAGCGCACAGCTACCCACAAAGGGTTTCCCGGCGCTTGCTTAGGGTACCCGTCCTGGTATTCCCCTGTGAGATAACCCCGGCAGGGTATCCACAAGGTGAAAGCCAGGCATCCCGCCGCGAGGGGCCGTTGTGGAGATTAAGCAAGCTATTGCCCAGAGTCGCAGAGTGTGAACCCGTGAGTCGAGAAGGCACCGGAGCGAGAATTATCGAGTCCGTGGAATTTTTGAGCCCAAGACCCGCCGAGGCGGGGAATTGAACCCTGGTCCAGGGCCTATCTCAGCTTCCGGGTCTGCCGCCTCTAACCCCTGAGCCACACTTCTCTCCAGATATTAGCAGGGACGCAGATAGCTATACGATGACTCACTTGATTCAATCTCCACTAACAGCCATAGGCAGCAATGCAATTTCCCCTTTTTCTTTTTCCTCTCCACCTCCCTTATGGCACCCAGCAGAGCATAATCCAGAGAGAGGCTGAAGCATTTAGATCAATAAATGCAGAAAGATCAATATCGCATAACAATGTGCAAGGGCAGCACTACGGATTCAGTTCAAGCTCATCACCACTGGGTGCTACAGGGTGCTGTCTAAACCTTTCCCACCTCAGGGCCTAAAGCATGCGATTAACACGCCTGGCTGTCAGCGCCAATCAGCAGAGCATGCCACAATAAAGCGCAGATTCCCTGTCATGAGTCAATGAACCGTGAAAGCAGACTCGTGGGCAAGAGACAGCAGCTGTACTGGATAAAGACTGCTTCCGTCAGTCTGCAATGAGTCGTGCCTGCGGTATTTGAATCTTCGTTAGGGCGCATGACAGATGGAGCTAGCATAGACGTGTGCGTTCCCAGCCGATATTGTGCTTCACGGCCACAAATTCAAATTACTTAGCTTTCTGCATAAGTATAATTCCAGCTTAGTAGCGCCGATCGTGCCGCCGCGCGATTTCGCTCATGCGCCTCCAGCTACCAAGGGGCAGAGTAGCAGCTGTCTTGGACAGCGTGAAGCTGCTCTTCACTATGTCAACTCCCGCAGTGAGCAAGCTTGCACTATGTCACGCTGTAAATTAAGAGTGCTGACTCACCGCGTATCTCCGGGCGCCACCAGTAATCTTTAGGCAGTCTTTAGGCAGACCGGGCCTGGGCACCTCGTGGCAAGCACAAACCTTGCTCAACTTGGGTTCCAGACAGTACGGAACCACCAAGCGATTCAAGTTAGTGCCTCTGCCAGCTTTACATTCCTTTGTAGCAGCGCCTTCTATTAAACAGCATGTAATCTCGGGACCCAAGATACTTTAGGGATGTTATCGTAGTGTTGCAGGTTCCATCGGGGAAGGATTATGAGAAGGACAAATACGCCGAGATGCAGGAGCCTCACTCCAGTGTGGCCATCTTGCTAGTGCACCACCCAGCGCCCCCAGTCTCTTGAGTTTTACCTCTCTCCGGGCGGCCCATCATGGATCCTTGCTTGTATCCGGCTGCAGCACAGAGTAATGGCCAGTGGATGCTGTATGTGTCAAGTGGTCCACGTAGGCAGTAAACAACAAACACACTGAGCCAGGCATAGCGTGTACTGGGCGGAACTAAAGTAAGTATTCACTTAAGAGGAACACATGTGGTGCGGGCACCCACTATCAGTATTGTGCTCCCCCCTCCAGACAGTGCACAGCACACAGGTCCTGATACCCCTGCCGGGTCCACCGCTAGCTCAAGCATATAGTGCACATCACCAACTTTAACACAAAGGGGTAAGGAGAAAGAATAAACATGGCACGTTGTATCAAAAGTCCTCAGCGTCTAAAACATCGCCGCATTGCAGTGCACATTAAGATCCAATGTCTGTGGTGCAGCGCAAATATTAACCCCAAAATAGTGATGAGGAAGGACAGACGGTCCGTGATTTTGTAGGGACCTTCTCGGGTCATGAAAGAACCAATCTTTGCACCATTTGCAATGTCCACAAAGATCAGATTTAGCATCCTCCTTTCTGCAAATAACCCCCTCACAGCAAACACTAGTCGGTTCAGCAATGCACCAGTGGGGCAAGAAGCTCAGCCTGAGATCACACACCATCGTAGTTCATTGTAGAGGAGCTGGGCGCTCACTCCTTCACCCTGCCTCGACACTTTCCGCCATCTTGGGTGCAATGACGCAGCTTCATAAAGCCCCTCAGCCGCGCGATTCACAGCCTGGTCCAGACACCTTCCATGCCATGCACACCGGGTGCAAAGCTCATCCGTATGCGCAGGATTCACAGTGGTTTGCCTGGAGAAACTCAGGGCAGGCAGAGCAGCGGTCCCAATGGCCACACACGCGGGCGCTCCAGTCAGCGCACAGCTCCAGCAGGTGATCATGAAGGTGCTGCGGAGGGGGGGCCACCAGTCAGCAGGCATGATTACACCACAGTGGTGTAGACAGTAAGCCGCCTTCACATGTCCTAGAGCCCTCTGGGACGTCCACACGGGGCTCCGACCCCCAAGGCACAAAGAAGGAGGAGTCCGCCATTTTGTGCAGGCAGCCCTCCCTGCTCCACACGACCGATGGCAAAGCATGTATGAGGTGGAAAGACCGTTGATAGATCTCCACTATCCCAGGGTCAGCAGGGTCCATTTGCTGAGGGTTAGCAGCCGTAAACAGCGGCAGACGTATGCGTTGTGACGAGATTTACGGGCTCCACGCCGGGAGCCCCAAAGTTAAGTATCTGCCATTAGGGTGACCAACCGTCCGTAAATTTCACGGACAGTCCGTAATTTCGGCCATCTGTCCGTTGTCCGTGAAGGATTCTTTAACGGACGCCATTTGTCCGTAATTTTAACCGGGCACGGTCGCACATCCCTAAAGCAGGCACAGCTTCCACTCACCTCTCTTCTTGACTTGACATGACGCATTCAGGGCTGTTTGCATCTGAATAGATGCCCCTGCTCTCGAAGCTGCAGCCCCCACCCCTCACACCTCCAGCCCTTGATGAGCTGTTAAGAGGTGCTTGAAGGTGGCTGAGAGGGAGGGGCTGCAGCTGCAGGAGCAGGGGCATCTATTGAGATGCAAACAGCCCTGAATGCGTCTTGTATCTGCAATTTGTATTTGTATTGCAAATTTCCTTTCATAATTCAGGTGTGGATAGTGCACATTTATTCACACAAAAATTGCTTGGCAAAAATGCATTTACACTTTTTTTCTAAACAAGACATTTTTTGAGACTGAAAGGAGATTGCATTGTTGATTTATATACTGGGTGTGCTCTGTGTGTGAGCAAATTTGTTCCTCTTGTTGCTTTTCATGTGCTTGTTCTGAGGAAGTTTGTATTTCTGCTATCCGTGCTGCATATGTTCTGGGTCAGTGGACGATGTACTGTGCAGGGGAGAAGATTTCCTTGCCCTGTTTGTGCCGAGCCCCTGGGGGAAAGTATGGGTTCTTTCAATCTAACGGTGTGCGCACACTGGTTGGCTGCATAATCTGGGTGTTCAGGAGTTATGAACAACTGTAGCTTCCATGGGACGGTTTCAGCTGGTTCATGAGGCTGAGATCGGTAGTACTCCAGATTAGGGGTCCGGTTCAACAGGGATGAAGAGGGTGCGGAGCAAGCAGCTCTATGTCACCTGCAGAGTAGAGACTTCAAGGGGTAATGGTCAGCCCCTCGACTCTCCCCTCACCCAGCACATTCACAGGGACATCTGTACTAGTGGCAGGAGGAAATAAAATGTCAATGTGCAGACTCCCAGGTCCCTTTTGGAACTGTGTAGTCTCTGTTGGCGGTCATCCGCCAATTTGAAAGCAAACTACAACCAGGCGGAGCCCAGTAGATGCCACCTTGTACAAAGGCAGTTAAATTCAAAGTCCTCCCATTCATTTAGGTTGTAGGAGCACTCTCCAAACCTGGCTCTTACGTGTAGAGGGAAGATGACCCCGGTTAAGGGAGACTGGGCGGACGTTTTACATAGCCAATAGCATCTCCTTCTGAAGGGTGCAGGAAGTCCTGCTGCCACCACTGTAAGTCTCTCAGAGCCTGAGGAGAGAGTGCCGTGGACGTGTGTGAGACATTCCCTTTCTGCCCAGGGCCCCAAACATCCTACAACCAGTCTGGATTACACCGAGGCAGCACGTGGTTCTCATCACAGCACAGAGCTTAATAACTGTCACTAAATTGTAAACAAACCTCGATTCTTCAAACATGCAGTCTTTAATGTAATAAAATAAAGAAATGGCACAATCGCAACCACACTGATTAACAAAGTAAGGAGGACAATCAGTTAATTCAGTTCTCTCGGAGTATCTCCTTTAAGTACTGTACATCACAGCGGGGGCTGGGAAAAGTAACATTTTGGAAAGAGAGACTGACTTCTCATTGTCTTGTCCAGGAGGGGGTGAGGAGCCCTAGCCCACCCTGGACGAGACCAAGATGATACTAGGATACTGCATGCCCACCCCTGTGCCCACACTGGTGGATCCTGGTCCCCCTCCTTCCCACCCCCCTCCCCCCAGTGATGGCTCCTGTCCCGCCCCCTGCCCCCCACCTGTGGTGGATCCTGTCTCTGCCCTGGGTGGCTTCTGTCCCAGTCCAGGAATGGCGTCTGCAGCTCAAAAAGGCTCAGCTCAAAATGAATATGAAAAGGTGGGCGAGTGAGTAAGTGAAGGGATGGGTGGATGGCTGGATGAATTCGTGAAAGGGTGCATGGATGAATGAAAGATTGAATAGATGGATAATAAAAGAGGATGGATGGATTGATGAGTGAGTGGTGGAAGGATGGAAGGGAGAAAAGGTAAATAGCTGGATGTATGGGTGGAAGGGTAGCTGGATTGGTAAAAGGGTGGATCGATGAGTGAAAGGATGGATGAGTGAAAAGGTGGATGAGTGGGTGGGTGGGTGGATGGATGGATGAGTGAAATGATGGATGGATTGATGAATTGATAAGTGCAAAGGTGAATGGATGGACAGATGAGTGAAAGGGTGGATGTAAGGATGGGTGAGTGAAAAGGAGGGTAGATGGACTAAAGGATGAATAGATGAGTGAAGGAGTAAAAGGATAAATGGATGAGAGAAAGGATGGATGAGTGAAGGGTCAATGGATGGATTCATGAGTGGATGGGTAGATGGATGGGTGGGTGGATGGATGGAAGGAAGGATTGCTAAGTGAAAGGGACGATGGAGAGAGGAAGGGAGGATGGTGGATGACTGAAAGGGTGGATGGGTGGAAGGATGAGTGACTGGGTGGATGGATGAGTGAATGGATAGATTGGTAGAAGAGTGGATGGATTAGTGTACAGATGGCTAGGGTGAAAGGGTGGATGGATGGATAAAGGATGAAAGATGGGATGGATGAGTGAAAGGATAGATGGAAGGATACATGATGGATAGGTTTGCAAATGATTGAATATGTTTGGATATGGCTGGGCTTACTTATATACCATTGCGCGACCTCTGATGTGTCTGTAAAACTTATCCAATTGTCCTGAAGTTTTGTCCTGAATTTTGACCTCCTGTCCTGAATTTGTGTCCTGAATTTTGACCCTTTGTCCTCAATTTTTACACTCACCGTCCTGAATTTGCACCAATGCCAGTTGGTCACCCTATCTGCCATGCTCAGCAGTTAACCCCCCCCCCCCCCAAGCACAGTATCATTGATCATCTTCAGCAACTCCCTCCTGGTTATTAGTAACCAGTGAGCGTTTGCCTTTGTTTGCATTGTGAAGAAGGGTATTGACCCTATGGCATTTACTTGCGACTCTGTGAACAGTCTAAATTCTATGGAAGGTCTTTTTACCCCTCTGATATCCAGCACTTTCCCTACTGTTGCACTCACTGGAGTGGGAATAGTGATTTTACCCCTCCGCTATCCAACACTTTCCCTACTGTTACACTCACTGGAATTGGAATAGTAATGTGTACCCCTTCGCTATCCAACACTTTCCCTACTGTTGCACTCACTGGAGTGGAAATAAAAATGTTTACCCCTCTGCTATACAACACTTATCCTACTGTTGCATTCAGTGGAGTTGGAATAGTAACTTTTACCCCTCCGCTATCCAACACTTTCCCTACTATTGCACTCATTGGAGTGGAAATAGTAATGTTTACCCCTCTGCTTTTCAACACTTTCTCTACTGTTGCACTGTTCGGAGTCAGAATAGTAATTTATACCCCTCCACTATCCAACACTTTCCCTACTGTTGCACTCTATGGAGTGGGAATGGTATTTTTTCCCCTCCACTCTCAAACACTTTCCCTATTGTTGCTCTCATTGGGGTGGGAATACTAATTTTTGGACCCTCTGCTATCCAACACTTACCCTACTTTTGCACTCACTGAATTGGGAATAGTTATTTTTAGTGGTTAATCAAAGAGAACTAGCTATGTCTGTATGCTATGTGTCTGCATGGGAAACCGTTTGGTTTAGTATGAAGGCCCTCACCCACCAACCTAGTTGGTGGCATGCTTCATCATCGGGCCCCAACCGAGGCACCGAGTGCGCCTCAGGTGTGCTGCGATGCCAGATTACTGCGGAGCGGGTTTTTTGGAAGGTGAGTGTGCTGTGCAGGTGTGTAGCGTGAGATTTTAAAATTCTGTCTTTTGGGTCCCTAACGGTTACTTTATTGGTGGGCCCCAGGCAGAGGTTAAAAACAAAGGCTTAGGACGTGTAGGTGTTGACTTATGGTCTCCCACGTCCAGTGTGGTCGACTAGTTTCAGCCAGGCCCTTTTATTAAACTAGCTTTCTTCAGGACCTATGTGTGGGGGTGTTACAGGGATCTATGTGATTATCAGTGCCCTGTATGTGAAGCACGCGCTAAGGTGCTGATATATGTAAGAGGTATTTCTTCTCAGTTTGTACCTTTAAAGGGAAAAAGGACAAACAAGAGACACATAAAGTTAAAAAATGCAAAATTATCAACCACGCACATGGGTCGGTTAGCACCTGGTGCCTAGACGTGTGAGCGAATAAGGCAGGGGTGTGGGCACTTGTGATGGAACGTGGCAATTGCCGGTTTGGTATATACGCTACAGGTGCTAGTACCCAGATGCGTAAAATAAATGTGTATATTATCTACAAGTAGGATGCTTACTCCTGTCTACAGAGGACAAAACTCCCTGGACTTCCGCCGGAGGATCGGGACTTATTAGCACTCTGAAAGTGGAGAAAAAGGAGAAAGAAGGTAATGTCTAAAAAGGAGGGGAGGTCACACGCTGCTAGCGGTAAAGTGCTGCACGCTCAGTTATGGCCAAAGGCAGCATGACTAGCGGCTGTACTGCGAGCGGGGACCGGCCTCCTTACTTACTTGGCTGTGTCTCCAGGCCCAATGGAACACCTGTGATCCGGTTGCAAGGTCCGAAGGAACTGAGTGCTTGGGGAAGGAGACTTTAAATACCCTCTCTTGATCACAGGTGTAGCTCGTTGAGGATGGGCATGGTCTGTGTGAGTAGCGTGCTCCCAGTGCTACTCTCAGAGGGCGTGTCTCTCTCTAGCCAGCATCTGTGGGATAGACAGAGAAGAAAGATGCATGCGCTCGTGCCCTAGATGGTTGTCGTGGCAGTATTGAAGAAAAAATCTCTGTAATGGTTTACATAATAAATAATTTTATGCAATAAAGGATTTTTATGCAATAAAATAATTTGCTACTTATTTTTACCCCTTTGCTACCAACACTTTCCTTGGTGTTGCACTTTTTGTATAGTGAAATGTAAGTTTAAATATTTTTTATCGTTTAATGTTTTAATTTATTTTAGATTTTTGCTTTTTATATTTTAAATCAATATTATATATATTTTTTATATTATTATTTTAAACTTTTAACATAAATTAAAAATAATAGTTTATTAATTTTTTAAGGTAATACATTTGTATTAATTATTATGTTTATGTGTTTAATTTATTTATTTATTTTTTGGGTATATTGTATTAAAATGTATATTAAATGTATTGTATTTTGTTAAAATTATATTTACTATTTTATATGTTTAATATGTATCATTTTATTTTATATTTATATAAAAGTCACTATTATATACATCTATGTTTTTACCTGCAATATTTGTAAGTCAATATCTTTGTACTTACATGTTTAGGTGTAGGAGTCGATATTTTTGTTGTCTATATTTTTTCATCAATCTTTTTTACATCAATATTTTTTACATCGATGTTGTGTCAGTAAACTCGTTAGTCATAAGCACAATGTAGAGTTTCCTTCGTTGACACACGTATGCTTACATACCTGTATTTTCCTCACATATTAATGTCTCCGTCCATTCATCCGTCCACCCATCCATTATTTAATGGCTTTTTTCTGCACTTTACAATCCGGCTGGCATGTTAGTTTCCCATATGCGTGCCTCAATGCCATTCTTCTCGTCCCGGTTCTCATTTATTTTTCATCCAACGCCCTCTCTCTTTCTCCCTTACTCAGCTACCTTCGTGCACGCAGCACATGCCTCATCAACGTGTCAACCTTCTCTTCTCCATGCATCCCATATACTGGGAGTTCAGCAGTCCATCATGATGTATTAGTTAGAGTCAGTAAATAGAAGATTGATATCATGCCAATAAAATAAGGCAGGCAGATGAGTCATAGCTGTACAACATCGCTAAAAGGTGACCCATCGCAAAAAACAATTAGCATAGTACAAAGGCGAGACCTGTTGGCTTTGACAAAACTGAAACACTGACTCACTATGCTAAAGAAATTCCAGGAAATCCCATGGTTTTTGGTTACACAATTTAAGGTGCTTTCCCCACTTCTGTAGGTTGATAGGTTTAAGTAAAAACATACAAACATCGCACAAAAAATGTAGTAACCATCAAATAATAATACCATTACACTCTCTATAAGCAGAACATGTCTCTTTCACAATCCATACCTTCCAGGCTACTCTTACATGATGTTAGAGTTTGTATTTAACACTCTCTTGGGAATGAAAATATGATATAACTCACAATGTAATGACACCTATTGCGCTGTTTACCAAAAAGTTAAAGTGACAACAGTTCAAAACAGTAAAGTGGGAGATTTAAAAAATAAATTGGGGATTGTATTTTCCCCGCTGACCACATCAGGAGGAGGACCTAGCGACCATGATGGCCGCTCGGAGCTGTTGCTCCGTAGCAAACCCTCACTTCCGCTTCCAGGACGGCGCTCCACCGTGCTTTAATTCCCACCCAATCCAATAATTCCATAACCCGAATACAGGTGGATCACCGGAGTCTTAACATCGCCCTTCTCCGTCCATCCATCGCAGAGAAATGACCCGAGACGTCCCCGCCAGTGAACATGCCATTATGGCGCCCGGGGAGCTGTGAGTCCGTGCCCGGTTGTAAGAATGGGCTATGCGATGCCACCGACCTCCGTTTCACTTTCAGACAGCGCCCCCCCACCCGCATCTCAGAATATTGCTGGCTGGCCCTAATGGGGAGAAAAATTCTGCCTTGTGGATTTCATTTACCTGCACCGCCTGTGAGGCATGGATGCGGCTGGAGGGGAAGGGGCCCGACGGCCCAACCTGCAGTGTCTCTCGGGGTCAAGCTTGCAACAGGGAGGTGCCTAGACTTTGGCAGCAGCCGCGCTCCGTCCCAGTACCTGCAAAAGACTCCTCTGAACAAGACGATTCCAGACCATCCACCGCCAGGGAATCCTTTCCTATGCTGCATCCCCCCTCTGACTCTACTCAATGGAATCCTGATCTCTGGGTTCTTCTTCTGGATCCTTGACTTTGGTGACTTTTGTGCATCCTGCCATTTTTGGGGATGGTCTCCGTCTATACCCACGACATGGACCCACCATTTTGTCTGACCTTTGTTCCGTTCCTTCTTCCCTCCCGACTCCTCCTGATGACCCTCAATAGTTTTTCTCTTTTTGCTGGACTGCCTTATATATATATATATATATATATATATTCACTGAAAAAACCATAGGTTTCACGGACGTTATAGTTAGTTGGACATTACACTCGTACAAAACAATAGAAATTCCCCCGTTATAGTTAGTTCAGCTAACTATAACTCGTGCCCGCACAATGCACTGCTGGTGACGTCACATATTACATCATTCATGACATGGTCAGTGACATCACTGATGACATCTCAAATGACATCATTGATGACATCATCCATGTGATAATCTGATGCACACCCTCACACTCTAATATAACCTTTGATACACCCACTCTGAAATACAGACTGCCATTTTCGAAAACATTGACTCACCGATACCAGTTACTACATATGCACTCACTGATTCCTAGGTCTACACACACATCCATTCATTCACCCATACAATCACTCATACATACAGTCAGTCATCAATACAATACTATCATATGCACTCATACACCTATACAGACACTCACACACCGACACTCATCCATGGAGTTACTCACACACTTAGTCAGTCATGCAAAGAATCAATCACACTCCCATTTCCTCACCTATACAGTTATACACACACCTCCTCACTTATTCAAACATATAGGAACACATACTTACTCTCTTATACTTTCTTATACAATCACTGATACCAGTACACACTCATCCATACAGCCACTCTCACAATCACTGACTCTCACGTATAGACATTTATATACTCCAACTCTCACATACACTGCCTTTTACATATGTTAGTACTTGATCATGTACCACTGAGACATCCAATCCCTCACCAACACACCCATAAACACACTCACCCGCCCATACAGCTGTTTCCACGTACACTATTGAACCCATACTCCCTGTGAATCATCCACTCACACATCTATGCACAGAGTCACACACCTCCCACCCACCCACACACACTCTCAGTCTCCCATACAAATACTCAGGCAACCAACCAATAACGCATATAGACACTCATATAGCTACATACCAACACATGCAGCAGCTTACACAACAAAAGACATACTGATACACACATTCAGACAGTTTAGTCATGAACCTATGCATTCAGTAAGACACATTTAATCACTCATTCAGTCACGCACCTACTAAATCCTTCATCCAGACACTTATACACCCACTTATTCTTCATTACATCTTGGCATATATATAAAACATATTTAAACTTTTGCAGAAATACACAATCACTGGATGATGTCATCAATAATGTTACTGAGCATGGCATGAATGAAGTAATATGTGACATCATTAGCAGTGCATTGCAGGGGCGCGAGTTATATCCAAGCGGGTATCCAAGAGAAGGCCCTTGACTGGACCACATCCTTTCTCTCCGACAGATCCCAGAGCGTCCGCCTCCCACCTTTTCGATCCGAAGCCACCGACATCATCTGCGGCATCCACCAGGGCTCCTCCCTCAGCCCGATGCTGTTCAACATCTACATGGCCCCCCTCGCACAAGTGGCCCGCCACCACAACCTCAACATCATCTCCTACACTGACGACACTCAGCTCATCCTCTCCCTCACCAAGGACCCGCGCACCGCCAAAACCAACATCCACGACGGAATAAAGGCCATCGCTGACTGGATGAGGAGCAGCCGTCTGAAACTGAACTCAGACAAGATGGAGGTCCTCATCCTCAGACCCAACCCCTCAGCCTGGGACGATTCCTGCTGGCCAACCACTCTGGGGACAGCACCGACACCCACCGACCACGCATGCAGTCTTGGATTCATCCTCGACTCCTCCCTCTCCATGTCCAAACAGGTCAACGCCGTCTCCTGCTACAACACCCTCCACATGCTCCGCAGGATCTACAAGTGGATCCCGACCGAAACAAGAAGAACGGTGACACAGGCCCTCATCAGCAGCAGGCTGGACTACGGCAACGCACTCTACACCGGAATCCCAGCCAAACACCTACGATGACTACAGCGCATCCAAAATGCCTCCACCCGACTGATTATCAATGTCCCCCGCCGCAGCCACATCACCCCCCACCTGAGCAACCTACACTGGCTCCCCGCCGACAAGAGGATCACCTTCAAACTCCTCACCCACGCACACAAAGCACTCCACAACGCCGGACCAGCCTACCTGAACAGCAGACTCAGCTTCCACACCCCGACCCGCCAGCTCCGCTCCACCAGCCTCGCCCTCGCCTCCGTCCCCCGCATCCAACGAACAACCTCAGGTGGCAGATCCTTCTACAACCTCGCCGCCAAGGCCTGGAACACCCTTCCTACCCACCTACGGCAGACCGAAGACCTACTCGCCTTCAGGACACTCCTCAAGACCTGGCTCTTCGAACAGTAGCGAAGCTCCCCCCCCCCCCTCAGCGCCTTGAGACCCTCACAGGTAAATAGCGCGCTCTACAAATAGTTTGATTGATTGATTGATTTATTGATAGTTAACTAAACTATCTATAACGGGGAATTTCCATGGTGTTGTATGAGTGAAATGTCCAACTAACTATAATGTGCCTGAAACCTATGGTTTTTTCAGTGAACATATATATATTCACCAAAAAAACCATAGGTTTCACACATGTTATAGTTAGCTGGAGATTTCTCTCATACAAAACCATTGAAATTCCCCTGTTATAGTTAGTTCAGCTAACTATAACTCTCGCGCCCGCAATGCACTGCTGATGACATCACATACTACATCACTCAGACATGGTCAGTGACATCACTCATGACATCACTGATGACATCGCAAATGACATCACTGATGACATCACTGATGACATCATCCAGTGAATGTGTGTCTTTCTGAAAAAAAAATATTTTTTATATATGTATATCTAAAGGTTGATGGAAGAATAAATGGGTAAATAAGTGTCTAAATGTTTTTTTTGTTGTAAAATTGATTGTATAACTGACTCATTAAGTATATCTTAGTGAATACATGTATTAGCGAGTAATGTTTAAATATGTAAATATCTGTATCAGTGTCTCACTTTGTGTATAAGTGGCTGCATGGGTTAGTGAGTAGCTACATGAGTGTCTATATGGGTTATTAGTTGTTTTTTGAGTATCAGAATGAGTGTCTGTATGGTTTGGTGGGGGTATTACTTAGCGCACAGATGCATGAATGACTGACTCACTGTTTGTATGTGTTTTGAAGACAGCATGTGTGCAGGACTGTATGGGGGGATGATTGTGTGTATGGGTGTGTTAGTGAGTGAATGGATGCCTCAATAGTGTCTTTATGAGTAAGTACATATGTTTTAAACTAGTATATGTGAGTATTGATGTATATAAATAAGGATATATGACAGTGACAGATTGGAAGAGTTCCTGTATAAATAAGTATGTGTTTCTATAACTGACTGTTTAAGAGAGTAAGTATGTGTATGTTTCTGTAGAAATAAGTGTAATGGTGTGTGTAGAGCTGTATATGCAAGTAAATGGATGTTTATTTGCATGTGTGAGTATATGTGTGAATAACTCTATGTATAAGTGTAGGTGTGTAACAGGATGTATAGGTGTATGAGTACATATGATGAGTGAGTAAATGCATGAGTGATTATATAGAACTATTGGTGAATGAGTGGATGTGTATGTAGATTTTGGAATTACTGTATAGGTTGTTCTAACTGGTATTGGTATCTCCATTCTTTAGAAAATTTGAGGTTCTATTTTTGAATGTGTGTATCAAAGGTTATACTAGGGTGAGAGGAGGTCTGCCACTCTTTCACAAGGATGATGTCATCAGTGATGTCATCAGTGATTTCATCTGAGATGTCATCAGTGATATCATGAGTGATGTCACTGACCATGTCATGAGTGATGTAGTATGTGATGTCATCAGCAGTGCATTGTGGGCATGCGAGTTATAGTTAAGGGTGGGTGTACTGAGTGTAGTGGGGCTACGCAAAGCTTCGTGAAGTGGGGAGGGCGCTACGCCCACCCACAGACTTCGCGTAGCCCCACTACGCGCCCCCTGCCTCCCTCCCGTCCTCTTCTAATGGTTTTATTAATGTAAAATACATTTTAAAGTATATTAAAAGCACTTACTGTCTATGCAGCGTCCCGGGGCTCCATCTTCAGATGGCGCGGCGAGTTCTTCTAGCCAAACTAAAAACTTGCTGAAAAAATACAAAAAAAATAGAAAACTAAAAAGAAAAAAAAAACACTTCTTTTCAGAACTACCTCCACTGGCTTCAAAGTCAAAGTCAAAAGTTTTTTTATTTGTTTTGGTACTCTACTGAGGACCACAAATATTTAAAAACATTTTACATCAATAATAAGGAAAATTAATGTAATATTTGAAAAAGCTTTAAATGAACGAAAAAGTATTTGACAATCACATCCACTATTAGATCAAAGACACTAGTATAATGTTAGAAAAGACTTTAGAAATTTGTAAAAGTTATAACAGACCCATTCATTCGGAGGGTATTTACATACTAATATCAGATTTTTTACTGTGATGATCCTACATTTATTGTATATCGGGATTAAATATCTTAACCGTGCTGTAACTATATTTGGATGGGGACATACAAATAAAATATGCTCAGTGTTCTGATCGCCTCCTAGACAGAATTTACATGTAGGAGATCCATCTGGCGACCATTTGGAGGTGAAGGTTAACACGGGTAAAATTCCTAGACGTAACATTGTTAAAAAAATAGAAAACTAAAAAGAAAAAAAAAACACTTCTTTTCAGAACTACCTCCACTGGCTTAAAAAAGAACTATATGTCTATATTAGTGCGTAAAACTTTGTCAGAATGAAAGTGTAGTGCATAAATGAACGAATGAATTAGTAGTGTATGGTGAATGTGAAAGTGCAAAACTATAAGGGAGTGCTACAGTGTAAATGTATAAGGTGTTTACCTATAGTATACTGTAGTACCTCCGAGCACTTCAATGTAACATATCCATATAAATATGTTAGAAGTCTATACTTCAATTTGCACTGCTAGTGAAACTGCCTGGGTGAATTTGTATGTGTTAGGAGCAGATTTACAACCCCCTTGTACCTCTTTTACACATCTTTTCCGTCACTTTTGTGATGCAGCGGTGTTGCAAAAGATGTGCCATAGTGCCTGATATTTACAATGTGATGCATATGGAAGGTGCATCACATTCTAAAGCCCTGCGCCAGAAAGAGACTTTCCTGCACAGAGAGGGGGGGGGGAGGGAGTGGAGGTGTTCTAGCATAGGAACACCTCCTAAAAGTGACTGAGTGAAATCTATAAGATTTCATTCAGTCACTTTTAGGCCTATGCTATGTCAAAACCCTGCACCTGCTTGAAACAGGTGTAAGGATTGACACAGCTTTGTGAGCATAGAACCCCAAGAGCATTGCCGGAGCTGCATTGCACTTGGAACGCAAGTCAAGCAATGCACCACCTTCACAATACAAATACATCACATATCTGTGCCGTTTTTTGCTCCATAATACACTACATTGTAAATAAGGTGCATCCATTGTGCTGATATCACAGTGCACAACAACTGCCATATCTCTGGGAATGTACCACTTATTTTGCATCTGCTGATTACTGTTTGAATGTAGTGAATGGATTACTACACACTGATAAATGAGTCACTACAAAACTTTAACAGGAATGACAGAGTGTTTGGTGGAAGTGTAAGGATAGAGACTGGGGAATTCAAAATATAAAAGGTAAATTTGCAGGTGCATAGAACAGTACATGCATAGTAAATAGGAGTTTAAAGCAGTCAATATACTAAGGCCTACTTTGCTCCATAATTACTTGGGTACTGACTGCATGATTACAGTTCTGCAAAGAGAGTGCATGACTAAATTTATAAGAGCTTTAGCTTTACCACAGTACATATATAAGGAAATGCTGTTCAATGGCTCACTACAATATTGAAAGAGTAGAGTGAGAGTGATTGGGAAAGTCTAATGATACAGGTTGGACAATTGAATGAATAAAAAAAAATGTGCAGCTACATAGAAGAGTGCATGCATACTCTATACAGGTTTAAAGCAGTACATGGCCTAAGGCCTACTTTGCACCATGATTACTTGAGTACTGACTGGATAATTACAGTTCTGCAAGGAGAGTGTCTGAATTTAAAAGAGCTTCATTTTTAGCACAGTGCATACATAAGGGCATTCTGATGAATACTTCACTACAATACTGAATCAGCAATCACAAAGAGTTTGCTGGAAGTGTAAGAATATAGACTGGATAATAAAAGATATAAAAGACAGGTTTGCCCATGCATAGAAGACTGCATGCATAGTGTATAGGAGTTTGAAGCAATCCTTGCCCTAAGGCCCACTTTGCACCATGACTACTTGGGTACTGGCTCAATTATTACAATTCTGCAAGGAGAGTGTCTGGCAAAATGTACAGCAGCTTCACTTTTAGAACAGTGTATACATAAACACATACTGCTGAATGGCCCACTACAATACTAAAATAGCAGTACCAAAATGTTTGGAGGAAGTGTAAAGATACAGACTAGGCAATTGAAAGTTTAACAGCCAAGTCTACAGGGGCATAGAAAAGGGCATTTATTATTTAATAACCTTCCCAAAGCCCCAAGCGCCAGCATACCTTTCTGAGGGTAGGATTACGATTTACAAATGCTAGCATTTTTTAAATTAAGAACCATAAAAATAACAAATATTAAACCTTTTTTTTTCTTCTAATGATAACAATATTTTTTTATACGTCTTCTATTTAGATGCTTTTAATCATGAAAATGCAAAGAGCACCTTTTACCGAGTAACACTTTTTAAACTCTCCAACGTATGTAGATAATAATACCTTATACGTGTTACTATCAAAATCGAAACCTTTACAGCTTCACAGTTTGTAACTTTTCCGAACACGTGCAGTCGAAAAACAGTTAAAACGTGAGCACGTGTAAACTGCAAAACGTGCCATCTACATAGGCAGAGCCTCATCTTCCTTCCATAGACTACTAAACAACAAAAAACTATATAAACCACACCTACTGTGCAATTAGTTTAGTTTTCCCGAGTTATTTCTGAATCGGCAATCTCTGTTGCAGGTTCCGTTCTCTAGCATCGGATTCTCTTTTTGCGTCAACAAACATATTCCGGAGTTGTAAGTTGTTTCAAGATGGCAGAGGCATAGTACTTGTTATAAATTGTGACTATTTGTCAATATTTAAACATTTATGTGTAGAAAAAAATGTTATTGCATGTTTTTTGCTTTTTCCCTGTAACGTCAGCAGCTTGTTCTTAGAAACAGATACAATATAACACATATTACTCCTTTTCTGGCTACTTTTACCTTATATATAGTGACTTTTTATATTATAATATTGATACTGTACTTCGCTCGAGAGGTGTTGCTAACCCATCGACGCAAACCCTAAACATTTGCAATCAACGTCACAATGATACACTTGTTATTATGTTTTCCCCTAGAGATCACATACTGTTAATATGGATATTATAACATTAACAGTCTTAGTGATCCTAGCGGAATTCACAATCCGTCGTCACAAACAGTAACAATAAGTAAGCAATGATACCGGCTTGCGGCTTTCAGTCTATTTTCCCCTTGTGATCATATGCTGTGAGAATATATACATATTATTATTCTCACCTTCATGATCTCAGAGGAGTTTATGACCCGTCGCCATGAAGATCTAATTTTTTCACCTCTCGGAGAAAAGAAGTTCAGTAAATAATTACAGCTCGAAACTATTTCATTATGGATGTTCTGTTAAATACATAACTTTATTTTCCTTTTCTTTTTACTGTAACAATGGTTTCAATAGTTATATTATAATAGATTGTCCTATTGCTACAGAAGAGGAATGGGAGATTTTTCAGCGCCATCTGTAATATAATCATCAAATATTTATAAATACTTGATCAGATATTTTTATATATATTAAAATATAGCTATCATGCATACTTTGTTAATTTAAATATTTAATAAACCCTATATTTCTGAATGTTATTTTCTAATTTCTATTCTTATTTGCGATTCCTATTCACCTTCTCCCTAAAGAATATGTAGGACCTGTACTATATATTATAAGACTAACATTCTATTTATTCTTTGGTGAGTATGTGATTTATTAGCGGAACAGTCTGCAACTTGTAAACACTACGACAGCACGTTTCTGAATTGTACAGAATACAAATTTTAAAAATAATAATGCATGCATTTCTATGTAATATGAAACAATTTCTATTTTACTGTTTTACATGTTGATCTGAGATAATGTAGTGCGGGAGTGTTTGTTGTAGCACTTTTATACTACTTTATCTAAAAGTAACTGATTCCCTCTTACATCAACAAGAATGTGGGGCAACACTTTTACAAACTGTAGCCCAAAAAAGAAGTATATAGCCACGCTTAACTGATATTTTATGAAATTCCATTTTTAATTGTCACCCTTTCATATATACTGCGAGCGTTTCTGAAGAAAGTATATTGTATTTGCTTAATAAAAACTGTTTCAAACCTAGACTGAATTTTTTGCTGCGCAACCACACCTCCCCATCAGGAAAGTAAAAACCACATTATAAGTAAATAGCACTACTAAGAAGTATGTTACCTACAAACTTCATAAAAGAAAACAGCGCAAGACACTGTCATTTTTCCGTCGTGATTTATACATCACACGGCAATTATATAAATGGCCCTTGAAACTAAGTATGGGCGTAAAATCCGTTCCGTTCGCGGAATTTGCAGATCCACGAATCGCGCAAAATTGCCCAAAAATCCACAATTCGCAATCTGACGGATTTTTTTGCTTGGTTGCGCTTGACAAATACAATATTGCGGCGCGTGGCGTTCACTTACTGTGATTCTGAGTTCAAAGAGTTGTTTTCCTCCCTGTTTGCGTGTGCTGTGCCATTTTTGATCTTGCAGAGTGATCGCGCAAGAGTTTTTCGACCGCGAGTACGTCATCGCGGCCCGCCATCTTGCACAGCGAGAGTTTGACAACGCAAGTACGTCATAAGGGCCCGCGATCACGCATCGTGGGAGTAAACAATTGCGAACACGTAGATGTGGCGCGCAGCTGACTTCCGGCGGGAGATTTGACCAGCTTGCGTTCCCAAACTTGCAAAAATTGCAATTCTGCACAAGAAATCCACCGCAGGCAGCATAAATCTTCTGAAAATGATGATTTTTTTATCAGAATAACTCCTCAATTTGACATTTGTCTGCACTGTTTTGTGCAAGGAGTCCATTTTTTGGGGGGTGGGAGGAAGGAAGTGCCCCAGAGTCTCCAACTTCCTGTTCCTGTCCAGCAGGCTCCTCCCAGTGCTTTGTCCATGTCCTGGTCACTTTTCTTTTGGATCTGGAGCTGGAAGGATTACTTTTTTTGGCTGATGCTGGATATTTGGATTTGAGGACTTTTTGGAATTTGGATCACAAGTAAGTTGGTGTTGTTTGTTTGGGGCATTGCAGTTGCTGCAACTACAATTTTGAAACTTTTTCACAACTTTAAAAAAAATATATTGTGGGTAGCTACAGTATCCAGTAGGACCAGGGTTAGTCATGGGTGCATGATACAACTGTTTCTGTGAGTTTTGTTGAACTTAAATCTCATTTATGTCATGGAAATTTAGCTCACTGTTATATGTGGAATTTTTTTTTGGGGTGCCTGAGTGTAAAGCCACACTAGCCAGTAGGCCCAGGGGTGGTGAGTGGTGCATGGACCAAGTCTTTCTGTGGGGTGTCTTGAATTTAAACATCATTGAGGGCATGGATGGCATTGGATTGTGGTGATTTTTGTGTGCTTTTCTAATTTTTGGGGTGGTGTTGGGGCCGGGCCATGTGGGTGGGGGCTATTTTGAGGCCTGGTCCAAGCAGGGCCTGGCCATGTTGCTGGGGGTCAAGGGGCCAATTTGAATCCAGGCAGTGTGCTCAGGCCTGCACCCAGTTTGCCTTGCTTTCATCCATTATGCCCAGGGGTACTCAGTGGTGCATGGACCAAGTCTTTCTGTGGGATGTCTTGAATTTAAGCATCATTGAGGGCATGGATGGCATTGGATTGTGGTGATTTTTGGGCGTTTTTCGACTTTTTGGGGTGGTGTTGGGGCCTGGCCATGTGGGTGGGGGCCATTTTGAGGCCGGTCCAGGCAGGGCCTTGCCATGTGGCTGGGGGTTAAGGGTCCAATTTGAAGCCAGGCAATGTGCTTTGTGCCATAGGCCTGCTGTACCCAGTATGCCTTGCTTTCATCCATTATGCCCAGGGGTACACAGTGGTGCATGAATCAACTCTCTCTGTGTGGTCTCTCTTCTATTAATGTAAACATCCATTTTTTATTAGAAATATATTTGCAATTTTTATTTTTGGTCTTTTCGTTTTGGGGTGTGTTGTAATAATAATATAAATGCCTAGTTGCAAAGTATTAATTGAAGCATGACATATGCAACATTTATTTAACTGATGTTCCTCTGGCTTCGTTTGCTTTTAGGTGCACAAAGACGAATCAGCCTCATCGTTCATCATCAGTGCCAGGAAGAAGTCCTGCTGCGGTGTGTGCAGCACAACGTCACGTAACGTCACGTGTGGTCACAGACAACTCTGCAACTCGTGCAACTGCGGCCTGCTGTTCTGACATCTGAAGAAGATGGGGAAAAAAAACTACGCCTTCAGCAGCGCGGTCCGCCGGGGACCAAGTTGGGAGCAGCACCTCTGCTTCATTGGGCTCAGTGCCACCACGCCAAGTTAGGTCCAAGTCCTTGAGTGCTGCAGAGGCAGCCACTGTAATAATTGCTCAATCACCATCAACCAGTGATGTTGGCTCATCGCAAGAAAGTAGCATCCAATCAACGCAGGATGTAACTCATCTGACGAGTGTTCAACAACCACAGCCACAACAACAACCACAGGTGCAACTAGTACAAGCCCAAGTACATGCGCAAGAGGCGCAAGGACAGGCGCAATGAGAGGCGCAATGAGAGGCGCAAGGAGAGGAGCAAGGAGAGGCGCAAGGTGAGGCGCAAGTAGAGGCGCAATGAGAGGCGCAAGTAGAGGAGCAAGGAGAGGCGCAAGTGCCCACAATGCTTGTTCCTCCAGAAGTAGTGGCACATCGGGAAATCAAAATTCAAGCAGAGGTATCATCCGAGGAAGCCACTCCTCCTGATAATTCATTTTCTTCCAGATCCCCGGCAAGAAAAAGATCAAGGAGGGCTACTACAAGTTCGTCTTCAAGCCCCCTTCCTTCTGATGATCTTGATGTTGATTGGAACCCACCCCCAACAACAATGCATTCTGAGTCTGAGAGTGAGGCACGCCATGAGCTGACAAAGGTAGCTAAGCCTAAAAGGAAGGTTCCCGCAGGGCTTTCAATTATGGGTGATGATGACGAACAAGAACTGGTGTCTTCTGCTGCTGATGAACAGTCTGACGACGACCCAGTCATCACAGACGTCAGTCCAGCCCCAGCAGGCATGCAGCAGACAGACATTTTTACCCTATCCTGAATTGCTGCTGACAATTACAGCATTATGCATAATGCTGCCAGAATGTGATTAGATGCAAATCTTTGCAGCGGCTTGAAAGCAAGATTAATGATTCTTTGCTTTCAATATAAAATGTTCCTAGAAAAATGAAAGTAGGGAAAAAAAAACATTTAGCTAAACTACTGTAAATTTTCAGGTATCATTTCTTTGCAGCATCATTTATTAAAATGTGTTGATGCATGCTAGTATTTACCAAAAATATTCATATTGGAAAATCGGTGTAACCAGTTTCAATAAGATTATGGGAAACATAAAAATAAACAAGCATTGGCAAATCCAGTAGGTCTGAAATTGGTGGTCAGCTTTTTAGTTTTGGCAATGCATGACTTGTTTTGGCATGGTTTTTGTAAAACCTTATTGATATGAGAGTTGCCGGGCCCTCACCATTATAACAAACATTGGCATAAGCAAAAACTGTTTTTGGTCTCAAAAAAACACACACTGTCACATTAGTTATTGGCACTGAACAAAACTACTTTGTGTGCCGATATGCTCCTTGTGAAAGAGCAGAATGCTGTCACTCACAGTGAAGCCAGCCGATACAGAGAGAGAGAATTTTAATAAACACAAAAGGTCCTAGTTAACGCCAGACCAAATTAGTGGCCCAATTATTAAAGAAAATCTCAAAAGTGCACCCTTGGTATATGTCCTTGAAATAAGTGCGGCTATATGGCTTTTAAGAATTCGCAAGAATTTACAGAAGTAGTGCAAGAAATTGTACTCCTAGAAAATATTTGTGAACTGAATTTTAGCATGAGCAAATATGCATGTGTGCGAAAACCTGATTGTTTGCAAGTTAATTTTCCCGCCAACCACTTTTTTCCCAACTCTGGAAGAAGGTTTACGCCTGCCATTATCAGGAGTACATTCCTAACATTTCTCAGTATGGGAAACTATTAGCGAAGAGTTGCTGAAAACCCTTAAGACATGCAAGTTAGTAGGTTTGCACAGACTCAAAAGGGGATTCCAACCCTGGAACTATTGCTTACCACTACCTTCAGTCCCAGTATGTAGATCTGCCGTAATGTGGCAACATAAAGGGATTGCTAGTTTTCAAACACTACTATGGTATGAGCCCTGGCATAATCCGAGAGGCTATATAAGAGCTCTCATATAATGAGATTGCTGCCATAATTTGTCAGCAAACTACCTGGCACCAAAGGGACAAGTGGATTTTGTTACAGGACATGTAGATGTATGAAGCAACCTGCCCCATGGACAAGTAGATATGTTAATAAATTCCACACCCCTGAGTCTTCCCTAAATGGAAGGTTCCTAGTCGGTCCTATTTTGCCAGAGTTGCGGTTCCAGCACTACATCAAGATGTGCTGGAGTTGATTGGGGCATCTTTGCAAAAGAGTGCTGTTCACACTATCCACCTGACAACAGACATTTGGACCAGTTGCCAAGCTGTTGATTACATGTGCATCACTGCACACTGGGTCTCTTTTGCAGGGGTTAGAGAGAGCATAGCTGCAGGTGTTGACATGGACACAGTTTTTCAAGCTACTCGGAAACATGCAACAGTAGCCATGTTTGCCATGGAGAAATCTCATACGGAAGTAAACATTTTGAAGGAGTTTAACAGTAGGATCTATGAATGGCCGCATCCAAGAAAGAGCATGATTGGGTATGTTTCCATGGATAATGGCAGTAATATAGTAAGGGCCATTAATGATGGTGGCTATTTCAGAGTGCCGTGTTTGGCGCACAGTATGAACATTGTTGTGCAAGATTTCTTGAAAAAAGAAAGCACAGTCAACAAGTTACTGACCACCTGCCAAAGAATCTGCACACATTTCAGCCATTCTTTTAAGGCCCGGAAGAAGCTGAGGACCATGCAACGTGAACGTAGACTGCCAGTCAAAGGACTCATCCAGGAGGTGGTAACACGTTGGAACTCAACCTTCTACATGCTTGAGCGTCTGTCTGAGCAGTGGGTGGTAATCAATGAGTATGTCTTTTCACTGGGTTCTACTATGAAAGACTTGAGTCTACAGTTGGAGGAATGGAAGCTAGTTAAAAGCCTGACAGACATGCTTCGTCCTTTTGAGGTCTTCGCGCGTGAAGTCAGCAGGGAGGACAGTAGTTTGGGCAAAGCTATCCCATTGTTGCGCATGCTAGAGCACCAACTGATGGTGGTGTCTTCAACATTCCGAGATGATGCTGAAAAGCAAGACGCATATCAAGCCGCCTAGTGGAGAATCAAAGGCTTAAAAAAATACTTACAGAACAACATTACATTTGTGCCACTATTCTGGATCCACTGTACAAAAAGGCAGTTGCCAGCAAAGCATTCATTCCTTTTGATGAAGTAGATGTTACAAAGTACAAACATTGGCTAGCTTCGTCAGCCACTCGGTTCGAAAAAGAGCGGCAGAAAATTGAAGGAACCGGCAGAAGTAGTACTGAATCAGCAGGACATCAGGCATCAAGGTCCACTTCTGAATCTGTGGCCGAAGGCAGACACTTTCCCTCACAGCCATTAACGACACCAGCAACCGTATCATCATCCTCCTCACCTGCACCAGGCTCAGCCATATTATTGTCGGAAGCGGATTGGCTAACTCATCAAGGGTTTGGTTGTTCCATGGATGCAAAGGCCACAGATGGTACGCAAAGTGGAGCACCCCTGGAGAACCTTGACTGGATGGTGCAGTCCTATCTGGATGACACAACAGAGGTCTTCGTTAATCAGAACCCATTGCTGTATTGGTATAGGAAAAGGGCTCAATGGCCACTGGTCACCAACCTGGCTCTAAATTATTTGTCGTGCCCACTTCCCTGACACCGAGGCCTGAAAATGACTTCCTTTTTTTTCTCGTCCTTATTCACTTTTATTACTGTGTGTCACTGTCTGTCTTTGTTTTGCAACTTTTACCACAACAAAACTCTAATCACCTAATCACAACAAGTCCATCAGCAGCACTGTCTTCATGTTATTTCCTTATTGATTTGAAGGTGCCGCAGTCTGCATTCCTGAGGTTCACAAGTTCACAACTCCGTCATGCTCCTCCAGTCCAGACTCCCCCTATCCATTTCCCTCAAAGCAGATGGCTGGATTACGCAGAATCAAGAAACTTTGTCTTCGTAGACGAGTCCCCTCAAGTGGGACTGGAGTACTGACTACACATTGCTGATTGCTGACAGTTACTTCTGAAATTGACAGGAGAGGCTGCCCTGTGGGCCTTCACTTTCAGAAGAAGATGAGGACAAAAAGTGGAAGAGGTAATTAATGAATAATGAGAAGATGGCATGCAGTGGACAGCAATGGCTGTCTGGCTTTGATGAAAGCAATTGCTGTTTGTTTGTTGTGCATGAAATGAATCATATGTCTTCTGTTATTATTTAATCTTTTACACAATAAATGTAACTCAAGTCTACTCGGCTTTTTTTTACCTTGTTTAATTCAAATTGTACTTCAACTGCAGGGGCCACTACGTTGCATTTTCCAATATGCAAAATGTCCTTGGACTCACTGTTTGCCAATATACCATGATGATTGATGATGAGTGTTGATGATCAAAGTTAAATAATATATATTTTTTCTTTACAGTCACTCACTGGGATGGATGGATCATCATCGTTGGTTTACGGAAGAACTATGTCCAATTTGTGAGTGGCAAACAGGTAAACCAGTCAACAACAACTACTACAGCAGAAGAAGTACATGTCTGTCTAGTCATCGTGGTATGGAGTGGTCGAGCCAGTGTAGTGTTGTTATGCCAGGATGAGTCCAGACAGCAGTTCATGTAAAATTGGGGCTATGTGGCTTGCTGCATACAACTAGATATGCTGCAAGGGTGAAAAAACAGAAAATAATCACAACCTGCTAGAGGCTGGAAGGGCAGGCCTCTGGGAGGTAGCAGTATTGCATGTTTTTGGGGGGCTACTTGGGAGTGTTCTAGAGTTTTGCGACTGGGTTTAGGGGTCTGGGAGCACTCATGGGAATGTCTAATTTTGATTGCAAGTGGTTTGAAGAAAATCCATGGTGGAAAGGAGTTGTTTTGGGCCTACTTTCAGAGAGCGTTTTGGCATGATTTTCAATTAGGCCTCTGCCAGGTAGCAGTATTGCATGTTTTTGGGGGGCTACTTGGGGGTGTTCTAGAGTATTGCGACTGGGTTTAGGGTTCTGGGAGCACTCATGGGAATGTCTAATTTTTATTGCAAGTGGTTTGAAGAAAATCCATGGTGGAAAAGAGGTGTTTTGGGCCAACTTTCAGAGTACGTTTTGGCATGATTTTCAATTAGGCCTCTGCCAGGTAGCAGTACTGCATGTTTTTGGGGGGCTACTTGGGGGTGTTCTAGAGTTTTGCGACTGGGTTTATGGGTCTGGGAGCACTCATGGGAATGTCTAATTTTTATTGTAAGTGGTTTGAAGAAAATCTATGGTGGAAAAGGGGCCTTTTGGGCCTACTTTCAGAGTGCGTTTTGGCATGATTTGAACTTAGGCCTCTGCGAGGTAGCAGTATTGCACGTTTTTGGCAGGGTAATGTGGGGTGTTCTAGATTTTTGGAAGTGGGTTTACGGGTCTGGGAGCTCTGCTGGGAAGGTCTAATATTGTGTAAAAGTAGCAGTTTGGTCGTAGGTTGAGGGGAAAGGGGAATTTGGCCCTGTTTCTGAGGTGCATTTCGGCGCTTAGGCTAACATTGCCAGTAATGCGTTATTGCAGATGTCACTGGAGACAACTCTTCTGCCACTTTACGCAGCTGTAGTGTAGGAAAAGCACTATACATTTACCTAACAAGGTAGCACTTACTGGATTAGCAGTAGAAAGTACTCCAGTAATAGTTATGCAAATCGCAAAAAAATCAGCGAGTTTGCGGGAAAATCCGCGAATTCTCAGATTTTTTTGCAATTGCGCGCAAATTTGTGGATTTGTTTGCGATTTCGCGTGAATTCGCGGACCGCAGATCCGCAAAATTCGCACATAGTTAAAAATTACTATCCTTGAAAAGGAGACTCAGGGTCCGGGTACGCACTTTTGAAATGATGCTTGTATATAATACTGTCACCTCTGATACTGAAAGTGTTATTTTTGCACTAGACAGCGTAACTTATATTTTTTTCTCCATGGTGTTTTTATCACTTCCTGTTTTTCCATCAACAATTACAGGCCGGCTTTTACCCTGTGCCATGGAAAAAAAGATTAACTCAGGCTTACCATTAGCGATCCTCAATTCCCCATCAGGCAGGCAGTGGACAGTGTGTCTGTTCACCAAGATTGATCGACGGAGCGTCAGAAGGAATGGAGGAGTAGCGAATAAGAGGAATGGCTGGATGCAAGCAACTTCACAAATTCAACAGGACAACTACAACATACAGTTACAGTATCCTCTTCAATTCTCCTTATTTTTTAAATGTTATTGTTGTGAACTTGAACTTCTACGAGTGTGACTCTGTGCATTTGTTTGCTCTCTGCTTCAAATTCATCCCTCCAGCTATTTGATAAGTTTCTTTGCTATTTTTAAAACTAATTCAATGTACTAATAATAAGTGTTTATTCTCTCTGAGGGCAGAGAGGCAAGTAAAATTGCGTAATTACTGCAGCCCTGTACTGTCAAATTGTTTCTTCATAGTTACTAGTAAGTTGTAGTAAGTAGTAGTACTACTTTTCAGTAACCTAACCATCCATTTAGCAAACAACTTCATGCATGCAGTAGTGCACTTCCTTTATGTCCCTTAAAAGATTTATGGATATCTTTGAATCCAAAGATTTGTTTCTCTTCATTTGTTGTTTGTCCATACTGTGTTTTTTTCTCTCTCTCCACAAAACCTTACAAAAAAAACCCCATTCCCATCCAATTTTCAAACCCTAACCCTCTTCCCCTGGGCTGTGTGGTTTTGATTGATGTGTGACTAAATGACAATAATAAATTCCACACACTTGCTGGGGAGGATAAGGTCAAAGCAACAGAAAAATCATTCAAATCAGAATTTCATGTGCGCCATCGCTGATTGATCATCAACAACATCCTCCTCCTACATGTGACGAATCGAATGCTTAATGCTTACGTTGCTGAGTCCTTTGCCTTAATACTAATGCTTTTAGTAGCCATACTCCACGCAACTACTACTTATATTTACAATACTTTAGTACTGCTTAGGCTACAATTTATGGCACTGTTCTCTACCGTACTATCTATTGTACTATTTCTAATGCTACGCTCAGGCCACTCAATGTTTCATTTCCTTTTTTATCATATGCGGCTACTGCCAGTGTGTACCACTACTACTACCAGCACAACGATGATATTTCATCCGTCCACGATTCAAGTCAACACCAAACCTTAATCGCTAATTGCCATGCAGCCAGCCCTGTGCCTAGCCCTATTCTCAAACACGAATCACAGGTAAGATAAGCATTTTGGGGAGGTAGCATAATGGGCTAGGACTCGGAGGAGAGGAGAGACTGACAGTAGTACTAGTAAAGTACTAGTAGGGCAATTGAATTCACTAACACTGTTAGTGGCACTTGTGTAAATTTTTGGACGTTTAGATAATTCATGCTGGTAAGTTTGAAGAAACCAAACGTACAGTAACCCCAGCCCACCACCACACAAAATAATATGAACGTGTATACTATGTTTAAGTATGTAAAATAAATGAATGTAGTTCCCCTAACAAAAATAAACTAACCCAACTCACCCCCTCCCTAAGCCCAACCAATGTCCAAAAGTCCTTCAAGTCCCTTTCCCCAACACCCAATTCCCACCCCCCAACAGTCTTTAAAAATGGGGCAAGAGACAGTCACTTCCTCCGGCGGTGTCCTGTGCACAGGTGGTCCCGCAGCTCTTTGTGGAGCTCCCGGAGCTGGCGCTGTTGCTTCTCTGCCAAGCGCTCCAGGTAGTCCACTCTCTTTCGGAGGCGGCGCAGGCGTGCCATCCAGGCTCTGTGGGGGGCAGCTATTGTTTTTGCTGCTGTGCGGCGGCGGCGGGAGGCTGTCGGGCCACTGCGCCGTTTTGATGGAGGCTGCTACCTGGTGGCCCCGGGGGCACTGGAGGAGGATGCAGTAGTTGCCGCCTCCTCATCCTGCTCCCGAGCCCACAGCCGCCGATATTCAGCGCAAATGGCCTCCATCTTACGGGCCCTGGCCCGGACAGCCATCTCCTTCCGGGTGAGCTTTTTTTGTTGCAGAGCATCTATATGAAGAAAGAAAGAAAAATACTGTAGCCAATAGTCTTTAACATTAAGTCAAAATAATTCAACAAAAAGTTGTCTCACAGTAACACTAGCAACTTGCAAGCACAGTATAACATTTTGGCATGTATCTTTCTGCCGTTTTTGGAAGGCCTGTGACATTAGTGGGAGTTTCAAGAATTCTACTAGCAGCACTATGGGCTCACTACTACATAGTCAGAGACTACACCAGCCTTCTTCTTTTTTTCTCTTGTTTTGCAAAAGAAATTACTTGTACATGAACTTGTGGTAGCTGGCATAATGCCAGCTCACTCAGCTTGCACCCGAGAAAAACAGACACAAGCCATGATGACGCAAACTTGGATTACTTTAAGCAGTACATGCAGTTGGGATAGGAAGCTCTTACTTTTCTATAGGGGTGGCACTGGCCATACTCAGTTACATCAAGGGCTACTGCTCAATGTAATTGTATATTTCGCACTGCCCCCCCGGGCTTTGACTACTACAAAAGGAAAATGAAGATTATTCATTTCTGATCATATATCCTGACGATCACATGATCTTTGCTTATATGATGGATGACTTTAGGAGCTTTGTTTTGATAGATTGAGTGAACAACAGCGATAGTCCACCCATGACACAGCTGAAAGAAAATTATTAACATAGGGAGTGAGTGTGGTACCCATAATTACCGGAGGAAGGGACTTGACTTGATATAATGTCAACTATACAATACATACACAATATATGCTGTGCTTGCAAAGTAAACTACTGTATTGTTAGTCAAAGGAGTATTTCTGAACAATCACAACTTCTAGTATTTGGATTTCCTCAGCTTTGCTACTATGGCACGGACATGCTGGTCAAAGTAACACTGTTCATCCACTGAGCGTCTGCTCTACTACATACACCTCTGCTATCTATGAGGAAGAAGAAGATACCATCCAGGCTTCCAAAGTAAACGTCTATCATTCTTCTTAATATCTCAACTGTACCAAGTTTACTTTTTCTCAACATCCAACTAACACCCTTTTCATTTTATTTGGTAAACCACCGTCTTGACTTGCATTTGAGTTTGACCCAAATGATATATATTGCAATGCACACCACACATGCAGTCAACTTTTCTTTCTCCTCCAACCATCCTTGCTTCAAGCAGCCATGCATCTGATTCCTTCCTATCAGCCACCTCTGCCTGCATTCAAAAACACATATCATTCTTTACAGTCATAAATGTTACGACTCGCTCATCCTTCCTTTCACCCTTCTTTCCCTTTTCGTTCTTCACATCCCTCAAGTTCATCTGATATGACTTGGCTTCACGATAAAAGTTTCCCAGCTGAGTTGAAGTCAAATAGAAGGGGCCATTGCTTACCCGAGAACTACCGTCACTAATGCTATTACTAAGTCAAGGTTGACTGTCTTCTCCGTAATTGGCAAAAATGTAGTTCTAAATTAGTAACTGATCTTAACAGTACAGTGTACTGTCTACTGTACAGTACATCATACACTCTTTTGCGAGCCTACTCAAAAATGTCAATAAGTAAAGAGTATAATAACTTACCATCGCCGCCGCTGAGCGATCCCCCACAGCTCCTCCTGGTGGCACTTGTGGCGCCGCAGCATCACCCCCTGGAGTGGACCCCTCCGCACTCCTGGCCCCATCACTGGTGGTGTTAGGTGCCGCATCCGATGTTGTGAAGTCTAGAAAAAACATGTCATATTTTCAGATGCCATACACCACCCCCTATTTCGTCTCGTAATGGAAGAAAATGTTACATAACCAATTTTTAATTATTGGGAATGAAAAAAAGTGACGGTTTTGGGGTGGGTGTTAACCTTTTATATGGTTAGCCATTAAATGCTACACTTTTTAGGACAACTGATGAATGCTTGCTTTTTAACGTGCACCCTTTTTCTAATTACAGAAAGAAGATTTCATTGCCCTTCTGCCAACAGGACAATTCCCCACCTACTCCTCATCACCAGCAGTGCTTTAAGTACTTTAAAGAAGGTGGGGGTTCCCGCACAGTTATTCTAATAATTTGATGTGTTAACTTAGTTGAAGTATATTGATTCAAGGGAATGTTATTTAAACGTTAACGTCATCTATCACCAGTGCTCGCTCGGAATACTGCGCTATTAAAAATAAAGAAATAGTTTTTTATTTCTTATTTGAAAATAAAACTTTAAAACTAACAAACACTGTGTGGTTTTTGTTCACGAGTGAGTGAGCTGAAGGGCTTGAACTACTGCACTTTGCAGGCATGTTTCCTTGACTCTGATAGGTCGGGACTCAGCGGTAGTCTTCTTCTATTCTTCTGGGTCGTAATCATTCGTCAGACACACTAGATAGTCGGTCAGGGGATTGGGGGTTCAACTTCTGTTCGGACAGAGGTATGTGGAAAGTCGAACTGCACCTATCATCAACAATGTCCTATTTCTCTTGTCCATACTTCTGTATATGCAGAATAGTCCCTGAAACGCTAGCGGTATGGTATGTGCTCCTATCAAATCAAAAAAGCCAACTGCTAGCTTATTCTTGGTGGACACATTGACATTTTGTTGTTGGAAATTGTCAAAGCACTTACATTAAGAAGACCAGAATAGACAGCAAGGGCAACCCAGAGGACTGCACTCAGTGCCTACAGCTTTTGCTGAATCAGAGTTTTGTTTAACACCGTTTGCCGACTGGGCAAGCTTAGCTACCTACACAGACCGAATCATAATAATAGTAAATACTAGTAACACAGAGAGTGATGGTAGAGGCAGGATAAGAATGAAGAAACAGTCTAGAAGAAGATCAAAGACTATTTTGTAAAAAATAGAATTAGGAAACAGTTTGTAATGAATAGGAGCTGTAAAAGTTAGGGAAGTATAAGTATTATTATAACAATAGAACAACTTACTGGGGCCAGCAGAAGAACTTGCAGAGGACCGATCCTGCCCACCTTGTTTCGCCGGAGTCTCTGTTGTGGTAGTCTCCTTGCCCCTGGGAGGTGCTGATGATCATGAAATAAACACAACATGGATGATTGTTTTTTGGAAATATTTGATTTCTTTGACCACAATCTAAAATTATCTCGGGGAAACAAATTACCAACAATTGCACTACTTGTATTGACCTATCTGATCTGGCCAACTAGGAGGATAGTACAGTATTGCTGGATTCGCAGACCGTCTAATAGGAAAGTTATGTAAATCACTAACTACACCAACAACAAAAAGGTTTTACTACGACTCCCAGCACTCAGCAGCACGCGACGTGACAGACACAGTCCGTCATCATGATTTCAGACCACTAAAAAATGTCCTACTACTAAATAACAAGTCATAAATAATATACTCAACGTATCAATCCACTACTATCTCTTCTTAGTGGCAGCAGGAGTACAAAGGAAGGACTAGACTTGAGTCCCTAGTCTCTCTAGCATTACGCAGTTTTGCTCTCAAATGAGCACAAAGTTGCAAACAAGCAGGCATAGGCGAATTTTGCGAATACGCAGTTTGCGAATTTGCGTATTCACGAATCCGCAATCCGCAAAATCCGCGAACTCTTGCGAATTTGCGGAT
Source organism: Lissotriton vulgaris (assembly GCF_964263255.1). Lineage (NCBI taxonomy): Eukaryota > Metazoa > Chordata > Amphibia > Caudata > Salamandridae > Lissotriton > Lissotriton vulgaris. Next base: position 698,807 of record NW_028252109.1, read on the forward strand.
TTTTTCTTTTTTTGTGTTTACAAGGGTTTCTGCCAGTTCGCAAGGGTTTCGTACCAGTTCGCAAACGCGAACTTACTTGTCGGGTCGCAACGGTCGCGACTATGTTGTTTCTACGTCTGGTTCATCACAGCACCCTCTGTTTCACCACTGCCACCCTCCGGTTCACCCATGCCACCCTCTGGTACATCCCTGCCACCCTCTGGTTCATCACTGTAGATTATGGGGGAAAAGCACACCTGCCCTGCTTCAACTGACATGAATTAATTTGGGGTTGATTAATGTGTCACTGAATTTGAACTTCCAGTCTGGCACCTGCTTCCTTATCTGTAATTGCTTTTTGTTGCAGCGCAATTTTTTTTCACAGGACCTTTGTGGCCTACTTGTAGCTATTCTCTGAGCCTGCTGTGAGGGTCAGAGCAGGGTCATAGAATAGTTGCAAGTAGGCAACTGAACTCTGGAGGGGGCCCTCAGGAAGCACTACAGGGAATGGTTACTAATGATGAGTTTGAACTTTTGCACCTGCTGAGTGCTTTCAGTTTTGCAAAAATCATTTTTCTGCAATTTCGCAGGATTCGCGGGGCGCGAATTTGCGCGAGATCGAATTCGGAAGCCGCGAATTCGTGCGAATATGCGATTTGTTTTTTTGCGGCGTGTTAGTTCGCAAGGTTTTGTGCGTTTTAGCGAGCCGCTTGTAGCGCAACGGCACGAAGTTACCCTCACGGTCGTACACGGGCACGGCCATCTTGTTTGCGTGACGTATTTCCGTTTCCGGGCGCTATGTGTAATCTCGCAAAGTGTGCGACTCGCTAGTACAAGTTCGCGTGTGATCGCAAGGGAAATCTCGTGCAAACTTACCCACGCGGTCGTGAACGGGCGCGGCCATCTTGTTTCTCATTCATTGCTATGGTTCTGGGCATGCTTTCTGTATCCTCTGTCAATCTCTGCCATCCTTTGCTTGTTTGAAGTTTTTTTGATCTATTTTACTTATTATCTATCCCTCTATTTTTCTAGCTCTATATTTTTGTGTTTTCTGCTACTTTTGGTTAATTTTAAACTACTTTTTTTAACTCTTTTCTTTTCTTCTTCCCTATTCTATTTCTTATTTGTTATTTACCTTCCTTTCTGCTCAGACCATGGTAAAGGGAGCCGGGAAGCAGCCTGAGAAGGGGAAGGGTCCCGCACCCCGTGCCCGGCTCCCGTGCGGGCGTTTGAGGGGGGAGACAGTCACAGCCCGGGAGATCTTTAGCGTGGAGGAGGTGGCCGCACTAGTTTTTTATGTCCAGCGCCGCCTCCCCAGGACCATCATGGCAGGCGGCAAGATCGCTAGCGGCTACAGGATCCGGGAGCACCGAAAGCGGTGGGAGAAGGTGTGCCGGGCCATGTACCAACACTCTCGGGTCCGGCGCACCTACAACCAGGCCACCCACCGTTGGACGGATCTCCTGGACCGGGAACGCGACTTGGTCGACCTGCTCGGCCTCGAGATCCCCGGGCTTGGTGAGTAGTAGTAGCTATTTCATCACTACTCTATTTTCTCCTGCTCTGTGTTATTATATTGCAAATTTTTGTTTTTTACCAAGAGCAATAATGCTGCCGATTACATTGTAGGTAAATTTAATTATATTTCAAAATCTGTGCATTTCAGGTGCACTGCTCTCCTTCTCAGTAGCTTTGCTACTATGCTTATTTGTTTTCAATTTTGTGTTCATTTCATTGGCCTGAGAAATTATGTAGAGTGTAGTTTAAAGAACTGCGTAATGCTAGACACTAAGGGTCAGATTTTCAATTACCGGCGCATCCCTGCACAGTAGCAGGGATGCGCCAGTAATTGTGCGCCACGCCACCACCACCCATGGTGCGCCGTATTTACAATGCGGCGCACCATGGGCCCAAAACATCACCGAAGCGTTGCGCATCTGTGCTGTAAAGGCGCCGCATTGCTGGAGTTGGGTCGCAACGATGGCGCAGCTCCATCAATGCTCTGGGGTGCCCTATCTCCCCAATGCTGCGTCTGCTTCAAGCAGGCGCAGGGTTTGAGTCACGCATCATTGTCCTAAAAGTGACTGATTGAAATCTTGTAGATTTCCCTCAGCCACTTTTAGGATGCGTTCCTGCGCAGGAACGCCCTCCCTTGCTCCGGAACGCCCCCTGATGGCGCAGGGCTTTACAACGTGATGCATCTCCCATATGCGTCACGTTGTTAATATACGCCACACCATGGCGCCTCTTTTGTTCTGCCGCTGCCTCACAAAAGTCACGCAACAATGGAGCAAAAGAGCCGCAAGGGGCTTGTATATCTGCCCCCACAGACTCAAGTCCAGTCCTTAATTTGTACACCTGGCAATAAGAAGAAATAGTGGTGGTGGATTGATAGTTTGAGTATTTTAATGACTGGTTAATGTAGTAGGAAACTTTTTAGTGTTGTCGCTGATCTGCAATCCCGATGGAGTTTGTCTGTCACTTCACGTGCTGCGGACTGCTGCCTGCCAGTCCTAGGCGAACCTTTTTAGTAGTTTGTTTAGTGAGTTACATAACTTTCCAAGTCGACGGTCCGCAAATCAAGCAATACTAATATCGTAGTAGACCACATGAGATAGGTCAATATATCCCGTGGAATAGTTGTCTATTTGCTATTTCGCCAAAATATGTTGTTATTGTTCTTTTGAAATGTTTGATTTGGTTGACAACAATCATCCATGTTTTCCGGTCTTTCTTTCTTTCATGTCGTACATCAGCTCCCCCCAGGGGCAAGAGGACAGAGGAGGAGGCTGCTGTGGAACTGGATGCAGGCCAGGATCGGTCAGGCGAGGGATCCTTTGCTGGCCCCAGTAAGTTTTCATTTTAATATAGAGTACCTATTTTTTCCTAGCGTTCCTCATTCGATTTTTTCTAAATCATCTTTGATCTTCTTGTAGACTCTATCTAAATTCTTATCCTGCCTCTACTATGACTCCCTGTGGTATTACTAGATTATTCTTATTAGTCTGTCTGTGTAGCTAACTAAGATTGCACAGTTGGCAAAAGGTGTTAACCGAAACTCCCATTCTAGTCAGCAATAGCTCTATGCACTGAGTGCAGTCCTCTGGGATTGTCCATAATGGGCCCGATTCACAGAACTAACTTAAGACAAAATCCTAAACTTACTACTTTTGGTATTCATAGATGTTAGGATTTTGTCTTAAGTTTGTCTTAAGACAGACTAAAGACAGACTTAAGTTAGGATTTTGTCTTAAGTCTGTCTTAAGTCTGTCTTAAGACAAACTTAAGACAAAATCCTAACCTCTGTGAATACCAAAAGTAGTAAGTTTAGGATTTTGTCTTAAGTCAGTTCTGTGAATCGGGCCCAATGTCTTTTCAAGTCTTCTAAATGTTTATGCTTTGACAATTCCCCACAATAAAATGTGAATGACCACCAAGAAAGAATAAGATACTACTTTACTTTTGGTTTGGATAGGAGGACAATCCATACTACTACTGTTGCAGGGGCAAATCTGCACAAACAGAACTATGGACACTAAATAATGCATTGTTTATCAATTATAATAGGCGCAGGTAGACTTTCCACATACCTCAGTGATATCAGACTTTGAAGGACCCCCAATCTCTTTAATGACTAGATAGTGTGGCAGAGTCATTTAGCTCCAGAATTCATCGATGATTGATCTCCAATGATGATTATCCAACGCAGGACAAGAGTACGGAGTCAGAGTCCAGAAGTGTCAGAGACAAGGACTCATGCTTGCAAGTTGCAAAACCTTTTGCTCATTCACTCTTGACCAAAAACCACAGAGTCTATTTAAGTTTTAAAGCTTTATTAAAAGTAAAAATATTTATTAAAATCAAGCTTGTCATAAAACATAAACGGTTGATTAAAAATGGAAAAGTGCTTAGTGATGGTTTATTTCACACATTTATTGTGGGCGAGCCGAGCCCTCACCTGGTTTGAACTTTAATTTTTCTTTTTGGTGCTGAATCGTTGGTCACTCAGTCCTAGTGATGATGATTTGTTCTTAGACGTGAAGCTTCTGTCTGTTATGAGAAAAATGGTGCGTGTTAAAAAGCAAGCATTCATCAGTTGTGCCAAAAAGTGCAGCAAGACAACACCCTTCCCTGGAAAAAGGGACATTTTTACTTTAGAGTAGACAGTCACAAATTATTGAATTGGTTTCTGTATTCACATTTCTTCATTCCTAGACAAAATACTAGTGAGTGGTGAATGTCTATGACATCTAACATTCTTAAATGTACTTTGTAGCTGGAACATCTGTTGCTGGGCCCAGCGCGGAGGTGGAGGAGGAGACTTCAGGGGAGGAAGCGGTGCAAGTGCCGGACGAAACTGCTGTGCGGGTTGACACGGTAGTGGCGGGCAGTGGTAAGCTCTTATATTCCTTACTTATTGAGATTGCAGACTGCATAGTGTGCTCCCCGTGAGAAAACATAAGGTTTGTCCAGATGAGAGACATGAAGAAGAATGATTGACATATAGTTTGAATGGGTGGATGCCTGGATCATGGTACTATCTGACTCTTAGATAGCATATGTGTATCTAGAGAGAGTAGACGGTCACTGGATGAACTAAGTGTTACTTTGAAAAGCATGTAACACGCACCCGCACGTCCGTCCCAGTGTAGGAAAGGCAAGGAAAAGAAGTAATTTTGTCCGAATACTACCATGAATAGTAGCAGTAGTTTGTATTGCAAGCACAGCATATATCCGGCTATTACGATGGCCACTCACTACCTCTGTTAATAAGTTTAGTAGAACTCGGTCATTCATGTGTGGATGTATCACTGTTCACTCAATAAAAAGCAAAGCACCTAAAGTCATCCCATATGTAAGCAAACACATACCATGTGCAGTGATAGATAATCAGATTATTTATCTTCTTCATTTTCCTTTTCTAGTATTCATTGGCACTGTAGGGTGAAAGTTAAATTATTAAGCAGTAGCCCTTGTAACAGAGTATTCTCAGTGCCACCCATAATAGAAAAGTAAGAGCATCACCACCTGCATGTACTGGACTGGTACAGTAACGCAAGTCTGTGTCACTCATCATGGCGGGCGTCTGTTTTTCTCGGGTGCAAGTTGACTGCGCTGGCATTATGCCGGCTTGCAGAAGTTAACGTACCAATTTTGCTAAACAAGAGAGAAGAAGGAGAATAAGACTGGTGTACTGTCATAGTCGACTCTAATGGAGTGAGTCCATAGTGCTCGTAGAATTGATTCCTTAAACTCCCACTAATGTTAGAGCAAGGATGAAGAAGTGGGAGGTTAGATAGATACTGGCCACAATAGTTATGTACTGCGCTTGCAAGTTGCTAGTTCTACTGTGACACAACTTTCTGCTGAATCATTTTGTGTTAATCTTAAAGAGCATTGGTTACAGACTATGTCTTTCTTTCTTCATATAGATGCTCCTTCCAAACCAACATGGAAGGAGCTGGCTAAAAGGGCCCGGCAACGGAGGCTGGAGGCCACTGTCGCCGAATATCGGCGGCTGGTGGCCCAGGAGGAGGAGGACACGCAGAGTACGTCAACAACATCCACGGCGACACATGCATCCTCCTCTGCGCTCCCTGGGTCAGCCAGTCAGCACAGCAGGTCTCCAGCGGTATTGAGCCGGGGTACCGCAGCCACCCGCCACCGCCGAGCAGCAAAGAAATCAGCTGCCCCCCACAGCAGTTGCAAAAAAAGGATGCACCGCCTTTCCCTGAGGGTTTCCTACCTCGAGCAGGAGCTCCTCAACACCAAAACCCTGCTCGAGACCCTCCGCAAGGAGCATGCCCACCTGGCCCGAAAAGTCAACAGCAGCCAGCAGTAGGAGGAGACTGTCCCTTGCCCCTTTTTTAAAGACTTCTGGGGGGTGGGAATTGGGAGTTGGGTTTTCTACTTTTTTGGACTTAGTTTTCAGGGACATTCGTTGGGGTTCAGGCGGGGGGTGGGTTGGGTCTTTCGGGAGATTATTTATGTTAGGGATATATAAATATACTTTAAACTTTATCTTAGCATACGTGTTTTTTACTGCTTTTGAGGCTGGTGGGTGGGGGTTTAACAGTCCTGAAACTTAAGTGGCATCTTGATTCAAGTTGTGTAAGTACTAATGGGCCAAATGTTTTCAAAACTAAGTGCCTCTCACAGAGTAAGTGAATTCAATAGTCTAAGCACCGTCAGTCTCTCGTCTCTCCTAATACTCCATTATACTACCTCCCCCCAAACGCTTATCTTACCTGTAATTTGTGTTTAGAAATAGGGCTAGGCACAGGGCTGGCTGCATGCAAAATGGCGATTAAGGTTGGCAATCCTGGGCGGATGAAATGTCATCATTGCGGTGGTACTTGTGGTGTTACACAGTGGCAGTTGCAGCATCTGAAAAAAAAGAAAATGAAACCTTTGTCCTTACCGTAGCATTAGAACGGTACGATAGAGAATATAGCAGGTGACAGTACACTAGAACAGTGCCACAATGTAGCCTAACAAATGGTAAAGTATTGAAAGTATAACTAGTACTTGCGTTGAATTTCTTTGACATTGGCTACTACTACAAGAAATAGTACTGAAGGTGAAGGACACAGCAGCGTAATAATTTGCCATGTCTAGGAGGAGGATGTTCTTGATGACCAATCAAGTTGATGGCGCACATGAAAATCTGCTTTCATTTGCCAATAGTGACTCAGTGTCAAGCTGAGTAAGAATATATCCTCAGATTCCTTCACCAGCCTGTTGCTATGACCTTATCCTCCCCAGCAAGTGCGTGGAATTATTGCTGTCATTTAGTCACACATCAATCAAAACCACACAGCCCGGGGGAAGAGGGTTAGGGTTTGGAAAATGGATGGTAATGGGGGTTTTTGGGAAAGTTTTGTTGAGAGAAGAAAAAAAAGCACAGCATGGACAAACAATAATTGAAGATAAACAAATCTTTGGGTACAAAGCTAACCATAAATCTTTTAAGTGACATAAAGGAAGTGCATGCACTACTGCATGCATGGTTACTGAAAAGTAAGTAGTACTTTTGACAACCGTGAATGAAAGAATGCGACAGTACAGGGCTGCAGTAATAATTATGCGTTTTCCCTTGCCTATCTCTGCACTCAGAGAAACACTTGGTACATTAAATTAGGTTTGAAAAATAGCAGAAGTAAAACCTATACAATGGCTGTAGGGATGAATTTAGAAGCAGAGATCAAAGAAATGCAGAGTCACACTCATAGAAGTTCACAGCAATAACATTACTTAAAAGATAATTAGAAAAGAACGGATACTGTATCTGTATGTTGTTGTAGTTGTCCTGCTGAATTTGGGAAGTTGTAAGATGCATCCAACCATTCCTCTTATTAGCGGGACTCCTGCATTCCATCTGACCATCCATCCATCAATGTTGGTGACCAGAAGACACCCTGTCCACTGCCTGCCTGGCGGATGCTGAATTGCGGCTCGCTAATGTGAAGCCTGACTTCATCCCTTTCCCATTGCACAGGTTGAAACCCGGCCTGTAATTATTGATGGAAAAACAGGAAGTGATATTAGAACATCACTGACAAATAAATATAAGGTATGTACGCTGTGTAGTGCAAAAAGTCACACTTTGAGTTTCCTAATAGACAGTACAATATTTTTGAAAGTGCGTACTCTGTCTAAGTCTCCTTTTGAAGGATAAATAAGTATGGGCAAATTAATTTAGCGGATCTTTCCCCTCAAGCTAGGTGTACTGTAAACTGTGTTTTAGAACAAAATTAGACCTTCCCAGCAGTGCTCCCAGACCCTTACTAAACCCAGTCGCAAAAATGTAGAAGACTCCCAATCAGATCTCAAAAAACGAGGCCTAGTAGAAAATGGTGACAAAACGTACTTTGAAAGTAAAGTCGGCCCAAATCCCCCCTTACCCACCGTGGATTGTATTCATACCACTTGCAAGCAAGCAAAAGTATCCATACCCAGCATCGCTCCAAGACTCGCAAACCCCCCCACAAACAGCCCCCCGCCCAAACACATGCAATACAATACTGCTATTCCTAATGAGCCCTATGTTAAGAATAGTGGCAAATGCTTTCTTTAACTAGGCCAAATCCCCCCTTTCCCACCATGGATTTTCTTCAAACCACTTGCAACCAAAATTACACATTCCCACGAGTGCTCTAAGACCTCAGAACTCAGTTGCAAAAATCTAGAACACCCCGAAACACATGCAATCCTGCTGCTAGAGCCCTAAGTTAATGTGTCAAAACGTTTTTCAGCGTGGATTTTCTCCAAACCACTTTTATCTGGTATTAGACCATCCCAGCAATGCCCCAAGACCTGCCAACCCACCCACAAAAAAGCAGAACACGCCCATACAGGCAAAATGCAAAAATGGAAAATCTCATACTTAGAATATTTTCGGTCTTCTTTCAATTCTGTCCAAACGCGCTGTGCAGCTAGGCCCTAACTCCCCCTTTCCACCATGGATTTCCTGAAAAACAAATGCAATCCACATAAGACTGTGCCAGCAGTGCTCCCAGACCCCAAAACCCACCCACAACAACCTAAAAGCCCGCCAAACAGCACCCCAAAGACAGGCAATTGATCAAAAGCGCAAAATCTTTTTCTGCTCTGATTTTCTCCAAACCACTTTTATCCGGTATTAGACCTTCCCAGCAATGGCCCCAGACCCGTCAACCCAGGCGGAAACAAGTAGAAGACCCCCAAACAGCCAAAAAGCAAAACTACAAAAATGGGGACTTTGACATTTTCAGGCAAATTTCCAAAATCACTCCGTGCGCGCTCTGCAGCTAGGCCCTAACTCCCCTTTGCCACCATGGATTTGCTTCAAACCTCCTGCAATCAAAAGTATCCATACCCAGCAGTGCTCCCAGACCCCAAAACACACCCACAAACACCCGGAACCCCCCCAAAAAGCACCTCAAAGACAAGCATGTCAAAAAAACGCAAACAAAATTTCACCTCCGATTTTGTCCAAACCACTTTGATCCGGTATTAGACATTCCCAGCAATGGCACCAGACCCCTGCAGCCACCCGCAAAAAAAAAAGCAGAACACCCCCAAACTGGCAAAAAGCAAAAATGGGCCTACTACCTGGAATTCTGTCCAAACACGCTGTGCAGCTAGGCCCTAACTCCCCTTTGCCACCATGGATTTCCTGAAAAACAAATGCAATCCACATTAGACTGTGCCAGCAGTGCTCCCAGACCCCAAAACCCACCCACAACAACCTAAAAGCCCGCCAAACAGCACCCCAAAGACAGGCAAGTGATCAAAAGCGCAAAATCTTTTTCTGCTCCGATTTTCTCCAAACCACTTTTATCCGGTATTAGACCTTCCCAGCAATGGCCCCAGACCCATCAACCCAGGCGGAAACAAGTAGAAGACCCCCAAACAGCCAAAAAGCAAACATATAAAAAGGGGGACTTTGAAATTTTCAGGCAAATTTCCAAAATCACTCCGCGCGCGCTCTGCTGCTAGGCCCTAACTCCCCTTTGCCACCATGGATTTGCTTCAAACCTCTTGCAATCAAAAGTATCCATACCCAGCAGTGTTCCCAGACCCCAAAACCCATCCACAAACACCCGGAACCCCCCTAAATAGCACCTCAAAGACAAGCAAGTCAGCAAAAACGCAAAAAAAATTTCACCTCCGATTTTGTCCAAACCACTTTGATCCGGTATTAGACATTCCCAGCAATGGCCCCAGACCCCTGCAGCCACCGGTAAAAAAAAAGCAGAACACCCCCAAACTGGCAAAAAGCAAAAATGGGCCTACTACCTGGAATTCTGTCCAAACGCGCTGTGCAGCTGGGCCCTAACTCCCCTTTGCCACCATGGATTTCCTGAAAAACAAATGCAATCCACATTAGACTGTGCCAGCAGTGCTCCCAGACCCCAAAACCCACCCACAACAACCTAAAAGCCCGCCAAACAGCACCCCAAAGACAGGCAAGTGATCAAAAGCGCAAAATCTTTTTCTGCTCCGATTTTCTCCAAACCACTTTTATCCGGTATTAGACCTTCCCAGCAATGGCCCCAGACCCGTCAACCCAGGCGGAAACAAGTAGAAGACCCCCAAACAGCCAAAAAGCAAACATATAAAAAGGGGGAGTTTGAATTTTTCAGGCAAATTTCCAAAATCACTCCGCGCGCGCTCTGCAGCTAGGCCCTAACTCCCCTTTGCCACCATGGATTTGCTTCAAACCTCTTGCAATCAAAAGTATCCATACCCAGCAGTGTTCCCAGACCCCAAAACCCACCCACAAACACCGAACCCCCCCAAACAGCACATCAAAGACAAGCAAGTCAGCAAAAACGCAAAAAAAGTTTCACCTCCGATTTTGTCCAAACCACTTTGATCCGGTATTAGACATTCCCAGCAATGGCCCCAGACCCCTTCAGCCACCCGCAAAAGAGCAGAACACCCCCAAACTGGCAAAAAGCAAAAATGGGCCTACTACCTGGAATTCTGTCCAAACGCTCTGTGCAGCTAGGCCCTAACTCCCCTTTTCCACCATGGATTTCCTGAAAAACAAATGCAATCCACATTAGATTGTGCCAGCAGTGCTCCCAGACCCCAAAACCCACCCACAACAACCTAAAAGCCCGCCAAACAGCACCCCAAAAGACAGGCAAGTGATCAAAAGCGCAAAATCTTTTTCTGCTCCGATTTTCTCCAAATCACTTTTATCCGGTATTAGACCTTCCCAGCAATGGCCCCAGACCCGTCAACCCAGGCGGAAACAAGTAGAAGACCCCCAAACAGCCAAAAAGCAAACATATAAAAAGGGGGACTTTGACATTTTCAGGCAAATTTCCAAAATCACTCCGCGCGCGCTCTGCAGCTAGGCCCTAACTCCCCTTTGCCACCATGGATTTGCTTCAAACCTCTTGCAATCAAAAGTATCCATACCCAGCAGTGTTCCCAGACCCCAAACCCCACCCACAAACACCCGGAACCCCCCCAAACAGCACCTCAAATACAAGCAAGTCAGCAAAAACGCAAAAAAAGTTTCCCCTCCGATTTTGTCCAAACCAATTTGATCCGGTATTAGACATTCCCAGCAATGGCCCCAGACCCCTCCAGCCACCTGCAAAAAAGCAGAACACCCCCAAACTGGCAAAAAGCAAAAATGGGCCTACTACCTGGAATTCTGTCCAAATGCTCTGTGCAGCTAGGCCCTAACTCCCCTTTTCCACCATGGATTTCCTGAAAAACAAATGCAATCCACATTAGATGGTGCCAGTAGTGATCCCAGACCCCAAAACCCACCCACAACAACCTAAAAGCCCGCCAAACAGCACCTCAAAGACAGGCAAGTGATCAAAAGCGCAAAATCTTTTTCTGCTCCGATTTTCTCCAAACCACTTTTATCCGGTATTAGACCTTCCCAGCAATGGCTCCAGACCCGTCAACCCAGGCGGAAACAAGTAGAAGACCCCCAAACAGCCAAAAAGCAAAACTACAAAAATGGGGACTTTGACATTTTCAGGCAAATTTCCAAAATCACTCCGCGCGCGCTCTACAGCTAGGCCCTAACTCCCCTTTGCCACCATGGATTTGCTTCAAACCTCTTGCAATCAAAAGTATCCATACCCAGCAGTGCTCCCAGACCCCAAAACCCACCCACAAACACCCGAAAGCCCCCAAACAGCACCTCAAAGACAAGCAAGTCAGCAAAAACGCAAAAATATTTTCACCTCCGATTTTGTCCAAACCACTTTGATCCGGTATTAGACATTCCCAGCAATGGCCCCAGACCCCTGCAGCCACCCGCAAAAAAGCAGAACACCCCCAAACTGGCAAAAAGCAAAAATGGGCCTACTACCTGGAATTCTGTCCAAACGCGCTGTGCAGCTAGGCCCTAACTCCCCTTTTCCACCATGGATTTCCTGAAAAACAAATGCAATCCACATTAGACTGTGCCAGCCGTACTCCCAGACCCCAAAACCCACCCACAACAACCTAAAAGCCCGCCAAACAGCACCCAAAAGACAGGCAAGTGATCAAAAGCGCAAAATCTTTTTCTGCTCCGATTTTCTCCAAACCACTTTTTTCCAGTATTAGACCTTCCCAGCAATGGCCCCAGACCCGTCAACTCACCCGCAAAGAAGTAGAACACCCCCACAAATGCAGAGTCTTTCTTCATTGGGCGTAATCCAGCCATCTGCTTTGAGGGAAATAGGAGTCTGGAGGAGTAGGATAGAGGAGCATGTTCTTGTGAACTTGTGAACCTGAGGAATGCAGACTGCGGCACCTTCAAATCAATAAGCAAATAAGTGAAGACAGTTCTGCTGATGGGCTTGTTTTTGTGATTAGGTGATTAAAGTTTTTTTATATAGATTTTGCAAGACAAAGAAAGACAGACACACAGGAATAAAAGTGAATAAGGACGAAAAAGAAAGTTATTGATTCATTGGCTCATTTTCAGGGCTCGGTGTCGGGGAAGAAGAGTTCATCCTCATACTCTGCGAATTCAGGCGGGAGTAGGTCACCTACCAGAGAAGAACTTCCCTCATCTAAGTTGGTGTCCTCCTCATCTTCTTCCTACGTGTATTCTCGTATTTTGTAATCTGGTGGTATGAGGTGCTGATTCATCTTGATCATTGTTAACCTCTCCACATTTTTGGGTGAGAGGCGGGTCCTTTTGTAAGTTACAATGCCACCAGCAGCACTGAAAACACGTTCAGAAGACACGCTTGCGAGTGGGCAAGACAAGTAATTTATAGCCAGGTTGGAGATCTCTGGTCACGATTCTTTTTTCTCATGCCAATACGCCAATGGGTCATCATGAACATAGACCTCTGTTTAGTCATTCAGATAGTCCTGCACCATCGACTCAAGGTTCTCCACGGTTCCTCCACTTTGCTTACTTTTTGCTAGGACCTTTTGAGAAGCAAACCCAAGCTGAGTTAGCCAATCCTCTTCTTCACACAATGTTACTGTTGTGTCTGGTGCAGATGATCCGGTTGCTGGTGTCTTTAACGGCTGAGAGGGAAAATCACTCACTTCTGCCACAGCCACAGATGCAGAAGTGGATTCTTTTGACTCCGGATGGCCTGCTGATGCTGATGTACTGCCTTTTCCTTCAATTTCCTGCCGTTCTCTTTCAAACCGAGTGGCTGACACAGCTAGCCAACGTTTGTACTTTGTAACTTCTGCGTCATCAAAAGGAAAGAATACTCTGCCTGCCAGTGCCTTTTTGTACCGTGGATCCAGAATAGTAGCACAAATGTAATGCTGTTCTGTGTGGATCTTTTGAAGACATTCATCGCAAAGAAGGCGCTCTAATAATTTCTACGCCAAATCAAAAGCTTCTTGCTTTTTTTCATCTTTTTGAAACGTAGAAGACACCGCCTTCAGTTGGTGCTCTAGCATGCGCAACAATGGGATAGCTTTTCCCAAATTACAGTCCTCCCTGCTGACTGCACGCTTGAAGACCTCAAAAGGACGAAGCATGTCTGTCAGGCTTTGAACTAGCTTCCATTGCTGCGCATGTATCCTCAGGTCCTTCATAGCTGCACCCTGTGTAAAGAAATACTGATCGACTACCGCACACTGCTCAAACAGATGCTCAAGCATGTAGAAGGTTGAGTTCCAATTTGTTGCCACCTCCTGGATGAGTGCTTTCACTGGCAGTTTACGTTCATGTTGCAGGCCCCTCAGATGCTTCCGGGCCTTAAAAGAATGGTTGAAATGTGTGCACATTCTTCGGCAGGTGGTCAGTAACTCGCACACTGGACTTTCTTCACTCAAGAATTTTTTAACAACCAGGTTCATACAGTGCGCCAAATACGGCACTCTGAAATAGTTACCCATATCCATGGCCTTAACTACATTGGCGCCATTATCCGTGGAAACATAACCAATCTTGCGTTTTATTGGGGACAGCCATTGAAAGACCTTTGTGTTAAACTCCTGCAAAATGTTTTCTCCTGTATGACTTTTCTCCATGCCAAACATGGCTAGTGTTGCATGTTTCCGAGCAGCTTTAAAAACGTTGTTCGGGTCAATACCTGCGTTTAGCTTTGCTTTAACCCCTGAAAAAAAGACCCAGTGTGCAGTGACACACATGTAATCAACGGCTTGGCAACTGGTCCACATGCCTGTTGTCAGATGTATAGTGTGAACAGCACTCTGCTGCAAATCTGCCCCAATCACCTCCAGTACATCTTCATGTAGTGCTGGAACCGCAACTCTGGCAAAATAGAACCGGCTAGGAACCTTCCATTTAGGGCAGAGCGTTGCCACTAATTCAAGAAAACCAACCCCTTCCACAAAAGAAAAAGGGAGAAGGTCCAGAGCTCGCATTTTAGCCAGCTTAGTGTTATACAGACGTGTCATTGGGTGGTTGCGTTCAAATGGCGCATCTGAAAACAACATGCTTCTAATGGTGGGCTGGACCATTTTACGGGATGATGATGACTTCTTCGACCCAGTTACGCTCAGTGATGATGAACTTTTTCGCATTGGTGTCTCACTCTCTCCCACAATCTTAGTGTGGCTCATATATCTTGCAGGGGGTGTGCTGCTGACAGGGGTACTGGGTGTAAGTGAAGAAATGTTTGACGCTTCTTCCTCCCCGTCATCATCAGATGAAACATCAACGGATACAGTTTGTTGACTTGCAATTCGGGCTTCCTTGATCTCCTTTAGGTGCGCATGCCATTTGAAAGTGTGCTGTCTCTCAAGATGACCTCTCTGGCCTCCGGTACCATAGTTGGTACCAAGCTTACCACGACTAACTCCAAGCTTACAAATGGTACAAATGGCTATGTTTTCCCTTGTTGTGCTAACACTAAAGAAGTCCCAAACTGCGGACTTCAAATGTCTGTGGGGGCGGAGGAGGCAATACTGGTAATGCTAATGCCAGATGAAGTGGAGGATGTGTGTTGCCGAACTTGACTACGTTTTGCACTTGCAGCACCACTAATTGAGGAAATGGAAGTCGAGGTGGATGGAGGTCCCTTCTGGCGAGAAAATATGGAAGCGGTAGGTGGTGGTGTACTAGTTAACTGCATTGGTGGTGGTCCCATTGCCTCCTCGACAACATCACGCTCAGCAGCTTTTCGGGCTAGGGTAAAAATGTCTGTTTGCTGCATGCCCACTGTGGTTGCAGTGACGTTTATGATGACTGTGTCGTCCAAAAGTATCCATACCCAGCAGTGCTCCCAGACCCCAAAACCCACCCACAAACACCCGAACCCCCCCAAACAGCACCTCAAAGACAAGCAAGTCAGCAAAAACGCAAAAAAAGTTTCACCTCCGATTTTGTCCAAACCACTTTGATCCGGTATTAGACATTCTCAGCAATGGCCCCAGACCCCTTCAGCCACCCGCAAAAAAGCAAAACACCCCCAAACTGGCAAAAAGCAAAAATGGGCCTACTACCTGGAATTCTGTCCAAACGCTCTGTGCAGCTAGGCCCTAACTCCCCTTTTCCACCATGGATTTCCTGAAAAACAAATGCAATCCACATTAGATTGTGCCAGCAGTGCTCCCAGACCCCAAAACCCACCCACAACAACCTAAAAGCCCGCCAAACAGCACCCCAAAGACAGGCAAGTGATCAAAAGCGCAAAATCTTTTTCTGCTCCGATTTTCTCCAAATCACTTTTATCCGGTATTAGACCTTCCCAGCAATGGCCCCAGACCCGTCAACCCAGGCGGAAACAAGTAGAAGACCCCCAAACAGCCAAAAAGCAAACATATAAAAAGGGGGACTTTGAAATTTTCAGGCAAATTTCCAAAATCACTCCGCGAGCGCTCTGCAGCTAGGCCCTAACTCCCCTTTGCCACCATGGATTTGCTTCAAACCTCTTGCAATCAAAAGTATCCATACCCAGCAGTGTTCCCAGACC
The DNA here is from genome assembly GCF_964263255.1 of Lissotriton vulgaris. Classification (NCBI taxonomy): domain Eukaryota; kingdom Metazoa; phylum Chordata; class Amphibia; order Caudata; family Salamandridae; genus Lissotriton; species Lissotriton vulgaris. Next base: position 714,649 of record NW_028252109.1, read on the forward strand.
CCAAAACCCACCCACAAACACCCGGAACCCCCCCAAACAGCACCTCAAAGACAAGCAAGTCAGCAAAAACGCAAAAAAAGTTTCACCTCCGATTTTGTCCAAACCAATTTGATCCGGTATTAGACATTCCCAGCAATGGCCCCAGACCCCTCCAGCCACCTGCAAAAAAGAAGAACACCCCCAAACTGGCAAAAAGCAAAAATGGGCCTACTACCTAGATTTCTGTCCAAACGCTCTGTGCAGCTAGGCCCTAACTCCGCTTTTCCACCATGGATTTCCTGAAAAACAAATGCAATCCACATTAGATTGTGCCAGCAGTGATCCCAGACCCCAAAACCCACCCACAACAACCTAAAAGCCCGCCAAACAGCACCTCAAAGACAGGCAAGTGATCAAAAGCGCAAAATCTTTTTCTGCTCCGATTTTCTCCAAACCACTTTTATCCGGTATTAGACCTTTCCAGCAATGGCCCCAGACCCGTCAACCCAGGCGGAAACAAGTAGAAGACCCCCAAACAGCCAAAAAGCAAAACTACAAAAATGGGGACTTTGACATTTTCAGGCAAATTTCCAAAATCACTCCGCGCGCGCTCTGCAGCTAGGCCCTAACTCCCCTTTGCCACCATGGATTTGCTTCAAACCTCTTGCAATCAAAAGTATCCATACCCAGCAGTGCTCCCAGACCCCAAAACCCACCCACAAACACCCGAAACCCCCCAAACAGCACCTCAAAGACAAGCAAGTCAGCAAAAACGCAAAAATATTTTCACCTCCGATTTTGTCCAAACCACTTTGATCCGGTATTAGACATTCCCAGCAATGGCCCCAGACCCCTGCAGCCACCCGCAAAAAAGCAGAACACCCCCAAACTGGCAAAAATGGGCCTACTACCTGGAATTCTGTCCAAACGCGCTGGGCAGCTAGGCCCTAACTCCCCTTTTCCACCATGGATTTCCTGAAAAACAAATGCAATCCACATTAGACTGTGCCAGCCGTGCTCCCAGACCCCAAAACCCACCCACAACAACCTAAAAGCCCGCCAAACAGCACCCAAAAGACAGGCAAGTGATCAAAAGCGCAAAATCTTTTTCTGCTCCGATTTTCTCCAAACCACTTTTTTCCGGTATTAGACCTTCCCAGCAATGGCCCCAGACCCGTCAACTCACCCGCAAAGAAGTAGAACACCCCCACAAGTGCAGAGTCTTTCTTCATTGGGCGTAATCCAGCCATCTGCTTTGAGGGAAATAGGAGTCTGGAGGAGGAGGATAGAGGAGCATGTTCTTGTGAACTTGTGAACCTGAGGAATGCAGACTGCGGCACCTTCAAATCAATAAGCAAATAAGTGAAGACAGTTCTGCTGATGGGCTTGTTTTTGTGATTAGGTGATTAAAGTTTTTTTATATAGATTTTGCAAGACAAAGAAAGACAGACACACAGGAATTAAAGTGAATAAGGACGAAAAAGAAAGTTATTGATTCATTGGCTCATTTTCAGGGCTCGGTGTCAGGGAAGAAGAGTTCGTCCTCATACTCTGAGAATTCAGGCGGGAGTAGGTCACCTAACAGAGAAGAACTTCCCTCATCTAAGTTGGTGTCCTCCTCGTCTTCTTCCTACGTGTATTCTCGTATTTTGTAATCTGGTGGTATGAGGTGCTGATTCATCTTGATCATTGTTAACCTCTCCACATTTTTGGGTGAGAGGCGGGTCCTTTTGTAAGTTACAATGCCACCAGCAGTACTGAAAACACGTTCAGAAGACACGCTTGCGAGTGGGCAAGACAAGTAATTTATAGCCAGGTTGGAGATCTCTGGTCACGATTCTTTTTTCTCATGCCAATACGCCAATGGGTCATCATGAACATAGACCTCTGTTTAGTCATTCAGATAGTCCTGCACCATCGACTCAAGGTTCTCCACGGTTCCTCCACTTTGCTTACTTTTTGCTAGGACCTTTTGAGAAGCAAACCCAAGCTGAGTTAGCCAATCCTCTTCTTCACACAATGTTACTGTTGTGTCTGGTGCAGATGATCCGGTTGCTGGTGTCTTTAACGGCTGAGAGGGAAAATCACTCACTTCTGCCACAGCCACAGATGCAGAAGTGGATTCTTTTGACTCCGGATGGCCTGCTGATGCTGATGTACTGTCTTTTCCTTCAATTTCCTGCCGTTCTCTTTCAAACCGAGTGGCTGACACAGCTAGCCAACGTTTGTACTTTGTAACTTCTGCGTCATCAAAAGGAAAGAATACTCTGCCTGCCAGTGCCTTTTTGTACCGTGGATCCAGAATAGTAGCACAAATGTAATGCTGTTCTGTGTGGATCTTTTGAAGACATTCATCGCAAAGTAGGCGCTCTAATAATTTCTACGCCAAATCAAAAGCTTCTTGCTTTTTTTCATCTTTTTGAAACGTAGAAGACACCGCCTTCAGTTGGTGCTCTAGCATGCGCAACAATGGGATAGCTTTTCCCAAATTACAGTCCTCCCTGCTGACTGCACGCTTGAAGACCTCAAAAGGACGAAGCATGTCTGTCAGGCTTTGAACTAGCTTCCATTGCTCCGCATGTATCCTCAGGTCCTTCATAGCTGCACCCTGTGTAAAGAAATACTGATCGACTACCGCACACTGCTCAAACAGATGCTCAAGCATGTAGAAGGTTGAGTTCCAATGTGTTGCCACCTCCTGGATGAGTGCTTTCACTGGCAGTTTACGTTCATGTTGCAGGCCCCTCAGATGCTTCCGAGCCTTAAAAGAATGGTTGAAATGTGTGCACATTCTTCGGCAGGTGGTCAGTAACTCGCACACTGGACTTTCTTCACTCAAGAATTTTTTAACAACCAGGTTCATACAGTGCGCCAAATACGGCACTCTGAAATAGTTACCCATATCCATGGCCTTAACTACATTGGCGCCATTATCCGTGGAAACATAACCAATCTTGCGTTTTATTGGGGACAGCCATTGAAAGACCTTTGTGTTAAACTCCTGCAAAATGTTTTCTCCTGTATGACTTTTCTCCATGCCAAACATGGCTAGTGTTGCATGTTTCCGAGCAGCTTTAAAAACGTTGTTCGGGTCAATACCTGCGTTTAGCTTTGCTTTAACCCCTGAAAAAAAGACCCAGTGTGCAGTGACACACATGTAATCAACGGCTTGGCAACTGGTCCACATGCCTGTTGTCAGATGTATAGTGTGAACAGCACTCTGCTGCAAATCTGCCCCAATCACCTCCAGTACATCTTCATGTAGTGCTGGAACCGCAACTCTGGCAAAATAGAACCGGCTAGGAACCTTCCATTTAGGGCAGAGCGTTGCCACTAATTCAAGAAAACCAACCCCTTCCACAAAAGAAAAAGGGAGAAGGTCCAGAGCTCGCATTTTAGCCAGCTTAGTGTTATACAGACGTGTCATTGGGTGGTTGCGTTCAAATGGCGCATCTGAAAACAACATGCTTCTAATGGTGGGCTGGACCATTTTACGGGATGATGATGACTTCTTCGACCCAGTTACGCTCAGTGATGATGAACTTTTTCGCATTGGTGTCTCACTCTCTCCCACACTCTTAGTGTGGCTCATATATCTTGCAGGGGGTGTGCTGCTGACAGGGGTACTGGGTGTAAGTGAAGAAATGTTTGACGCTTCTTCCTCCCCGTCATCATCAGATGAAACATCAACGGATACAGTTTGTTGACTTGCAATTCGGGCTTCCTTGATCTCCTTTAGGTGCGCATGCCATTTGAAAGTGTGCTGTCTCTCAAGATGACCTCTCTGGCCTCCGGTACCATAGTTGGTACCAAGCTTACCACGACTAACTCCAAGCTTACAAATGGTACAAATGGCTATGTTTTCCCTTGTTGTGCTAACACTAAAGAAGTCCCAAACTGCGGACTTCAAATGTCTGTGGGGGCGGAGGAGGCAATACTGGTAATGCTAATGCCAGATGAAGTGGAGGATGTGTGTTGCCGAACTTGACTACGTTTTGCACTTGCAGCACCACTAATTGAGGAAATGGAAGTCGAGGTGGATGGAGGTCCCTTCTGGCGAGAAAATATGGAAGCGGTAGGTGGTGGTGTACTAGTTAACTGCATTGGTGGTGGTCCCATTGCCTCCTCGACAACATCACGCTCAGCAGCTTTTCGGGCTAGGGTAAAAATGTCTGTTTGCTGCATGCCCACTGTGGTTGCAGTGACGTTTATGATGACTGTGTCGTCCAAAAGTATCCATACCCAGCAGTGCTCCCAGACCCCAAAACCCACCCACAAACACCCGAACCCCCCCAAACAGCACCTCAAAGACAAGCAAGTCAGCAAAAACGCAAAAAAAGTTTCACCTCCGATTTTGTCCAAACCACTTTGATCCGGTATTAGACATTCTCAGCAATGGCCCCAGACCCCTTCAGCCACCCGCAAAAAAGCAAAACACCCCCAAACTGGCAAAAAGCAAAAATGGGCCTACTACCTGGAATTCTGTCCAAACGCTCTGTGCAGCTAGGCCCTAACTCCCCTTTTCCACCATGGATTTCCTGAAAAACAAATGCAATCCACATTAGATTGTGCCAGCAGTGCTCCCAGACCCCAAAACCCACCCACAACAACCTAAAAGCCCGCCAAACAGCACCCCAAAGACAGGCAAGTGATCAAAAGCGCAAAATCTTTTTCTGCTCCGATTTTCTCCAAATCACTTTTATCCGGTATTAGACCTTCCCAGCAATGGCCCCAGACCCGTCAACCCAGGCGGAAACAAGTAGAAGACCCCCAAACAGCCAAAAAGCAAACATATAAAAAGGGGGACTTTGAAATTTTCAGGCAAATTTCCAAAATCACTCCGCGAGCGCTCTGCAGCTAGGCCCTAACTCCCCTTTGCCACCATGGATTTGCTTCAAACCTCTTGCAATCAAAAGTATCCATACCCAGCAGTGTTCCCAGACCCCAAAACCCACCCACAAACACCCGGAACCCCCCCAAACAGCACCTCAAAGACAAGCAAGTCAGCAAAAACGCAAAAAAAGTTTCACCTCCGATTTTGTCCAAACCAATTTGATCCGGTATTAGACATTCCCAGCAATGGCCCCAGACCCCTCCAGCCACCTGCAAAAAAGAAGAACACCCCCAAACTGGCAAAAAGCAAAAATGGGCCTACTACCTAGATTTCTGTCCAAACGCTCTGTGCAGCTAGGCCCTAACTCCGCTTTTCCACCATGGATTTCCTGAAAAACAAATGCAATCCACATTAGATTGTGCCAGCAGTGATCCCAGACCCCAAAACCCACCCACAACAACCTAAAAGCCCGCCAAACAGCACCTCAAAGACAGGCAAGTGATCAAAAGCGCAAAATCTTTTTCTGCTCCGATTTTCTCCAAACCACTTTTATCCGGTATTAGACCTTTCCAGCAATGGCCCCAGACCCGTCAACCCAGGCGGAAACAAGTAGAAGACCCCCAAACAGCCAAAAAGCAAAACTACAAAAATGGGGACTTTGACATTTTCAGGCAAATTTCCAAAATCACTCCGCGCGCGCTCTGCAGCTAGGCCCTAACTCCCCTTTGCCACCATGGATTTGCTTCAAACCTCTTGCAATCAAAAGTATCCATACCCAGCAGTGCTCCCAGACCCCAAAACCCACCCACAAACACCCGAAACCCCCCAAACAGCACCTCAAAGACAAGCAAGTCAGCAAAAACGCAAAAATATTTTCACCTCCGATTTTGTCCAAACCACTTTGATCCGGTATTAGACATTCCCAGCAATGGCCCCAGACCCCTGCAGCCACCCGCAAAAAAGCAGAACACCCCCAAACTGGCAAAAATGGGCCTACTACCTGGAATTCTGTCCAAACGCGCTGGGCAGCTAGGCCCTAACTCCCCTTTTCCACCATGGATTTCCTGAAAAACAAATGCAATCCACATTAGACTGTGCCAGCCGTGCTCCCAGACCCCAAAACCCACCCACAACAACCTAAAAGCCCGCCAAACAGCACCCAAAAGACAGGCAAGTGATCAAAAGCGCAAAATCTTTTTCTGCTCCGATTTTCTCCAAACCACTTTTTTCCGGTATTAGACCTTCCCAGCAATGGCCCCAGACCCGTCAACTCACCCGCAAAGAAGTAGAACACCCCCACAAGTGCAGAGTCTTTCTTCATTGGGCGTAATCCAGCCATCTGCTTTGAGGGAAATAGGAGTCTGGAGGAGGAGGATAGAGGAGCATGTTCTTGTGAACTTGTGAACCTGAGGAATGCAGACTGCGGCACCTTCAAATCAATAAGCAAATAAGTGAAGACAGTTCTGCTGATGGGCTTGTTTTTGTGATTAGGTGATTAAAGTTTTTTTATATAGATTTTGCAAGACAAAGAAAGACAGACACACAGGAATTAAAGTGAATAAGGACGAAAAAGAAAGTTATTGATTCATTGGCTCATTTTCAGGGCTCGGTGTCAGGGAAGAAGAGTTCGTCCTCATACTCTGAGAATTCAGGCGGGAGTAGGTCACCTAACAGAGAAGAACTTCCCTCATCTAAGTTGGTGTCCTCCTCGTCTTCTTCCTACGTGTATTCTCGTATTTTGTAATCTGGTGGTATGAGGTGCTGATTCATCTTGATCATTGTTAACCTCTCCACATTTTTGGGTGAGAGGCGGGTCCTTTTGTAAGTTACAATGCCACCAGCAGTACTGAAAACACGTTCAGAAGACACGCTTGCGAGTGGGCAAGACAAGTAATTTATAGCCAGGTTGGAGATCTCTGGTCACGATTCTTTTTTCTCATGCCAATACGCCAATGGGTCATCATGAACATAGACCTCTGTTTAGTCATTCAGATAGTCCTGCACCATCGACTCAAGGTTCTCCACGGTTCCTCCACTTTGCTTACTTTTTGCTAGGACCTTTTGAGAAGCAAACCCAAGCTGAGTTAGCCAATCCTCTTCTTCACACAATGTTACTGTTGTGTCTGGTGCAGATGATCCGGTTGCTGGTGTCTTTAACGGCTGAGAGGGAAAATCACTCACTTCTGCCTCAGCCACAGATGCAGAAGTGGATTCTTTTGACCCTGGATGGCCTGCTGATGCTGATGTACTGCCTTTTCCTTCAATTTCCTGCCGTTCTTTTTCAAACCGAGTGGCTGACACAGCTAGCCAACGTTTGTACTTTGTAACTTCTGCGTCATCAAAAGGAAAGAATACTCTGCCTGCCAGTGCCTTTTTGTACCGTGGATCCAGAATAGTAGCACAAATGTAATGCTGTTCTGTGTGGATCTTTTGAAGACGTTCATCGCAAAGTAGGCGCTCTAATAAGTTCTACGCCAAATCAAAAGCTTCTTGCTTTTTTTCATCTATTTGAAACGTAGAAGACACCGCCTTCAGTTGGTGCTCTAGCATGCGCAACAATGGGATAGCTTTTCCCAAATTACAGTCCTCCCTGCTGACTGCACGCGTGAAGACCTCAAAAGGACGAAGCATGTCTGTCAGGCTTTGAACTAGCTTCCATTGCTCCGCATGTATCCTCAGGTCCTTCATAGCTGCACCCTGTGTAAAGAAATACTGATCGACTACCGCACACTGCTCAAACAGACGCTCAAGCATGTAGAAGGTTGAGTTCCAATGTGTTGCCACCTCCTGGATGAGTGCTTTCACTGGCAGTTTACGTTCATGTTGCAGGCCCCTCAGAAGCTTCCGGGCCTTAAAAGAATGGTTGAAATGTGTGCACATTCTTCGGCAGGTGGTCAGTAACTCGCACACTGGACTTTCTTCACTCAAGAATTTTTTAACAACCAGGTTTATACAGTGCGCCAAATACGGCACTCTGAAATAGTTACCCATATCCATGGCCTTAACTACATTGGCGCCATTATCCGTGGAAACATAACCAATCTTGCGTTTTATTGGGGACAGCCATTGAAAGACCTTTGTGTTAAACTCCTGCAAAATGTTTTCTCCTGTATGACTTTTCTCCATGCCAAACATGGCTAGTGTTGCATGTTTCCGAGCGGCTTTAAAAACGTTGTTCGGGTCAACACCTGCGTTTAGCTTTGCTTTAACCCCTGAAAAAGAGACCCAGTGTGCAGTGACACACATGTAATCAACGGCTTGGCAACTGGTCCACATGCCTGCTGTCAGATGTATAGTGTGAACAGCACTCTTCTGCAAAGCTGCCCCAATCACCTTTAGTACATCTTCATGTAGTGCTGGAACCGCAACTCTGGCAAAATAGAACCGGCTAGGAACCTTCCATTTAGGGCAGAGCGTTGCCACTAATTCAAGAAAACCAACCCCTTCCACAAAAGAAAAAGGGAGAAGCATTTTAGCCAGCTTAGTGTTATACAGACGTGTCATTGGGTGGTTGCGTTCAAATGGCGCATTTGAAAACAACATGCTTCTAATGGTGGGCTGGACCATTTTACGGGATGATGATGACTTCTTCGACCCAGTTACGCTCAGTGATGATGAACTTTTTCGCATTGGTGTCTCACTCTCTCCCACACTCTTAGTGTGGCTCATATATCTTGCAGGGGGTGTGCTGCTGACAGGGGTACTGGGTGTAAGTGAAGAAATGTTTGACGCTTCTTCCTCCCCGTCATCATCAGATGAAACATCAACAGATACAGTTTGTTGACTTGCAATTCGGGCTTCCTTGATCTCCTTTAGGTGCGCATGCCATTTGACAGTGTGCTGTCTCTCAAGATGACCTCTCTGGCCTCCGGTACCATAGTTGGTACCAAGCTTACCACGACTAACTCCAAGCTTACAAATGGTACAAATGGCTATGTTTTCCCTTGTTGTGCTAACACTAAAGAAGTCCCAAACTGCGGACTTCAAATGTCTGTGGGGGGCGGAGGAGGCAATACTGGTAATGCTAATGCCAGATGAAGTGGAGGATGTGTGTTGCCGAACTTTACTACGTTTTGCACTTGCAGCACCACTAATTGAGGAAATGGAAGTCGAGGTGGATGGAGGTCCCTTCTGGCGAGAAAATATGGAAGCGGTAGGTGGTGGTGTACTAGTTAACTGCATTGGTGGTGGTCCCATTGCCTCCTCGACAACATCACGCTCAGCAGCTTTTCGGGCTAGGGTAAAAATGTCTGTTTGCTGCATGCCCACTGTGGTTGCAGTGACGTTTATGATGACTGCGTCGTCGTCGCGAGAGTCTTCATCAGCAGTAGTATAGGCCACTTCTTGTTCAGCGTCATCATCACACTCCATAAGTACAAGAGTTTCGGGGACCTTCCTTTTACGCTTAGCTACCTTTGTCAGATCATGGTGTGCCTCACTCTCAGACGGCAGTGGTGGTTCCCAATTTGGATCCATATCATCAGAAGTGAGGTTCCGTGAGAATCGTAATGACGTTTTTGACTTGTTCGAATATGGACGAGTTGGGTATCTATGAACCGCAAATGACGAGTTTAGTGGGTGTACGCATTTGCGCTACTCTACTTTGCAGCGTTCGTCTTATTCGTGGGTTTCTCCATCTGAACCCAAGGGTTCCATTTTAGATACGGCATCCATTTTGTTTCTTGCCCTCACGTAATCGACGAACGGACAGTGCTCGCTTCGTGACCCTGGGATTCCCAAGCTCTTGCGGAAGACGCATGTTCCTTTGAGTGTGTCTTTATGACTTGGGGAATGATACGGCAAAGGCAGATGGCTCCGCTCGAGGCTCATCTTGCTGTGCCGGTCTATTGTTTCAGCCTTGCATGCGCTAGGCTCGAATCCTTTGATCCTGTGATTACGTTCCGATATTGCCCCCTACACTCTTTTCAATCTGTTGTCTGGTATTGTCTCCCTTGCACCTGTTTCTGTCTCTTCTCTTAGCTTGTTTACGACTAGAGTGGAATGTGCTTAATGGTGAGATAACGTGCTTTTACAGTTGGGAACCGGCGACGTTACTGTAATTATGTTCCGGGCTCTTGAAAACACTAATACGACCCTTTTGAAGTTTACTCTGGGAACTGAGTTGTAACCTTTTGTTCACTATGTTGTGCAATGACGAAAAGGTGTATAAAAAGGAGCGATCCACGTTTGCAAAGCGAAGCAGACTCTTAGAACCTACACGTGGTTGTACTTCTTGCGATCTCTGTATCCCTGCAGTAAATAAACGCTGATCTTTGACGCCGAAGGAAGTGTCCCGTGTCTCTGTGATTTGTACGCCGGAACAGGTAACCTACGAAGGTTTCAGGTGTTGTCCCCTGGCACCGCTGGGCCTTAGAATAGCCCAGTCCTTCAGTTGGCGCCCAACGTGGGGCGACATCAGCGGTACCGGTCCAAAGCCCGACGATCGTGAGGAACTTCGTGTGAAATCTCCGAGGGAAGGTGCACCCCGCTTCATCGATCCTGTTGTCGAAATAAGTGGTCCGAAGATTTTTCCCGCGAAGATTCCCACCTCCTGACGGCTGCGACGGACTGATGCCCTGACTGTCGACCTGTTTTGGCGCCTGGCGTAGTCCTTTGTACGGCGAGACGATAGACGGGCCTTCCTGGTGACGCCATTGTTCTTTCAGTTAAGTATTTGTGGGTCGCTCCCAGAAACCTTGGTTGTTGTTGATGTTACTTGGTTGTTTGCATGGTTCCATTGCATTTGTGGTTCTTAGTTGTTGGTTCTTAGTTGTTGGGTTTATTTGACAATTGCAATTGACAAAAACCGAGGGTCTCGTATTTTTGCGAGGACATCGTAATTCGATAACCCTTGAAGTTTGTAAGCTCGGTTGGTGTGCACGATGCCTGGCCGTAGTACTTTGTTTGGTTTCCTTAAAGGTTGCGGTACGGATTTCCGGTTGGAGGATTCACTTCCGATACCTCCAGTTGGAACTCCGGTTTATGAGCTCTATAGTCGACACGGAGTGGGTCCAATTGCCTATAATGACTGTTGGATCCGCTATACGAAAAACGACGGTGTCCTTAGCTGGCCACCTCATGGTAGTTTCGAAACTGAGATTTTAGATAATCTCGAAGCAAAATTGTTTAAGAAAAAAGCTAGGCCGGCCATGTTTGATTCCTTTCGGTTATGGCGCAAAGAGGCCAAGCAGAAAGAAATCAAGCAAATAAAGAAAAATAAGAGAGATGGTATAATCACAATGATGCAAAGTGCAGAACAATATCAGCGAGGTAAAGACGAGAAGGAAAAGGACGTTTTACTAGATTGCATCGTATGGCGGTGGATAAATGTTATCCGGTTTTACAGTCTGGTTCTGATAAGATGGGAGAGGAATCGACAGAGGATCCTTTGTTATCCTATTTATTAAAATCACCACCTCCTTATGTACAGGGTACTGCAGCCCCTGTTGTTCCTCTTGTTCCTCAACCTGTTGCTCCGGCGCCTGCTGGTCAGCCTGTCGTTGGTCCTGTTCCTCCGAATCCTCTTGTTCCTCAAGTTGTCCCTGCTCCCTTACCTGCCCTTCTTCCTACTGCCTCTTTGCCTATACCTTCTCAGTCTATTGCTCCCGCTACTTCTGTTATCTTGGCTACTCCTACTGCTCCTACGTTCAGTCCTCATGTTGTTGCTCCTGTACTTCTCTCCCCTTCTCCTTCTGTTCGTAGTCGTATACCTAATACTGTTGCTAATCTCTATTCCCCGCTTTTCGGACCGATACTTGGGTCCGATGTTTCTGACGTCTCTCAAAGACGGAGTCAAATTCCTGGTGGACGGGAGAGTGAGACGTTAGTGACTATGGCACGAAAATGGATTAGACATCCTGCTAAGTACACTCCGCGCATAGTTTACGATACGTTCTCTCAGTTTAATGAGCCCACCCAAAGATTTGTGTTCGAGGAAATGTGTAAATCCTTGAGAGAAGAGTGGGATAATGATGAGTTAGATAATGTACCGTCAGATATGACTGAACTTCAGAATCAGTTCTCGAGCGGTATGATTGTAGGCAGTAATGTACGACGTGCATTGGAGCGTTTGTTAGCTCTTAGATCTACAGTGCCTCCTCGAGTGTCGTTTGACAACGACTCTGATGATTGGAAAGCACAACCTGGTCAGTATCCTATGCGAGAAGTTCCCCCAGTGTGGATGCCAGGTGATGCTACTGTCAATCCTCCCATATTGCCACACTTCCAGAGAGTTTGGATGCACCTCCCATGGAAGCGATCCGAAGTTTTACAGGTGAAACAATCTTTGCCTGATCCACGGAAAAATCCGGCAGGTTATTATAAGGAGTTATCCCAACTTGTCGATGCTACTATTATGAACCTTGCCGATATTGACATGTTGTTTGGTAACGTGGTACCACAACCCATTTGGGCAAAAATTTGTCAAGAAAATCACGCAGCCGAGTTAGGCGGTGATTGGGCTGCTCTTGTGGCGGCTGATGCACTACAAGTTGGTGGGGCTAAGCCTGAACAGTTGATTACGGCTCTGCCCCAAAGAATCATTCCGCTCATGAAAACGCTTATGCCAGCGATAAGGGTAAATTGGGATAAATTGTCTGCTTGCAAGCAAAAGAAAGACGAGAGTGTCTCTGACTTCTTTACTAGATTTGAGGAGGCATTCATCAATCATAGTGGTCAGGATATGAGCACTGAAGGAGGTCAGCGGTTGTTTGTCGATAAATTTGTGTTGAATCTGTTGCCTGAGCTATGTAACAAATTAAAAAATTCTGAAAGTTCATGGGCTGTTTCGACTACGGATCAAATCTTAGCAACGGCTCAATACTATGAGAATAGGGAAAAAGAAGAAAATGATCGTGCAGACAAGAAAACGAAGGAGCTTAAAACTAAGGTCTTATTGCAGCAAGCATATCCTCCGCGCTCGAATCAAAATGACTCGCAACAGCAATATCGACCACAGGCGCAGTCTTCTAGGACGCAGTTACGCTCTGACTCTTCTACACCTAAATCTATGCTTGGGTATAATCAATGTGCATATTGTAGGGGTGAGGGCCATTTAAAGTTTAATTGTCCTGTTTTACGTGACCGAAATAATGGTGTTTCGGCCCGAGGCGGTCGTAGTGGTCCTCAGCAGGCATCTCGAGGTAGAGGTCGTGGTACCTCTCAAAATCAGAATGAGCGTTCTGCTTTTTCATCGGACTCGAACAATTGTTTTGATCAGCGCAATTCATCGTCCGGTAGATCTGCACAGTACCATGTGGATGACTATTACGTCGAGCATGATGTTGATGCAGACGGTAATTACTAGGACAGCCGTAGACAAAGAGAGGGAGTGGTATCAGTTCCGGTTGATCAGAGAGGGCCTTACGTCGCAGTTGCCACATCGGGCGTGGTTGAGCCTTTTCTGTTGGACACTGGTGCAGCGAAAAGTTCCATCATGCTTTCGAAACTCCCTGGCGCACCTTTGTCTGGCTTAACGAATGTTTCCGTTGGATTCTCTGGCGTCCCTGTTAGCAATCCAGTTTCTAGCCCTTTGCCCCTTACAATTGGGCCACGTGAGCTGGAGGCTCCTTTGATTTTGACTACTGGTTGTGGTGAGAATCTTTTGGGCCTGGATTTGTTGAAGCGGTTATATGCGACTTTGTACTGCTCTCCTACGGGAGTGGAGCTTACATTAGGTCAGAGAGTGATCTCTCCCATGTACTTGTCAACTGATAAGCTCCCACCGGAATTGAGTTCTCTTCCTGAGTCCTTGTGGGCAACAGGTCCCAATGATGTGGGCCTGCTGGACATATCACCTTATGTCGTGCAATTGAAATCGAATGTGCGATTACCACGTATTCCCCAGTATCTTATCTCTCTTGATGGTGAACGAGCGCTCTTAGCGATCATTTATGACTTGATCAAGAAGGATGTTATTGAAGAAACTCGGGGAAATGTGTGTAATAGTCCTGTGTTACCTATTTTGAAACGAACTGACCCATCCAAGCCTCCTGTGTACCGTTTTGTCATTGATTTGAGGGAAGTAAACAAAATTGTGATCCCACAGTTCCCCGTGGCGCCTGACAATACGGCTTTTTTGACCCCGATTCCAGCCTCTGCTTCTTGGTTCTCGGTGATCGATCTGAAGAATGCTTTCTTTAGCATTCCGATTGCTGAGGAAAGCAGAGATCTATTCGGCTTCTCATTAGGTGGTCGCAGCTTCAGGTTTAAACGCGCTCCTCAGGGCTACTGTGAGAGTCCATCGATCTACAGCCAAGCCCTTAAGAGTCAACTTGATGCGTTTGTGTTACCGGCTGGTGCGGCCTTGATTCAATACGTTGATGATCTGTTGGTGGCTGCTGACACCGAGCAGATTTGCAAAACTGCTACAATATCACTGTTACAGCATTTATGTGACTTACATCACAAGGTGTCACCTTCTAAGCTACAGTATTGTTGTCAAGAAGTAACCTATTTAGGTCACTTATTGTCAAAGGAGGGAAGAAGGTTGACCCCAGAAAGAATTTCAGCAATTGCTCGAATGACTGTGCCAACAACTCAGAGAGATGTACGTGCCTTTCTAGGTATTACGTCATATTGCAGACAATGGATTCCAAACTTTTCATTGTTAGCTAAGCCATTGTTAGCTCTCACGTGCAAGGATGTTCCGACTCCTTTGCCTTGGACTGAAGAGTGTCAGAAAAGTTTTTCTGAATTACGTGATGCGTTGTGTTCGGCTCCTGTGTTAGGTACTCCTGATTACAGTTAGTCGTTTACATTATACGTTCACGAGAGAGAAGGTTGTACGTTGAGTGTTTTGACGCAACAATTTGGTGGTAAGCAGCGTCCATGTGCATATTTTTCCTCGACCTTAGACCCAGTAGCTAGAGCATTGCTGAGTTGTCTAAGAGCGACAGCGGCAGCTTCGTGTCCATTCGACAATCCGCAGGCCTGGTCATGGATAATATGCTTACGGTGATGGTCCCGCATGCAGTTGACACTCTCTTGAATCGAACAAAAACTCAACACTTGAAGAGCGGAAGGTTGTCCGGTTATGAGTTGACGCTTTTGGCAAGTCATATACAGATCAAGCGTTGTAATGTGCTGAATCCAGCGACATTGTTGCCGACTAATGTGGAATCAGATGATGTAGCACCACATGACTGTTACTTAAGAACTGAAGAAGACACGAAAGGTCGTATTGACCTGAAAAACACTCCATTGGTAGATCCCGATGGTACTTTGTATGTTGATGGTTCGTGTTTTAAATTGCCGAATGGTGATGTGACGACTGCGTATGCTGTAGTGACGTTGAGTACGGTTGTGGAAACTGCGAGATTGAGTCAGAATTCAGCGCAAGCGGCAGAGTTGATTGCGTTAACGAGAGCGTGTGTTTTGTCTAAAGGGAAGCGAGTGAATGTGTTTACAGATAGTCAATATGCATTTGGCGTAGCCCATAGCTTTGGTCGATTGTGGAGAGAAAGAGGATTTATGACGTCGCATGGTAAGAAGATCCAACACGGGCAGCTCGTAAACGATCTTTTGGATGCACTTACATTGCCTAAGCAGGTGGCAATCATTAAATGCAGCGCGCATCGAAAGGTTACGGATGATGTGGGTCGTGGTAACGCGTTTGCAGACGAGATTGCTAAGGAGACGGCTAAGAATCTGACAGTTCGAATGTATGTTATGAGTTCAGTGAGATGGCCGTCGGAGACTGGTATGTGTGAGGACACTGTGGAGAGTGTTAAAGCGATTCAGAATGAGGCTACCGAGATTGAAAATACTAAGTGGAAAGAAAGCACTGGAAAGTTAGACGTGCATGGATGTTGGGTTGATTTGTCGGAATGTCAGAGGTGGATGTTACCGGATGCATATGTGCTTGCCGTTGTTACTATGGCCCACGGCTTGTCACATATTAGCGCGAAAGGTATATGTAAGTTGTTGTCTCCTGTATGGAAGAATGATGGGATTGCTAAGTGTGCTGAGAGAGTGGTTAGGAACTGTATGGTATGTTTGATGTATAATCCTGGTAAGGGCACCCCCACTCCACCTGGTCATTTTGCTCCTCCTACATGTCCCTTTGAAGTTATCCAATTGGACTTCATCCATATGGAGAGATGCAATAACCTGAAATATGTTTTGGTTGTGGTTTGCACGTTCTCCAGATGGATCGAGGCCTATCCTCTTAAGGATAATACTGCCCTGTCTACAGCGAAAGTCCTACTGAAGGAATATTTTCCTCGGTATGGAATGCCACGGATCGTATGGTCGGATAACGGAAGTGAGTTTGTGGGAAGTGTGATGAAGAGTGTGTGTAAAGGCCTTGGAATATGTCAGAAATTCCATAGCGCTAATCATCCTCAATCAGCGGGTTTAGTGGAGGGGTACAATGGTACTCTGAAACTAAAACTTGCCAAAATTCAAGCCACGACTGGTCTGCCATGGCCTGATGCACTGCCTCTAGCTCTCTTATCGACCAGGGCGACTGTGCACTCTCGAGTAGGGCTTAGCCCATATGAGATTGTGTTCGGCCGTCCTGCAAATATTTGGGGAGTCCCGAGGCCTAAACATTTTGACAGTCTAGAATATCCAATGTTGATTGACTATCTTCATGATCTGACTGCTAAATTGAGTTTGATTCATCAACAGGTTTTTGAAGCTCTACCGGCACAAACGGAGGGTCCAGGACATCGGCTCCAACCTGGTGACTGGGTTGTCACCAGGAATTTTGGGAGAAAACGTAATCTCGAGCCAAGATTTGTGGGACCTTATCAAGTTTTGCTGGCAACAAGGACTGCAGTTCGGTTGGAAGGCAGGAAGAACTGGGTGCATGCCACCCATACAAAGAAGGTTCCACTTCCTTTGCCAGCAGAGACCTGGGTAAAAATTGGAATTGCCCCAACGGAGACCGAGGCCCTTCAACGCTACGTGCCGTTCAGTGATGCTCAACCTGTAAAGGACAATTTAGTACAGTCAGATACACTTGTTGAATCGTCTGGAACTATACCTTTGTCTTCAGCATTGGAGAATTCAAGTTCTGAATTGTCATTTGAACGATCGAACACTGTTTTGCCATCTGAACAGTTATTTGAAGAGCAAACTCAACCTGGAAAAAATCGATACTTTCTTCGATCGCGTGACAAGGACTAATAAAGAATTCCTTTTTTTTTTTTTTTTTAATTTCACATTACCCCCTCACTGTTGCTACGAACATTGTGAACATTTGCATTTTTCATTGATTTTGAGTTTTTCAATTCTTGTTCTATACATCACATGTGTTCCTTTTTTGTACAGCTAGGAGACTTATATTAAAAATTGAATGTTTATTTGATTAAAACCTATCATCCGGGTTGACCGTAGGGCCGTGCGGGTACCTCCTTCTGTTTAGCAGGTTTCTGACACTAGGTCGGTTACTTTTGTCGATTCCTGGGAACTCCTGGGAATTGATAATCGCTACTCAGAACGAAGTGCGTCAAGAACGTTACGGACGGTTTTTAGAGGATGGAGTTCTCTAAGCTGTCGGAAGTAGAGAGGATGTCGGTGCAAAGATCCAAGCTGCATAAGGTTTTTCGAACAAAATGTTTTCTGTTTCAGGTATTCCTGCTGTTCCTGACTGTTTCTATGCTATTGGTGGGTGGAGTGAATTTTGGAATTCAGTCGTTATTGCTTTCCACTTCACCTACTTCTTCTTCTTCTCATGATTTGAATTCTGTTCCCACTGTTTCTCCACATTCCTTTCATCTTCTGCCCCAACATGAACAGGTTAGACGTGCGGAATTTATGAACAACTCCTTTGTCCAACTTCTTCATCAACATCAACTGGTGATGAACACTACCAACTGTTGGGTGTGTGGGTTAATGCCACATACCATGGATAAGGGTATTCCGTATTTGGTTCTTCCTTACAGCTCCCAGGGGTCAGCTCGAGCATTCCAAACCATGTTCCGTAGCGCACTAGATTCCTTCCCCCGTCGAGAGCCATGCTCCACAGACCTTGGTCCTGGCCCGTACCACAAGTCTTTGGCGATAGCGATTGCTGACTTGGATAGAGATATTTTCGATGCATCGCTTATTCCAGAGGAAGAGGTGCGAGCATACAAGGATCTGAGTGAGGCTGAGTATAGTATGTCAGTGGGTGATAGACAGCTTAAGAGCTCGTCTCCGATCTGGATCGTACCCCACCTCAGTAATTTCCGCTTGAAAGGTCTTGGTTATAATCCGAGAGCTCAGCTTGGGAAGAGTGCTTGTACTGAAACGTACGTTTTACCGATGCTCTCTTCCCCTGTTCTCCTAACTGCCAAGGGTACCTATTTTGTATGTTATGATCGCGCTTATACGTAGTTGCCCCGTGATTTCTCGGGCACCTGCTATATCGCGAATCTTTTGCCACCGACTTTCACAGTTGCCCCAGACTATCACAAGACTAGAGTTGTGAGAGGCGTTATTAGCAAAGAGGACACTGCCGGTCAAGAAGCAGGAGACTTCTTTAAGGGTTTACTGCCGTTTTGGGGACCTACGATTAATAGTAGGAACCTGAGACAGTTGACTCGCGTGGTTGAATTGACTGCTAATATAACTGCAAGTGCTCTTGGTAATCTGACAGCAGAGCTTCAGGCGGATAGACTTATGACGTTGCAGAACCGTATGGTTCTAGACGTTGTACTCGCAGATAGAGGTGGTGTGTGCAAGGTGATCCATTCGAGCTGCTGTATTTTCATTCCTGATAACGCTCCAACTGTTTATCAAGCCATCTCGAAGTTGCACAAGATCTCCGAGTCCATACACGTGGACGAAGGTGATTGGACACTTCTTGGATGGTTTTGGGGTGTGATGTCGACTTGGGGTTGGAAGATTCTGATGATTGTAGAGGTTGTTGTG
This sequence comes from Lissotriton vulgaris, assembly GCF_964263255.1. Lineage (NCBI taxonomy): Eukaryota > Metazoa > Chordata > Amphibia > Caudata > Salamandridae > Lissotriton > Lissotriton vulgaris. The sequence continues at coordinate 733,322 of NW_028252109.1, forward strand.
ACGTTTCTGTTCATGTGTTGTCTTTGCGTGCAGTGTGGTCCTGCCTTATGTGGCCTCTGTGCTACAACGTGTATAAGAAGGCCATCTGTTACCAAAGAGACATTGATGGATAGAATAATGTTCCAGCAACAACTGACCGATCTGATGAATATCGAAATCGATTCTGATATCGACTAGTGCTTGCCTACATGATGGCAAAAGGAGCGTCTGAGGTTCCGTGAGAATCGTGATGACGTTTTTGACTTGTTCGAATATGGACAAGTTGGGTATCTATGAACCGCAAATGACGAGTTTAGTTGGTGTACGCGTTTTCGCTACTCTACTTTGCAGCGTTCGTCTCATTCGTGGGTTTCTCCATCTGAACCCACAGGTTCCATTTTAGATACGGCATCCATTTTGTTTCTTGCCCTCATGTAGTCGACGAACGGACAGTGCTCGCTTCGTGACCCTGGGATTCCCAAGCTCTTGCGGAAGACGCATGTTCCTTTGAGTGTGTCTTTATGACTTGGGGAATGATACGGCAAAGGCAGATGGCTCCGCTCGAGGCTCATCTTGCTGTGCCGGTCTATTGTTTCAGCCTTGCATGCGCTAGGCTCGAATCCTTTGATCCTGTGATTACGCTTCCGATATTGCCCCCTACACTCTTTTCAATCTGTTGTCTGTTTTTGTCTCCCTTGCACCTGTTTCTGTCTCTTCTCTTAGCTTGTTTACGACTAGAGTGGAATGTGCTTAATGGTGAGATAACGTGCTTTTACAGTTGGGAACCGGCGACGTTACTGTAATTATGTTCCGGGCTCTTGAAAACACTAATGCGACCCTTTTGAAGTTTACTGTGGGAACTGAGTTGTAACCTTTTGTTCACTATGTTGTGCAATGACGAAAAGGTGTATAAAAAGGAGCAATCCACGTTTGCAAAGTGAAGAAGACTCTCAGAACCTACCCGTGGTTGTACTTCTTGCGATCTCTGTATCCCTGCAGTAAATAAACGCTGATCTTTGACGCCGAAGGAAGTGTCCCGTGTCTCTGTGATTTGTACGCCGGAACAGGTAACCTACGAAGGTTTCAGGTGTTGTCCCCTGGCACCGCTGGGCCTTAGAATAGCCCAGTCCTTAAGAAGGAAGGGGGCTTGAAGAAGATGTAGACACCATCCTTGATCTTTTCCTTGCTAGGGATCTGGAAGACAATGAATGATCAGGAGGAGTGGCTTCCTCAAATGATACCTCGGCTTGAATGTCGATTTCCTGATGTGCCCCTACTTCGGGAGGAACAACTATTGTGGGCACTTGTGCCGCTCCATGCACCTCTGCTTGCGCATCTCCTTGCGCTACCTCTCCTTCCACATGTACTTAGGCTTGTACTTGCACATGTGGTTGTTGTTGCGGCTGTGTTTGTTGAACACTCGTCAGATGAGTTACAACAACCTGTGTTGATTGAGGGATGCTGCTACTTTCTTGCGATGAGCCAACATCACTGGTCGATGGTGATTGAACAACTATACTGGCTGCCTCTAAAGCACTCAAGGGCTTGGACTTAAGTTGGCATGGTGGTGGTGGCACTGAGCCCAATGGAGCGGGGGTGCTGTTCCCAGCTTGGTCCCCAGCAGACCCCGCTGCTGCTGCAGGCGTTCTTTTTTTTCCCCAAAAAAATGTGGCGGTCGGCACACCAGTCTCCTTGGTAGGTGGTGCCACTTGCTTCTTCTGATCCTTACTGGCAACTTTCTTGCTAGAGGAGCTACGGGGAACTTTTTTTGGGGCCATCTTCTTCAGATGTCAGAACAGCAGGCAGCAGTTGCACAAGTTGCTGAGTTGTCTGTGGCCACACGTGACGTTGTGCTGCACACACCGCAGCAGGACTTGTTCCTGGCACTGATGATGAGGAACAATGAGGCTGATGATTCGTCTTTCTGCACCTAAAAGCAAACGAAGCCAGATGAACATCAGTTAAATAAATGTTGCATATGTAGCTCTTCAATTAATAGTTTGCAAGTAAGCATTTTTATTATACCCACCCCCCAAAATGGAAAGACCCCAGGGGAAAGAGTCGCCGGCACAAGAATCCTCAGGCACAAGGATCGCCCTTCATCCTGCGTGGGCTCTGTGACCTGGACTCCCGCCCTGAGAGCTTGCTGCTGTTTTGGACTCTACCCCTCGGCGGACCCGCTGCGCGGGTCCCGCTTCGTGTGGGAGGACTGCTGAGCTCCATAGGACTCTGGTTTTGGAGCTGGTGTGGAGCGAAGGGGAAGAGCTGCAGGGCTGCGAGCGACTGCAGGGACTCCAACTACCAGGAGTCCCTGCCTGGCCAATAGTGCACACCTGGCCCGCTCTCCCTGCAAGCCCCGCCCCCAGCGCGTCACCCTCTCTATAACTTTGACATCGTCTACGGCTGCGCGGGAGCGCCCGGGGCGAAGCCCGGGCAAAGGGCGGGTCGTCTAAGGCCGTCCAAGGACGTATAAGGACGGGCCGGGCCCTACCTCTTTCGTGTCGGACTCAAGGACTTGGAGTATGTTATTGTAATTAGAGGTCTTATTTAGGTATTCAATCCACTTTCTTTGCGAAAGCTCACTGTTTGATTAGCCTGAACTGTTCCACTTTGGAAACTGTCTATATACTGTAACCCCACATGATGTCCTTACGATCAGGGAAGGGTAGGCAGGTAACGGTAAGGTCAAGTAGCGGTACAGCCAAAGGAACTTTAGATGATTTTATTATACGGGCCACGGGGATACGGGATAAAGAAATTGCTCTCATAGAAATGCGTTTGTCTTTAGACCTAGTTACGGGGAAACGTTCCTCTTTGGGAAAGATTGGCTCTGCAACCATTCCTGAAAAGAGCATAATTTCTGACCTGGAAGCCAGCCCTAACCTAGTAGTAATCCCAGATTCCCAATCAACATCTATGGATGGCGTAGTGGACTGTCCATTAGAAAATCATGTTCTCACGAATACTACTGGGGAAGGTACCCAGCACTGTAACTCGGCCGAATCAGGGTCGGTCCCCCCACAATCAGATGTCCTGGACTCCGACCCGGTAGTTAACAAATCTGGTAAACGCAAGAGAGGGGGGGGTCATACTAAGGGAAGTAGAACTAAATTGGCCAAAACATCTGCTTCAAGGGTCTTCGCTAAACTACCCAGACAAAGGGGAACTTTGTCAGGGGAGTTCGGTCAGTGGATTCATTGTTGCCAAAATAATAAAAATGAGGAGCTCTTGGTAAATATAGAGAAGCTGGTAAAAAGCCTTCTGACTCTCCTCATAGAAAGAACACAAATTATCAACCTAAAACTGGATCAACTAGAGCACTTAATATCAGCCAACACACACTCGTTGGAGACTCTGGCTGTAAATAGTAAACCTCCTGAGCCCGTGGGGAATAGTATCACAACAAAGAAGGGGGCCCAAAAAACCCAAAATCAAATTATACAAACACAGCCCACCGTATCCATGGTCTCCAAGGGAAGACCCGTACAAACAGCCTTGACGAAACCCACATTGCCAGCTAATGCGGGCACTCAGTTAAAGACTGTTACAGCTATAGCATCAACATCAAGCTCAGCTGCCTCTGTTTCAGCGGTCACACCCGGAGGTAATCAAACTCCATTGAGTAGACCATCAGCCCCTGGTAAGACAGCCCCCCTAACTAAACCAATCTGTGTGAATATACCCCCTGACTCGGCCCCCTATATGGCAATTTTGACAGGTGTTCCGGTAGTTGCAACAAACAAATATGAAACAGGAGAGGATTTATTAAACAAGGTAAAATTTTGGCTTAATAACAATAGACCACTTCCACCAGCTGCGGCTACAAAAATATTAAGTGTGCGAAGGGTGCCCTGGGTCGGGCCAAGTAAGAAGGACTTAGAGGGGGATTGTATCCTTATCAATTTTAGGGATACTTGGGTTAAGGATATGATTTGCAATAAAGCAAGGTTTGCCAGGATGGGAGATATCCAATGTATAGGCTTAGAATATTTTTACCCCAATTTGTATCAGGTTCCCCCTAACTTCTGCCACCCTGAGTCAAGAGTTCGAGGCAACAGCCATTTTGGTTGGACACAGAGTAATGCTGCACCTCGTCCTCCCCGAAATCATCCTGGTTTGTGGTACCAGGATGATGGATGCCTTATGAGACCGCCAAGCATTAGCAATCCTATCCAAGTACCCTATAATCAACCAAAAATAAGATTTCAGGGAGAGGAATATTTAGGGTGGACGCAAAATAACATTCCCCTGAGAAACCGTTTTGACCCATTAATGGGAATGGAGGGTTTAGACTGACCACCAGCCAGGTATAAGGAAAATGCTTCACTTGTGTCACATCTGGCTATGGGGGGAAATATGGGTGAAACGCAGAAGGATAATTCAGTGGTAGCTGCCGCTGACCGTGATGCTCAGTCTACTAGCCCTCTGAACATTGAGGACAATGGTAACCCAGGATGTGAGATTAAATCATCTTCGTCACGGCAAGACTGGGTAACTCCAACAGAATTTATGGGGGAAAATTTAGGGGAATCTACACTGCGCTTAATTTCGTGGAATATCGCAGGTCTTGCGGGCAGACTGGAGGATGAAGCCTGGCTGGATTATGTGGGTATCCAGGATATTCTGTGCCTACAGGAGACCTGGAGCCGGATGGCTCAGGACATTGAGGGTTTTCAATCTTTTAATGTTCTGGCGGTTCCCTCACCAGCTGGGAGGGCTAGGGGTGGGATAATGACAGCACTATCTATTAAACTGCAGAATTTGACAACTTCCAAGATAGTAGATACTCCCTGGTATCAGTTGCTCTTGTTGGAAAATCTGTTCCCTGAGCCTTTGTTGTTGATCAATTGGTACCACAATGTTTTTGATGGGAATGATGTATCGAAAATTCAGAGTTTGGAGGAAGCAATATGTAAGGCGCGTAGTGAACGACCTCTACTGTCTGTTATCTGGGTTGGTGACTTTAATTGTTCGTTGTGTAGATTTGGTGGTTCAAATGTGTGTGGTTTAAAAGATCTAAACGAACAGCCTTTAATGCATTTTAAGCACACGCCCCAGGGAGACGCCTTAAATAATATCATCGTTTTAAATGACTTATGTATGGTGGAACCCTGGGTTGCCTCAACTTCACTACCAATACCAACCTTTCAGGGAACAAGAGGTGTGATGAGCACTATTGATTTTGTATTTGTGTCTAGCAGTTTTCTCCAATATGTTAATAGGCTTGAGGTAGTAGCAAATGATGCAAGTGACCATAATCCTTTAATGATGTCTTTGTGTATTCCTGCAAGTAAAAAACTGCCGGTTTGGGAACACCCCATAAAATATAACAAGAATCAGGGCATCACCCTGAAGTGGGGGAAAATAGATGCGGCTGGCCTAGAGGCAGAGATCCTTAACACCTGTAAAACCGAAATTGAATCGTGTTTACTCCCGGTATCTGATCCTGAAAAGGTCATTGAGAGTTTCGAAAAATTATGTGGGTATGTGGCTGAGCACCTTAGAAAACCAGCGGAGAGAGAAAGTCTAAAGGGTCAAAGGGGCTTTAGATGGTTCGATTCTGTGTGCTCCGCCTCACATAAATCCTTAAGAGTGGCCCTACAACAAAAACCAAGGAACAGAGAACTGATAAGAACAAGTAGAAGGGCCTATAAGGAGGCTATTGCAAAGAGGAAGCAGGACTTAAAAACCCGTGCCTGGGAAGATCTAGAGAAGGCCTCTGAGCTAAAAGATAGCAGGCTCTTCTGGGAGGTATTAAACCGCCCTTTATTTAAGAGTGATGCCAAGGAATCCATAGTGATGCAGGTCACTAGTGAATCATGGGAATCCCATTATGGCAAAATTTTTAATCCAAAATCCCTACAAACTATGGAAACACTGGATAATACAGGGGATTTGGTGATTCCATCTACAGCTTTGGCCCTTAGCTCTTCGCTTACATTGGAAGAGGTTGAGGAAGCTTTAAGGAAAGGCATATCATTAAAAGCCCCAGGCCCTGACGCTGTCCCTTTGGACTTTTTTAAACACAATATTGAGGTATGGGCTCCTGTGTTATTAAATGTGTTTAAGGCTGCTGTTGTTGGACGTATTCCTGTGTCCTGGAAGGAGGCAGTGGTGGTGCCGATTTTTAAGAAGGGCGATAGGTGTGATCCCCGATGCTACCGCCCTATATCCTTAATAGATGCATCATGTAAAATACTGGGAAGGGTTGTTTTGGCCAGACTAGAGACATGGGCAGATTCTGTTGGCCTAATTGTGAATTCCCAGTACGGTTTCAGGAGAGGAAAGGGCACAGTCGAGCAGTGTCTGAATTTGGCACTAATTATTGGCAAGTACATGAAGGCAAGGAAGTCTGCAATATACCTTGCCTTCATGGACTTGTCAAGTGCCTTTGACACTGTTTGCAGAAATAAGCTCTGGCAGATGATGAATGACATGGGCTTTGAGGAACCCCTGGTCACACTACTCCGTAGACTACACGCAAGCACAACCGTGTCCATAAGGTTTGGACCTGGAGGGGAAATGACAAATTCCATTCCATCAACCGAGGGGGTGCGTCAAGGATGCATTTTGGCACCTTTTCTGTTTTTAGTATACACAAACGGATTAGAAAAGTACTTGCTGGACCACTGTTGCGATTTCCCAAAAGTAAATGGTAAGAGCATTCCTATGCTCTCTTATGCAGATGATACTGTTTTAATGACTCTCACAGGAAATAGTATGCAGGTGTGTCTAGACGCTTTTTATACCTTCATGCTGGACCTTGACCTGAAGGTTAATTTTACAAAATCCTTTATAATGGCCTGTGGTCCAAAAGGGTCGAAAATCAGGAAATTTGTAGTGAATAACCTTACCATTGAAAAGGTGGACAATTTTAATTACCTTGGAAATCTGTTTAATAATAAACTAAGTTGGGCCCCATTAATGAAGGCCCGAGCTCAGAGTGCAAGTCAGTCCATAGAGGGCCTTTTCCGTTTTTGTAGTAAGCTGGGCCAAAAACCTGTTGCGCACCTCAAAACCCTCTATATATCAAAATGTTTATCTGTGGCCACTTACGGGGCTGGGGTATGGGGGACTGAAAACCCCGCTGTAATACAGGTGATGGAAAATAAATTCCTAAAGCGGGTTTTATCGATCCCATCTGGCTCGTCAAACAGTTTTTGCCACAGTGAAATGGGTATGGCCAATGTGACTGATATTGTTCGTCTGTCGCCCCTATTATTGTGGGGAAAAATATGGTTATCCAACGAGCTCCAGCTCACCAAAGAAATTCTTCATGACTGTATGACCCTAGACAATGCAAAGCAGATCCCTTGGTTGTCATATGTCAGCAATATGTTGCACAAGATAGGTCTGGGTCATCTTTATAATGAAATTCAGGGAAACATAAAAGCCCAAATAAAAGCAAGTTATTGAAAATTTTTAAACACACCATGCTTGGGTGATGTAACTGTTCATGTCAAGTCTCAGCATCAGTTCTATTTAACTTTTACAACCAATACGCAATGGCGGTTTTATCTTACAAGGTTTAGGCTAGATATCCTTCATTTTTTGTTTGCTTTTCCCAAACAAGGGGGATGGTGTGAGAGGCTGCCCCCTTGTCCTTGCAATAACAGAGTTAAACAAAGTACCATACACCTTGTCCTCTTCTGTTCTCTTTATCAGGAGCCAAGGATTAGATTTATTAAACCCATCCTGAAGGGGCGGCAGCCATGTACTTATAAAGAAGGTTACGACTATCTGTTATCGCTATCATCTGTTGAAGTTTGTTGTGCCATGTTAAACTTCATAAGAGTATCACTTCAGATCAGGAAACGCTACGGATAATTTAGCCATAGACCTGTATTCTGCCATGGGAATGTGTATATATGCTGTATGATTTGTAATTAACATTGTGTGTAAAATTACTTGCTAATAGTAGGGGACAAAATGTGGGTCCCACTATCAATTGTTCTTATATCCTGATAAGTGACAAATGGTCATTTAAAAAATAACTTTCAATTACTTTTTTTAAATGTATAACTATAGTGGTTCATTTCAAATTGTGTATCATGCTTTTTAACTTTGTACTTTTATGATTCATTGTATGAATCGAATAAAGATTTTGAACCGAACCGAAAGACCAATAAAATGCACCACTGACAGAGTACCCCTGGGCATAAAGGAAGAAAGCATGGCAGACTGGGTGCAGGCCTATGGCACAACAAAGCACACTGCCTGGCTTCAAAATGGCCCCTAGACCCCCACCACATGGCCAGGCCCTGCCTGTACCTGTCCTCAAAATGGCCCCCACCAACATGGACAGGCCCCATCACCACCCCAAAAAGTCGAAAAACACACAGAAATCACTACAATCCAATGCCATCCATGCCCCCCATGATGTTTATATTAAAGAGACCCCACAAAAAGACTCAGTCCATGCACCACTGAGTACCCCTGGGCAAAAGGCCCCAACAACAGCCCAAAAATCGAAAAAAATACAAAAATCACCACAATCCAATGCCATCCATGCCCTCAATCATGTTCAGATTCAAGACACCCCACAGAAAGACTATGCCCATGCACCACTGAGTACCCCTGGGCATAATGGATGAAAGCATGGCAGACTGGGTGCAGGCCTATGGCACAACAAAGCACACTGCCAGGCTTCAAAATGGCCCCTAGACCCCACCACATGGCCAGGCCCTGCCTGTACCAGTCCTCAAAATGGCCCCACCCACATGGACAGGCCCCATCACCTCCCCAAAAAGTCGAAAAACACACAAAAATCACCACAATCCAATGCTATCTGTTGTGAATAAAAAATGGGTAGTCATGTAGTTTCTTGAAGCTCCTTTATTCAAGTAAGATGGTAATAGGATATACAGGAGAAAAACCCCACCAGGAGCAGGATGGTTGCTGCTCAGCCCTCTCTCTTCAACTGTCATTCCCCACACACACCAGGCACACTAACATTCTACTCACTCTGTCATCCAGCATTCAACATTCCACGCAGACATCACATTCATACTGGCTGAGCAGCTAACAAGGAGATGACCCAAGGTATAACATATCCCCTTTCCTTCAATGGGAATTAATCACAATAATATACTACATAACAATTTAAAAATAGCAAAAGATAATACTTGCAATATATTTTGAAAATAAGACCATAATACCAAAGAGAATAGAAAGGAAGACTGAGTAAAAGATAAGCAGCCAGGAAAGAGTGCAAAAGAGAAAATGAGAAAGTATAGCAAGACACATTCCCCTCCCTTGGGAACATTATGAAATACAGAGATGGTAAAATGCAATAATACCAAAATGTGTATAAAATAAACAGTGCAGAGTAGGCATAGCACAATAAAGTGAGTACAGATAAAAAAAAGGTAAAGCTGATGCTAAGCACAAAGATTACGTATGGCGAAATCAGTGAAAAGGGTGTGCGCACACCCCCCACTGAAAACATATAGAGACCAGCTCTCAACTACCCTACAGAAGAAAATAACCTCTAAACTTAAAGTACCAGCAATTACAAGAAGCACCCAATCAGGAGCTAATCTTGCTAAATCTGTACCACTAAATTTGTACCATGTAAGTAACAATAATTAATTACTTAAATCATTAAAAGTAATACAGACTTACTTGAATTGCTGTATAAAGCATTACAAGTAATACAGATTTACTTGAACAGCTGTATAAATCATTAAAAGTAATACAGACTTACTTGAATTGCTGTATAAATCATTAAAAGTAATACAGACTTACTTAAATAGCTGTATAAATTATTAAAACATAACAGTCTTACTTATATAACTATACAAATAATTATAAATGTAGTATAGCAGTCTTACTAAATAGCTGCATGAATCACTTTACGTATAACAGACTTAAATAAATTGCTGTATATCACTATAAATAAATCAGCAGTTGTTTAAATTGTTGCAAGAATTAATACTAATATATTAAAACAGACTTACTAAAATTGCTGCTTATATCTCTATAAATAAATGAGTCAAACTTAAACTGCAGTATAAATTATCTAGACTGCTAAAAAAAAATTACCACAATATTGGTTACATTATTGTATTAATACTTGGGATAATGTAGTATTCTTTTACGTATGAGAAAACATTTCATATATGCAATATGATGCACCATTACCAATTTAAAACACTAGATGGCAATGTAACCTTTTTCTTTGCATAGTAAACAGATAATGTTTCAAAATCTTCGTCTCACCACATAAGCCTAAAAATAATCTTTTAACTCTTTACTTATCACGAGATGTTAAACTGCCAAAAGGAAGAACTCTTCAAGGAATAAAGAACCATTTCAAAATCACACAATATCCGCTTTTGTTTGAAAACGAAGATCTTGGCAGATTCATAAAGTACCTTGCAGTATATCAAAACGCTGGTCAGATCACATCATTCCCAAAGGAAACAGATGAAAACTCGACACAAACAGGTTGTTTTATGAAAATGTGCGATGAATGAATCAAGAATGTTATTGAAAGACCGGTGACTTTTGGATACCGTAACATTAAGATGAAAACACGGACACTTGAGGGAGAGATCCCACCTTCCGACGCTGGAGAAATAACTTTACTCAGTGAACAGGAGACAAAAAGGCAGGACTTACAGAAGACGCATCCCGAGTGGCTCTCGGCGCGCTCATGCATCAAAACGTCCCTAGGCATCATGGTAGTTCGTGAAAACACGAAGACGTCATGAGAGACTCAGGGCTGGCGCAACTGACAAGGTGAGGTGCGCGAGCCAATTTCATATTTGAATCCAAAGAGTAACTGTTATTTCCAATTGGGCTTAAGGAAAAATATCAAATAAAGAAATCCAGACTCAAATTTGATAAATATTTTTTCCACAAAGTTAAGCTGAAACTCAAGCATCCGGCGTATGTAACAGTATGTGTATCGTAAGAGAATTAACTCACTGCCTTGGTTCAGTAACTAAGAAACAAGTAGGGTCTGGCGTACAACACAGTAAGGCTGCGCCTATCAAGAAATTAACAAAACAGTTTGCCAGTACTGTGAAACGAATGATACAAATTGCATTTGAAGAGCTCTCAATCGCTCTCTCAAGCTGACCACTTTTTCAGTCACTGCAAATTAGAAACACAAGAACTTTCAAGATAGTTGTTTATTAAATTAAACTTTCAATTTTTGACTATTTTTTTTTTTTTTTTTTTTTTTCTCAAATATCTTTTTCAAAAGATCATACAATATATACAACAATATACAATCAGTTGGGAGGAGAAACAAGTGAATGGGCCAGGGGAGGGTCAATGAAACATTTTGGACAACATTTAGACACTAGACGTACAATTAGACACTAGACAACAAAAACCATAGATAGTACATAAGAATTGGGGTTGGTAGAGGTTGCTGGCGTTATTTACAGCTATATACAACAAAGCAACTGTGTTTTATAATCCTAAATGCAAGTTGTTTCAGGGTTTTTTTCTCAAGATGAATGAAAAACATTAGATATTTTCTTGTCACTCAATGAAATGAGCCCTATTTCAATGAAACTAGACAAGAGATCAGATCATTTGACGCCTATAATTGGCCTTAATTTTCACAAAACAGCCACTATGGTGGCGCCAACATTCAACTACCACCTCAATAGTTCATAGGTCGACGCGTTTCGAATCCTATATAATTGTGTAGGATTCTCTTCAGGACCGAACAAACTCAATCTGTGAAAAACAAATAAATAAAAGCTCTGTCAGTGGAAACTAAAGACAGACTCTCAACTCACATTCTACATCCATCCACTCTCAATATATTACCTGTCATTCTTTTTGACTGCGTTTAGGCGTGATGAATTGCTGCAAGGAATTGAAACAATATGTTTCAGGTATTAGGCACATAAATTGAACGTTTTTCAGAAGAAACTCCGTGGCGATCGTATAGGTACTTACAGAGTAATAGGGTGAATCCTCCCTTTTTAATACGTATCCAAATGGTTAACTTTTCGGTTCCAATGAGGGGGCGGACTCGCCTCGTGGAGTCAATCTATGATGGAGAAACAACGGATGGGGTTATCCCGTTGTGGGTTTTAAACGACCTACAAAGCGAGCCAGAGAGCACCGGCATTGCGTGCAACTCCGCTCGGGGAAACTAGCTAAATCGCGGGCTCTGTTTACCTGAGGCTGCGTCTTTCTCCTCCGGTCAGGGTCGCGGTCGATTTTGAAAACGCGATACCAATGGGGCGGAAGAGCCTCTATTTACTCCAGATCATTTCCGGTTTACGAGGAGGGGGATTCATGGGATTTGTAGTTTAGGTCTGCCGGAGAGCCCTCCGGCTTCTTGTTGCGGTCATATGTGAGACACA